>NC_134713.1:68132799-68766663 GCF_049634645.1 Pelodiscus sinensis | reverse complement strand
TAATTCGCTAATGTTTCCTGTCCGTTATGTTACATGTTGGATAATGAACGATTTAATTCTTTGAATGGGTTGGATTTTAAGCAGAAATATCACACATTATCCAAGTTAATGAGGAAAGCACCCCCATAATAAAGGGTCTTAAATTAATTGGGGGCAAAGAGGATTCCATTTTATTTTGTTCGTATTTCCTTTTTCTGTAATGAAGTCTATGTCTAACAAAAGTGTTGTTTTTTTTTTTAGGAAAACTGGGGGCTGTGGGCTCCTGTGCTTAATTTGATATTAAACCTTATGCTTCAAGGCTTAAAACAATCCCTGCCTGAAAGGGATCCTGATCAGGTCTTTGAGGAACAGATATAGCGTTTTTCTTTTAAACCATTTCATACTGACTGGAGACGGATACTGGAATAGATGGACAACAGGTCTGATCCAGTGATGGGCAACCTAGGCCAGTGAGTGAGCCTCACAAGTAAGGATGTTAACTAGCAGTTAGCTGACTAGTCGAGTAGTCAATGGAATTTCCATCGACAGGCACTTCCGCATTCCTCCTTTGAAATATACAAGAGCCCCAACAGGGAAGTCCCGCTGACTCCGGGCTGCATGCAGGCATGCCAGCTTTGAAATGTACAAGAGTGCCCAGCGAGGGCTTTTGTACATTTCAAAGCCACAGCACAGCATGGGGCCCGGAGTCAGTGGGGGACTGAGTCCCCCACAGACCCCGGGCTCCATGCTATGCTACCGATTTGAAATGTTGCGCAGAGCCTGGGATCAGCTGGCGAGCCCCTCGGCATTTCAAAGGGGCAGCACCACACAGCTAAGCCCAGGCTCAGCTGTGCAGGGCTGCTCCCTTTGAAACTCGCAAGCAGCAAGGGGGGGAATTGACTAGTTGACTGACTATCCAATATGCTTTTTGCTAGTCTTTAACATCCTTACTCTCCAGTGACCCTCCTTCATTTCAATAGGTCTCAAGATTTTCATAACCCAGACTCGGGTGATTTTGCTAACTGTGCTTGTGGACCTAGAACATGGCTGGGTAAAATGCTGCCTGGGAGGAGGATTCACCCCGCAGACTGCACATGGCCACTTCTATTTATATCCTGCTACCCATGCCAGTGAATTTCCAGTCTGTGGCAGAGGTAGCATGATCCTACTTAAATGGCTCAGGCTCACAGTTGTGGCGCTATCCCAGCAGGGACCAAAGCTGCGAGAGCCCTTTAAATAGCCGCAGAAACCCGGGCGGCTCCCAGGCAACACGATAGCAATAGGGCTAGGAGCGGTGAGACCTTTAAATAGCAGTAATTCAAAGAGCTTGTGACTCATGGCCCTGCCACTACCATGTTGCTTGGGGTAGCACTATGACCCTGCGCCTTTGAAATAGCAACAGCAACCTCAGGTGGCTGACAGGCAACGTAAAATGGTGGGGCTGCAAGCAGTTTAAATTACTGCTATTTAAAGGGCTTGCAGCTCTCAGCCTTGCCACTACCACACTGACGGGGATCTGCCTGGGATTGCTGAAGTTATTTAAAGGGCTCCCGATTGCAGCACTACCCTGGCAGAGGCCCGTGAGCCCCATAACTAGGGCTAGTGAATCCTAAGTGGTTGCTACACAGGACCGGGAGCCGCGAGCCCTTTGTTGTGTTTTTAATCCAAAGCCTCCAGCCCCAGACAGCTCTGGGGGTAGGCTAGTCCCCAACCCCACCTCTGGCTCTGTCCCTTCCAGGAGGCGTGGAGCCAAGCCATCACCACATACCAAAATTCATTAAGTGGCCCCCTGTGAAAATTATTGCTCACCCCTTCCCTAGGATCTGTGAGGTGTGCCAATTGAATCATAGCAGTGCCTTGACTGGATGCAGAGGGAGCACCTGCTCCCACAGTCAATGCTGTGTCCAATCAGCATGCACCTCACTTCACACGCCCTTGCTTTATGTACCTCTCACTTTAGTAATACCACAGTAGGGAAAAAACTGCATGGACATAGAGCAGCAGAATCTGGCAACTCTGCATGATCAATGGTAAACAAAATGTCTCCTGGCCACATATAGAACCACCATGGGACACATGCTGCCTGTGGGCCACAAGTTGCCCACCACTGATCTGATCCAATATGGCAATTCCTACATTTTTAAAATGCATGTGCCTTTAAAAAAACAAAACAAGTTCACAGACCCTGAAGTGCTATGGAATCCGAGATGAAATGGAATAGGCATTCCAGGACCAGGGTTAAAGTAAAAGGTACAAGGCAGGAATAGAAACTGGTCCCTCCTTTTTTGCTAAAAGCTCTTGGGAACTCCCTAGCCAGGCCTGGGTAAGCTGTGGTACTCAGCTGCTTCCCCTCCTTCTTGGCTAGCATAGATGAGAGATCCAGCTTACTTCTATTTCAATCTTTAACCACTGCACATGCCCACTCCATGCCCAAGCCTAAGTTACTCTACACAACTAACATATAGGTCAAGTAGACTTATCATAGAATCACAGCATTGGAAGAGACCTCAAGGGGTCATCTAGTCCAGCCTCCTGTCCAAACTGGGACCAACCTCAACTAAAATAACGAAAGGCTGTGACTACGCTTGCTACTGTCATCTTTTGCCTTACAAAGAGCACAGACAGGAGTTAGGGGCTGCTTGGAAGCAACCCAACCCCCACCCAGGGTAGGTGGAGAACCCAGGGCTTTCCACTGGGGCCTAGGCTCTGGGAGGTTCTTACCACAGACCTGGCTTGGCCAGTGTGTGGAGCCTTGGGGAGAGGGGCAGGAAGAGGAGGAGTAGAACCACAGAGGGGGCATGGCTCCTGCGTGTGACCCACTTATACCTTTTGAAAAGGTGATCTGTGGTCCAGGGACCAGGAGTCAGTTCCCAGGAATTAGGTTGAGTCAGAATACCAGGAGGCAGTTACCACCTACCAGAGTTTATCTGGATACCAGGAGATCTGGATCAGAAGACAAGAACCAGCCATCCATGGAAAGGTGAAGCCCAGCTATACAAGACAAATTCCTGATTCCTCCTCTTGCTTAAATAGGGGTTGCGACTCACCTAGAATTCTTGGAGCACTCCCAATCAGAGCATAGGAGAAGAGGCTTGTGCCAAAAATGGGCTTCCTGGACCCTAGTTCCAACTGCCATCTGTGAGCTGTTGGGCGGAAGATTGTAGGATGATGGTTCCCAAGGCACGCCACAGACCCATGTTCAAGAGTCGTAGAGCCTGACAAGTACAAGGAGGACAAGGCCAGCCTTATTCTCCCCAGAATGTACATTAGGTAGGCCCCTTGTGGATACATCTTCAAATGACGGGTAGATAGGTCTGAGTCTCAAGAGTGAGGCTGAGCTGGATATAGGGATCTCATTCGCATGGTGTCTTCCTGCTTCTGGAAGCCCTGTAATTTGCTACTGTGAAGTTTCTTGGGAGACTTCCTTGAGAAGCCCTCATTCTGCTAAATACAGACCTTCCTGTCTCAGATAACATGAACATGGCTGCTGCATTCCTGGTTTGGGCACTAGAGGCCTTAACGATGACAACCCCAGACCACAGCTACCTAAAAGCATGCTTTAATCCAGGATTTAGCTGGTTTCTGATGGCAGAATTTTATTCAGCACCAAATAGCATAGTCATCCAGCAATCTGAATGGTTGGTTTTGCAGTCTGGTAGCATAAATGATAAATTGCAATGTAATTTTGGCAGAGGTATATAATACTGCTATATTAATAGCAATTGAATTAATCAGAATTAATGGTGTTAAGGAGAGTCACAATGTATTAAAATAATTTCTTTCTTATTCTCGTGTGTTAAGAAGATATATTTCTCTAAAACGTTTCAGCTTTAGGGCACTATTTATCACTCTTTTAATTACTTGATTTCTTTGAGGGGCAAATCAGATGCACTGTCTGGTATAGCCCTCACCTCCAAGAATGAAGAGAATGTGTACCCTAGAGCTGAGGCCAGGTAGAACATATGCTCCAGGCTGCATTTCAAAAATGAGCTAGGGATGTCAACATGTAGTCAATTACACAATTAATTGATAAGCCTGGGATAGTATATATACACTAGCCTAAAATCAGACTAGGAGATGCAAAGGCACTTAACATGTAAGAATTTATTCCTGCAACAAACCCTGTTGCCATTCTGTCCACAAAAGTAACCCCATCACAGAACCTAACCGCATAAGCCGCACCATCTGGGGCTCATCCACCTGCACATCCACTAACATGATCTATGCCATTAAGTGCCAGCAATGCCCTCTGCCATGTATGTTGGCCAAACTGGACTGTCTCTAGGACAAAGGAGAAATGGACGTAAATCAGACGTCCAAAATGGTAACACACATAAACCTGTAGGGGAAGATTTCAACCTCCCCGGGCATTCAATAATGGATTTCAAAGTAGCCATCCTTCTACAAAAGGGAGACAGCTGAACTGGAATTCATCTGCAAATTCAACACTATCAGTGTAGGACTGAATAAGGATCTGACTATTCACATCTCCACACCAAATGCTGCGAATGACCCACTTCCACCCTGACTTGATGAGCTTCATTAACACAAGAGACTTCTTCTTTATAGGTACTCATGCTTCTGTAACTTCCACTCCAATTCATCTGAAGAAGTGGGTTTAACCCACGAAAGTTTATGCCCTAACAAATCTGTTGGCTCTAAGGTGCCACAGCACTCCTCATTATTTTTGCAGACACAGACTAACACAGCTACTCATCTGAGACATAAAATTAGGGTTCATAAAGCTGGAGTTTACTTACAGAAGAAAGGGTCAAGAAAAAGCATTTCACAGAAACTGGAAAAGGAAGGCACTTTTTCAGTTGAAGGAAAATGATTAATTTCCTTTGCATTTGCAAGAAAAAAAAATCTGCTTCATCATCAAGCTTAACATGTTGAAAACTTTAAGATCTATTTCCAGACTTACTAGGGGGAGATAGGATTAAAAGTCAGCTTCATTACAGAACAGAAGTTGCAATCATAACTATACAGACGCTAGTTCTCTTTACATAACACCACATTGTTTTTCATTAATTATCCTGGTAGACAAAGATAAACTGGATGGTTGTAGAATGTAGAGTAAATGTTCAATCACCTAGATTATCATTACTTCAGTGGGGCTAGACTATGTTATACCAGCTAGGGATCTGACCCAAAGCTTTACTGGTATTATTTTAAAATAATATAGCAACTTTCTTCTAAAGTTCTCAGAGAAATGTATGGGTATTAATGAATTACAGCATCCCTCTGAAGTACAGTACTTTTTTACAGATAAGAAAACAGACACAGGATGATTAAGTGATCTGACCTAAGACGTCATTGGCACATCTGAATATATAATCACGATCTCTTAGCTTACAGTCTTGTATCATAACCATCCCTGCAGAAGCCCAACTAAAACTCAAGAGTCAAGCCCCAAAATAAAGCCTGTTAAAATGTTGATATTTGTCTGTTTTATCTGTGCATGAGATCGGCCAAATCAGATCACTACATTTGACCCAATATTATCATTTGAGATTCTATTGTGCTTTCAGGGCAAAGTATTGCAAGAAAGAGTCAGGATTCCTCCTTGGAGCCTTTATTTTGAGGGGAGGGGAAAAAATTGCTGCACAGTTTCAGAGGGTGCAGAATCATTCCCACTGGGCACCTGGCTAGCTCTACCATTCAGTGCCTGTTGTTTATGCAATGAACTATCCCTTTGGGAAGATGTGCACTGAGGCTCTAGGAATGGGCACCTCAAAATGGCTTCCTTCCCCCCGCAAATTCTTTGCACTGTGGTGGAACAGCAGGGCTGCCTGGTGATAAAATTCCATTGCTACCACTAGCTGTCTTGCGTGGAGACAATTTACATTAGCAAGCACCCCCTGGAGCAAATAGCTTTGATACACAACTCTTAGTGACCGTTCTATAGTCCTGTGCTTCTGGAATGAGCACATCTGGAAATTTAAAGAAATAAATAAAATAAATTAGTTGGAACTGATGGCAGTGGAAAGCCTATACTTTCTGCTGCAATCAATATACCCCTCTTTATACTAGATTGTCACAGAGAAATGAGAGTGCAAAATTACAGCAAGTGACAATCTACCACAGCATATGGGAGCATAAAGAAATGGGGAACAAAGGCCAGGCACTTTGAGGTGTCATTTGAAACAGGTCCATCCGCAGAAAAGAGGTTAAAAATTAGAAGCATGTGCCTACTATAAACAATTATTTGGTGAACAGATTCTAAAAGCTAGTCATGAACAAACAGTCCTGGGCTTACAAACAGATTTGCCTAGCCATGACTCTCTATTGTTGTTTGATCTCAATCTAGGAGACTGAAGTTAGCAACTACATTAGATCAATCTTAGGTACGGGGAATGAAATAATGATAATAGCTTTTTCTGTGAAGTTTAGATTAGACAAGGCTTCAGTTTTGCATTGGATTTTTAAAAATATTTTAGGCAAAGATGTCACAAAATGCATTACAACTTTCAACAGTCACATTTTAAATGCTACAGATTTGTGGCATAGGTGTTACAGAACGTATTAGGAGGAAAAACAAAATGCTAAAAAAGTGCAATAGGGTTTTAAAAATTAAATACCTACGGAATGTATTTTTCCTTAGTCATAGGTTTTGAATAATTCTTTAGAAATTTATTGTTGCTATATAGTTTTCTATGAAATTTTAAAGGCTGATCCTACAAATCTACAGAAAACATAATTTTATTACATTCTATTGGACTTTTCCATAAAGGTTTATATATTACCATCTCAGGCCCTATGTGTGCCATACAACTGAAATGCATATTTGTCATTAGATTATATATATTTTATGTTGCCATCTTACTACAAAAATATTAGAGCCATTTCCCCAAAAAGTGCCCACAAAATGGAAGAACGAACTTGCAGCTCCACACATGTACATGTCTAAATGCGGCTTCTGTTACAAATGTATGTCCTCTGAAAGCAAAAGATGTGTGCATCTTTTTGTGAGCACAACATGTGAATTCTCTTTTTAATACCTTGAAATAACTAGGCAGCTTTACACAGTCACATCACAAATCACACAATAAATGCAGGAGAAACGGTTCCCCCAACCTCGTGGTTTATTTAAAAATAACCTAACTCAAGTTCTTTGGTAAAAATGCCATAACTCTGCCCTTTTAGATTTCCTACTCCGATACTTCCTGAGTTTGCCTATTTCCTCCTCACTTCTTTAGTACTTTCATTATCAGACATCTGATTGCAGAAGTCCACTTAGAGCACATTATGAGCTAGCAAGGCTGATACTACATCTCTAAGCACTGCAGGAGTCTAGTCCTAACAAGGATGGGCCCAGTAATATTAGCTGTAGGAACATTTATGCATTTTCATGTCAGTAGCCAATTTGTTTCTTATTTTCTTTGAATCCTGCCAAGAATGCATCTCAGAGGACAGGGCAACAGCAATACAAAAAATCTTTTAGGACTTAGTGCACAATTCTGATTTTTTTTTTAACTACAGAAAAGAACGAGTATATCAGAGGGTGTTCACTTGTCTTCTTCAAACATACAACATTTCACATTTTAATCCACTGACCTTCTACTGATAATGTTGCCAATTTTGTTGACTCTGCTGAATCGTCAGTTCCCACATGATGGTCTTCAGACTAATTTATTACATGCTCTTATTTTTTTATATAAAAACTAATAGGTAATTTTGAAAATGTTACCTAAGTGATATAGGATTAGTGCCATTAGGACTTAGGCACTTAAGAGTCTAAGTTTCATTGCTGGTCAATGAAAGCTATCTAAGAGCTTAATCCACTTTTAAAATTGGATTTAGGGACATATCCTCAAAGATATTTATGTGCCTGATTCCCACTGAAATCAATCAGAGTTGGATACATAAATATTTTCAGGATTTGGGCATAAGATGTTTTTGATCATTTTACCCAATATAAACAGCACGATAGAATTTCCATAGAAGGTTAATTTCAAAATATTTAAATGACCCAGAATCCAGCTCTCTCCTATTCTCTCTGTTCTCAGTGGCATGCGCTACAGGAATGCTTTTGCTGTTCATCGACATCATTGGTGATAAAATTGCTGACATGGGGAGGTGGGCACTCTTGAATTTACTCCCAACTGAACTGTTAAGCAACATCTAAGAAGTAGTGAAGAACTCATCTGTTTATCCGGGTTTTTAACTAGCAAAGGTTTATTATAATTGTGTGGCTAGAGGGGCCAAATGCTTTTAGTATTTGTTCTTGTATTTAGATGTCCTCTGGTAGGTGTGTTATCACAGTATGTACAGGCAGTCCCCGGGTTACGTACAAGATAGGGACTGTAGGTTTGTTCTTAAGTTGAATTTGTACGTAAGTTGGAACTGGCATCCAGATTCAGCCGCTGCTGAAACTGACCAGCGGCTGACTACAGAAAGCCCGAGGCAGAGTTTCTCTGCCCCGGGCTTCCTGGAATCAGCCGCTGATCAGTTTCAACAGCAGCTGAATCTGGACGCCTGGGACAGAGCAGCTGGGGCACTGCCGAGTAGGTCCCTGCAGCGCCGCACCTCGGCGCTGCGGGGACCAACCCGGCAGCACCCCAGCTGCTCTACCTCAGGTGTCCCAAATCAGCTGCTGCTGAAACTGATCAGCGGCTGATTCCAGGAAGCCCGGGGCAGAGCAACTCTGCCTCGGGCTTCCTGTAGTCAGCTGCTGGTCAGTTTCAGCAGCGGCTGACTTGGGGACGCCTGGGGCAGAGCAGCTGGGGTGCTGCTGGGTTGGTCCAGTAGCGCCGCTCCTCGGCGCTACTGGACTAACCAAGCAGCACCCCAGCTGCTCTACCCCAGGCGTCCTGATTCAGCTGCTGCTGAAACTGACCAGAAGCGGCTGAATCAGGACGCCTGGGGCAGAGCAGTTGGGGTGCTGCCGGGTTGGTCCAATAGTGCCGAGGAGCGGCGCTGCGGGACCAACCGCAGCGCCCCAGCTGCTCTGCCCCGGCGTCCATGAGAAAAGCCTCGTCTGCTGGGGGAGGCGCACTAGCTGCGCCCCCTCCCCCCAGCAGACCAGGGAGATGCGGGCGGCGTGACCGAGACGCGCCGCGGTCCTGCCGCCCGCGTCCTCTGCGTCTTTGCTCCACGTCTCCCTGGTCTGCTGCACCCCCTCCCCAGCAGACCAGGGAGACACGGAGCAGCTTTTCTCGCCCCAGAGGATGCGGGCGGTGGGACCACAGCGCGTCTGGGCGGTCCCGCCGCCCACGTCCTCTGGGGTGAGAAAAGCCTCATTCGTAAGTACGGATCCGACATAAGTCAGATCCGCATAACCCAGGGACTGCCTGTATAAATGGATTAAAGTCAAACCTAGAAATATAACGTTCCTCATCTTGACACTGTGTCTGCAGCTTTTATACCAGAACAACACTAGATCATCAAGAACACTTTTTTTTTTACTTAAAATATGCAACCTTACATTGATAAATACAATTATACTTCAGTTAATCTTCTGCGTTAGACTTGAGCGACACACAGAACATGATAGACTCCACAAAGATAGACCAATGAAAATGCAACACACAGAAAACATCCTGCTGTGTGTGCGCCTTGCTGTCAGCTTTCTGCACTTTATTTTTTATTTTTTTTAACTGAATCCCATGTTTTCTTCTTAGCTGCTGAGATGACCTAAATTCAGGAGCCACCAACACAGCAACCCTTCTGCCTACCGGTGTGATGCTCTATGGAATTCTATTGTTAATCCAGGATAAATTAAGTGGGGCAATATTATTGCAGGACACTGAGGCAAAAGTAATGCACTCCAGTAATTTCTTTATTGCTTACAGCTGCAGGAAAAAAAAAAGAGTGGAATCAACATGTATCAAAATGAAAATTAAAGGCATAGAAAACATAAATCACTGCTCTTTAATGTCAAAATAAAACCTCCCTGTATTTCTATTATATATGTTTACAGTAGTATTAGGAAATTATCACAATAAAAAAAACAGTCAAACTTGGAATAAGTTCAGAAGAAAGTAACACAAACTCTTACTGTCAACTGATGACAAGATTAAGGAAATGTTAAGATCACCATTGTGGTGAACAAGGGGAGATATAATTCCACGCGTATGTAAAATTGCATTCTAAAGAATTCAGTGATTCTAAGACAATAAGAAACTGTATTAGGAAAAATGCGTATCAATAGGAAAAGTTAATGTAACTACAGAGTCTATTAAGCAATCGAAGAAACAGTCACAGATTGTTAGAAACACCACAATTTAGATATTCCAAGACAGTTTAGATATTAGTCCATCAGGAATAAACTAGGAATAACAAAATCAACTCTCCAAGGTGGTCCTGATTCTGATCTCACAACAGTTTGTCACCAATATAACTGCATCAATTACAGTGGAGTTATTCCTGATGTACACCAGAGCAAGTGAGACTCTGACTCAGCATGTTTTTATTCTGTATTATGGCCCTAGAGTTGTTTTTTGTCTTGGTTCTTACTTTTGTGTGAAGTAGCTGCTTGTGAAAATGAGGCATTGAAATTACTGGGGTAAACCAAATATAACATGCAAAGGTAATGGGGTCATTTTCTAATACATCTTGGCCCTCAGACATGCACACACACAGACTTCTTCTAAGGAGAGGCTGGTAATTGTGTTTAATTGTAGCAGTTTACTGTTAAGGATAAAAATCAACTATGGACTTAGGTAATGGGTGAATTGTGTCTAGTGGTCTAATGTTAGTCTAACTCAACATTTCTCCAGGTTAGAAGTTCAGAGTACAATTTAGACACCTTACCACTTACTCCCTCATTTATTTCTTCTTCTGTATTGTCATTATTTAATTTATGGTACCACCTAGCTACCAAGGTTTAGGTCTATCTTTTGAAACACATTCAAGCCTCTGAAAATACCTTTTTTCTCACTGTAAGGGTGCATCTACACTGACACACTATTTCAAAATAACTAGTGCTATTCCAAAATAACAGTCCATGTCTACACAGCAGAAAGTTATTTCGAAATAGTGTCAAAAACTGTCAAGCTGGAGGATTTCTTACTCAGACTCCTGTAATCCTTACTGTACAAGGAGTAAAGGAAGTTGGAGGAAAAGTGCTCTATTTTGAAATATGTGCTGTGTAGATGCTCCCTATTTCAAAATAAACTATTTTGAAATAAGATATGCAATTGACATAGCTCAATTTCCATAGCTTATTTTGAGTTAAGCCCTGCAGTGTGGACAAACCCTAAGTTAAAAATCACTTTAAGGTATCAAATAATTTACAGTGAAAAACTTCAGATCTGAGCAGGCGTGATGACACATTTCTACAAACCAAAATGACAATCAACTTCTAAAAATAAGCTTTTCTGGACAACAATCTGAATTTGAGATTCACTCAGCCTCTAGGTGACATAGGGGGAAGACAAATTTCTTGTCTCTCAGTAACAACCGTGGATTTTCAGAAGCATATGAGAGACTTAAAGCACACAAATTGCACTAAAAATTAATGGGTCTTATACTCTTCAGTCACTGGTTTTTTTTTTAATCTTACCAACTCAGAATAGCACTAAATGGTTTGAGAAAGAGCTGTAGCCACACTCTGAGTCAATGAGAAAGAAGCAAGTAAAAACAGATCATTGTTCTCCATAAGGTGTGTTTGGAGGACCCATTAGTGTTTATAAACTAATACCCTAAAAGAGAGGCTGCCAAACATGCACTGAATTGTGCCTCAAATTGTAAGTAGAGCTTGGAGCTCTGGGTTGGCCCGATTGCTTCCTCTTTATTAGCAGTTCTAATGCACTAACTTTTGTTCCACCGTAGCTTTCTCATCACTGTCCACCTCCACCCTCCCCATACTGGTTAAAATATTGTATGGTTATTTCTACTAAGTACAAAGGCAGGAGAATGACCGAGCGTCTTGAATTCATAGTAACAAGAGCAAGCAAATACAGCCATAACACAGTCAGCTGTAGCAAAGCTGCTGTGCAGAGGGCAGACAAATGAGAATTTCTGCTGCAGTACACTAAGTAATGCACCAGATCACGCTAGCAGAGCTTTAAGATCTCAGGTGGCCACCTCTAGAAATGGCATAGAGCATTATGACAGGATCTGTAAGTAGGCAAACTACTGTGGCAATTATTCCAGTGGGTTTTTTTTTTTTGTGCCAACAATATCTATCTTTCAGAGCTGATCAGAGAACAGATTCCCCACCTGTGAAAAAATGTACAGGTATGTTTAAAAGAAAAAATTCATCCCAAATCAGCCAGAATGCCAAAATTTCAAAATAAAAATAAATAAATAAATTATGAAACAAATTCTAAACAATAGGTTCTAGTCATCAAAATATATTGTTTTGATTTTGACCCTTTATTTATGTGTGTGTAAATTTTGAAATAAAAAGACAATTGAAATGAAAAATTGACATTTTTATACCAAAAATGTCAAAATGGTTTTGTAAAAATGTTGGTTTCGTAAAACAGAATTTTCTACTAGAATGCTGTTTTGACTTATTTTTTATTACCAGGTCTAATAAGTACATCTACTTATTATGGATGGATAAGGTGGTGCTGGACCATCTTGCAAAATTTTAAAAATAATATTTTTCTTATCCTTACCTATACAAATACATTATTTAAAATGGATAATTTTGATCTCTTCTCAAAAAGTAAGATCTTTTCTTTGCAAAAGTAAAAGAGGGGGGAAACATCTATGTTAATCTCTGGTATATTCATTTTCAATCAAACGTGATTCAGAGTTAGCCTTTTGATTACAGTATCAGGGTAGTATCCTTTAATACACCGGAGGGTTAACTATTACGACTACTACCACAAGATGTGGTGATCTAACAGATATTTCCACCTCTATTATTATGATCCTAGGAACAATGAACTTCTAACCCCTTGAAAAAAATCAAAGTTTTGAATTAAGATGGTAGCTGATTCTTATGTGTATAACAAAATTAAGTGTAACATCTGTTTATTGCTTAAATATCGCTTAAAATTGCTAAATTTAGCATATCACTGCTTTAAGTTTCCAACAAGAAACCCTCTAGTACTAGATTTCTCTGGGAACTTGTATTACTGTACAAGGTTGGTTACCTTTTAAATTATCAAGGGAAAGAAATCAGCTGCTTCTTTAAAGTAGCGCCAATGAGCCCTTTTAGAAATAGCCAATTATGAGAAAATTGACTTTCCACCTAATGATAATCTAGATATTTATATCCTCATCTGGATAGCATTTACAACAACTTGTGAATAAATAACTCATTTAACTTGTGAATAGCTCATCTAAGTCAAACATATAAGGAAAGAACAAGACAGAAGAAAGATCCACTTTTGTTTTAACTTACATTCTGTATCCCTATTTAATTCTCTCTTCCTGCCACAATGCATAATTTACATACACTTTAATGGACTATACAAGCTATGAATCATATACACATGCAAAGATCTATCAAAAGTAATATTTAAACATTCTATGTAATAGTTGAATGTAAAAATGTATATGGAAAAAAATCAATAAACTATAGATTCCAGAAGGGGCTAATGGCCTCTTCTAACACTTGTTTTCAGGAGCTCATGGTCATCCTCTATGCTAGAAACTGTATTTCTTCCTGATCCTCCTAATCACCACTGTTCTTGTTTTCCAGTAACTGTCTTAATCGTTACATACATTGGGCTTGATTCACCCAATGCATGCTGTGAACCTTGTTGCAACAGTGAAACTAGTTGTGCCCTGGGAACATTTTGATCCTTCCAAGGGACCCAGTCTTGGGACGGTAACTTTAATGTTGTGTTGGAATTTCATGTGCGGCCCGCTGGTGAAGTTGCCTTAGGGACATGTTGAATCAATGTTGTTATAATGTGTGTACATCTGTGTGATTTTGGGATGCCACACTAGTTACTAGCAGGACACATTCATCAAATAGTCGTATCCCTCGTCAGCTTTTCTATTATCTGCCCCACTTTGTGCCAATTTCCTCTTGCTTCCCCAACACCTCCTGCTCTGCTGTTCTTCTGCAAGACATGGGATGGGGATTTGTCAAAGTCAATGAGCACTTTATTACAGGGAGAGTGCTCAGTAATGAACAATTCAGCAATTTAATGAGATTCTGTAGATCTGTCTCCAGCCTGTCCATCAAGTTTCACTTCTATAAAGCACCCTGACACTAATCCTCTGGCATACCCAATCTTCACCCTGGGCTGAATATTAGATTCTTCCATGGTATATTACATTACCACTATAACCTTAGCAAAAATGATGAACTTAACTACACTTGAGGCAATATAGCTGGTCTGATTTGATTTTCCTCTATTGGGCTGACTATGAGGGAATTACTTATTTACTAAGATAAAGCAAAAACAGTTTCTTATTGCCTGCTGAATGCCTAAATTGGTAAATATTTATGTGTGTCTTTTAATTCATTCTGGAGAACCGGGAACAAAATATATATCTATATTTTGCCTGGAGCAAAAAACTAGTTTAAAAAATTCTATATAACAGCATTAGTAACCTTTAGAGAGGCAATTATGATAATACTTAAATGGACAGTGTAGAGTTTGTTGTCACTCAAAAAGAAGCACATTACCACTCCTGTACACACAGCAGTATCTGCAGCATGACCTGCAACATTGGCATAGACACTATCATATTTGCCATCTGTAGTGACTGCCGTACTGTATCACAGACCATTAAGAAAATCTTTCCTACATTTCTCTCATAGGGCCAGGGCAGTGTCAAACTACCAGAGACCTAAGAACTGGCAAACTTGTGGGGGAAGGGGGGGGATAGCTATACCATAATGACCCACACCTGCAGGCTACTTCATGCAGCTTGGCTTTCTGCAGCATTTCTCCTACCAAAAATATCTCTAAGCACTTTGCTAAACAGTGCTTTACTCTGCTTTTGTGTCCAGTTCTGGGCACCACATTTCAAGAAAGATGTAAAGAAACTGAAGAGGGTCCAGAGAAGAGCAACGAGAATGATTAAAGGTCTAGAGAACATGATGTATGAAGAAAGGCTGAAAGAATTGGGTTTGTTTAGTTTGGAAAAGAGAAGATTGAGGGGGGACATGATAGCAGTTTTCAGGTATCTAAAAGGGTGTCATAAGGAGGAGGGATAAAACTTGTTCATCTTGGCCTCTGAGGATAGAACAAGAAGCAATAGGCTTAAACTGCAGCAAGGGAGGTTTAGGTTGGACGTTAGGAAAAAGTTCCTAACTGTCAGGGTGGTTAAACACTGGAATAAATTGCCTAGGGAAGTTTTGGAATCTCCATCTGTGGAGATATTTAAGAGTAGGTTAGATAAATGTCTATCATGGATGGTCTAGACAGTATTTGGTCCTACCATGAGGGCAGGGGACTGGACTCGATGACCTCTCGAGGTCCCTTCCAGTCCTAGTATTCTATGATTCTATAAACACTTGAATCCTGCAGTGAATTAATAATGAAAGCAAATGGGCCATTCAGCAATATCCTCACAATCTCACTCATCAAAGCTGCTTTACTGAGCAAGGGAATCATAAAATCAAAGGATTGGAAAAGACCTCAGGAGGTCATCAAGTCCAAACCCTTGCCCAAAACAGGACCACGCCTAACTAAATCATCCCAGCCAGGACTTTGACAAGCCAAGACTTAAAAACCTCCAGGGATGGAGATTCTACCACCTCCCTAGGTAACCCATTCCAGTACTTCAACACTCTCCTAGTGAAATAGTTTTTCCCAATATCCAAACTATACCACTGCAACTTGAGACCATTGCTCCTTGTTCTGCCATCTGTCACTACTGAGAACAGCCTCTCTCCATCCTCTTTGGAACCTCCATTCCAGGCTAGGATTTCAGAGTATCTCCTTCTCCTTTATAAGAGAGTATAGCTTCAGGGGATCTCTCAGAGATGGGCCAAAGGGGTCCAATTTTTCATCTCAATTTACTGGAAATAGCATCTTTGGAAATGACTCCATATTCTACCCCAAAATCTGGGAAATAAATCTGTGTTGTAGTCACTAAAATAAAGGATTGAACTGTATCTCCACTTTGCCTTAGTAGTTTGAAGTATACATAGCACTGTTCATCTGCAGATCTCAAAGTGCCTTACAAAGGAAGTCAAGTATCATACCCCCCACACCCATTTCACGATGGGGAAATCAAGGCACAGAGCAATGAAGTGATTTACACAATGTCACCTAGCAGATAAGTAGCTTACTAAGAGAGCCATAAATAACACTCAGGTTTTCTGACTCCCTGTCCTGTTCAGTAGTCCCTAGTGCCTCCCTTTTTATGAGACAAAAAGTATTCTCCAAAACCAATATATTTAACAATTTGTTCTTACCCTGCCCTGCCTCTCTCCTATATTGCATGACAGCAAAAAAGAAACAAACGGAAGTCTTTCTCTAATGAATATTACAGATGTTTACTCCATTATATTCTTGAGTTCCCATTTTCATAGATTTCACAGTGAGATTGTGTCCCAGATTTATATTTTTTTGGTAGCAAAACATATTATAGGTTTACCATAGCATTGTTTCTTTAGCATTAAAAGCTATTAAATCACATTTGGTATTATGCAACAATGTTATAATTTTCTCCTGCTAACATACTACACCACACAAGTCAAACAACAAATGTTTTCTTACAAATTAACTGTATTAAAACAACAGAGCAGATCCTGTATTATCATCAAAATCAAGTTTTTCCCCCCTTGCTTCCCTGAGCTTTTAATCATTTTAGTGTCTCCCACACCTGCTCAAGGGCTCCAGAACAAATGTTCCCTGGTTTTATACAGTGTCACACATTACATTAACTAACTGATTTCTTTACCTGCCAGATTTGCTCTTCACTAAGGGAAGTGAGTCGATCGCTCTTCAGGACCTCTCGAAGGAGACAGTATGGGAGAGCTAAGACTTCCTCCGGGTGACCCTTCAACAGTTCAGAGAGGTGTTTAACTAAGAAGTCAACCACTGCTTTCTCCAGCAAAGTGAGGTTAAAGAGATCAGCAAGCTTATACAGGTCCAAGTAATTAAAGCTATTCAATTCCTGGATGGGCAAAGCAGAAAAAAGGTATTTCAGAAAATGAGGCAAAAGAAAAATTGAGGAGAGCACAGATAGGTTGTTTTTTAAAATTTCCATTAATTAAAAACTTTTGTTATAAAACAATTGCTCGTTATTGATTGTTCATTATTTCATCTGCCTGGAAAAGAAGTACTTTCATAAATAGGATTTCTAGTTTCACTGTAATTTCACCAAGGACTTCTGTTTTCTATGCTGAAATTATATGTTTCTATTTACAAATATATCATCAGTGAATTAAAACTGATTTCCCTTCACCTCCTGCATCAAGACTATCCTGATTGCCACATATCCCTCTAAAAGTAGAAAAATAAACATTCACAACATTCTGTTGCTAAATCAGAGCAAAAGTACTTTCTACCAAAATATCAACAGATCATACAATATAAGGTCCACATTTTCAGGCTGGCATATTGCTGCAATTACTACTATCTGGGAAACTTACAACATCATTTTAGATCTCATGCTTTTCAATCCCAAGATAATGTCTTCATCTATGTTAAAACACCACCAAGTATACTGGGCATTACTTTTTTTATTTAAAAAAAAAGGGTCTAGAAAATAAACAACCAAGTAACTAGTCACCTAACTGCCAATATCCCTAACCCCCCCCCCCCCCCCAATCAATTGCTGTTACCACTTTGTAAGTACAGTTTGTACTCATGAAAAGAGAGGCTGGACTTTCGAAAATGTAACCTGAACTTCAAATGTGAGGCTGCCTGGTAATTAAAGGCAAACAGCAGTGAAACAAAAGACTGTAAAAAACTCAACACCTCAGCTCAACGTATGGTTAATATGAATATGTCAAACAACCCCTTCCTGTAATTATGGATGGAATAGATAGACCAAAGGTCCTAACAGAACCCAGTCACTATCCAGCATTACATAATCTTAATGTCTGAGGTTTGGTATAGAGAGACCTCAGCTTGCTTAGTGCCATGGAAAATGCATCATTAAAATCCTTTGAACTGTTCATTAAAGATACAGAACACAAGGAAATACAGTTAAAGCATCTGAAATGTAAAATATTCAATAAGTCTTCATTTTAACATTTTGTGTTCCCTTTCCTTTCAGCTGTAGAGATTTTAGAAGGGAAAAAAACCCTTGTTCCAGTCTCCTAGATGGTATTAAATATGGTAACAACTGTTTTTAGGGGAAAAGAAAAGAAGCTGGCTTAGATAAGCTAAAGCTGCTGCTGTTCCTGTTGTCACTGTGATCCCAAACTGTCCTTTTAAATAATAAGTTAGTTGAGATGAACTGCTGCTGTTAAAGTCTGGTCCTATTTCACCCAGGGTGTAGTCTGGATTTCAGCTGGAGCGGATAGGGTCCATGATGTCATCTGGATCATTTTCTCTGGTATAATATGGGCAGGACACCCCCTCAGGAATAGGCCAAAGAAACTCTGAGGTCCCAGGAGACAGTGGGGGTGGCACCCATGATAATGAAGCTTCAGTAGTCTCCATCTGTTCTTCATCTAAAAAAAATCTCAGTTTAAAGACCCACAAAGAGAATGGTGGGTGGAGTAGCCCATCCCCTCATTATTTTGTCCACCAATTAGGCTTACTATGTCGCATACCAATTTTGGTTCATTAACTTCCAGCTCTGTATTATCTATATCTAACAAGATTAATTTCAACAGTCTTTAGACTATATCAACCTGGACTTTTTGGTTTAAAATAATCCAATTTCTCTTTCCGGTTTTCTTGCACAAGTCCCATCAACATTTGTTAATATAGGTTATCATGATATATTACAAACTTACATTTTTTTTTTTTAACTTTTAAACTCTCAATTAGGGTAAATTTGTAAGTTCAATTGTCACAACACTCCCTCACTCTCCTTCCCATTCCTGGTTTTACCCATTTGAGCAACAAAGGCATTAAGCAATACACGGTGCCTATAAATAACAATGGTTCAAATGGTCCTCTCCGGTGCACCATCTGGAGGGGAATAAAACAAACCCCTGGAATAAAGGTCAAGGGAAAGTAAGTGGAAACTACACCGTTTCCTTCCTAACTCTGAGAAAGTTCACCCACAAAATCAATGTTGGCCACACACCTGAGATTTCTAAGGCTCGAACAGCAGCAACTCCAGAAGTTATATGGATAGAGAAGGGTCAAAGATCAGAAAGAAAAAAATCAAATATATATGATTTGAGATTACAGAATGACAAAGGACCCTAAATAAAATTTACATAATTTTATCTGCTTTTCTAGGTTTTTGCTTCCCCCCATTCCTCGTTTTCTCCCATAGTTTACTGCTCTGCTCCCTGCTACCAGCTTGCTCATTGTCCCACTCCATATGCAAAAATTACAAGAACTCTTGTCAGTTTCACTTTGCTACTTAGTTAGCACAGGATGCAGAGCAGAAAAGAGGAAAAGACTAAATTACCTGAATTACACTTGGCTGCTCTGCTGGATGGACTGGCAGACCCAAATGAAACTGACAAGAGATCTTGTAAATGTCAATTTGCTGCTCTGCTGGCACATGGAGTAGAGCAGAAGGAAGACGGCAAAAGGCAAAGAGAATCTCCAGAAGGTTCTGGGTGCTACCTGGGGAATAAAGCCTGCTTGGTCAATGAATTCAATGCTTTCCCCCACTGACTGATTAGCCAAAGTCATAGTGAGGCTTGCAACATGGTCCCCCTTCATGACCTCCAGTTGGGGCTGTGAACTAAAGGCAAATTCTATATAAGGTACTACATTCTATATAAATCTATTACTTCTCCTTTAAATAATCAAGAGCTGAGACTTATGCATATTCATAATAAAAACTCAGGGCTTGATCTAGTCCCAAGAACCACAAGTTTTCTGATAGAATCTAAGATGCCCCCTCTTCTCCATGATGAGGCAGCTGAAGCGAGGACAAATCCTCCCACTCTACAAAAGGCTAGGACTGGAATTCTTCAAGTTCAAATTCATGGCATTTCTGGTCTCCTACATTCTTATTTCCCATACAAGAAACAATTTTGCTCTGAATCTTGGGGAAACAGGGCAAGAGAGAGAGAGATTGCTTGAAGATTCCTTGTTCTGTTCACTCCCTCTGGGCCAACTGGCATTGGCTACTGGCAGAAGACAAGATATTGGGCTAGATGGACCTTTGATCTGACCCAGTATGGTCATTCTTATGTTGGTTCTCTTTACACTGTAGAGATGAACAGAATAAAAACTAATTCCAAAGACAGTACGAACAGCCCAAAGCATTCAGAAATCATAAGCCAATTCCAAAAAATAATTAGATTAAAAAATAAATACACTTAAGGTTGTTTTTATTTGCCTTCTGGGTTTTGAGTACAGAGGGTTAGCATTTACAAGCTTTTGCCTGAAACCCTGATTTACTTTTACAATTTACTTTTGTTTTTTAAATGAAAGCTGAGATACTCAAATAATCAGATGACTTCAAGAGCAGGGGCTTATTGAAAATTCTAAATAGCACAAGAGTTGTAATAAAATTGCAAGAGTTGGCAACATAACAAAGGGCATGTTTATACTGGAATAAAAGATTTGCAGCAGGTCTATGGCTGTTCCCAGTGAGTTGGCCCAGGCTCATAAGGTTAAAAATTACAGTGTAGACTAGTGTTTCCCGATTTTATTTGGCCACGGAATCCTTTAAAAAAATGCCGGGGGAAACTGGTTGACCAAAAAAAAAAAAAAAATCCTGCCAGCCCGCCCCTAAGACCAGCTCTGGGGGGAGGGATAGCTCAGTGATTTGAGCATTGGCCTTAACTGGCCAGGGTTGGGAGTTCAATCCCTGAGGGGACCATTTAGGGATCTAGGGCAAATTGGACTGGACTCAATGACTTATCAAGGTCCCTTCCAGCTCCATGAGATAGGTATAAGGTTCTCACAGAATCCCAGGGTTCTGCAGAGCACTGTTTGGGCTACACTTATTTTTTGCCCCACAGCCCATGAATCATGGGGAGGGTACATTTACACTGCAATTAGAAACCCACAACTGCGTGTGCTAATTGACTCCAATTCCTGGGTCTTGGGCCGCAGGGCCCTTTAACTGCTGTGTAGACATCTATGTTCCAGGTATATGTAAGCGGGGGAATGGTCCCGCTCTTGTGGGGAACTTTCCTGGCTTCTATACACCCCGGTGAAATGAACCAGCGAAAGGATCTGAGTCCCCGCTCCCACTTCCTTTACCCCACGGCTCCCTGATCCTGAGGGCTCCCCCTCCACTCTCCTGAGTAGCAGAGCCCTTGAAACCCCAACAAGGCTGGGCCCAGGTTTCCTGGGGCTTAATCCCTGACCTTGTAGTCACTAGGGGCAGGAGTTAGGGTGTCCCCACTCCGAGGTACTCTCTTTACACTGCAGGCCTTCCTGGCCCAGTGATCACTTCATAAGGTTCAAAGCAAATACAATTTATTAAACATCAACTGATTAAAGAGAATAGGATAAGAAACAATGAGAATGGTTAAATGAGACCACACAGCCCTGCTCTGTAGCACAGGGACATCAACACAGCAGTCTGCAGAGTGTAAGGACAGTTCACAGTCTCTTCCTTAGAAGCCCTGGATGTGCTGCAAGGGGCTGCAGGCTGGACACGCTTGCACTGGCAGTGACCACACAGCCTCAGTTTCTAAGTGGCCAGACCCCTCTCCCAGTCCAGAGCCTTTCCCCACACTTTGCAGGTCCCAGTAGCTCACCACATCCAGCTGCAGGCTGTGCTGCTTGGCCAGTTCCAGCTCCTTGTGTTGCTTCTCTGTTCCTTTTGGCTTTCTGAGCACTGCCAGTCTGCTGCTCAACACAGGGTCTGCACTGCTTGGCCTGTCTGTGTCTGGTTCTGTCGCTGCAGGACTTCTTCTTGTACTCCTCTTTCAGCTCTCTGTCTTTGCAGGACCTCTTCTGCACACAGCTTGTTTGTTCAGAGACAGAGCCAGAACAATCCCCACTTACAACCTGTCAGTCAGGCTGAGCTGGAGTGTTGACTGCTTTCCATTGTCTCTGGGGTCTGTCAGTCTCATGAACCCTTCCCCTTCTGAAGCTGGTAAACCAAAAAACTCCCACAGAGTTTTAGTAAGGGGTAACAGTCCCCTTACATATAGCACAAGCTCTGGAATCCTCCCACCTCCAGGTCATAGATACCAGGCTCCAGCCCAAGCCCAAATGATTTTCTTCTTCTTCCTTTATGCTGCTTTTCCTGGTGACGGTCACAGAAGCAGCATAAACAGTAGGGAGAACCAGACTTCCTTTTCTGCCAGCTCCTTCCAGAGGATTCACCAGCATGACAGCCAGGATATATAATCCCTCCACAGCATGTTTTGTGTCATCTGAATGTCCACTACAACTGAAGAGCCCTGAAAGCCCAAGTAGCTGGCATGAGCCATTCAGTGTTCCTTGTAAGCTGAGTGCTTGGGCAGACACTCAGGAGAGATTCAAATGCTGCCCAGCTGATTAGTAGAGCACCCATGGCAGGCAGCTTGTGGTTCTAGTGGGGGTGTACATCTGGACATGCCTTTGTGCACATAACATTTCTTCTGCACACAGATGGAAAAAATTAGAGGGAACATTGCAACCATTTGCCAGTTTTCAAGTGTAATATAACATGCCCTGGGTCAACTGGCCTAAGCCTGAATCCCATTAATACTAAAGTATGTGACCAATTTCAAGTATACGAATTACCCAACAAAAACACTGTTTCTACTTTCTAGGTTTTTATCTGGTCACTTCTTACCACAGTAGTTGAGTTTTTAAGAATGTACAGTCACAGCTGGAAAGCCAATGACAATTTGGTATAGGAGCAATCTAGGCTGATAGGTATTAGAAACTTGGATTCTATGTGAGACACATTTGCTGTATGTGCTAGTTCTGGGATGTCCATCTCCTCCTTCACAGATAGTACTGAAGGCCCCATCCCACCTCGCCTGCAAGACTAGCATCTCAATGCATTGAGACAAGGATGCAAGCAATGTATGTCAAATTGAACCTTGCAGAGTAGAGTTTTGCACTTATAACCTTGTTTAATTGACTTTGCTGTAGAAAGGGATGTTCTGATCCATTGGGACAGTTTTTTCCCTGGCTGATGGAATGCCAATCATCTCAAAAAAGTAAGAGACCTGAGCTTAAATATACTCAGTTCTTCTGTAATGGATAGATTCATTTTTGAAGGTCAGCAAGAAAAATAATAAGATTGAGGCCTTGTGACCTGAAGATTAACACCAAAAGGAAGATGAGCCTGATCAAACACTCAATAGCGTCAATGGAAAGTCTCCTATTGATTTCAATGGGAAACAAAGCAGATCACAGTTGCTGCCTTCTGGATATTAGAGAGCATTAGTAATGCTGGCCAGGAAATTATTTATTTGCTGAAATGGTCCTACACTCATTTTGATGGCACTTCTCTGCCAGAACCATGATTTTTGCATGCTGATCAACTCTAAAATTTCAGAGAATGTTGTAGGAATCGATAGGCAGAACCTTATTGATTTTGGTGAAAAGAGGAAGAGGAAAATGGGGAAACACATGGAGTCCCTTGTATCTGGGTTAGCAGAATCATCATTTTCAAAACATCTCTGTAACTGATCAAAGAACCAGTTATGGCATAACAATATCCCCCCATCTCAGCCCACAGTTCCAATACAGTTTAAAATGACGACGCCCCGTATGATCTATGTCATAACCACGAGGGATGGGCAGCAGCCTGGGAACTAAGGGGTTAACTGTACCTAGCCAGGTAGCATTCAGCCAATAGAAATGCAGATAGGAATTTCAAACTGGGACAAAGGAATTTTTGTTTTTCTCCTCCTTTGTCCCTGGGCAGTTGACTCTTCAGATCTTGACGGGCAGGGCTCGCCGAACCGCAGCAAGCCCTGCTCACCAGCCACGCTGTCTGGAGATCTGCGCATGCGCAGATCGCCCGAACCCGGCTCCTTCGGGTTGTAATCTACTCGCCACAGGCGAGTAGATGACATACTTTGTTGAGCCCTGCTGATGGGGACAGACAAAAGGTCTCTCTCCAAGAAAAGACTCTTCTCTATCTGTAAGTAGGGTAAAGTTTAGATAAATCCGTTTTATTGTTTGGGAATGGGAATCTGATATCTGTGCATTTAAAAATGGGTTTTCCTCTCCTTTGTAACTAAGTTTTTGGCCCATGGGAGTCCCCCATGAGTATATTAATTGGTGACTTTTCCATCTAGTCATTATGCTTGTAACAGGAGTATTGTGGTGATGATAATTCTTTCTTTTTTATTAACCTGGTATTGGTTAATTTGTGTGTCCTGGTTTTACTTTAGGACTGAGATTTCTCAAGTGATCTCTTCCCTGGTTTTCTTACCATTACTTGGGTGGTGGCAGCGGATTTTTATCCCCAAAGTCTAGGTTTTTAAGATTTTGGGGGGAAGCTTTATATCAAAGCCTGGAAATATAATGTTTTGGGGTACTTTTGTGGGGCCCCACTTCTGCATTCATCTTGCCAGGGTGGGGAAATCAGGCTTGACAACCTATTTCCCCAACAAAAATAAAAAAGAATGATGGGGGCAAGGGAGCAATGGGAGTTCATATAGAGCCACTGGCATGGTGGATAAGGAGGAGGGAACATGAAGAGGACTGCAGAGTGTTCCTGAAATAGAGGAAAAGGGTGGCACACAGGGAATTTGTGGGAGAAGGGGGTGAGATTGGAGGAACGCAATTTATTTTTTGTAGTTAAATTTCCATTTTGTCCAAAAGACATTTTCCATGGGAAGAGGGGGAGAGTTTCCATGAACAATTCAGAACCAGTCATCATCCTTAGCATAAACTGAGGGGCTCAACAACTTGCAGATACTTATTGGAGTTTTATTGATTAACTGTTGGGCTTCAGAAAAATGCTGACTCTTCCTCTGAATAGGCCAGCTTGTCACAGGGACTGAAATCAATCACTATATGGGGGCTTGATGAAATAGAAAGCTACCAATATATTTTAAAATATTGGGCCTCTAAACAGAAATATTCACTTTTGACTCCAGAAGGTCAGATTCGGCTTTAGCTTTGAACTTCACAGTTCTAGAAGCTGGATTATCAGCTTTGTCGAAAGAAAGCTATCCAATTGTCATACCAATCATTTGCTCAAATCAAAATTACACTGATATTGCACATTCCTATCCTGCTGAGGGCAAAAATGTCATGCTGAGGTTGTGAGATGTATATTACTGATCAGATAATCCATCTCTCAATCAGAGAAGAGGATTTAACAAACATAAATATGGCAGTGTATAGAAGCCCTTTGCCAAAGTTGATTTTTTGGTCAAAATATATCTATATGTGTCTGTGTGTATACCCACTTAGAGACATACACATATATAGTAAAGAGAATCCTAATCAATACATCTGATTTGTCTAAATACAAACTAAATTCTTAACTAAATGAAAACCTTCAGATTAACAAATCAATGAAGTGTGCATTCTCTGGAATGGGCTATCTTCTCAATTCTGTTGGAATTAACTATAAGCTAGTTCTAACTGCATTCACCTCCAATGGATTTTTCTTGATTTACAATTAAATTACATGTTATTGTTTTGAAATATCAATTACATAAATTTAAAAGATTTATTTTTTAAATTAAATATTATTTGTATTAGATAATACTGTTCTCTATTACTATTCATTAAGTGTGAGTCTACACTGCAATCTTAGTTCAAAATAAGATACGCAATTTGTGCTACACAAATTACATATCTTATTTTGATTCTTTTTTGAAATCGGCTATTTCAAAATTTGGCGTATCTACACAGCACCAAATTTCAAAATAAAACACTATTTCGAGACATCCTTTATCCCTCGTTCAATGAGGTTTACAGGGATACCAAAATAGCACGTCCGCTTAATTTCACAATAGTGGATGCATTCAGAAGACACAGGTAGCTATTATGGGACATGTTCTAAATTACATTTTTATAAACGTATTTAAAACATACTTGAAAGTTGCAGGCATAAGCAAATTATGTAAAAAAAATGTACATTATACAAAAGTTACATGTGTTATATCTTTTTATGTAGCGCTGAAAAACAATTAAAATGGAGCACGTGAAGAACTGAAGAAGAATGGTAGGGAAAGAAAGAGATCCAATGTTTTGCTTTTTGATCTATATTACTCAGCTAACCCACATTCAGACTAAGAGTTCTTATTACTATATAGATTTTATTACTGAGCTTTAATATGAATGGTTGGCATATTTCATAGTGAATATAAACCACATTTATAAATTAGTCAAAATGTTAGTTAACGTCTACCTCCAAAATGAATTTGTTTATCTGGTCCTACATATTCAGCCCACTGTACTTTACTGAAGATTTTTTTTTAAACTGCCCTTTTTAGTAGTGAGTGAAACCATTGTTCCATACTGGTCAGCTTCCTAGACTTCTATGTACAGTATTAATATCAACCTTTTGGCTGCTAAAACAATTGAATGATGAGCTCACATTTAAAATCTAAATTTAGGGAAATACAAAAAAATCCATTTTTCAGACAAATATGCTAAAAGAAAGAAAATATTAAATGTTTACAGTAAGACTACATGATACTAACAGTATTTTAATAGAGGAATACAGAAGAGAGTCAAATCACAGACAGAACATTTAGAAATATTCTATTTAAATTTCTTTCAAAATGACATTATTATACTTTTAAGAAGGATTTTATTGCAGAAGCCACGGAAAAGGATAGAAATAACAGATTGATAAATTAAGTGTTAATCATAACCAAGTGCACGCAAGAGTACAATATACCTCTAGTCCTATGCTCTGCTTTATAAATAGCAGAAAAATCACAAGGAGAACTAAGGGGAGAGACTGCATTTCTTTATGACCTTATTTGAAAGATAAATTCCTTGGGGAAATACAATTTATTCAGATTATCAAGACCCTGCTGTGCAAATCTACAGTCTGGGAGCACACTACAGAGATCAAAAAATATTTACTTTATTCTGTTGGGTGTAAAATCTTTTAATGAATGCATAATTACAGAAAAAGTGTATACAGCGTTAGAAATTCCATTGCTGAGCCAAGCCATTAATATCCAAGGCATCACACCTAGTTGTGCTCCACCTGCTTCCTATTTAGATTACAACACAGTTATAAATCAAGGTATTATGTGACTACCCATATTGGTGCCACAGAAATGGATAGCTTTGCATTATTTTCCCCTCTGCAAAAAGAGATGGCAACCAAAGACTGGAAACAAAAATATGTTCTAAGACTGTAATCCCTGTAAGGACAGGGGCCCCGTCTACATAATTCTTTGAAGAGCATCTAGCACAATGGACCTATTCCTGATTGGAGCATCTGGGCACTATGGTATTATATATGTTAAATAAAATAAGTAATAAGTAATCTACCTATAGATTTTAGAAATGTGGTTGGTCTGTCTGTCCATTTGTTCAAGAAATCCTCCTAAACAGTAAGAGTTAGGACTATCAAATTTGTTATCCAGCTTCCTCTTAAAGCAAGGTCAGGGATTGGTGGTGCCAGGGCAATGAGATGTTTCTGGAATTCCACTGTTTCTCATGAAATGGAAAGGGAGCTGTCTGGTAAGAGATTACTGTGGAATGAGGACAGAAAGCAGCAAGTGCCACGAAGCCACTAGCTCTCCAGGAAGCAGCAGCCAGCCGCTGTGTGGCCCCCAGACTGTACCTGGGGACCACTGGTGAGAAGCCTGTGTGGACCCGCCCCACCTCTCCTGGAGGGAAGCTGGTGGCCAGGATATGTGCCCCCCCACCCCTGCAACAGGGGGAAAGCTGGCAAGCAAAATGCACACAGCTGGCACTGGGAAGAAGCCAGCGGCTGGGGTGCATCACCTCCTCCCTCCACACACACACATACACACACTCTAGGCTGACATGTGGAGAAGCCAGGAGCCAGGTTGTGTGGTCTCACCCCTCATGGACATGGGGAAGAAAGGAAGGAATGTAAGAATATTGGATCAGACCAAAGGTCCATCTAGCCCAGTATCCTGTCTTCCAACAGAGGCCAATGCTAGGTGCCCCCAGAGGGAATGAACAGATTAGGTAACCATCAAGTGATCCCTACTCTGTCACCCATTCCTAGCCTCTGACATGGCTAGGGACACCATGGGAAGGAGGGATAGGAAGGGAAGGGAGAGAGGAAGGAAAGAAGGGACAGCAAAATAGTTAAAATGTAATTCTGGTGTAAATTAAAATAGAAATAACATAAATACACTATTGAGAACTTAATGAGCAATCCGTAACAAGGAAATATACATTAGGTTCTGTACTACAGGAAGAAATCTAGTAGATAGTTTTTCTTTTTAAATAAAATAATTACAGAAGAGGAGTCAAATTCTGCCATTTCTCACACAGTGCATTATTATTAACAAAAGCTCTAATACCACAAAGACTTACTCACGTGCTTAACTTTAATGAAACCAATCAAGCTTGAAATCCAGTAGTACTTTTGAACTTAAACTTAAGTATATGCATAAATCTTTACAAGATTGTGGCATTAGGCCTCATTCTGAAACCCTTGCTCAGGTTGAGCATCTGAGTAGTCTCACTGATGCATGGAAGACATTTTTGCAGAATCAGGGTTATGCTTGAATAGTAAGAGAAGAATTTGACAGGAGGAAGAATTCAAATTCTGGGCCCCCCACCATATATAATGGCATAGACATAGCAATAGTTTTTTAAATAAGAATGCTAACCAATCAGTGGCTGAATGCAGACACATATCCTTGCAGACTTATGGGGCACTGCCAACTTTGTTATCTTTTAACTGACTAATTAAAAAAAAAATCAATGTATTGGTAGAACATGCTTTCCATAGTAAATCCTGATTTTTTAATTCTTATTTTTTAAAAAAGTGTAAAGTTGATCTGCAACCCCACAGATGTTCTGAAGGATATTTTGAGTTAGGCCCAAGAGGAGCAACATCAAACAGGCTCAGGCCCACTCGTTTCCCTCCTCCTCTACACAGTTATTTTCTTTCATACTGTGTCTGCTGCCTTTTCAGTTTCAGCTTTGTTGCAGCTGTTCTAGTAAGCACTCTCTTGCAGAGCAGGGGGAAAAGAGGATCTGTGATCTCCACAAGAACAGGGTATGAAATTGATGTTATTTTAGCCTGTAAGACTGAAAATACAACTGACCGCCAACGAAACAGGGAAACTAACTATACACAAAGTCACCACCAAATGCACAACGTAAAGTAACTGAACAAAAAAGAGAAGAAATCTCTCTCTCTCTCTCAGGTACAATAATGTCAGTGGGTTCTTGTAAAATAATAGGTGTGTACATTTTCAAAATGAGCTTCTGTCTTTTTAAACTATCATGGAATGAAAGTGAGTGCTGCCACACAGGCCACCTCTTCCATTGCCTGCCCCTTCTCACACTCATAGTCCTAGGCTCTGGGAATCCCCAAACCCAAGGAAAATGGTTCTGGAGGTTTAAAGACCTTAAAAGATTTCACAACACTTGAGATTCTCCCTCTTGTCTGTGGATGCATCATGTGGTATGATTTGGTTCCTGCTCCTTCTCCAGCAAGTGTTGTTTATGGACCTTAAATACGGTTTTTAATATCTTTTACTTCTGTTGCCAGGCAGAGCCAGCAGAGTGATGGGAGACAGCTGAATCCTATTTTGGCTCATTTAACATCAACAATCTTGTTAGGTCACTTCCAGTTACAGCATCTTTATTACTAGTGTCAGAACCAGGGAACACATTTTGACTTTCAGATCCAAAGCTGAGCTCATAGGGCTGGCAGTTAGAAAAAAAACTGACTACCTATAAAAAGAAGAATTCTGATAGACACCACTGAAGAGTCAATAAATATGGAATGCTATAAAACCATATTTTTCAGTCACTTTGTAGAGTATAACCACAATTAAGGGCAGAATGTCTGGGGAATTTTGCTCCTCTGTGCGACACAGTAGGAGCCCTTGTGCCTGACAGGCAGGACAAAATGAATCTGAGATGTTACTAATAGGTGTGGGGACTTATTAGGATCAGTTTTTAAATGTGCTACCTGCTCAGAAATGATTTTTCAGTTGTTGGTATCTTATTTTGTAGTTTTTCAGTTATTGCGGCAAAGGCCCCGTACTCTAAGCTGGAATAGTGTCTTTAAAATATGGTTAGATGTACTAAATGATTTATTATATTTTTCCCCTTCTTGTAAATGAAAAATACCTGAAGAAAGTTTTTCCTTACTTTTTTGAGAGAAGAAGCTACCTTCAAACTGAGATCATGAATGGAAAGTTTCAGTTCTAGAGGAAGGATGCGTCAGCTATTTATGAGTTTTTATAAAATACTATTTTGAATCTTAACTAGAGTCTTTATTTCTAACTGATAGTATCTAATGTTGGGGGTCTCTTTACATTTTTCTATTATAAGATCTCATTTCAGCTTTTCCAAAATGTAACCATCTAGGCTGAATATTTCCAGCCTCAGGTTGACATTTTCTTTAATTTCAGCCAAAACAGTTGGCTGTTATATGGACTGATGCTAGGGAAAATGTTTGTTTTGCCAATGTTAAAAAATTCAGGCAGACATTTATTTGAGAAGCTCTATCATTTCCATGTTTTGACAGAGGAATTTAAAAGTTAGCAGGTAGGTGGGCCTCCACATCAGCACCTTACAAGGTTTGACTGTGGGAGACCTTTTGTATGTGAGGGATGGAAGCTACATGGTGTTGGATGCCATCAACTCTCACTGAAGTTCATGAGTCATGAAGAAACTAAGCACCTATCAGGACCTGGCTCTAAATGAATGAACAATAAAAAAGCAAAGATAACGATTCACAAATGCACTCTGTTAGTTCATTTCATAACTATATATCTATTTAAGAACCTATGGGTGTGTCTAGATTACAAGGTTTTGTCAACAAAAGCGGACTTTTGTCTACAAAACTATACCTGCGTCTACACTGCCGCTGAGTTCTGTCGACATAATGCCTTGTCGACGGCAGTAAACATCATTCTATGAGGAATAACGCCTTTTGTCAACAGAGTTCTGTCGACAGAAGGCGTTATTGCAATCTACACGGTCCTTTGCGTCTACACTGTCATGTTGACAAAGCGGCTTGCTTTGTCAAAAGAACTAACTGTAGTCTAGACACTCTTTGTCGACAGAAGCTTTGTCAACAGTATCTGCTCTCCATCGACAGAAGCTCTCTTTTGACAAAAGCCTGTAGTCTAGATGTAGTATATGGCCCCCATCACTGCGGTATCTGACCCCCCTCACAGTCATTAATGGATTTTATCCTCACAATACCTTTGTGAGTAAGAATATTAAATCCCCATTTCACAGAGGAAAAACTGAGGCAAAGGGTGGCTTAAGAAGCTTGTCTATGATCAGACAGGAAACGTGTGGCTGAGCCAAGAGTTGAACCCAGGTCACCTATATTCTAGACAACCCCTTCCCAATAATAATGTAGCTTTTCAAAATTCTTTATGGAACTTAAATGTAGTAGCAAACAGGCGTCAGTGCATTTTGTAAAAACTCCAGTTGGTCATAATATATAATGACTTCAGAACACAAACTTATTGAATCTACTGTGAGAAGAGGAAACAACCAATATTTTGGGTATGGTCTATTGGCTGTGCTACCTAATTAGTAGGTTCTGCTTTATAAAATGATACTTTCCCTTTAAGGAACTGCTGGGGTGAAATCCTAGCTTATTGAAGACAATATGAATTTTACCATTGACGTTGGTGGGGCCAGGATTGCATCCATACTGTTTTAAATATTAATGACCCTCATTATACCCCTGGTGTCGTGGTCATTTTAAAGACAGGGAAGTTAAGCCTAGAAAAACTAAGGTCCAAATTTTTAGAAGAGGCCGCCGATTTGAGGGGCCTTCGTTTTGGGACATCCAACTTCAGAAGCCTGGGGTTTGACTTTTAGCAGTGCTGAATATTCAAAACTCCAACTAAATTAAATGGGGAGGGGGGTCTGTAATTTACTTGGCACTGCTGGAAATCAGGCCTAACATTGGACCACAGAAAAGGAGGCATCCAAAATCAAGAACTACCTTTTAAAATACAGGTTGGACCTCCCTGATCCAGCAGCCTTGGGACCTAACCGGTCATATCTGGGGAAGTCATATTTGGCCCCCTGCTACCAGCCCCCCAACTCTGGCCTTGCCTCCAAGCCCCCAGCCCAGCCAGTCCCCCCGCTCCCCACTGTGCCATTCCCCTCCTCTCCTGGCTCCACTGAGCATCCCTGCTGGGGTGCACCAGACTCCAGGGCTCCCAGATGCCAGCCCTCCATTAGGGCTCTCTAGTCCTGGAATATCTGTGGTCCTGCTAGACGATGGATGTTGCCAGAACAGAGAGTCACAGTCTAGAGAAGGTCAACTTCTATAGCTAGACATGGTTTCACATTAAAAATACACGGTACAGCTAGGAACAGAATCCCCATTACTCAGCTCACAATCCCATACCTTTACCACAAGGCTATCACTACTATAAAGTATCAAAAACATAGCAAAGTGACAAAGGCCACTCTAACTCTTAAGTGTAAACCCTGATGTAGCCATTGCTTAGAACAGAATGGGTTGTTGCAGTATTTTAAGACCAAGTTCTGGTAGGTGCTGTTCGCAGGCACTGACCAAAAATCCCAGAGGCACCTCTGTGGGGTACAAATTGTACACACTAATTCTGGCTCGTACTAAAATCCACACAGCTCTCTTTAACAGGAGCCATGGAGGCACATTCAAAGGAAAGAGCGGAGTTTGTTAAAGAAATATTTGGCTAGGCTTAACATGTACACTTTTAAAAGACCAGAACTGGTTGAAAAAAAATGAGATCTCTTCCACACAAAAAATAGTGAAAATTAGTCCCTTTCTGTCACAATTTTGATTAAATATTTTGTTGAAATTTCAAAATCTGGAATATTTCAACCATCTCTAAAACCTTTGCCAAAGATGTGATATAGTATAGGGTTGGTAAAGATTACATATATTTTTTAAAAAGGTGGTGGAATTAATACAATATCTCTCTGTTGAACACTTAGAGGTTTTATCCCTTTTCTACAGCTTCCATTTGTTTGTCTATTGAGACTGCAAATTTCGGTCCGGGCAGGATAGTTCAATCTGTTTGTACGGCACATAGCCCGACGGAACCCTGGTCCTTACCAGGGCTGCTGTGCACTGCCACAATGCACATGGTAAATAATGATAATAAACGAATGTTTAGAGGAGCAGGCACCACATATTTATATACATATACCCCTATCCAGTAATTAAACCCCCACTCAATTCCCTGAACAGATTGTTCCTGCTCCCAGCAGAAATAATTTGTGCAGCTATTGTGGAGGCTGTAGTGCTAAAACAGAAAAACACATTAATACCGCTTTTCAAGTGTATACTGTAGGCCCAAGCCTTCTAGCCCTTCCTACTCAGAACTGCCTTTGAAGCCAATAGGAGTTTCATGAAAAAAGCATTTCCAGGACCGAGACCTCATATGTATGTATTTGGAGTAGCTTCAACCCTTTCCTCACACTGGGCAGAAGTGGTTTAGTTACTCTGATGACAGGGATCTTATAAATACATAATTAGATTAGATAGAGTTCAAAGTAAATAAGGGGCAGATTTTCAAGACACAAATAGCTATTAGACACCTTTCTGTCCTTAGTGACTTGGGAAATCACCTCCCAAAATGCTTTGTTCCAAATTTTAGAAATTTAATTAATAGCTTGTTGCCACTGTCTGTCTGCCACAAAGAACATATAAAAATTACACATGCACAATATGCGGAGAGAATTCCATATGTTTTTCCCTTCTGCTTCAGATGCACCTACTTCCCCGTTCTTTGACAGTTTGAATGTTATAACTGTTGTATGTATTGCAACCAAATTCAAAACGTGCCAATCTAGAAATAATTAGGTTAAGAACAGACTTATCTCTACAAAACAGAGCAGAGGTACACATCTATCCACATCCAAGGCCACATGTATGCCACAGCGAACTAGACCTAAATTCTGTGGCAAGGTTCATAAGTTCTGCAACCCTCTGGTGTAGCAGATGGGAAATTCTGCAGCAGCTTTATGCTTCATTCAAATTAATAAGCAGAGGTTTTGAATTGACTGATGTGAAAATGGGGGATAGCCAGGACTTTCAGCATCTAGATGGCACAGAAGACAGTTTTCGATTGTGGGATAAATACATCAGATGGCACTTTTGGCTAAAATTATCTGTAATGAAATAGTTAATATAGATATTTAAATTGTCATCTTTAAATCTGAGCATGAGAAACCCACTGAGATTAATAGGGACAGTTTACATGTCACATAGCTACTGTTCCACATTAGCTGAAGATTTAGGCAGACCAGGCTACATAAGTTCACATTTTGTTCTGCTTTTCAAGTCTGCTTTACTACCAGGCTGATAAAAAAAAAGTTTCTAAGTAGAAGCTTATAGATCTTATAAGCTCCCAGGGCAAAGTCTATTGCAGTTTAATTGTGGACCGTAAATGGTACTATGTCTATACATGCTGCAGATGAAGGATTGTGATAAGACACTGTGACATTTACCATTACTAATGCAAAACCATGGGAAATGGTCAGCCTTGGACATTCTAGGTAAGCATTTCCCCTCTTCTTCTTTCTCATGAACTTAAATTTTTTCATGAGGAACCCCCATTGTTTAGTGTATATTTACAATGAAACTTCAAAACTGGATATTTATTTTAGGGGTCTCTATTTTTTTACTTACTAAGTCCAAAATGTCAAAGTATCTTGTCATTTTTATTTATAAAGCAGCTCCCTTCTTTTATCCACTTACAGTGCTTCACAGTTAAAAAAAAAATAACAAAACAGAAACAATTAAAGCATCAAAAATACACCAAAAACACAAAAAAGTCAACTTTAGATTCCAGGCCATCTAAGTAGCTATGGTCCAAAACAAAATCCCTAAATCCAAATATCCCCAAATGTTCAGATGTTTAAATCCAGATCAAGTTTTGTGTGCTTTGGGGTCCATCTCTGCAACTCAATAAACAGACAAAACCATTTTCACACAGTCTCTTCTATGAATTAGATTGTGAGGGGAGCATAAGATCTAGAAGTCTATTTTAATATCTCTTTCATACTGGGCTAAACATTGTATATTGTGCTGCATTTCAATTGTTTCAAAGATGCAGTTGCCACTTATTTTTCAGTAACTATTGTTGATAAGGATTCTGTTGCTGCTCAACCTTTGAAATCTACAAATTGAATGTTATAATAATTTTGCTTCTAAAAAACACAGAAGAATATAAGATGCAAATCTTAATCATGTACTTCACAATGTACTTCCTATCAAAATAATTTGTCTGTCTTTTTTAGCCAGGTTAGCATAAAAACGAAACACAAGGAACAACTAACAAACATCTGATAGTTCATAAATGAAACTTGATTCCAACTCACTCATTAGCTTCTTTAGGCCCACATTCCCTTCAAGTTTCTAGGTTTACAAATGATATATAGTAACTATTTTAGTAGCTTTGTAGCTTTTCCATATTGGTAAAGGTTGTAAATTGAAGTCCTTTCATTTTTCAGAAACATCTTTGCTACAGTGTCCAACAACAACTGGACAAATTGTTTCTCTCAAAAGAAACTTAAATAAAATGTCACTCTGCTTCTTTACAGGAGGTAAAAAACTCCACAGATCAAGTACTTGTATTCCTATTCTCTCACATTACAGCAGTAAGTCTCCTCTTTCAGGTCACGTCTTCCACATAAAAGTGCTAAACTAATGCCGCTTAATGACAAATTAATGTCCATGAATAAAAAATACACCTCTAATAGCATAGAGTAATTTGCCATTACAATATCATCATTGGACATGCCCCTGGTTTAATACGATGTATTTAATTCATAACTTAATGAGTGATATATAAAAAGAGAGAGATGAACCCTGCAATTACATTTATGTGAGTCTGTCACCTTATTTGTAAAACCTTAGAGTCATTTACATTCAAATTAGAACAAATGAGTGATTTCACAAAGTGCAGTGATAAATGACCATTGCAGCACAAGACAGAACTGTATTTCCTGTGAAAACATTAACAGTTTCCTATTATTTGTTAAAAATTACAATACACATTGCCCAGCGTTGTGTGAATAATGACTTTTTTTACTGATTAGGTCAGAAGACTAATATGGAACAAAATAAATAATTTTTCTTTTCATTTTTTCTCCTGATTTTTTGCCTTAATTTATCCACTGGACAGTGATGGACTCACACTGCCACCTGCTGCTGAGAAGGAGGTACTGACAGCACTTGCCTGGATATTTTAAAATAAGTTCTGTCATTTACCATTTCAGGTTTTTTTGTCATTCAAATGATTTTTCCTATTAAATCAGTGCCTCTGCACATATGCTTTGAGATCAGGTAGTATCTCTACACTTACCAGCCAATTACAAGTAACATGATTTGCATGTGTTTACATGTAATTGTCCAGTTTTGTAAGAAGAAATGTAATAGCTAATGACATGGGGAAAAACATGAACTATAAAACCTTGGTATTGATCAGATAGTGATAAAATCAAAACAAGATGACCCTAACATTTCAGGGCCTCAGTCTAGTCCAGGTTTACACTCTCATAAAAAGCCATGGAGGATCCAAAAGGCAGATATCATCCAAGAAGTGGTTGTGGTTGCAAAGAGGACACATCCTGACTTTGGGGCCCTTCATGGGCTTTCAAGGCTAGTCAATACAGCATTAAATCAGTGTATTTCCTCCAGTTAAGGAGAGGCACAAACCAAAATTGTTCCCTCTTTCTGTCAGAAGGAAGGCAATGACAAAAAACAGTGCCAGCTCTTCCAAGTGGGGCATGGGAGATACAGTGCATGCCTCACTAATCTACTAGAATTCTTTAAGGGGGTCATCAAGCATATGAACAAGGGGAATCCAGTAGATAGAGCGTACATGGAGTTCCAGGAAGCCTTTGACAAGTTCCATCACCAAAGGTTCTTAAGCAAAGTAAGCCATCATGGGAGAAGAGGAAAGGTCCTCTCAGGTTTCCTAGTTAAGATAGGAAACAAAGAGTAGGAATAAATGGTCAGTTTTCAAAATGGAGAAAGGTAACCAGTGGTGTCCCGCAGGAGTCCATACTGAGACTAATCCTATTCAACACATTCATAAATGATCTGGAGAAAGGGGTAGAATGAGGTTACAAAATTTGCAGATGATACTAAACTGCTCAAGACAGTGAAGTCCAACTAAGACTGTAAAGAGCTTCAAAATTATCTCACAAAACTAGGTGACTGAGCAATAAAATAACAAATGAAGTTTAATGTTGATAAATGCAAAGTAATGAATATTGGAAAACATAAAGTCAACTATACGTACAAAATGATAAGGACTAAATTAGCTACTGCCGCTCAAGAGAGAGATCTTAAAGTAACTGTGAATAGTTCTCTGAAAACATCCACTCAATGTCCAGAAGCACTCAAAAAAAGCAAATAGAATGTTAGGAATAATTTTTAAAAAGTAGAGAATAAGACAGAGAAAATTGTATTGTCTCTTTATAAATCCACATCTTGAAAATTGCATGCAGTAGATGTGGTCACCTCATCTCCAAAAAGATAACCTGGCATTGGAAAAAGTTCAAAAAAGGGCAACAACGATTATTAGAGATTTGGAATGGCTGCCATATGAGAAGAGATTAAAAAAGACTGGGACTTTTCAGCTTAGAAAAGAAGAGACTATGGGGGGGAATATGATAGAGATCTATAAAATGTGACTGATGTAGAGAAAGTGAAGGACGAAAAGTTATTTAGCTGTTCCCATACCATAAGAACAAAGGGTCACCAAGTGAAATTAATAGATAGCAGGTCAAAACAAACAGAAGAAAGTATTTCTTCAGCAATGCACAGTCAACAGGTGGAACTCTTTGCCATAGTATGATGTGAAGACCAAGATTTTAACAGGATTCCAAAAATAACTAGATAAATTCATGGAGGTCCATCAATAGCTGTTAGCCAGGATGGGTAGGAATGGTATTCCGAGTCTCTGTTTGTCAGAGGCTAGGAATGGATGACAGGGAGGGATCACTTGATGATTACCTGTTCTGTTCATTCCCTCTGGGGCACCTGGCATTGGCCATTGTCAGAAGACAGGATACTGGTCTAGATGGGCCTTTGGTCTGACTCTGTATGGCTGTTCTTATCTTTTTCAGAGTAAATTGAATATTCCTGCACCACTCTGAGGTGAATCTGGTTCTCTCATCCTACTATCACTATTAACCATAAGTACTATGTCCTGTCCCTATCAACAGTACATACAGGATAGTCAATCATAATTCATCTTTAGATTTTTTTTCTCCCTCTTCCCCAAGTGAAGAACTAAAATAACCTCTTTATATCATGATATTATTAAACTCCAAGATGAACTTTAAGACACATGAAAACATTCCCATTCCCTGTGTTTCCTGACAATATAGTCAAATTTTTCATACAAAATATGTTGATGATCTGTGTTTTTGCATATTGGTAACTGCTGGCTGATATATTTTGTAATTTAGTTACCAATAGTACAGTGCATACCAATTTTTATAAGCTGTGCTACCAGTGTCAAAATATTTGGAAACATCTTTTATTTTTACTATGTTAATAAAAAAAATCAAGCGTTTTGGGACATAACTGAGTACAACCTGGTGGGTGGGGGCTAATATTCTGGGGTTAGATTGTCTATCACCATGAGTACCTTATGTAAGTAACTAGCAGTGGGATAGCACATCACAACAAAAACTTTGATCATATGTATGTGGCATACTCATTTTTCCCCCTCGCTGCTATCAGCTGAAAAGGAGACTAGGAAGTTAAATGAGTGGAAGGTGGGGCACAATACCCTCAGCACTAAGTCTGTCAGTTTAGTACTGAGAGAGACAACAGAGCTTAGTTCTTAATGCTGTCTTTGGGTTGCTTGTTCCTGCGCTGATAAATGAATTTGTTGGTAGCTCTTCTGCTCAATAACTGGCAGAACATGATCCTCTTTCCAGAAATGTTGGTTAGCTACTGGTTGCATATGGTGTGAACAAGGGAAGTATAAACAGATTTTTTTTCCTTCGTACATTTGATGTATTCTTGACATTGGAAAGGGTCACCCATTCCCTCCACTGGAGAAAGTTAGTAAACTTAGCCTTTATGGTGATGTGTCTTTTATACAGCAACACTCTGTAATCTATTTATATTTTTAAAAACACAGGCATACTGAATATGTCCTGGTTGCTTGGTGACCTTCAGTCCTCCCCCTCCCCAGGAGCTTAATTTGCTCTATATGAAAACCTCAGGAGCTAAATTCCCAAATGAGCTTGGGCTGCTAACAATATAGAGGTGAGGCTCTCAATCCCTGGTATAAAATTAATTTCTCTTTTTAGGAATGTATCTGTAGTCCAGGTTGGGAGTGTATGATGGATACAACTCCAGATAGAGGAGATGGGATTTTATACCTTATCATACTGGCCATGAGTCATGCGATGAATAAACCACCTCCCTCCCCCTCTTTTTCAGCAGTGGTTTTTATTGTAGCCCTTTCCATTTGAAAATATATGTAAAATGTAACTTGCTGAGAGTCTGAAGGAAATGGAAAGTCACTTGTAAGATGCTCATATGCCATGGTGACAAAAATGGCATAAACACCTAGAAAGAGCAATCAAAGAGATACATGTTTCATGCTCTTCCTTGCACAGTTCCAGGCAGTTAAAGCTAAAATAAAATGTTGGCATCAGATTTTAACCACTGTTGAGAGGAACATATCAGAAATTCTAACCATGAAGGAAGCATGAACAGCAATGAGGGCTGCCGCCTGCGATTAGGACTTCTGCCCTTGCTGGATATTAAGAGAGCAGAAAAAACTCAAGTTCCCTATCTTTAAAGACTGTCAATACCTCTTCAGATGAGGAGAATCATGCGTGTGTGCTAAAACATGCAATAGTCCAAATTACAGTCCAATGTTGAACTTCCCTTCTCCACCAAGGTAAACAAAAGCTAGCCAAAAAAAGTTCCAATGACAGACTATTTGCCAGTATGCAGATTGCCATCAGCCAGGCATTAGCTTGAGCATAGCACAGAGACAGCACCTCTCTCTCAGCTGTTAGGCAAGATAAATATATCCATGCTCATCCTGGTGAACATTTCTGCAGCAGTTAATTCTGGCAATTATCTAATATGCCTGACCTGCCTTCTAGGCGAATGGTAATATTGTGAAATGATTTCTATCATGTACTTCTTCTGAGACTGAAACAAGAGGGTTGTTAGGTAATTATTCTTTCACTTCTAAAGCCCAGACCTACAGAGTTCACAAGGCTTTCTTCTCTTCTCCATATTATTTTACATCTATATGAAGCAATTGGTAGAGCTAGTGAGACAGCAAGTGCTGGAGTATGGAGAAGTCACCTAGCTCTACATTCCCCATGTATCATCTCTCAGCTTTATCAATGCCTGACTGAAATCAGCACTTGACTGTCAAGCTGAACCCAGGAGAGACTGAACTGATGCTGGCAAGAAGAGGTGAAGAACTTTTCTTCTCAATGAGTATTCCCTACTATTAAGGACATAGGCTCCCACATTGTTGAGCCAGATTGCAGCGTTGAAGTCCTTTGGGGCTCCTCACTTCAATTAGATGCCCAAATAGTCATGGCAGAAAAAAAACACCAAGTTTCATCTACAGCTGGCAAGAAGACTAAACCCCATCTTCCCAGAGACCTAGCCACAGTGAGTGTTTGTGGCCTCCAGACTTTATTACTGTAGTTTATATCTAAGAATGAAGCTACAAACCTAATGAGATATAAAACAGGTACAAAATCATAGAATCATAGAACTGGAAGGGACCTTGAGAGGTCATCAAGTCCAGTTCCCTGCCTCCAAAGCAGCACCCAGTACCATCTAGACCATCCCTGACAGATGTCTATCCAACCTGCTCTTAAATATTTCCAGTGACAGACATTCCACAACCTCCCTAGGCAACTTATTCCAATGTTTAACCACCCTGATAGTTAGAAAGTCTTTCCTAATGTTCCCTTGCTGCAATTTAAGCCCATTGCTTCTTGTCCCATCAACAGAGGTCAAGGAGAACAATTTTTCTCCCTCCTCCTTGTAACACTCTCTTACATATTTGAAAACCACTATCATGTCCCCTCTCAGTCTTCTCTTTTCTAAACAAAAAAGCCCAATTATTTCAGTCTTCCCTCATAGGTGATATTTTTAGACTTTTAATCCTTTTTATTGTTCCTCTCTGGACCTCCAATTTCTCCACGTCTTTCTTGAATTGTGGTACCCAGGACTGGACATAATTCTGAGGCCTAATCAGTGCAGAGTAGAGGAGAAGAATTACTTTTCATGTATTGCTCACAACACTCTTGTTATTGCTTTTTTTGCAAGTGTCACCCTGTTGACTCATATTTAGCTTGTGGTCCACTATTACCCCTAGATCCCTTTCTGCAGTACTCCTTCCTAGACAGTTGTTTCCCATTCTGTATGTGTGAAACTGTTCCTTCCTACATGAAGTACTTTGCATTTGTCCTTATTAAACTTTATCCTATTTACTTCAGACCATTTCTCCAGTTTGTCTAAATCATTTTGAATTTTGATCCTATCCTTCAAAGCACTTGCAAACTTCCCAGCTTGGTATCATCTGCAAACTTATTAAGCGTACTCTATGCCAATATCTAAATAGTTGAAGAAGATATTGAACAGATCTGGTCCCAAAACAGACTCCTGCAGAACGCCACTTCTTATGCCCTTCCAGCATGACTGTGAACCATTAATAACTACTCTCTGAGCACATTCATCCAGTGATCCTTCTGCTTAGCCACAAAGTGAGCACACCATCCTGTCCTCTGTCCTAAATTCCCACTGAATACAGAATCCAGTTTAAGATCTATGTCCAGATAGCAAAAGCCTTCTATGATATTTCCTTTAGCTACTCCAAAACTATGGCCTCCTATTTCAGCTATTTTCCACTGGCTGGGATTTTCCATGAAGGATGGGATTTTCAAAGAAATTTAAAAGAATTAGGAATTTCAATAAGTATCCAACATCCTTAAACACCTAGGGAAATCTCAGCCAAAACTGTCAAGTCAACCAGCTGGGGCTGGATGAGACAAAAAGACTTGTGTGACCAGGACAGAAATCTCATAGGGTCTGGATCTAGACTAAGCCCCCAAGAGAAAGTGAGCACGGACTTCCCCAATTCAGGAGTAAATACAAAACTCGTCTTTTCAACTTAGCATTCCCTTAGAAATTTGCTCTCGCTCTCACACAGAAGCAACAACAAAAAACTGTAAACTAATCAGCCTATTTCTGCTGAAGGCTAGTACAGCTGAGAAAAGTTTCTACAGTAAAACTCCATTGGTCTGGCATCTGATGGTCCGGCACTCCTGATGGTCCAGCACCATCAGGAACCGGGAAGTGCTCTGGGCAGCCGGACCACTGGAGCTGCTCTGCCCCCTGGATTCCCCGATTCAGCCGCTGCTGAAACTGACCAGCGGCTGAATTGGGAAAGCCGGGGGCAGAGCAGCTGGAGTGCTGCCGGTAGGTCCCGTAGCACTGCCCCTCGGCGCTGCGGGACCAACCTGGGAGCACTCCAGCTGTCCCCGATTCAGACACTGCTGAAACTGACCAGCGGCTGTCTCTAGGAAGCCCAAGGCAGAGCGGCTCTGCACCGGGCTTCCCGGAGTCAGCCGCTGGTCAGTTTCAGCGGCGGCTGACTTGGGGACACCTGGGGCAGAGCAGCTGGGGTGCTGCCGGGTTGGTCCCGTAGCGCCGCCCCTTGGCGCTGTGGGACCAACCCGGTAGCACCCCAGCTGCTTTGCCCCAAGTGTCCCCAAGAGCAACTGAGGTGCTGCCGGGTTGATCTCGCAGCACCAAGGGGCAGCGCTACAGGACCAACCCAGCAGCACCCCAGCTGCTCTGCCTCAGACATCCCAATTCAGGGGCTGCTGAAACTGACCAGCAGCGGCTGAATCAGGGATGCCTGGGGCAGAGCCGGACTATCAGAAGGAGGGGCTATGAGGGCTCTGGGGTGGCTTCCCCTCCACACCACTCTAGACCCCTCATAGCCCCCCTAGTCCGGAATATCTGATAATCCGGCAGCCCCTGGGTCATAAAAGTGCCGGATTATCAGAAGTTTACTGTATTGTTATTTTCATTTTTAAATACTTAGGAAGCAATGAGATAATACAGTGATGAGGGTTCGTGACGGCGAGTTGGGGTTCTGCCCAATCCTGCACCCCCGTAGCTGCAGGCACAGACTCCACCAGCCTGTAGAAAAGAGGGAGTTTATAGCCTCTCCAGGGTACAGCACAGCATAAATGTAATCTGGTTACAGGAATTGGGGCCAGAATGCCTCAGGCCCCATTGAGATGGGGGTGACTGGGACCCTACAACTCCGGCTTCCTCCTCAGTCTCTCTCTTTCATGGCTTCAGCCCAAAAAACTCCCCTTCCCCTCACATACACTTCCATTGTTCAGAATCTTCCTTTAACTTGTAGAACTGGTTTTAGCCACTGCCCTGGGGCGTTAAGGCACCCCCTGCTGGGCCGTGTTCATAGACAGCTGCCAGTGGGGGTCCCTCACAGCCCAAGCATAGTAACCAACAAGGTACTGATACTACACCACAGGGTTGCAGGCACCTAAATAGATTAGAAAAATAAAAAGGTGTTCTGGAAAAACAAATAAAGATGTAGAACACTGGCAGAGAAAGGTTTGTTCAGGGGAAAGCTGAGGCAGTGCAAGACATAGTGTTCCTGAGAAATAGAGGCGTTTTTAAACTAAGTGCTGGGTGAAAACCTACAAGTGTGGAAGAGTACATGGCTCAGACAGACACATCTCTTAGGGGAGAATTAAAGAGGATACTCTATATTCCAGCAGAGAGGAGAGGACAGAAGTTGATAAAGTTCAGGTAGAAACTGAAGAGAAAAAGTTAAAAACGGACAGGTTTTAATAGGTGCATATATATACACATGGTAGAAGTCTAAATACTAACATGGGTGAATCTGAGTGTCTGTTATTAAATGAGGATATTGATATAAGCATCACAGAAACTTGGTAGAATTATGATAATCAATGGGAAACAGCAATACAGAGTACAAAATATACATAGGAAAGACAGAGGAAGTGGAACAAATTGTACCATAGATATGGATGGAAATTACATGCTTGAATGATACATTGTAGCAGTAGTATATTACCAACCAAAAAGGTGGTGATGATTGTGAAATGGTCAGAGATACTGGAAAGGTTACAAAAACAGAACACCCAACAAAAATGGGACAGTTCAAGTATCTTCATATGGACTGGGAACATGTTATCTCAAAATAGGGCAAAGAGATTAAAAAAACCCACCAGGGAAAAGGCAATTGTTAATTTAGACCTAAGTGAAGCATAAAAATTGATCCAAAAATGAATGTTGCTAAATTGCTGAGAAATAGCAACTACCAGACAATTAAACTTAATTATTCTTGTAGGGGGGCATACTAAAGAAAGGTACCATAGTGGCATTAATGTCAAAAAGAGGAATTACATAAAAAAGAAGTTAGCTAAATTGAAATAAAAAAGAATAGTCATTCAAGTGAAATGCCTGCAAGCTGCATGAAAACTATTAAAAAACACAGCACTAGAGGCCCAAACTAAACACATATCCCCACACAAAAAAAGCCACCATGGCAAAAAAAGGGTATGTCTACACTACAAAGTTAGTTTGAACTAACGGAGCGCTTAGTTCGATCTAAGTAATCCTCATTCCACGAGGATTAAGCCTAGTTCGAACTAGCTAGTTCAAATTAAGGGCTGTGTAGACCCTTAATTCGAACTAGTGGGAGGCTAGCCCTCCCTAGGTTTCCCTGGTGGCCACTCTGGCCAACACCAGGGAAACTCTACTGCCCCCCTCCTGGCCCCGGACCCCTTAAAGGGGCACGGGCTGGCTACGGTGCCCGTGCCAGGTGCAAGCCTGCCAGCACCCAGCCAGCAGACCCTGGCTAGCACGGACCAAGCCACCCACCCGATGCCCCCCAGCCCTCCCTCTCTTCCCGGGACCAGGCTGGCGGCTCCCGGGAGCTTGCCCGGGACCGCAAGATGTGGGCACCCGCCTGGGCTAGTGCGGACATCGTGGACTCATCCACGATCTCCGCACTAGGCACAGGAAAGCGGCCGGCTTGGGCAGGATAGCTGCCAGCCTGGCCACCCAGGAGCAGGTGTGCAAGAGAATCAAGGGGGTCCACTGAGACCCCCGACCCTGAGCCCTGAGTTTACAGTGGCCGTCCTGGGTCAGACCAAAGGTCCATCTAGCCCAGTAGCCTGTCTGCCGACAGCGGCCAACCCTACGGACCCCTGGAGGGGATGGACCGAAGACAGTGACCAAGCCATTTGTCTCGTGCAATCCCTCTCCAGCCTTCCACAAACCTTGGGCAGGGACACCACTCCTACCTCCTGGCTAATACCATTCCATGGACCCAACCTCCATGACTTGATCTCACTTCCCTTTAAGCTCTGTTCCAGTTCTAGCCTTCACAGCCTCCTGCAGCAAGGAGTTCCACAGGTTGACTCTTTGCTTTGTGAAGAACAACTTTCTGTTACTAGTTTGAAGCCTGCTACCCATTCCTTTCCTTTGGTGTCCTCTAGTCCTTCTTTATGGGAACTAATGAAGAACTTTTCTATATGCACTGTCTCCACCCAACTCCTGCTTTTAGAGACCTCTATCCTGTCCCCCCTCCATCTCTGCGGTCTTCTGGGGGTGGAAGCTCTCCTGCAGCCCCCCAATTGCCCCCTCTCCCGAGATGGCAGCCTGCGGCCAGTGCAGCCAGGCTGATGGCCGAGTGGTGTGATGTGCCCAGTGTGGGCACTCAGGGCACTCCAAGCCAGGACTGCTTTGCAAGCGGGGCACCCTTGAGAACTGTCTGTCCGGGGTGGGGGTCGGGACCCTTTAAGCACAGCCCTTGGCTAGCCTGAGAAAGCATCTCCACGCTCTAAGTGCTCCTCTGATGCCCTGCCGGCACTGCTTCCGGCCATCCTTAACCCCGCTTCAGGGTCCACTTAATGTGGACGCGCTAGTTCGAATTAGCAAAACGCTAATTCGAACTAGTTTTTAGTTCTAGCTGCGTTAGTTCGAATTAGCTTAGTTCGAATTAACTAATTCGAACTAAGTTAGTTCGAATTAGCGCTGTAGTGTAGACATACCCAAACAGAGTAAAAGAGGTGGTTGGAAGCAAAAGTACACACTTTAAATACTGGAAGTCGAATCATCCTGAGTAAAATAGAAAAGAGCATACATTTGGGCAGGTCAAATGTGTAAGTATAACAAGACAGGTGAAAAAAGAATTTGAAGACCAAATAGCAAAAAGACAAAAAACTAAAAGCAAAATATTTGAGTACATCCGACCAGGAAGCCTGCCAAACAATCATTGGGGCTAATAGAAGAGAAAGGGACTAAAGTAATACTCAAGGAAGAAAAGACCATTGCAAAGAAGCTAAATTAATTCTTGGCAATAGCCTTCCTGAAGAGGATGTGAGGGAGATTCCCATACCTGAATCATTCTTTTTAGGTGACAAACCTGAGGAACTATCTTAGATTGAAATTTCAAAACAGGAGGTTTTGGAAAAAACTGAAAAAATTGAACAGTAAAGAATCATCAGGATTAGTATTCACTCAGGAGTTCTGAGTTCAAATTTACATGTAAAATGGCAGTACTACAAACTGTAGTATGCAACATATTGCTTAAATCAGCCTCTATATAAGATGATCAAAAGATAGCTAAGGTACATTTTTATTTAAAAAAAAAAAAAGGCTTGAAGGGCAATCTTGGCAATTACAGGCAAGTAAGTCTAACTTCAGTACCAGACAAACTGGTTAAAACTAGAGTAAAGAACAGATTTATGAGACATGTAGATGAACATGATATATTGGGGAAGAGTCAACACAGGTTTTGTAAACTGAAATCATTCCTCACAAATCTTTTAGGATTCTTTGAGGGTGTCAACAAGCATATGGACAAGAATTATCCACTCTATATGGTGTGCTTGGACTTCCAAAAAATCTTTGATAATATCCCTCACAAAAGATTCTTAAGCAAAATAAACTGTCATGTGATAAGAAGGAAAGTCCACTCTTGGATCAAGTAATTGGTTAAATAATGGACAACAAAGGATAGGAATAAATAGTCAGTTTTCACAATGAAGAGGGCTACATAGCCAAGTCCCCCAAGAATCTGTAGTGGGACTTGTGCTGTTCAACATATTCATGAATGATCTAGAAAAGGAGTGAACACGAAGGTGGCAAAACTTGCAGATTATACAACATTATTCAAGTCCAAAATGGACGGTGAACAATTACCTAAGGATCTCACAAAACTGGATGGCTGGGCAACTCTGGCCATGTCTACACTAGGAGACTAATCCAAATTTACTAAGTTCAACTTCTGGGCACCTGATTTTACAAAATTGAAGTTCCGTGTCTTCACTATGGAGAACAACTGAATGTAGTTCGAAGCAGGCTCCGTTAATGTGGATGCACTATCTTGGACTCAGAGCCCCAGGAAGCACTCTGGGGAGCTGCAGGTGGCCTCACAGAGGCCAATAGGTTCAAATTAGTGGCACCAGAGCATCCACACTAACGTTATTTTCGACTTACAAGTTTGGAAATAGTGTTATTCCTCATGAAAAGCAGGACTACAGAGTTTAAATTCTGTGGCCCTTTATTCCGGAATAATGGGCTTGGTAGTGTGAACACATCGCTTACACATCCAACCTTGTGGGGCTAATTTTGGACTAAGGTCTTAGTGTAGACCAGGCCTCAGAGAAGATCTATAGGACAGCCAGGATTCAGGTCTCTTGACTCCCAGTCCAGAGCTCTACTAGACCATGCTGACCAGAAACTGAGTGTATCCTAGTTCTGTAACATTTCCTATATGTTACTCAAAATTATGAGATTTAGTCTAGGAAATAAAATCAATCGAAGGGAAACCATCAGTTAATTTAGTACAGAAGCCTTACCTGAATGAGATAGTGAGAACATAAACTAAGGAGCTCCAACAACTGCAGGTGACTACCAGCTGCTAGCACATCCTGGATCACTCCTGGCTCCAACAGAATCTATATTGAAAACAGAAAAAAATAGTATCTGTTGTAAAGAACTATCCAAGGTATGGAAAAAATATGGATTAAGAGGAAGTCAACATTTTAGGATTTTATAACTTTTAGACTCTGAAAGCAATAGGACTGCCTATGCATGTGAACAAACTTAAGTATATGTCTCAGTATTTGAAGATTTAGGTGTTATAGTTTAAAAAAACAGTGAGACTATTCAGGGGTATATATACTCAGTGAAACAGATTTTTAAAATTGTTCTTAACAAGGCTTTTGACCAATATAATTACTGAGACTATCATAAAAGGCATATGATTTATTGAGCATATCATTTTTTACAAAAGCCACAAAAACACCCTAAAAAGCAGAATATAGCAATACGGTAACTATAATAATACAGTTTCATCAGCATTGAAGGAAAAATTATACACTTTGAATCTTAACTGATTCAGGAAACCCATACCACATCTCTCCTGAGGGAGAGATTTCTTTCCCATGTGAACCACACAGACAAAGAAGAAATTGTTACATGAACCAAAATGGAAAAATTAGAGACAAATTAGACAAAGTATGGAGAAAGGCAGCAGGTACACCAAATAGCCAGTAATGACACAGGGCAGGACTCCCAGTCCCAAAAGGTAAGCAGAATGTTAGAAATCCAGTACACTTAGAACTCATATAGCGTTCATTTTCAAAGTATTTTAAACACATTATCAAATTCTTAATATTACTACCATTTTATGGGTGGGGAAATGGAAGAACAGAGTCAAAGTGCCACTGAGGGAGTATCAGAAAAGGAAAAAGAAACCAAGGACTTGATTATCCTGTCCATTGCTCACATGAAACTCCTGCTGATTTCATTGAGAAGTTAGCTGGATGCAACTGCCAGGATAGGATGGCCTCACCTGAGACCTCTCACTCTTGTAAGATCATTAGATCACCTCTCTCTTAGGAGACCAGAAATTCTTAGTATTTGTACATAAGATGATTGGGGATTATATTATAAATCCACAAAAATATTATTAATCCAGGAAAAATGGTGCACTGACCCTCAAATTATCAAATAGCAGACAATGGATACAGTATTCCTTGATATTTTTTATTTCATTTGGCAATCATCCTTTTAATCAATTTCCCCCTTCAGTTTGTTCCCTTTGCAGTTTTGGCTTTGCACCACAAGGGGCCACTCTTTGACCGCTGAGCAGGAAGCTAAAGCCCTCAGCTATTTTTTTACTTCATTCCACACAGCTAGCTTTCCCTGTAGTTGTGTCTCTGGACCTCCCACTGAAATGCAGCAAGCAGCAGAAAAGGAGGAGGGGAGACACTGGACATGCCCCTTATAAAGGCAAAAGAAAGTGTGCATCTTCAGCAGTGACATTACATTGCACTTTCTTTTTCTGCCTTTCACACAGTTTGCTGCAAAAACTAAAGGTAAGGGGCTTGGTTCTGGTTTACACCCAAATCCTTTTACACCTCTGATCCTTCAAGTGGTATTAATTACTTATATTCTCACTGTATGGAGCCTTTGCCTTAACAGAATAGGAACTTAAATAAAGTGGCCTTAGTGTAAGAAGCATAAGACCCAATCTGTTCCAAGCTTTGTAGCCAATTAGGTTTCCGCTCATGATGGTATGAGGCACAAGGAAAACCCGGAGAGGGCTACAGGTACAAGAATCTGTCAATTGGTAGCTATGTTAAAAATGTGTATTCTGTAGCATTTGTCAATGTGTTCAAATGAGAACTAAATGTCAGACTGCCATGCAAACCACTCTCATTCCTATGCTTAGGTTCTGGGTGATGTAGACCTTGCAATGTTTATTATTCCACAGTGTTTTAAACTGAACAAGTCCTGTCATCTGTGCTGATGTCATACTAGTTGTTATGTGCCAGACACATGATTGATGCTGCAAAAGGTTCAAAACAGAAAGAACCAGTGCCCCGAAGAGATTACAATCTTTCAGACAAAGACACATTTTTATTTGTGCTTCCTCTGATGTATGAATATATTTTAAAACTATCAATCCATTTTATGGCATCGTGTAGATACCATTTGTAGTTGAGGTAGGATAGGGTTAAATGAGTTAAAATTTAAAAGTGATCTGCAAAAAGCCAGTGACAGAATTTTATAGATACATGACCGATACTCTCCAAAACAGTACACAAATATCCTGTTTAGCATAACAGCATAAAAGTATCCTGTTTATAACAACAGTTTTTGCAGGGTTTTAGAAGACAAGTTCTCAGTGCTTACAGGCTTCCCACACCAAAGCTATGTCTAGAATACAATCTTTTGAAAAAGCCTTTCAAAAGAGAGCATCTAGACTGCAAGCAAATCTTTCGAAAAAGTGAGCCGCTTTTTTGAAAGAGAATCCAGACGCTCTTTCGAAAAAGCTTAGTTTGCATTCAATAGCGCCTTTTTTCGAAAGAGTACTTTTGAAAAAAGGCATTATTCTTCATAGAATGAGATCTACTGCGATGAAAAGACTGCTGCATTCTTTCGATTTACTTTCGAAAGAACGCGGCTGCAATCTAGATGCAGGTGAAGTGTTTTTTTGTTTTGTTTTTTTAAAGGCTACTTTTTTTAAAAAAAACAACCCTGTCGTCTAGACACACCCCGATAGAGCTAACAGGGGTCTGATTTTCCAGTACTGAACCCTAAACAGTTCTGCATCCTTCTTTATACTTAGAGATATGATAAAATACTAAATGACTTATACTGGATGTGAAATCACCAGCGGACAGAAAGAAAGGCCACATACAAAGAAGAGGGGAAAAGCCTTAGGTAAATTTAAGAGTGAACTAAAAAGTCCTTATTGCCCTTGGAGCAGTCAGCACTTTGCGCCAAAGTTCCAGACCTATTTTTTTAAAAAATTAATAGATCGCTTTTAAAGGATCTTCCAGAGAGTGTTTTCCTGGCTCCCTGAGGTGCAACTAAACCTGAAAAACATTATCAGTTTATGTCCAGCTGACTCTATGGCAGCAAATTCTTATAGTACACCTACCATACTACATATATACTTTTGTGCAGTGGGTCTAATTCTTCTCTCATTTTTTTAAGCAAACAGTTCTGAAGTCAATGGAGCTACACTAGCGCAAAACCATTAATCTTTGATTGAATTCACACCCACAAATCTAATTAAAATATTAGGTTGAAAACTAAAAAGTGAACTATTAAACAGAATTATGAGGCATAATTAAACATATAAAAGCCACTGATATAAGTTGGCAGAATTTCCATTGTGTAATTTACACCAGTTGAGAATCTGGCTTTATGTATATCACCAGAAGAATATATTTGTGTACTTCTGTTTGCACTGTTGCTGATCCCAGAATAGTAGAGAGAGAAACTGGGTGAGGTAATATTTTGTAGTGGACTGACTTCCGTTGGTAAAAGGGACAGGACACAGTTTTGAGCCAAAGAGAGGTAGAGCACACTTGATCAGACTCTCAACTAGAAAACTTGTCTCTTTTTATCAGCAGAGTTTGGACAATAAATCAGTTACCTTGCTACCTTGTTAATATGCTACTGTCATATTAACATTAAAAAGATGTTACTTAGGTGTGATAGAAATGTAGCTGTGTTAGTTTTTTACTAGCATAAAAATCATAGTCCTGTTTTTTACTTGTCACTTTTTTAGCTGGCCTTAACTCAAGACTTGTTTGTGTTGTGTTTTTAAGGTATATTACCTAACTCAATCATCAATTTGTGATATTATGTTATTAACTTTAGCACGCAGGGGAAATGGTTGTAATTATCAAAGTCACAGAGTTACTCTATATGTGCAATGCTGAACAATCAAAGACTTTTGTGTTGATTTTATACATGTCATATGTATCTTTAAAGAGTTGGCCAGCTATTGTTTTCCTGGCTAAATAGGTCTGAAACAGAGTCTTTCCTTCTGGAATTACAATTAATGGGGTTAATTAATGCAAATTAATGCAATACTGATATAATGGTATTGGTAACAAATGTGTTTGAAGCTTCATTTCCCTGCAGAAGTAATATCCAAACTCGTTTGACCTGGTTTAGATAATAAACAAAGGAATTGAAACTGTATAAAGTGACAGCCCGGACTTGGGAGATGGTCACTCACCCTTGATAAAAGAACTTATAGGAGCCTGTGACCGAAGATATACTTTTTAGAAAGAAACAAAGGTACTTTAAAGCAGAATCTGTCTCCATATGGAAGATGGGTGACTATGAATAAGCTAGTCATGACCATAAGCTCTTAATTGTTTTTCAAGATATGGTTTCTGTGAAATGCTTCATGTTCTTAATAAATAGGCTTGGCTTCATGAGTGCTGGCTGGCTGCTGAATAACCTTGTCATTGTCCTTGAGAGAACAGAATTGTGGGTGTTGACTAAAGTTGTATCTGCTGAGATGATCATTGTGAACTGCAGGAGTTTGAAACCTTGTTCCTGCTCTGGTTTTTTTTTTGTTATTTGATAGGATTCCCCCATTCCTCTGCAGACTGTGCTAGAAGAATAAATGAACTAGAACACCTGTCTACAAAGGAAAAAGTTGAAAACTGAACTTCTGGATAACATTTCAAATCCTTGTTTGTGTGTGTGATTTCAGCAATGAAACCTTTCTAACCACAAGATGGCATTACCACTGAAATATGAAATCTGTTCTTCTGATTAGCTGAAAGCCATCAGACACATGTGACAGAGCCACATAACTGCACATCCTAGGTGAATGCCCTTACTTTTAATAGAGTTTTAAGACAACATTGATAGCAACCCAAACATGTCAAACAGATGTCAGGCAGTGCTATAAAGCTGTAAATACATACCTAATAAAAGAGACAGATTTTAATTTTAATATTCCAGAGCAGGAATATTAAAATTATATTATATATATTATATAGAAACAGAATATTCCTTCTGTTTTTCCATGTAATTACTATCATTTGCTCTTATTGCAATAGCAATTGAATAAGATAAACACTTATAAACAGCTAACAATATATTCACAAAGGTAGGTGAGGGTTTCAAAGACAACTAGCTCTTTTGTGGCAAAAGTACGCTAATAGTTTTAAAGGCTTTTTCTTTATAGGAGTAGATACAGCTTCCCATTTGGCTTTCAGAAATGAAAGTGTGTTCCAATGTAAATGCTGATTTTAAAGATGTATATATTGGATCCGATTTCCAAAAGTTCTGAACTGGTGGCGGGCAACCTGTAGCCCACTGGGGTTCTGTGTGTGGCCCATGAGACATTTTGTTTATCCACAGTATTAAGCACTCAGTTGGAAGAGCTTGTTACTAACCCTTACTATGCCAATAACTTGTGTGACCTGTGCTTCAGTTTCTGCATCTTTACTGCAATAAAATGAGAATATTGGTTACTCAGCTTTATAATGTACTTTAAGTACCTCAGATGCAAGGAGCTATTTCAGTGCAAAGTACTATTACTGATGGTCACATAATAAAAATGTGTGATATAAATGTATGCTGTGAAGGATAAAGACCCCCAATTTAACAAAGCACTTTAGCTTTTGTTTGAATCAGTGGGACTCAAGCCCATGTTTTTGGACTTTGCTGCATGAGCGCCACAATTATTTACAGGGATACTGAATTTCTTTCAGTCTACATACTCTTCTTTATTGACAAGATCCATTATTCCCTCTAACAATTTTCAAAGGGGAATTTCATATAGTCAGAACGTTCATGGAAAGAATCCATGGGAAGGGTGTGGGCAATGGACTTTTGTAGCAGTGCCTATGTTGCATTGTGTGTATAGTATTATGCAAGTATTGGAAGAGTTTTCAAATTGACATTAACTTTGTAAGGATGGCCACTATGTTATTTTTAAATAAGTTATTTATTAAATAACTCAGGAGTAGAAAACTAATGCATTTGTGCCAGAAAGTTCATTAAATGGAGCTTACTGTGAACCTACTTCATAAAGCACATTACTAAAATTGACTATGTATTGCCTGAGCAAATTTGTTGTTCAATAAACAGACTTGGTACATCTATGTACACTTGGAGCAAATGGCAATAAACATTATTGTTATTCCTTTGGATTTGTTTTTTAAAATATATTTATCTTATGTGCCAGAGGCCTCTTTGTTTATTGTTGTTCTGATATGATTAGGGACTTGTGAGATGGATTCAGTCAGTTGTGAAGGTCTGTAATAAAGAAAAATACACTCATCTAACATTTTCTTTTCTAAGATAAATATTTTAGTTTCAATTTCAGTTCTTTCATTGGCAGAGCAAAGCATAAACTATTACCAATATATCTCAACAGTATGCGTATAGCCCAGGTTTCACAGGTTACAGTACAGATGGGTTTATATAATAAGTCAGTTTCTACCCTAAGGTATAAGCGTAAAACCATTGGTAGAGAGTTACAAATCTACAAGTAAGGACAGAATGTGACCCGTGTTCATTTTGATTTGATGGGAATGGTCACATATTTCCAGGCTAATTTCTACTGTAATTTTCCACCATAATACTCCCTGCGAGAGAAGAAGGGGTGACATAGTTTAGTGATCTACACATAGAACTGAAAGTCCGGAACTCCTGAATTCTAAGCCCAATACCGTGGCCTCAGAGTAGTCATTTGATCTCTCTGTCTCAGTGTTCCTATAAGTAAAATTGGTTATTAGTGACAAACTTTGCATGGTTAGTAAGATTAATTACTGAATGTTTGTAAAGCATTTTGAAGATATAAAGCAATTTTAGGCTGAACCTGACTGGCCCTGGAGGAAGGGATTTGCTGAACCAGGGAAGGTCCCTCCCCTCATGCTACTACCCAGCTATGGCTCCAGCCTGCCCCTGCTGCTGCCTCAGCCCCCCCAGGGCTCTCCCTGGTCCTGCTGTGGCCGGGGCTGAAGCACCTCAGACAGAGCTGCACAGGGGCAGAACTCCATAGCCGTTTGCTTCCGCAGCTGGGGCAGAGCTCCACAGCCTCGGCCAGAGCTCCCTGGCTGCCACTGGGGCTGGAGTTCCCTGGCCGCTGGAGCCAGAACATAGCTAGAGCTCCACAGATGGGGCCAGGGCTGGAGCCAGAGCTCCCTGGAGCAAGGGAACTCTGCTGGCGCCAAAACTCCCCGCCATGCCGTCGTCCTCCCTTCCGCCCCACACAATCTGGGCTCCTGGCTGAGTTGCCGGTGCCCTTTATGGCCTTCTGCTCTTGCTGCCAGACCTCCTTTTTCCTGGGCTCTGTGGTTCAGGAACATCCATGGTCCACAGATGTTGCCAGACCAGGGAGTCCTGGTTAAGGGAGGTACAACCTGTATTATACCATAGAGTAACAAGTACACATACAATTGACCTGATCCTGATGATACTAAGCTAGGAGAAACTCCACAGTTAAGCTACATCAGTGTAAAATAAGTTGGAGAAAAGAATTCCGGTCCATCTGTACCATTGAATCATGAGATCAAGATCAAGGCCCAGCCTCCTTCCCTTTTATTTTTACAAAAGCTCCGAAGTGCGAACAACTATAATTTATACTAGCATAATTTATGTCACAGAGGGGTGACATAAATTACACCAACAAAAGCACCATTGTCGACATGTCAGTGGGACAGTTTCTCTTGCTGACATAGCTACTACTGATCACAGGTGCTGGAATAGTTAAGCCGGGGTGGGGAACCTACATAGGCCAGTTCTGGCCCCTGGCTTATTTGAAAACATAAAGATTAAGGCTGCATTATTACGTTTTATAAAACTTGTATATGGGGTTGCTGTTCATTCATCTCTAGGATCTGTGTTTTTTCTACTAAGTAAGACTATTTATTTTTACCTGGAGCAAGTCTCTAGTGTGCAAAATCTGGGGCAATAAATCGCAATGCACTACAGCAGTCCGTGACACTGGGAAATGTGCATGAAATAGTGAATATCTTTGTAGAGATGGGTTTTCCTAATGGGGGCGGGGAGAGGGTGACAATAGCTGGCACATATATTCCAATTTTAGCACCAGACCATTTTGCAACAGAGTACATCAACAGGAAGGGATACTTCTCCACAGTGTTGCAGGCATTTTGGGATCACTGTGGGTGTCTGACAGATCAGCATGGAGTAGTCTAGATTGCAAGATGCACACATCTTCAGGAACACTGGTCTGTACAGAAAGCTACAGGCAGGCACTTTTGTTTCAGAGTTGGATGTGGAAATGCCCACAGTAATCCTGGGAGACCGGTCTTACCCCCTCACAGCCCTAGCTCATGAAACAGGGTACCTGGACAGCAGTAAGGACTGTATTAACAACAGGCTGAGCAAGAACCATGTGGTAGAAGAACACAGCTTAGGCAGACTGAAGGCAAGTTGGAGGTGTCGCTGACAGTCTAGAGACTTTACTGAGGATAATATTCCCATGGTTATAGCCACTTGCTGCACTTCGAATGATCTGTGTGAATGTAAGGGTGAAACGTTTGCTGGGGAGGATGTCCCAATGCTTGGCTGCCCAGAGTTTGAGGAGCCAGAGGAGCCCAAAGGACTTCTATTAATCTCAGGGAGGCTTTGAGGAAGCACATTGACAATGAGGAGCACTAACATCTCTCTTTTGTAGCTGCTTCCCTGCTGCATCCCATGTTACATATAACCATGCAAGAAAATGCATAAAAGCAGCCTGCACCTGGGACTGAAGTGACTGCGGTGTGAATTTGTGTAACACAAAATAAAAACATTGTACCATTAGAAAACTTTGCCTTTATTGCTCAAAATAAAGTACAATAAAACATACCAAAGCACATGTTTGCTGGTAAGGGAGGGGCTTGGAAAAGGTAAAACCTCACAACTGTGTGTAGGTCCAACTAGCATTGTCAAGGTTGTGAGACAGGGTGGAGTGAAGGGGAAACTGAGGAGTCCCAGAAAGTGAAAAGGAAAATGTCCGCATACAGGGGGTAGGCAGGAGGCTTGCTGTACAAAAGAATTGTGCGTGTGCTTTGAGGGAGGTAGACTCTGGATCTGCTCACTCTGCAGGCTGATTAAAGACTTGAGCATCCCTTTCTGCTCCTCTATGGCCTTTATCATCTGGTCAGTGGTATAAGAAATAAAGGGATAGAAGCAGAAATCTATGTCCAGCAAAGTTAAAAACAACAAGATGTTTTTAAAAGTATATTAGGAACAATTTTTAATGGATTAAAAGCTGACTGATAGCTTTCAAAATGTAATAAATGGGCAACCATCATTAACCAGGTGTATTGCTATTAGGGTCCCATACAGATCTGTTCTTGAACTTATGCTACTCAACATTTTTATCAACAACCTGAAAAAGCTGCTGATGACACACATAATGAAGAGTACGGGTGACTAATGTAGAGCAATCATGGCTTGTTGGTACACTGGACACAAGCAATATACACCACTGAATGCATGTGTGTTCATCCAGGAATGAAAAGGAAAACAGTTCCAGATCAGGGAAGCTCTAACCTGGGAAACTTTGATTCTCAAAAAGATTGGGAGGTCATAATCATCTGAATGGAAGCTCCCAGTGTGATGCTGTGACCAAAAGAGCTAATGCAATCCTGGGATATATACACAAGGGAATTTCAAGCATGTGAAGGTCAACAGGTTATTTTATCTCTATATTTGGCACTGGTACAACTGAGGCTGGAAATCTGAAACCAGTTCTGATGTCTATGGTACAAGAAGGCTGCTGATAAATTGAAGCGGATTTAGAGAAAAAGCCATAAGAATGACTTTGAATTAGAAAGTCTTAGAAAGTATGTGCTTCAGTGACAAAATCAAGGAGCTTAAATCTATTTATCTTAACACAGAGTTGGTTGGGGACAGTTATTTCACGCTATAGATAACTACCTACTCTTGCAATCTAGCAGAGAAAGGTAAAACATGAAACTAGGCAAAGTTGAAGTTGAAACTAGACAAATGCAGACTAGAAATATAGTCACAATTTTTAATGGTGAGAAAAATCAACTATTGGAGCAATTTACCAAAAGACACAGTGGATTCTCTATCACTGTAAACTTTTAAATAAAGATTGGTGGTTTTTCTAAAAAACTATGCTCTAGGAATCATTTTGAGACAATTATATGCCATGTTTTATATACTTTGTGTGACTAGATGATTAGAAGCATCCCTTCTGGTCTTGGGATCTATGAATTCACAAAGGAAGAAGGCATTAAAAACACATTAAGGAAACATCATATTATCTCTGTATTTCTGAGACTGAATATCATTGTCTAAGCTATATTTATAAAAACATGATTAACAATACTATTCAGTGGCATGTTGCATTTGTTTACACTTTCATATTAGCATTTGATAGATCTGATACAGATAGAACATAGGCCCCAATCCTGCAAACACTTTCAGTACATAAGCAACTTTACATGTGAATAGTACCAGTTAATTTAACAGAACAACTCATGTATGCAAAATAGCTCACAAGAGTAAAAAATTTCAGGATCAAGGCTGCAAACTAGAAGAAACCTATTTTTCAATAGAGGGTTGAAGATACATCACCCTATGGAAGCTCTTGTAGAGCTAATTCAAAAACTCCGGAAACTATGCTGGTATTTTTAATCACTGGCACAATTTAATATCAGTATATTTCAGAATAATAAAAATAATGCTTTGCACCTATGCAGGTGCTTTTATCCGAGTCTCTCAAAGTGATTTATGAACATTAATTAACATGGCCCTAAATACCATTCAGAGGTGAGTGAGTATTATCATCTCCATTTAATAGACGGAGAAACTCAAACATAAAAAAAGTTTTGAGACAGATTTTTGTCAGTGCCTGGTAATTTTAGGTACCTCAAAATCTTTGAAGGATAATTTTGAAAACAGAAGTTCATTAAATGAGCCTGGGTAGTAACAGAACCTGGAATTCCCAGCTCCTTCATGAGAAAGTTTTAACCGATAAATTATGCTTTCAACACATAATTTGACACATTTTCAATGTCATGTCATATATGATACATTCTTCACTAGCAGCACTAGAAAGAGAAACATTTAAAAAATCTCCCATTTTATTAAGGCATTCAAGAATACTTAGACTGAAGAAAGAACAAAATGAGTATGGATGACATGCTTTCAATACACAGAAAAATGCATGGATGAACAGCTGTATTTCTAGTCTTATATATAGCAGAGGGAAAGCTTCTTTGAAGAGTTTCTATATTCTTCATATTGACAGAAGTATGGAAATTTAAGTGTTAGTCTGTAGAACCAATGTTAAATTGTTTACTTCTTTGTTGTCCATGCCATTTGGCTTGCTGACAAAGAAAATAATTTCATTAAATTCAGTTCAAACAGATTCCTGCATTCTGAATTTAATTTTCTCTGTGTTTAACTATTTCTTTTTGCAAAAATTAAGGGTATATAATCTAAGTACATTTGGAAAGAAAATATAGTACTGTAATTAAATTGTATAGCCCCATATTTTCTGTGCAACAATGAAATGGTGATTCTTTTTTTTCTTTTCAAAAATTGAAGAGTCAATGTTCACCATGGGGGTCTCTGCTAAATAAGCTATATTTTTAGGAATATTCTGGTTAGCCAAATTTCACAGCTAAAATTAGAGAGACTGAATGAACCAGGAATAAGACAAAATTAATAGGTTATGTAATCCTGATGTGTGCAAGAATAATCAAGATGAACATTTTTTAAATAGTTTCATGTGTACGGTACATAATTTAGAGTTGACGCAACTTTGGTCTCTACATTTCAAGTAAAACTTAAAAATTGGAAAGAACAAAGGTGAATAATGCAAGTGACAGAGTTTGAGAGATTAGATTTTGAAAAGTGGGCATATTCACTTTATAAAAAAGAAGAGAAGGAGAGACCAAAGGATCATATTCTCTGTAGATTAAAATCATTGATCAGCCAACTCTCTGCAGACCACCATAAAGTGTTCTATGGACCGTAAGTGACTCATACCATGATATATTTCGCTTATGAAAATGTCATATGGGACTGTCAAAAGTCATACTAAAATCAAGATAAATCATGTCTTCAATAGAGCTAACTTTAACAAACTCAAAGAGCTCAAGGATAAAGTTGTTGGGGAGAGCCAATGGTTTCTCAGAAAGAAATTATCACAAAAGTGATATAAAAGCTAAAAAAAGAGAAATTCTGTAAATACATCTGACCACGAAAAAGATGAAAGAAAGTGTAGTTCCTTTATTTAGTGGGAAAGGAGAGCTAATAATCAATGACATCAAGAAGGCAGTGCCTATTTTGCTTCAATTTTCACTGGAAAAGTAAATGGTTACCAGATGCTTAACAGTTAACACAATTAATATTAAGAACAAGGGGGAAGGGACACAAGCCAGTATAGGGAAAGAAGAGCTTAAAGAATATTTAGAAAGATATAACCTAGACAGCAGGTCCTATTAAAATTCACTCTAGGGTACTTAAGGAATAGGGATGTCAACTTGTAGATGACTATAAGCCTGGGCTTAATGGTTAATCCTGTTGACTACATGCATTGCCCTCCTTGATACTTCAGGTGGTGGGGGAGGTGGAAGCTGGTGTCCTTCCTCCATTCTTGAGCCACTGCCTCTAACAGAGAGGTAGCAGCACGAAGGGTGAGAGGGGCAAGCGGGAGCCCATATGTGTGGGGACATGCCTGCCCCCTTCTTGCTGCCTACTACAGAGGCAGCAGGGGAGGAGGGCAGGAGCTGGTGCTGGGGGGAGCCAGTTTCAAAGCCAGCTCCTCCCAGAACCAGCTCTGTGGTGCAGCCCCTCTCCCTCCACTGCTGCTTCAATCAGAGGCAGCAGCCGGGGCGGGGAGCATGGGAGGCTGCCATGAAGCAGCCTCTGCCCATGGGAGATGTCTGACCTGCAGTTACATGACTATTCAATTACATACAATCTAACATCTCTATTAAGGAACTAGCTTAAGCAATCTTATAACTGTTAGTGATCATTTTTCATAATTCATGGAGGATGTCTGAGATTCAACAGGAAAGAAAAAGAGCAAACACAAAATCGGTCTTTAAAAAGGGCAGAAGTAGACAACCCAAGGAAATACAGATCAGTTAAATTTGATACCTAGAAAGAGTCTAAAACAAAAATATTTTAAAAATCAGTTTGTAATCAGAGAGAGAAAAACAGTGTAATAAATAAAAGCAAACATGTATTTGTCAAGTACAAATCATCCTTAACAAACCTAATTTTCTTCTTTGACAGTGTTGCTGGCCTAGTGGATGGGGGAAAGGAGAAGACATGATACATCTTGATTTTACTAAAGCTTTTGACACATGACATTCTCATAGGCAAATATGGCTTAGATCATTGGTGGGCAATAACTGTGGTTCACCAGGGTTAGCCCCTCGTGGGTCCCCGCCACTGTCTTTGCCTGTGGAAGTGCAGGTAAAGAAGCAGTGGTCCACCAGAGGCTAACCCTGGTGAACCACCACCATCTTATTAGCCCATCAATGGTCTAGATAGACTTACTGTAAGGTGGGTGCACAACTGGTTGAAAGACTGATAGACAGAACAATCATTGATGGTTTGCAGTCAAACTGGGAGGCTGTATGCAGTGGGGTGGGACATATCTAGTCAGTCATGGGTCCAATATTTTTCTACATTTTTACTAATGATTTTGACAATGGAGCAAAGAATATGCTTACAAAATTTGTAGATGATATTAAACTAGGAGGGGTAGCAAGCACTTGGGGAACAGAACCAGAATTCAAAATGATCTTGACAAATTGGAGCAGTGGGCTGAAATCAACAAGATGAAATTCAATCAGTCATGGGTCCAATATTTTTCTACATTTTTACTAATGATTTTGACAATGGAGCAAAGAATATGCTTACAAAATTTGTAGATGATATTAAGCTAGGAGAGGTAGCAAGCACTTGGGGAACAGAACCAGAATTCAAAATGATCTTGACAAATTGGAGCAGTGGGCTGAAATCAACAAGATGAAATTCAATCAAGACAAGTGTACACTTAGAGCAGACAAATACTTAGGGAACACAATTTAAGAAACAAATGGACAAACTGAAGAGCGTCTAGAGGAGAGTAACAAATATGATAAAAGGCTTAGGAAACCTGACCTATCAGAAACATTTTTAAAACCTGAGCATATTTAGTCTTGAGAAAAGAAGAAGGAGGAGGAACCAGATAATAGTCTTCATACCTGTTAAGGGGCATTATAAAAAGCATGGTGATCAATTATTCTAACATGTTCACTGAAGGTAGGACAAAAAGTAATGGGCTTAGTCTGCAATGAAGGAGATTTAGGTTAGATATTAGGAAAAACTTTCTGAGAAGCGCATGTAAGTACTGGAATAGGTTTCTAAAGAAGGTTGTGGAATCTCTGTCACTTGAGGTTTTTAAGAACAGGTTAGACAAAAACTTGTCAGAACTATCATAGTTGGGTTCTGCTTCAGTTCAGGGGGCTACACTAGATTATCTCTCCAGGTCCTTTTAACCCTACATTTTGCGATTCTGTGACCAGAACTACTAGGATAAAGAATAGATTTTTCTTTTATGTTTGGATATTAGGCAGAAAATAATATCCACTCCAAAGTAAAATCAATTAATTTCATACTGACAGGCCTAAATACTTCATACTTTGTACATGCAAAAGATTAATAATATCAATTTAAAACATGTATATCTGATGCTTAGCATTAGTTTCTGTAGTAACAAGAATGATTTTATTTTTTGATTTGTTTGAATTGGAAGAATTGCACAATACCTGTCCAGTGTATGCAAAGTCCAGGGCCTGCTTTAAACCTAGGCTTGTGACACCATGCAAATTCACCTCATCAGCTCCACTTTCAACCATACAGAGACTGAACATTGCCTAAAAAGAGAAGAGAAAAATTTGCAGACATAAAAAATGAGATTGAGGGGGAAACATGAGAAGTTTGCTACCTACTTACTCCTTACTATTCTCCATATAAAAAAAAACCTCCTCAGTATCACCATGGCTACTATAGAATAAGATCCAGTGCTTAATCTGTAATGAAAGACGTGCCAAGGCTCAAGCAATTTGTTTTACATTCCTACCTGATTCACCAAGCTCAGAGGTGCCAGGGCTATGAAATGCCAGGACTAAAGATGCCCTGAAACCGCCAAATTACTATCTACTTCCAAAACTGTTGTTCTGATTGCCACTGAAATTAACTGGTCTGAAATGAATGTGTTTCCTGGCAATGATCCAATTTATGCAAACATGTAATTTATTCCGGTAGTGGTTCTACTCTTCTGCAATCTGTACTTCAATTTAAATTTTATCAGAGTTTTCCCTAACTGGCAGTATTATAGAATATAATGTGTTAAATTATTTATCACATTAACACAATACAAAACATTATTCTAAGTTTACCTAACTGGAAATAAATCAGAACTGACAAATTCAGTGACTTGTCCAGCTCAATAAAAATTGTAGTTAGTTTGTTAATTACTGTGCATGTCACCCAAAATACCAATTGCCATTTATTTGTATATGGTATGCCAGGATTGCTATTTCATTCTGCCTTTCAATATTTCATTCAACATTTCACTATTTCTCACTCTTGAGCTGGTTAAAGTTACAATCTTGTTCCCTGTATTAATCACAAAGCACAGGTCTGCATTCTGAATCCTCTCCCACCAAACTGCTCTCTATTCTATGCCATGTTCTCTAACACACCACATGCTAGCATGTGTTTATGATATCCCACCACTTCTTTCTGGCCTGTCCTCTTCCTTCAGGCTTGTTCCGCTGGACTCTTAATAGAGATGTCAGAACTGAGCTTTATACATTAAAAATATGTAACTCCCCTGGCTAGCAGTCGATCTCTGCCCTCCATAAACTGAGTTACTGTAAACATTAAGACTAGAATGGATCTATTGTTTCCAAATATATGAACTGCAGACACCTTTGTAGGTAATAATTTCATATAGCATGAAAAGCACTCAGACCAAAATGATGAAAAGCATTCTGAGATGGGGTGCAGCATACCATGCAGTGAAGTCATTTTAGACAGCAGTCCATAACAGTGTGGAATACAGCAAATGACTCAAAATAACCACCACTCTCTTCAGAAATAATTGCACTGAGCTGTGCACAAGCCATGGAGCACAACAGGTTCCCCACACTAGATTTTTAAATAAAACATTGGTAATTAATAAATACTCAGTCATTCAAAAGCAGGGCTTTTGTTATGCACAAAACATGACTTAAGTTTTTTGTTGTTCAAACACAGAGCAAACACCTATTAAATCCTATCCTCCAGCTGTCAAAAGACATTAGAAGATAAGAGTGTTCTGTTGAAATGAGCTCCTTAATTTTTTATCCTAACTATTCTAAGGCCTTGTCTGAGTCATAAACTAGTTGGTTTTTTTTAATAAATTAAGGAAATTAGTTTGTGACTCTAAAACATTTTTAGAAAAAAAATAGTAACACCACATTCTCCTCAGAAATGCCATGGCTGGAGGGGGAGTTTCTGATGTGATTTTGCTAAAATTTTGCACTTCCTCAGAAAGAATTCACACTCTAAGCACTACACCACAACTAAGTATTTACACTTTCATATATTCAAATGATATAATGTCATTAAATTCTGTATCATCAATATGTTTTAGTGAAAACTAAGGCACAGTTACACCATTTATTCAGCTTCAATGCAAGCAGGAAAAAGGTACTATTCAAAACTGTTTATACGTGTGCAAATCCACATTATTGTTAATTATCTGGCGGAAATGATGATGTGTGCATCAACTGATATTTATAGTAAGTAATCGGTTTTGCTCCAGGCATTGACAACTGCCTGTTTACATAGTATGAAGTGTAGAACTGTGAAACAGAAAAGCAACAGCAGCAACATGGAATTCATTTAAGACATGCAGAGCTAGATTCTGAACCATGGTAGCTGGCATAGCCGGTTTACTCCAACTGAAGATCTGGCTGAAGGAAGTTTGCAGAAGTTCCCTATTATTATTACACTATTTCCAAGCTCAGAAACACCAGTGTAAACACTTGAAGAAGCTATTTTGAAAGTATCTATAGGGAATATTATTGTATTGGTAAAAAAGAAACAACTATTTGCACACCTGTAATTCCTTGGCTACTATGGCCAAGTCCTGGTCTACTAAAATCAGTAGAAAAAAAACTCTCATTGACTTTCATGAGAGAAGAACTTTTCTCTAATTACAGACGTTTTATATTTGGATAAAAAAGGTATTTTATCACAACCCAGATTTTCCCTCTACTTAAGCTCACTGCAGAGTCAATATCACATCAGAGTGTGTGGACAGTGGTTATAATGGTTCAAATATAGCAATATAATTTAAATGAAACAGCACCAGGGTTTGATGCTGCAATCAAAAAAGAAAACAAGAATGCATGAGGAGAGCAAGGCTGCATAAAGAATGTTATGGTAAACACGACTGTATGCCTTATATAAAACAATGGCACAAACTCCACTAGAATACAGTATTCAGTATTGATCATCTCCATTTCAAAAAGTAGATCACATATTTAGAAGGGGTTCAGAGAATGGTGACAAATTTGACTCGGGAAAGGGACAATTCCTTATCTGAACAGAGACTGAAATGATTGTGATTGTTTACCTTAGAGAGGAAATGAAAAAGGACACAATGAAAGCATGTAAAATAATGAATGGTCTCGAGAAGGTACATGAAAAACTTCTGTTCTCCCTGTTTCTAACCACAGAAACAAGGGGACATTCAATTAAATTAAAAGATAGCAAATTCCAAAGCTGATGCAAGAAAGTACATTTTCATACAATGAATCACTAAATGGTGGTACTCCGTGACAGGATGCTATTGAAGTCAATGAGATTCAGAAAATATTTTACCCCAGTGGGACAGCAGGCGTGCTCCAAGGCTTTGCTCCCCCGCAGCAGGACAGCCCAAGCGCGCCTGGGCTGTCCCGCTGCAGGCGTGCTCCAAGGCTTTGCTCCCCGTCTCCCTGCAGACCAGCAGACCAGGGAGATGGGGAGCAAAGCCTCGGAGCACGCCAGCAGTGGGACAGCCACGGCGCGCCTGGACTGTCCCGCTGCCCACGTGCTCTGCGGCTTTGCTCCGCGTCTCCCAGGTCAGCAGACCAGGGAGACGGAGCAAAGCCGTGGAGGACTTGGGCGGTCCCGCCACCCCCGTCTCCCTGGTCTGCTGGGGGGGGGGAGGGTGCAGCTAGTGCCCCCCCCCCCCGCCAGCAGACCAGGCTTTTCTTGCCTACCCCTGGGGTAGAGAAGCTGGGGGCTGCCAGGTTGGTCCCGCAGCGCCACTCCGGACCAACCCGGCAGCACTCCAGCTGCTCTGCCCCAGGCGTCCTGATTCAGCAGCTTCTGGTCAGTTTTACACCTGCTACCTATTAATTTCATTTGGTGTCCTCTAGTTCTTCTATTATGGGAACTAATAAATAACTTTTCTTTATTCACCCTCTCCACACCACTCATGATTTTATATACCTCTATCATATCCCCCCCCTCAGTCTTCTCTTTTCTAAACTGAAAAGTCCCAGTCGCTTTAACCTACCTTCATATGGGACCCATTCCAAACCCCTAATCATTTTAGTTGCCCTTTTCTGAACCCTTTCTAAGGCCAAAATATCTTTTTTGAGGTGAGGAGACCACATCTGTACACAGTATTCAAGATGTGAGCGTACCATAGTTTTATACAGGGGCAGTAAGATATTCTGTGTCTTATTTTCTATCCCTTTCTTAATAATTCCTAACATTCTATTTGCCTTTTTGACCGCTGCTGCACACTGTGTGGAAGTTTTCAGAGAACTATCCACGATAGCTCCAAGATCTCTTTCCTGATTTGTTGTAGCCAAATTAGCCCCCATCAAACTGTACATATAGTTGGGGTTATTTTTTCCAAAGTGCATTACTTTACACTTATCAACATTAAACTTTATTTGCCATTTTGTTGCCCAATTTCTCAGTCTGGTGAGATCTTTTTGAAGTTCTTCACAGTCTGCTTCTGTCCTGATGATCTTAAACAGTTTAGTATCATCCGCAAACTTTACCACCTCACGGCTTACCCCTTTCTCCAGATCATTTATGAATAAGTTGAACAGGATTGGTCCCAGGACTGACCCTTGGGGGAAACCACTAGTTACCCCTCTCCAATCTGAAAATATACCATTTATTCCTAACCTTTGTTTCCTGTCTTTTAACCCATTCTCAGTCCATGAAAGGACCTTTCCTCTTATCCCATGACAATGTAGTTTACGCAAGAGCCTTTGGTGAGGGACCTTGTCAAAGGCTTTCTGAAAATCTAAGTATACTATATCTACTGGATCCCCCTTGTCCACATGTTTGTTAACCCCTTCAAAGAACTCAAAGGGTATGTCTACACTAGCCCCCTAGTTCGAACTAGGGAGGCTAATGTAGGCATTCGAAGTTGCAAATGAAGCCCGGGATTTAAATATCCTGGGCTTCATTTGCATCTTCCCGGGTGCTACCATTTTTAAAAGTCCCTTAGTCCGAACTCCGTGCCCGCGACTACATGCGGCACGGATGACAGTTCGAATTAGGATCTCTAATTCAAACTACCGGTATACCCCATTCCGAACGCGGGCACGGAGTTCGGAATAAGGGACTTTTAAAAATGGCGGCACCCAGGAAAATGCAAATGAAGCCCAGGATATTTAAATCCCGGGCTTCATTTGTAACTTCGAATGCCTACATTAGCCTCCCTAGTTTGAACTAGGGGGCTAGTGTAGACATACCCTAATAGATTATTAAGACATGATTTCCCTTTTACAGAAACCATGTTGACTTTTGTCCAACAAATTATGTTCTTCTACGTGCCTGACAATTTTATTCTTTACTATTGTTTGCACGGTACTGAAGTTAGACTTACCAGTCTGTAATTGCCAGGATCGCCTCTAGAGCCCTTTTTAAATATTGGTGTCACATTAGCCACCTTCCAGTCATTAGGTACGGAAACCTATTTAAAGGATAGGTTACAAACCACAGAGAATAGTTCAGCAATTTCCCATTTGAGTTCTTTTAGAACCCTTGGATGAATGACATCCGGTCCCGGTAATTTGTTAACATTAAGTTTTTCTATTTGTTCCAAAACCTCCTCTAATGACATTTCAATCCAGGACAGCTTCTCAGATTCATCACCCACAAAGGATGGTGCAGATTCAGGAATCTCCCCAATGTCCTCAGCCGTGAAGACTGAAGCCAAGAAATCATTTAGTTTCTCCGCAATGGCTTTATCGTCCTTGATTTCTCCTTTTATAGCTCGATCATCTAGGGGGACCCACAGGTTTTTTAGCAGGCTTCCTGCTTCTAATGTACTTAAACATTTTGTTATTTCTTTTTGAATTTTTGGCTAGCTGTTCCTCAAAATCTTTTTTTGCTTTTCTTATTACATTTTTACACTTGATTTGACAGTGTTTATGTTCCTTTTTATTTATATCACTAGGACTGGACTTCCACTTCTTGAAAGATGCCTTTTTGTCCCTCACTGCTTCTTTTACATGATGGTTAAGCCACGGTGACTCTTTTCTTCACAGCAATGGAAAAGATAAAACTAAATACTAAACATTCAAACAGTTGACAAAACTTGCCTTAAATGTACGCTGTTCATCATCAAATACCTGATTTGGAATTACATATCAAAGCCTTTTTAAAAAAACCAAATAGAATGTTAGGAATCATTAAAAAAGGGATAGAGAATATGACAGAGAATATTGTATTACCTCTATATAAATCCATGGTAAGCCCACATCTTGAATACTGTATACAGATGTGGTTGCCTCAGCTCAAAAATATATATATTGGCACTGGAAAAGGTTCATAAAAGAGCAACAAAAATGATTAGGGGTTTAGAATGGGTGCCATATAAAGAGATTAAAAAGCCTGGAACTTTTTGGCTTAGAAAAAAGGAGACTAAGGGGTATGATAGAGGTCTATCCAATCATGACAGGTATGGAAAAAACGAATAAGGAAAGTTATGTATTTGTTCCCAGAACATAAGAACTAGGAGTCACCAAATGAAGTTATTAGGTAGCAGATTCAAAACAAACAAAAGGAAGTTTTTCTTCAAGCAGCACTCAGTGAACCTGCGGAATTCCTTGCCAGAGGATGCTGTGAAGACCAGGACTTTAACAGGTTTCAAAAAGAACTATATACATTCATGGAGGTTAAGTTCATCAATACTTATTACCCAGAATGGGTAAGAATAGTATTCCTAGTCTCTGTCAGGGGATGGAAATGGATGGCAGGAGAGGGATCACTTGATTACTTGTTCTGTTCACTCCCTCTGGGGCAGCTGTTATTGGCCACCATTGACCACTGTTGGAAGATAGGCTACTGGGCTAAATGGACCTTTAGTCTGACCCAGTACGGCCACTCATGTTTTGCTATTGTGCTGCCCCCCACCCTTCAGTCAGACAATGAGACCGACAATGCATAAAGTTAAGTACCGTATTTTCCGGCGTATAAGGTGACTGGGCGTATAAGACGACCCCCTAATTTTCTAGTTAAAAGATAGGTTTTCGTCTTATACTCGCCGTATAAGACTACCCCCCCTTAAGAGGCCAACCGGCAGCGCCCCAGCGCCCCTCCGCCTCCCCGGCTTTGCTTCCGGTGTCCCTGGTCTGCTGGGGACCGTCTCCAGCAGACCAGGGACACCGGGAGCAAAGCCTCTGAGGACGCCAGCAGCGAGACTGCCGCGGCGCGTCTGGGCTGCCCCGCTGCCCGAGCCCCTCCGCAGCTTTGCGAAGCCTTGGGGGAAGCCGGAAGCGGGGCATTGCAGGCGCGCCTGGGCTGCCCCGCTGCCGGATCTCCTCCGCGGCTTTGCTCCGCATCTTCCTGGTCTGCAGACCAGGGAGACACGGAGCAGCTTTTCTCGCCCCGGAGTACACGGGCGGCAGGACCGTGCGGTCCCGCAGTCTGTGTCCTCCGGGGCGAGAAAAGCCCCGTTCGTACCTGCAAGTCGGGGACTGCCTGTATACCCGGTGTATAAGACGACCTCCGATTTTTGGGGGATGTTTTTTAGCATAAAAAGTCGTCTTATACGCCGGAAAATACGGTACTTGTCTTTGCTGATCAAGGCTAGAGTTGCTATTTTACTCAAACAAAAAATAAATCCTGAAAGAAAACAACATATTATCCAATGGCCAGAATGTGGAAAGAGCTAAAAATATTCAGGTATTGCATAGGTCTTCATTCACATGTGATTTCACCAGAGACCAATGTATTTTTAGCAAATATGAGCCTCAGATACCATTTTTTACTCCCCTCTTTGCTACTCTTCAAAACAAGTCAACAATCTGCTTGCAGACATTATCCTGTTCCAGTCATCCCTATTTCAGAAAAACAGCTAGGAGACAACTGCCCAGAGGACTATTTTTATTGAAGGAAATGTCCATTGCAAAACTCTTTCAGTTTACTAACTTCAGAGGGTGATAGTAAAATATTATTGAAAAGTTTAAAATACTGCACAGCAAAACTCAAGTGCAAGATAAACATCTTTCCAACTTGGCTGGATTTATAGTAACTTCCCCCTCCTACCCATAATGTGTTATGCATCTGCTTTCATACTAAGAGTGAAAATTCATACTACCAAAGTGTTTCATTCTCTTTTTACATGCTTGTTGGTACCTATTTAAAAATAAATAGATAAAATTACATGTGCTCTAAAAAGAGCACAGAAAAATCCATCCTCCTTTCTTTCTCAATTTGAGCTTTGAATTTAATCTGAAATGGAATAAGGAATGGGGAAAAGGAAGTGATTATTTTCAAATAAGAACAAGAAAGACGGGACATAAACCTTCTGATAAGGTATATTCTATTTGACAGTAGCAAACGCAAATTTTCTTTAAGAAAATGTACTCTAAAATCTTTTACACCAGCAGAGGAATCTGAAAAAAAGCAACCAACAGGATTTTCTATTTGTCTAGTATAATTCTCTCAAAAACACTCAATTTTAAGAGTAGTCTAAAAACAAGAGAGTCCAAACATGAGGAGAGGTGGGGGAGAAAAGGGAACCACTCAGATATAGCACAGAAAAAGTTCATTTGCATTACTTTAAGAACAGGAGAAAGTGTAACAGCTACAATGAACCATTCTGTGCTGAAGACTGAGATTAGAAAAATTGTTAAAAGAAAGTTTTGTCTAAATACAATATATAGATTGAGACACTCATGGGTGACAAGGGAGGGCTAAGCCTTCCAAAACAGTATACAGTGCACTTCCCTCTGCAAGTGCACCAGCCCACCAACTTTGGGGCACTGCCACCAAAACAGCACCCAAGCAGGAACTTCACCCATGCTGTGCACCAAGACCCTGCTTCCACTTATCCTTTTCCCCTGGGACCCTGCCCATGCTGCTCCTCTTCTTATGCTTCCTCCCCCAAAACCCCCACGCCTCTATTGCTCTCACCTCTCCCCACAAACCTCATCTCCAGCCTGCCAAGGAGCTGTGAGCTGGCAGGCCTTAGGGGAGCAAAGAGGCATGAGCTAGGGGGAACCTTGAGTGGAGCAGGGAAGAGTGAGAGGAGAGACCTCAGAGGGGCAGAGGAGCAAGTGATAGGGTCCTTAGACGGAAGGGCTGAAAGGAAATGGACCTTGAGGCAGGGCAGGGCCATGGTCTGAAGTTTGTGACCCCCTCCACTTCTAGGGAGCTTCATGCCCAGCCTCCCCAAATTCAGGAGTCACTCATCATCCACAGAGAAACTGAAGTTCAAAAGGGGTAAAAGGCTTTCAAAGGTCTCCTGTAATTCTAGCTCTCAATTTCTGGGTGTGCAAGCTGAGGTATTTGCAAAGATCTTGAAACACCTACAATCAACTCCATTGATAGTAGTACATGCCCAGCATCTCTGAAAATCAAGCCCTAAATAATAGAAGTTGCCACAAACAAGCCAGAAATGCCATCTAAATGTTGATGCATTGATAATTAGTAGACACTTGAAAAATTGATCCCAATCAATTTGACCAATCTAGGGCTGGTGATTATTATATATAATAAATTGGAGCCCTATCAAATTCACATCCATGCCAAAGGCATCACAGACTAGTCACATTAGAAAGTGAGTAATTAGCTAATCATGTAGTCAATAGAAATTCTAAGATGAGTCAATAAGGGAGGAAGTGCTCAGCCCAGGCTCACGCTGGGTCCAGGACCTACCCCTGCTGTGGCTCTGCAGTTTAAATGTAGGAGGAGCCAGGCTGCCTGCCCGCCCAGCTCTTACTACATATAAACTGCAAAGGCACAGCAGGGGTAGCTCCCAGACCCAGCGGTAGAGGATCCCAGCAAGGAGCTAGAAACCCCCCCCAACCTCCGGCACAGACACGGGCTGTTGTTTGAGCAGCCTTTGTTCATAGCCAGCCCCAGCCACCGCAGACAGGCGCCAACCTCTGCCCACACAAGTCTGGGCCTGCTGTGTGCAGAGGTTTCTTTGTGGCAGCCACCCCTTTCCCCCCATGCTGCAGTGTGTGGGGGGGGCAGGAAAAACCATGGGGGGGGAACTGGCTCTTAAGTGAAATCTGGTATCCTTCTGTGAAATCAGACATTCTGTGTGCTTTTACCCTGTACTCTACAGATTCCATGGAGGAAATCAGTGTTTCAACCCAAAAGGCAGTGGCAGGGGAAGTCACAGTATTGATACTGTGACTTCTCCAGTGACTTTAGAACTGGGTAAGTGGTAAGCAGTGGCTGTAATGTTGGCTGAGTGCCTAGGTCTGAAGGCAGTATCCCACCAGCAGCAGCAAAGAAGTAAGGGTGGCAATACCATACCATGCCATCCTTACATCTGCACTGCTACTGCCTTCAGAGCTCAGTTCCTGGCCAGAAGCCATCACTCACCAGCTGCCCAGCTCTGAATGCAATGCTGTTGCCAGCAGCTGCGCAAAAGAGTAGCAATACTGCAACCCCTATAAAATAACCTTGTAACCCCCACACAACTCCTTTATGGGTCAGGACCTCTACAATTATAACATCATGAAATTTACCATTGTTAAGATCTTATGATTGTGAAATTGACCAAAATGGACTGTGAATTTGGTACGGTCTTAATCATATCATATGTAGATGTAATGGGCAACTTCTTTTGTCTACCTTTCCAGGATCCTCAGCACTACAGCCAAACGGATCTTTGCACATCATCCTTTCTCCCATGTACAGAATGAAAAGCAGGATCAGAGTTTAGAACTGTATATAGAGTGTGTGATGCAGAACACAAGCAACACACTGATGGACCTAATATAAAAACCTACTACATACAGCAGAATGTCAATCTGGACAGATATTGGGCCTCATTTTCCAGTGCCTTACCTTGTACAACTTACAAATATACATGGTGAATACAAAGAGAATGTAAATACTACCAAATCAGAACAGTATTGTTTAGCAACGCTACTAGTTTGACAGAAAAGCCCCATCTAAACTTCCGGGTTTTTTCCGAAAAGCCCCGTTTCGGAAAAAAGCGGCTGCATCCATTATGCAAATGAAGCATGGGATATTTAAATCCCAGCTTCATTTGCACTTTTGATACGTCTAATTTATATCCCTCTGCCGGCAGAGAGGTGTAGTCTAGACATGGCCAAAATGTGCAGGTTTTAAAACAGTCTGGGGAAGCAGATAGAAATCACTGTGCAAGTGCCAAAGAGATACAGGCAGTCCCCGGGTTACGTACAAGATAGGAACTGTAGGTTTGTTCTTAAGTTGAATCTGTATGTAAGTCGGAACTGGCGTCCAGATTCAGCCGCTGCTAAAACTGATCAGTTTCAACAGCGGCTGAATCTGGACGCCAGTTCCGACTTACATACAGATTCAACTTAAGAACCCCAGGCATCCCCAAGTCAGCTGTTGCTGAAACTGATCAGTGGCTGATTCCAGGAAGCCCGGAGCAGGGGCTTCCTGTAGTCAGCCACTGGTCAGTTTCAGCAGCGGCTGACTTGGGGACGCCTGAGGCAGAGCAGCTGGGGTGCTGCTGGGTTGGTCCAGTAGCGCCGCCGCTCCTCGGTGCTACTGGACCAACCCAGCAGCACCCAAGCTGCTCTGCCCCAGGCGTCCTGATTCAGCCGCTGCTGAAACTGACCAGCAGTGGCTGAATCAGGACGCCTGGGGCAGAGCAGCTGGGGTGCTGCTGGGTTGGTCCAGTAGCGCCCAGAGCAGCGCTACGGGACCAACCGGCAGCACCCCAGCTGCTGTACCACAGGCGTCCGGAGCAAAGCCGCGGAGCACAGGGGCAGCGGGACAGCCCAGACGCGCTGTGGCTGTCCTGCTGCCCTCGGGCTCCTTGGCTTTGCTCTGCTTTGCTCCCCGTCTCCCTGATCTGCAGACCAGGGGGATGGGGAGCAAAGCGGCGGAACATGCGGGCAGCGGACAGCCCAGACGCGTCTGGGCTGTCCGCTGCCCGCGTGCTCCGCCGCTTTGCTTCCTCTCCCTGGTCTGCTGGAGACCAAGGAGACAGGCCCCGTTCGTAACTGCGGATCCGACATAAGTCGGATCCGCGTAACTCGGGGACTGCCTTTACAATTTAATTCATTGTCAGAAGTGATGGGATAGCACATTCCTGTCTGCCTTGGAATTATTTTTCTGTATTTTAATTCAAAAGAATTAAAGCAGCAGATGTCCAATGTCTGTGATAATATCAGGTTCATCCCTGTTTGTATATATTACTCTTTCAGCTGTGTCTTGAATATCAGATATTAAATCATGACAAACTAATTTAATGTATGCAGTAGTTTGCATCAGCCAAATGTGTGGGCTAATTCTAAGTGAGCCAGAATTCTTTTTCGAAGAGGATGAATAGAATCATGGTATGTATACTTACAGCTCTGCAAATCCGTGGGTATCCGTTTTATATTTGTGGGTATCCGCATCCACAGATGTGGATGCAGATTTCTGTGGCTCATTTTTGCAGATATGGATGTGGATGCAGACATAAATTTTGTATCTAGAACCCTGCAAATTTGCAGATATCCACTTTATAGCCATGACTCATTGTACATGCTTTATTTAAATGACTATTTAAAAAAAATAAAAAATAAGGAAAAAATAAGGAAAATGAGTGAGAGTTCAGGGGTAAGGAGAGGCAGGGGCTGGGTGGCTTATGGCAGAGCGTTGGGAGGTGTGGGGGGGGGTCTCAAGACGGCATGGGGAAGAAGGTGGGGGTGCAGAAGTCAAGGCAGGTAGGAGGTGCAGGACACAGAACAGGGGGCTTACAGGGCCACCCAGGGTGGAGAGGGTGGCATTGCTCTGATGGCAGCTCCTTCCAGGGGGCCTTGGCAGTGCTCCCCACCCAGTGCCTCCACCACCTGGAAGGCAGCTCATCCCAGGAGGTGGGGGATCTGGGTATGTGCTTGTCAGATGGGGGTTGAGGCTCTGCCTCAGTCTCTAGCTGCTAGATCCTGCAACCTGTTGGGAGGCAAAGCCTCCGGACGGCAGCTGCTCTGGGGGGGGGGTCTTGCTTGGGGCAGTGCCCCCTATCCTGCAGCCTGTTGGGGGCATGGCTCTCTGGTGGCTGCCCTGGCCTCCTGGGGGCCCCCCTGCAGCATGTAGGAGGCGCAAGGCTCTGTCGATTGCCCTCCCTCCAGCAGGTCCCCTCCCTCCATGTTCTGCAGGCTGTCTGGGGAGGTGCCAGACTCTAGGGGTTGTCCCCCCGCCAGCTGCCCCCTCTCCTGCAGACTGACTGTTGGGGGCCAGGCTCCAGGGGCTACCTCCATCTGCAGCTGCCTCTTGTGGCCTGAATGCTGTCTGGGGGAATGAGACTCTGGGGACTGCACCTGGCCTCCAGCTGCCCTCCCCACCCACTCATGTCCTGCAGGTTGTGTGGGGAGGGGCCAAGCTGCAGGGGCTGCAGGCTGTCTGGGGAGGGGGAAGGCTCTGGGGGTTGCCTCCCCTTTAGAGGGCAACATGGCCTACAGGCTCTCCCGGGAGAGGGAGGCTCCAGGATTGGTGCAGGGGGACTCCTTACCAGTGTGCTGGCAGGCAAGATGACAGAGTCCCAGCACTGCTGCCACTCTCTTGGTGCTGCAGCTGCCCTTAGTGGCCATGCTCAGTATCACTTTCATCCTGTCTGTGCCCCTCCCTTTCATGTCCCTCTGCTCTCTGCCCCCTCCATTCCCATGTTATGGAAACCAGTCCCATTTCCAGCACTTTCTGTTTTCCCAGGCACAACCAAACATTGATTTTGGGGTTAAGTTAAGTTAGGGCAAGAGGAAGCTGCATACAAAATTTGGTTGTTCTAGCTCTTATGATTTAGGAAGAGTTCTTGAAAAAATGAACTCATAGATGCACAGACAGATGCACTCTAAAATATATAGTTTAAGCACCTTCATTTACTAAGTACTATATTTTGTTTATATTTGCTTTCCACAGTACATATATTAATTTCTATGCCCTGGATTCCCTTTTAGTTTTGTTTCCCCCCATTGTTTTATAGTTTGTATAATCTAATATAGAAAGAATAAGACTTAGGAACTAAACTAAGACTCAAAAGATCTCACTTCAATCCTCCTTTTTGTGGTACATCCGATGTGAAATCAACCAAGTCACTTTAAGACTTGATGCAACAAGACTCTTAAGGCTGTGCATAACTTTAGGCACATGAGGAGTCCCATTGACTTCAAAGAGTTTACATACATCTGTAAATTCAAGTATCAGAGGGGTAGCTATGTTAGTCTGAATCTGCAAAAGCGGCGAGGAGTCCTGTGGCACCTTATAGACTAACTGAAGTGTTGGAGCATAAGCTTTTGTGGGCAAAAACCCACTTCGTCAGATGCATGGAGTAGAAATTTCCAGAGGCAAGTATAAATATGCAGGCCAGAATCAGGCTGGAGATGATGAGGTGGATCCAATCAGACAGGATGAGGCCCACTTCTAGTAGCTGATCTGGAGGTGCGAATTCCAAGAGAGTAGAAGCTGCTTTTGTAGTTAGTGAGCCATTCACAGTCTTTGTTTAATCCTGAGTTGATTGTGTCAAACTTGAAGATGAACTGTAGCTCAGCAGTTTCTCTTTGAAGTCTGGTCCTGAAGTTTTTTTGCTGCAGGATGGCTACCTTTAGAGCTGCAATTGTGTGTCCAGGGAGATTGAAGTGTTCCCCTACAGGTTTTTGTAAGTTGCCATTCCTAACATCTGATTTGTGTCTATTGATTCTTTTATGTAGGGACTGTCCAGTTTGGCCGATGTATATAGCAGTGGGGCATTGTTGGCACATGATGGCATATATTATGTTAGTAGATGTGCAGGAGAATGAACCAGTGACAGTATGGCTGATCTGGTTAGGTCCTGTGATGGTGTTGCTGGTGTATATATGTGGGCAGAGTTGGCACCGAGGTTTGTTACATGGATTGGTTCCTGAGTTAGAGTTATTATGGTGCGGTGTGTAGTTGCTGGTAAGAATCTGCTTCAGGTTGGCGGGTTGTCTGTGGGCAAGGACTGGCCTGCCTCCCAAGGCCTGTGAAAGCAGGGGATCATTGTCCAGGATGGGTTGTAGATCACTAATAATGCGTTGGAGAGGTTTTAGCTGAGGACTGTAGGTTATATGGCCAGTGGTGTTCTGTTGGTTTCTTTCTTGGGCTTGTCCCATAACAGGAGGCTTCTGGGTACACGTCTGGCTCTGTCAATCTGTCTCCTCACTTCCTCGTGTGGGTATACAGAGTAACTTGCTATTCTAAGCTAGAATGTCGAGGCCAAATACATTTTCCTACCAAGTAAGTCCAATCATTTATGGTCCTTGTCATAGATTAAGGACTTTTACTGGGGGGGAGGGGTCTTGGCACTATGGTTCGCTGCATGCACTATTAAAGAATTTGACTGAGAGTGGAGGAATAAAAAGTCCTTACCTTTCAAGGGGACAAAATATTTTCTATTAGCCCTCGTGTTGGTCAGAGAAGCTGAAACCAGTATTTGCCAAACTTCATCAGCTGCCTCCATGATTGCTTCATCAATCAGAAGTGCAATCTTCAAAATCCATTGACGGTTGGAGGTCCTTTAATAGCCTATGCTACTTCTCTTGCATCTCAGATAAAACTACCTCCTGATTTATGTGCCTCTCTCTTGAATAATCCCTGAAATTTTTTCAGGTCATCCATTGGTGATGGATCATCTGGGATAACCACCTCATCAGGAGAGGAAGATGATTTATCCCTTGGTGAGGCGTCTGGTTGTTCAATGTCCACATCCTCAGTGATCTGTCCCTCTTTGGTCTGTAGGTCCTTCATTGGAGGAGGGGAACAATAAGGATGCAAGGGAGGTACCGATCTCGGGGTCAGTGCTGATGGGATCATTGAACATGGCGTGGTGGACCCCAGTGACAGTATGGAGACCAGCATGGCGGATAATGGGGATGGTAGGATCATTCCAGATCCCACGAAGGATGACATGGGTATCGAGATCGGTGTCTGTCATAAGATATGTGTGCTCTAGCAAGAGAGGAGTGTTGAGATGAAAACATACTCTTGCGATCATCATCATAGCCACTTTAGTGAGACAGCAATGGTGACTCTGGTGACCAGGAAGAACCCTGGGCCGATGAAGGAAACAGAGAGATGTCTTGCAAAGGCACTGCACAGAGATCTATGTTGCGGTTCTGAGTTCAGTTCTGGTACCTCATAGTGCTGCCGAAGTGCGGAGGAACTGTGGCGTTTCAAGGAGGTTTCTTGCAGTGCCGCTGAGCGCAGTGCCAATGGGGGAGGCATCAGTGCCAGTGGTGAGGGCACCAGTTCCAGGCTCAGCGTGCAGGGCAAGGGTCTAGCTGAATTGGTTCTCACCAATTTCTCACCTTTGTCAGTGATGAGGTCTTAATTTGGCCCCAATGGTACTGGCAGGGCCGTAGACTTCTCCGGTTCCCAGACTTCGGCAGGCCACAATGCTGTTGGCACTGGTGCCACGGATTGTGTTTTCAGCTCCACCACTGATGTGGCATCGGGGCACCCAGTGCCAGAGATGCCTGGCTTATTTCCCATGCTGACTCTGGGAGGTAAGAAATAGGGCCCTTCTTTTTGCAAGTCACTTAGGTGAAGGGGAGTGTGCCTGTTTCTTTTGCTTACTGGCAGGTTCAGGTTGACTGTCTTCATCTCTGTTTGTCTGAGGCTGGGGAGTCTTGTCGAACAGTAACATGCATAGCCTCAGTTCTATATCTTTGCATGCTCTGGTCATGAGGCTATAACAGTACACACATTTTGGAGGAATGTGTGCTTCACCTAGGCATCAAATGCAAGAACCATGTCCATCTGAGATGGGCACTGGATCATAACACTTGTCACATTTTTTTTGAATCCTGGGGAACCGCGCATGCTAGGGAATTTTTTTATGTCTCCTTTCCTCTTCTGCTTAGTCTCTTTCTCTCTTTAAAAAAAGACACACACACACACACACACACACACACACACACACACACACACACACACACACCCTTTAAGGGCCTGGAAAGGCCACTGCTGGGCCTAGGGCTCCAGCGTACTATCCCTCAGCAGTGTTCAAGCCAACTATTTACATGTAGAAGTTTTTTTATATACTAATCAACTAATAAATTAATTCTAACTCAGTTTCTTATCTATAGGTAATGATGAGAAAAGAGATAGAGCCCCATCTACAACCAAGAGCAGTAGTGAAGGAACTGAGGAGAGTCAGTCTGCGAGAATTACAACAGTGCAAACCACCAGATACTGCTAGAAAAACTCCCATCTGCAGCACTGGGACAAGCCCGACACCGACAGTGGAGAACCCTCGGGGACATGACTCAAAGAACCACCCTTTTACTGCTGTTCTCCCCTCCCCCAAGCTGAGGAGGGGAGCAAAGTCCCCCACCCCACACCTCTAGTTACCTTTCCATGCCTATGGGCCTTCTCAGCTCTCATTTGGCCAGGAACAGGAGCAGGGCAGGGTCAACAGGCGGGACTGCTCAGCTCTGAGACCCCCCTACTCCATCCTAACCCCCTACCCTGACTCCTGCACCCCTAAACCCTCAGTCCCTTTCCCTGAGCCCCCTCCCTGTCTTGCCTCCTACTTAAGAGACTGGGGTATTTCATTGAGCCCTGGGGACTTGAAGACACCCAGCTTGTTCCTTCCCTGTTTTAGCCTCTGAGCCTACCCCATTTTCACTGGCATTCACTGTGTTAGACACCCAATTGCTACTAACCCTTTTGGTGAAAACTGAAATACAAAAGTTATTTAGCACTACTTCCACATGTTTTGCTGATTTTCCCCCTCACTGAGTAGTGAACCTGAATCTGCTCCCTAATTCCCTCTCCCCATGTTTTGGTTCATACGGTTCATATCTGGTTTGAGATGACTTGATTTAGGCAGATAGTTTTCTATACTATATTAATGTAAAGGCTCCATACCCTCAATGGAAATTAACCAAAAACGTACATTTGTTAATAACTTAATTTTCTTGGCATGACACTCTGCCCCTGTATACACCTCATTATTCAACTGCCTCACATTTAACAGTGAGTGAAATGCACAGCTTGAGTCATCGGTGTAAGTATATAAATTTTGACTAGTTGACTATTCAACTAGTCCCTCGACTAGTTGCTTCTCCTCCCCCCTTGTGGCCTCTATCAGAAGCAGCAAGCCCCCCAGCACTGTCCCCACCTGGGGGAGGGGGGGGGCGGGCAAGGGAGGCAGAATGGTACTGGGGACCAGGCACAAGCTGGGAATCAGCTGATTCATGTCTTTTTACCACCAACCACTAATTGTCCTGTAAGCCCAAACAAGGCTGTTACAAGTCATTGAATGGATCACCCAGTCATTGGGCTTCCAGGGCACCAGTAAGGGCTCTCATTGCCATATTTAAAACTATAAACAGACTCACACTTCATATTTCTAATTTCACATACAAGGATAATACATGCACCGAAATAGAATATACAGATCCAGCAGATTGTAACATTACAATTGATAGGTCACATGAAGTATTATGTCAAAAGCACCCTCAAGTTATGCATATTATAGTCATAAACCAATTACAGTAAAACTCCATTGGTCTGGCATCCAATGCTCCGGCACTCCTCATAGTCTGGCACCATCGGGAACCCAGAAGTGCTCCGGGCAGCCAGATAATTGGAGCTGCTCTGTGCCCGGCTTCCCCGATTCAGCCACTGCTGAAACTGACCAGCAGCTGACTCTGGTCAGCCGCTAGTCAGTTTCAGCAGCGGCTGAATCGGGGAAGCCGGGCGCAGAGCAGCTGGGGTGCTGCCGGGTTGGTCTCGCAGCGCCGAAGGGCAGCGCTACCGGACCAAACCAGCAGCACCTGAATCAGGGATGCCTGGAGCAGAGCCGGACTATCGGAAGTCCCCCACTCCATCTCCCCCACCCCACCGCAGACCCTCTCATAACCCCCCCTTCCAATAGTCCAGCATATTTGATAATCCGGCACCCCCTGGGTCCTAAAGGTGCCAGATTATTGGAAGTTTACTGTATAACAGCATCCTTTAGAAGAGAAAAATACCAAAATTATTCTAAAGCTAGTCTATGTTTTGTTGGCATTACAATTTTCTTTCCACAGATGCAGCTGGGTGTTAAAGAGCTTTCTGGCAACAAGAGCTTTTCATTATAAATCTTATAATTACCACTATAAATTGGCTTTATAGTAGAGTAACAAGTCATATTATTCATTTGAATCCAAATGTAGTGGCCTTTGATAGAATATGGCAATTAGCTTCCACGCCTATAACTTCAGTGTGACAATGGAATAGTATTTGAGAATCCAAAAAGGCTGTACTTCTAATAGTCCATTTTAAGAGAGTTTTAACTAACTACACTGAACAATTTTAATATTTGCCAATACTTGCCAATAGACGGACACTTACTTTACACTGCCATATTTGTTCAGCAACACTGTAATAAATAGGACCGTGTGTGAAATCTGCTCATCGAAGCACTTTCCTTTTGTCTTTCATCTCCTTTACCAAGAAACCCTAAAATAGTATTTAAAGGATAATGGCAGAATTAAAAAAAAAAAAAACCAAATAGCTAACAAATGTCACACTAGTGATAAAATAAAGGTCATCACAGATTTCATTAAGAGAATAAGCTACTATCTACTACTTTCATTTTCCCAAGAGTAAGCGGCTCTCTAAAATAATGTCTTCATTCTTAGTCAGCACACTAAACATGGCCATGCTCATTTTGTCACTTGGCTTTGTTCTTTATAGCTAACCTTGAAACCATGGTTTCAGAGTGGTAGCTGTGTTTGTCTGTAAGGGTATGTCTACACTACCACCCTAGTTCGAACTAGGGTGGTAATGTAGGCAACCGGAGCTGCAAATGAAGCCCGGGATTTGAATTTCCCAGGCTTCATTTGCATAAAGCCAGGCACCACCATTTTTAAATGTCCGCTAGTGCGGACTCCGTGCCGCGCAGCTACACACGGCACGGACTAGGTAGTTCGGACTAGGCTTCCTAGTCCGAACTACCGTTACTCTTCATTTCACGACAAGACTATTAGTTGGTTTTTTTAAGTTTTTTCAGTTAGGATATTTTCAGTTAGGGTTTCACGAGGAGTAACGGTAGTTCGGACTAGGAATCCTAGTCCGAACTACCTAGTCTGTGCCACGTGTAGCTGCGCGGAATGGAGTCCGCAATAGCAGACATTTAAAAATGGCAGCGCCCGGCTTTATGCAAATGAAGCCCGGGAAATTCAAATCCCGGGCTTCATTTGCAACTCCGGTTGCCTACATTACCACCCTCGTTCGAACTAGGGTGGTAGTGTAGACATACCCTAACTGAAAAAACTTAAAAAAACAACTAATAGTCTTGCAGCGTCTTAGAGACTAACAAAAATGTAGATGATATCATGAGCTTTCTTGGGCAGAACCCATTTCTTCAGATGAATGGAGTTTAAAGGGTAGAGTTTTCAAATAAACAGAACAGAGAAGGGATATGGGGGAAGAGGAGGAAAAAGAATGGGGAAAAGGTCAAATAAGCTGCCAATTAGAGTGCTCATGCTAAATGAAGCTGATAAGCATACTCTAAGTACCCTTTGTTTGGTTTTTTTCTGTCATTAGGATGTAGACTGTAGTAGGCCATGCAGCCAACGTCTTTAAGACTTCTGTTGCAGGAATCAAACTTGTACATGAAATTCAGTTCTGTGTCTTCCCTGTCCAGCTGGCGGCTTTTGAAATTGGTTTGAAATAATACAGTGACTTTGGCAAGTTAAAATGTTCCCCCGTGCATTCTGTGATAGGTCTCCCTTCACCTGGGGGCAGGTTGCAGTGGGTGTCTTGTGAAGGAGCCTGGAAGATGGAAATTGAGGTGTTCTTGAGATGAGTGAGGCAGTGTGTCACAAGTTCTAGGGGAAGCAGGCTCTCTGATGGTGTTCAAGTTTATTGGATTCTTAGACAATGTGATCTTGCCTCATTCCTTCAGGTATCCTGGTGTCTGTCTCTGTCTCTCTCATAGATATATATATCTATCAGTGGACAGTACTTTCTTCTGCCAGCAATGGAAGAGGGGACTCAAAACTCTCAAAAAGTGAGGTGCTTATGAAACAGCTACTAAGCTACAGGAGAAAGTCCCTGGAAAATCTAGTTCTGTTGGTTCATCTTGATCAAACATCTTTAAACTATGAATTGAAAATGATCACTATCAAAGATCCAAGTAGTACTGGCATTTTAAAAACTCATCTTATTGATTCAGATTGCTCTGATTATCCAAATTACATAGTCAGACTATAAACTCATTCAAATGGAAAATAAGGAGAAAGAAGGTTGTTCAGGTTTTGAAGTACTGAAGCTTTTAATTAAAAAAAAATCGTAGGTTATAAAAACAGCAGCTACCATTCCAGTAGTAAAGTCTAGTGCTAGTAAAGTCTCACTGTTACGTAGCAATACTCCATAGCTGAACCCTGGAGAAAAGACGACTCTCTCTGTGGATATCCTTAGCTTGCTAGTACAATTACAATGCAATTATACATCCATTAACTAAACCAACTTTCCAGCAACTACTCAAGACAATCTAACTGGCAACCTCTAGAAAAACTTCAGTCTGCCACCGCTCCTCTTCTCTCCCTTTAGCAGTTTGTGCTAAGTTCATACTGCCTTCCCCACTGTTGCTATCTCCATCCCCCAAACCTATGCAGTTGTGTTGGAAGATGATGGGGCAGACTCCGGCCTGGGTTACAAAAGCCTCTGGGCCTCGATGACAAACCTCATGTGATGGGAACAGTCAAACAGTCAATCACCAGTATGAGGGCAGCTCCCAAGCTCACTGGGCCCCAGTTAACAGGCAGCAGCTAGCTTTAGTTCTTATGCACCCACCACCGTCCCACACAAGGCCATCCAGGCTGAAGGTGCAGATCTCGCTCATACATTGGATGGCTGGTTTCCTCACGGCTTCTTCCAACTGGACAAAGTGGGGAATCTCTGCACCTTCGATTCCCACACATGATGCCCCCTTCCAGCTCCACCCCTTGATCCCTGCATTGCCAGTCCCCCACCTGGCCCCAAGTAACCCTGCATTTTTCTGGGTGAGCTCCTAGCTGTCCAGCCTGTAGTCTGTTGTCACAGTTCAGGGTAACTGCACATGTATTTCCCCTCAGTGGTACAGCCAGGGCCACCCACCCTTCCCCAGTCATTACCTCTCATGGGTGGAAACCTTCTGACCAGAGTATTTCCAGACTGCTCAGGTCCCTGCCTTCACTGTGGTATTCCCAGCAGGCAGAGGCTTTTCAAGCATACCTGCTTGCTTTCTCTTCAGAGATGCCCACACACTCACATACGGCACACTTCTTTTTATGCTAGCCCATTTTATTCATAAGATGAAAGCACTACCAGCAAACACAAAATAAATACATCTGTGCTAATAAGATTACCAGTGGTCACCCCCCTCACTCTGCTACCAGCTGTGATTAGCTATTTGTCTTTCCAACCCTTTCTTATGGATTAGGGACCCACCTTGGACCAGAAGTCATGTCCACTTGGAAGACCAGAAAAGAGGCCACCAGCCAGTTTAAGACCAGGCTATTGATCCAAAATTATTTTCTGTCATCCCCTGGAAAGTCCAGTTTGAACCAATATATTCTAATTTCAGGGGGGTGGTGTTTCTCTGGAGATGTTGTAACTTGCTGTTCTTCTATTTACATACATACATAATCCCTCAACAATACAAACAACTACATTTTTAATATAATGGATCCCAGCGTTATAAAAGTTAATTCAATGTAACTTATTCAGGATAATGTCAGGCCCCTCTCCCTGGCCAATTTCAGAGGCCTGCTGCAAAAAAATGGAGGGTCTACAGCAGTATCATCTTCAAGTCATCATTGTCAAGTCCAAGTCAGGTCCCAAGTCACTACAGCTCAAGTCTCAAGTCGAGTCTCGAGTCTTAATTTAAAAAATGTCAAGTCACTTTTGTACAAGCCATCAATATCAGCATTTCTGGACAATTTTTTCACCAAGTCGATTTAACAAAATTAGCAAGTCTCAAGTCAAGTCTCAAGTCACAAACAATAAACCTGAGTCAAGTCTCAAGACGAGTCACCTAGGCAACTTTGTAGGGATAACGTATTAATGTATTGAAAATGATTCCCCCAAATGGAAATGACTCCCCATAATTTGTTCCCCACAACTTAAAGTGTTTAGATTTATTATTAATTCTTCTTATTATTATTATTTGTTAAGATTGTTAAATGTTTAGATTTATTATTATTATTGCCCCTTTAGAATATAATGTATTAGGTCATGTAACTTAGAACTGTTAAGAATATAATCCTATGTAGCCAGAAACAGCCCCCGCCCTCTGTGCTCCAGGGCATGCTCAAGCTTGTGCAAGGGGCTGCTTGAAATTGACATTGCAGAGATCCATTGTAACAATGCATTGTCAGTCAAGCCACTAACTCTGCTATGGGAGCCAAGCCCTGTAATTGACTAAGGGCATTGTTACATAATTGACGCCTGTTCTCTTTAAAACATTGTAACTTTACTCAGCACTCAGAGAATGTTTTAAGCAATACCACCCAGAAACTTTTGTAACTACAACTTTTATTATTATACAAAATACTGTATGAATGTATGAGAGAGTGCTTGGACGATGAATGAATGGTTCTGAGAGGTGCCAGCCTGAGAATACAGCAACAAAGGGCTGAAGAAGGCGTCAGGTGCCAGTGCAACCAAAAGGTGTCAAGTGGAGAAAACCAAGTACTGGAGGTCCACCCGATGAGATCACTGACGAGCACCTGGCAGCCACCCTGGAGACATCAGCATGATGCAGCAATTTCCATAGACTGGCATGGGAAGAAATTCCTATAAGAACTGGACTAAAAAACTATGGAATCAGAGTCCAAGGTTCTGCTGCCAGCCTACCAGGAGCTTCAGACGCGCATGTGATCAGGACTTCACTCCCCACTACCATCACTTGTCTACAGAGTACCTGGCCAGTATTCTGTCACAAGCAACTTCCAGGCTGGTAATTATAACAATACACAGAACTTGAATGAATGGATGAATGAATGAATGTTTATATGTATAAGGATTAAGCAGTTAAACAACGTTGTTTGCTTCTATCTTTTCTTTATTTTTTTTATTATCTTTACAATAAATGTGGCTTTTTGCCTTATCCCCCTCATAAGATCCTGCTTGCTTTTATTTGGTACAACAACTTAAGTCAGACTCGAGTTCAAGTCGTGGGACTCGAGTCAACAAATCTGGTCTACAGCTGTCCAAAAATAATAAAAAAACAACAGATTCTAAGAACCTCTTCAGAGAGGTAGCTGTTTCAACAAAAACAAGGAGTCTGGTGGCACTTTAAAGACCAACAAAGTGGCACCAGACTCCTTAAGAACCTTCTATAAAGCACGGTGTTAGCAATGCCGATATTTAGGTAGTCTACAAGTTACTCCTATAATTAGGGTTGGATTATTGACGGGATCTATGAGATCAGTCATTATAACAGTAATGTCAGAAATTAGTCCATAGACAAAAATCACTGGAAAATTTATCAGTGACGAAGTAACATCAAGATAAAAAAGTAGAGTCACTTATGTGGGGAAAAAAGCAATTCTCAGCTAATGACTGCACTATTTCAATTCACAGGACCTAATTTTACTGGCAGATATTGTTATGCTACAGCTATTTTTAAGAAATGTTCACTTTATCTTGCTCTCTTCTGCAGGATTACATATTTCAGAAATGAAGCCATCTAAAGTTCATGCAGATATTAATAGCAAGTATGCACCCCACTTTCTAGATACTGTACTACTCCTTTTATAAAAAAAATCAAAAACAAGCAAAAGAAAAGCTTCAAGAACCTATGTAAATGGCATTTCAAAAGGATTCATATTGGCAGAATCCTACACCCGAGAGGAACGTGGCTGATTTTCATAAGATCAGAAGACTTGATCAGGGAGGATCAGGTTGTATGATCAGGATGGAAGACTGATAACATACCTCAAAGTAAAGAAAAACAGAATTTTTAAAAAAGCCATAATTCTTAGATCTTAAAGCTCTTAAAAACTGAAGTGTGCAAAGGGGAAGCAAAGGACTGCAGGAACTGCTTTCATATCATTTTTGTAATGTTGCCAATTTCTATGAGCTTTTATTTTAAGCATCATATTATTTATCATTCTTCTTAGAGCCCTAGCACCTGGAGTCCTGTGATTATGTAAGAATCTCACTTTAAAGTTAGCTTTCGTAAGTGTCTTTTTGCAAAAGATTGCAAAACAAACAAACCCCACCTTTAAACATGATACACTGAAGCCAAAATTTACATAAAATCATTATTTTAAGCCAATCTCATTATTTTTAATTTCACAGCACAGTAAGGAGGGTTAGGTTTTCCTGTGCTGCATTTATTCTCTTCCTCACTTATCACCCCTATGCAATTTCAAATCTTCTGACCCCACAAATAGCAGCCATTGTTGGTTGATTTTCAGCAAAGACATGGTGCATTTTTAAGTGGATATTTAAAGTGGGGACAATGTGTCCTACTAAATTATAACAAATTTTGAGGCCAATCAGATTACTCAAAAATTGCATTAAGTCATCCCCTTAGTATTTTTAAATAGACATGATTTATGATGTAATAATTTGAACTTAAAATTGTTATTTTTTCCCCATCAGGTAGAAAGACAAAAATTCACAATGATAATTCACCAAATCAAGTAACTCAACTGGAAACAATGGTAATAATAGAGAGAGAGAGACAGACAGACATCCAATCTCAAGTTCAGTCAATCAGTAAGCAAGACCAGAGACGTTCTGTAATACTATTACAGTACACAAGGCAGGCAGGCAGGCAGCACCCCACTCTTCATGAGATTTTGCCAGGCACTAGAGAGGGGTAATGAGAGAAAAGAGTGCGCTAGGTGGAAGGGGAAGTGTAATGGGGCATGTGCCCCACAGTGGCCCTTTAGAGGTTAAAACCCAGCCTGGGACAGTGCTGGAGTGGTGGCGCTGTTGAGCCAGCAGCTGTGACATGAATTAGCCAATTAGAGCCCATCTGAGGGCAGTATAAATAAAGTTGCTCTAACCGTGGAGCAGGAGGGACCTAGCTGCCAGGAAAGCTAGAGGTTTCCTGACATAGAGCAGGGCTGGGGAAGCTCTGGCCATGAAGATCCAAGGTTGCAGGGCCTGAAGCAAGGCCTGAGGCTACTAAAGCTGCAGGGGGGAGGCAGCTAGGGTAGGCAAAGGCAGAAGGTCCACACCCCCTTGCCAATGATGAGTGGTCATTTAAGACTGCGGTTTGTCCCTGAGATAAGGGGCTAAATGATGACTGGCAGTGGGTCACTGAGGAAAGGTGGCATAGGAAAATAGAGGTTCCCAGTGGGGGACGACTCTAGAGTGTGGGAGCAGTGCAGCATGGCAGAACCCAGAGAAGAAGACACCATGGTCTTGGAGGGATGTGGGTCCTAACAAAGGTGAGGGAAAAACAGGTAGCAGTGGAAGGAGAAAGAGCTCTATACACTTTCACGGGACCAAGACAGGCTGTGGCAATGATCTGGTTATAAAAGGCAACATCTATTCCCTCTGAAAAGCCAGAGGAGGCAACCAGATTGGAGCAGGTGAAGACTGAGTTAGCAGCAGCAGAACAAACAAACTGCAGGGGGGAAATTTCCCTCCCCAATCCCAGCCACTCTCTGAAATCAGACACGGGTGCTCCAACAATCTAGCCCCACAGGGCTGCCAAGTGAACACCCCCAGTTGAAAAGATACTGTGCAATCCCAATCAGCACTGGAACCATTAAAACTCCAATAGGCACTGCAGCAGGGATGGCAGGCTCCCTGCCTAGCTCCACGTGGCTCCTGGGAGGCAGCCAGCATTTCCAGCTCCTACACAAAGAGGTGGCTGGGGAGCTCTATTCACTGCCCTTTCTTACAGATACTGCCCCAAGCACCAGCTCCACAGCTCCCATTGGCCAGGGCAGTGCCTGCCAGCGGGGGCTGTTCAGGAATCATCTGAACATTCCTCCACCTAGAAGCCAGAAGGACATATCACTGCTGCCCGGGAGTGGCCTGAGGTCAGAACCACCTGGAATCCACATCCTGAACCCGTTTCTCAACCCCAGCCCAGAGCCCCCTTGCGCGCCCAAATCCCTGACCTCTGGCTCCACCCAGAGCCTGCATCCCCAACTGGAGCCCTCACCTCCTCCCACATCCCAACCCCTTGCCCCAGCCAGTAAAAGTAAGTGAGAGAGAGAAAGAGGGAAGGGGATGGAGAGAGTGGAGGTGGGGCAAGGTGTTCAGTTTTCTGCCATTTCGATGTTGGCAACCTTAAAGAGGAGGAGAAGCAGGTGCTTTGACTGCAGAGGACCAAGAAAGAAGACTTAAGAATAGTACATATATCTGGCCAAAGTGTTCACCTCTTAAGTTTTGGGGGTCCCTCCCACAGTAATAAGGGAGAGAAATTGGGGAAACATATTAAAAAACTGGAAGTTAAATTGACTGAAGTTATAACTGTGGAAGTAACTGGTTTCAGTTGACAGTGTTCCTTATATGTATATAGCAAGCTAAACAGCAACATTAACAAAAAGTGTTACCATGTTCCAGGGGAGGATGAAGATCCTGTTTAGACAATTAAGGATACAGAATAGCTAGCAATATGTGGGTGTTTAAAACATATAATTACATTAATGGAATGAAAAGGTCACTGTAAAGGCGTTTAATATTACAACTACTGTAGCTAAAATTTTAAATAACCATGTTTTGTTACTGAAAACAGACTTTTAAAGCAATTAACTCCTTTAGTCTCAGAATAGTGTCAAGATGACTCACTACTTAACGAGATTTTAAAATAAACCTATAGATAGTTTAGAATCTCTCTCAAACACACACATACACACAAGGTGGTGGGACTGATAGCAATTTCTATAAATAAGCTTGCAAACACTTCCCATTAAAACACCTGTTTTTCAATTGCTTTGAATTTCACCCAACTTTCATCATTTGAGCTGAAATTTTGTATGCTTCATGTCTATGTCAAGCTGAAATGTTCTGTGAATATTTCAGTCAAAAATCATTCAGCTGTTTCTGAGAACAAGGGAGGGGAAGATATGTTATTGTGACGTTAAATTCTGGGGACTATTCTGTAAAAAGCATTCACACAACAATGCTTTGGAGCATGGGCTTTAAATTTGGCACAGGGGCGGCTTTGTCATCCTTGTGAAAATCCACCCAATACAGTATGGTCAAGTTATAAGCCTTTTGGATGGGGAAGAGTGAGGAAACCACAATTCACACATGCTCTGTAGTGGCTTATGCAAGCTCATAGCTAAATTCCCAGAAAATTCCCACCACATTGGGCATGTTGCAGTCTAGGGCTGAGCAGGATTTTTTTCTGCAACTGCAGGCTGCAGAACATGCTGGGAGTGGCCACTTGAACTATAAGCAAGGAGCATGTCTTAAATGAGCTTTAAATGAGCACCCAGCTATGCAAAGGGAGCATGAAAGAGGAAGCTGCATGGTTTGAATGGACAAAAGCTGGACTTACAGCAGGTGTACGAAGAAGACTGGGGACATGGACTCTGATTGTTGGGGGAAAAATTAGGATGAGAAGATTCGGAATCCATGTGACAGGGAAAGGGAGATCTGACAAGCAACTGAAGGAGAACAGTTTGGCTGGGCAAAGAGACTGGGGTAAAAGCACTAGAAAAGGAGGGGGTGTAGACATTGCACATAGAGCATAAGGGTGAGGAGCTGGGAAGAGAGAACTGGGAACAGCAACAAGACTGACTGGAATAGAGAGTTTGAAGTGATGAAACTAGCACTTGCTGGACAAGGATACTGGGACTAGCTAGGTGAGAAGAATGGGGATAGGACAAGGAGCCAGAGGTAGGCAAGAGACAAGGACAGACTGAAGGGGACAGGGCAGAAGAGATCCAGACATGTCAGAAAAGGCCCAAATAGAGTAAAAATAAGTCAAACAGAATATTAGGAATTATTAAGGGATAGAAAATAAGACACAAAAGTTTATAACGCCATTATATAAAAATATGAATGGCATGGAAAGAGTGAAGAGAGAAGGGGTTATCTACAATTGCCCACAATAGAAAAAACAGGCGTCACCTGATGAAATAAATTGGCAGCACTTCAATACAAATATTAGGAATTCCTTTTTCTTTCAACTCACAACTAACTTATGAAACTCTCTCACATGAGACATTATGATGGCGAAAAGTATAAATGGCCTCCTCAAAAAAATTAGATACATTCATGGAAGCTAGGTCCACCAGTGGCTATTAGCCAATATGGTCAGGGATGCAGCTCCCTGTTGGTATTTTTGACTACCAGAATCCAGGAATAAAAGACTTGTTGTCTACAATGTCTCCTGCAGCTGATATGGGCCACTGTCAGAGACAGGATACTGACCCAATATGGAAGCTCTTATGTTTTAATATGATGCCACATAATGGAATTCCCATTTTTTCAGTTTGCTTTTTTCCAAATCTAGGGAATTACACAGACATAAACCCCTCCACCTGTTAAAAGAATATTCTTTAAAAGCCCAAATTACATATTAAAGACAAAAAGAAAATTATACTCTTAATTAGAAAAAAAATGAAAATAATACAAAAATTACAGATATTTTAATAGTATGCAATGCAATAAAAGTACATTGTGTACATTTCTGAAAACATCCATCTCAGCCTTTTTAGAGTCTCTAAACTAAATTGTAACTTGCTCAGCATAGAGCCTGCAACTGTTTTTTAATCTAAGTTATATCATATCTCTTAGTGATTTAATAGAGAGGAAAATGCAAAGTTAAACTTACTCGGAAATAATCACTGCATGCTGCAAGTACTGCTTTATGAGCATGGAATTTCTGTTCTTCTGCAATGAGGGTGACATCACAGAGTATACCATCACTTCTTTGTTGGTTCAGGGCTGCCAAGACAGCATCATTATGTGAACTAGATTGGCAAAGCCTCTGACCTGTCAGCATTTCTTGAATACTGCAAATGAAGGAAACAAAGAGATTCTGTCAACAAACGTATAAGACCCATCTCTGAGGCTTCGTAATTAATGCTGATCTACATTTCCGGTCTTTTTTTTTTAATTGCATCTAGAGAGAGGAAGAAAAACTTGTATGTGGTGTGTTTACCATAGGAAAATTTTCACATAATCTAGCCTCCTTTAGGACAGAAAAATATCTTAATTTACAACACCTTAAAGATCCTAATTCTTTTTTTGTTTGCAACGCTGTTCTCATTTATTTTAGTGTTAATTAAGAGGAGTACGAAGGTTTGGGACCTTATCTTTTCACAGAGAAATAAAACCCAAAAGTGGTCTAAATTAATATATTAGTAGAAAGAAATATCACAAATATTGAACATTTATGTACTTGACTGTACAAATGGTCTAGCTTATGTATTATCACTAGAAACAGTTTCAACTCCTAGTACTTTGTTCATAATTCTACTGATTCTGAGCAAGCCAGAAGAGATTCCATCTCATTCTTTCTTACATACACTGGTTTAGCTGAACTAATGGAGGTAAAAAGCAGTTCCCATTAGTTAAAAATGTCACTAAAAAAAAAGGAGCTGTGACTCTAACCCCACACAAGCAACATACCTGTGGTACCAGAATAGTTTTTTTAACCAGTACTTTTCAGATCATAAATGCAATTTAAAGTTTCAAAGCAACAGAACATGTTGTTCCATTATTCCCTAATGATATTGAAATCCTTGATTTCAACCAGCCATTAGTCATTTAATATCCATTTTTGCTACTTTAAAATATGAGCATATCTTACAGAAAATAAGTAGGAGCTAGATGGCTGAAGAATTAATAACAGAGAGATTTTCACCTTTAAGTTACTTCTTTAACCCTAACTCAGAATAGATGTCAGATATTTGGAAGTTTGTGTTAAGGGCTCAGATGACACAAGGTACAGGCAATCCCCGACTTACGTGGATCCGACTTATGTCGGATCCGCAGTTACGAACAGGGCTGCCCCAGAGTACACGGACTGCGGGACCTCGCGGTCCTGCCGCCCGTGTACTCTGGGGCTTTCTCTGCGTCTCCCTGGTCTGCAGACCAGGAAGACGCAGAGCAAAGCCCCGGAGGGGCTGCCCGAGCTTCCCCCCCCCCCCCCCCCGCGCGACTTTGCAAAGCCGCGGGGAAGCCAGCAGCGGAGCAGTCCAGGTGCGCCTGGGCTGCCTCGCTGCCCGAGCCCCCCCGTGGCTTTGCAAAGCCGCGGGGGGGCTCGGGCAGCGAGGCAGCCCAGGCACGCCTGGACTGCTCCGCTGCCGGGTTCCCAGAGGCTTTGCAAAGCCAGGGGGGGGGGGGGGGGGGGCTCGGGCAGCGAGGCACACCAAGCCCCCCGCAGCTGTCCCGCTGCCGGCGTCCTCAGAGGCTTGGCTCCCCGTCTCCCTGGTCTGCTGGTCTCCAGCAGACCAGGGAGACAGGGAGCAAAGCCGCGGAGGACCCAGGCGGCAGGACCGCGGTGCATCTCAGTCCGCCGCCCGTGTCTTCCTGGTCTGCTGGGGTGGGGGGGGCGCAGCTAGTACGCCCCCCCCCCCAGCAGAGTAGGCTTTTCTCCAGACGCCTGTGGCAGAGCAGCTGGGGTGCTGCCGGTTGGTCCCGCAGCGCCGCTCTGGGCGCTACTGGTCCAACCCAGCAGCACCCCAGCTGCTCTGGTTGATTCAGCCGCTGCTGGTCAGTTTCAGCAGCGGCTGAATCAAGACGCCTGGGGCAGAGCAGATGGGGTGGTGCTGGGTTGGTCCAGTAGTGCCGAGGAGCGGGCTACTGGAGCAACCCAGCAGCACCCCAGCTGCTCTGCCCCAGGCGTCCCCAAGTCAGCCGCTGCTGAAACTGACCAGCGCTGACTACAGGAAGCCCGAGGCAGAGTTGCTCTGCCCCGGGCTTCCTGGAATCAGCTGCTGATCAGTTTCAGCAGCAGCTGACTTGGGGCTACTTAAGTTGGGGTTCTTAAGTTGATTCTGTATGTAAGTCAGAACTGGTGGTCAGTTTCAGCAGCGGCTGAATCTGGACGCCAGTTCCGACTTACATACAGATTCAACTTAAGAACAAACCTACAGTCCCTATCTTGTACGTAACCCGGGGACTGCCTGTACATAAGAACCAATACAGGTGCTTTTGCAAAAAGATACATTTAATCTCTTCCAAGAACCTTCCTGATGTCTGGACAAAGCCATCGAGCTGCTAGCCCCTGAACTTCTGAGCTTCCCCACCTAGCTCTGCCTTATCCAACTCTCCTCCAATCTATGAAACTGAAAGGACAACCTGATCATAGGTATATCTCTATAAAAAAACCAAACAAGAATAGAGAAAGAAAAAAGATATCCACATACAATTGGCTAGATCTTCTACTGGACTAAATCATGTGAAATATATATGAATCTATATTTAGTTGAGGGTTAATCCTTTATTTAGTTTGCACACCAAAGTAGTGTGAAATAATGTCTGACTATGTATTCTACTTCTGCAATCCTATTTATATACACAATAAAGCATAGTAGTAAGGAAAGACAATCCTATAAAAGTGATTTATTGATGTTTTACACAAATTTTTTTTCTGTAAATTCAATACTTATTTTCTGTAAATTCAATAGTTGTCTCAAGATTTATTATTTTAACCAGTCAGTGCTGTAAGCTGAACTTGAAAACTGAAAAAAATTCATCTGTATTTTTTCAGCTTCATTTATCAGCATGAACAATAAAGAACCCAAAGCCAAAACTGGAATTCTGTTACTGATGCTTGAGGAAGAATAGAAGCCAATTTGGTCATGTGTATTCTCTATTCCCACTATCAACAGGAACATAACACCGATTTCGTCCATAAACTCAGCACAGTTGGAAACAGAGGGAACAAATATCTGTAGTGCACCAATGTTCACTTTTAGTAATTTTTCTGATTTCCACCACCCTTAGATAGTTGCACGGTACGTACATCTTCATGTTCATTATGGACAGTTACAAATGAAAGTCATCAACACAAGAGCATTAATTTGCAGGCATGTACGAAATGGTCATATGCCTAGCAAATCCAAGCAGTTCATTATCCCCCTCGGTACGTAAACAAATCTTTCAGTGTGGAATCAGGACGTATCATGGGATAGTACTGCCAACTTGGTCCAGTGAGCTCTAGGCAGTGGGTAATAAAACAGAACAACCTCAGAACCAGTCTCGAGAATTTTGAAAAAACAGAAAAAAGTGCATGAATAAAAATGCCTTGCAAATTTGTTATATAGAAAGCCACTGGGAAAGTGCTCCAATCCTAGCAAATAATCACCAGCCACCATTACGGCTGTAGCAATGAAAAGCCCAGTTGACTCCAGAGTTAGGTGGGCGTTTGAGGCTTTTTTGGGGGTATGTTTTTTTTGTCTATACTTTGGACATGCATTGACATCATTGAATGTCCACTGCAAAAGCCTGCAGGAAAATTCCTAAGATAGACAAGGGCATAAATTATGAGAAATAACAGGGAATTGGAGAAGATTGTGGGGTTCAAGTAAATTACTACAGTCTCATGCATGCTTCATGATGTTAATGATAATGGAAGCAGTAACACTGAAAGCAATGTCTTCCAGGCTATAATTTGGAGATGCAGGTGCTAATTGAATGCTTTTGTTAATGCATCATATGTTGACCAGTGCTTCAGTAAATGCCATGCTAAATGATAATGACATCCTGCACTGCTTTGATATACTCACCTGAGGCACCTCTCAGATGGCATCCTTCTCCTGAATCTCAATGCTTAAAATCTTCTGGAGGAGGAGAAGGCAAACATTATAGCTAAAAGAGACCAACAAAGAGAAGGTATATTAAAATTTGAAGCAAAGGTAACTTCGGATTTAAAGATCAAAACTTTGAGGAGGACAAACTGAAATTTCACATTTTTTTGTCCATCCTTATCACAAAACTTTGTTGGCTAAATTGATCCTGGACTTGCCACATCAGTTAGGAAAGATTTTTTTTTTAAGTTAGTTGACCTCTGGCACCTAATTGCTTGAGTGCCAGCACCTCTTTCATTACAAATTAAACACCGTCCCTAATGCACGTTGAAAATTACAACTCCTATTCACCTGGATTAGGATGCCGCCATAAAACATTAACTAAGGGACAGATTCTTCCTGGATCTGACATACATATGTATTTGGGATAGGGGAGACACAAGAAGTCTTTTCCTTCTCTTCCTTCCACCTTACATGGGCTCTCTAAAGAGCCAACAGAATTGCTGTACCTACTCCCTAGATAGGCACAGTGGCATAAAGAGGGTACGGACATCTCTCCCCACTCCCATACCTGGCCTCTGCACTGGGCCTGGGCTGGACTGGTGAAGCAAAGCAGACTATATGCACCCATGATGCAATGCAGCACCACACCATGCCTTAAGAAGATTAATGCCTAAAATCAATTCTATATTCCAAACTACCGGCCATTCTGGATCTTTTTAAAACAAATGTAACTTAATTGAGTCTAAAAGCTGAACCATACACTTAAATGTGAAATTAGTCTCACATTCCTTTCTGCACCCAACCTCTGTCCCAAATCCAGCACCCCACACCTCTATAGAAAAGTGCTGCCCTTGACCACTTACCAAAATCTTGGAGTGTCCCCCCGCTATCAAAAATGACTGCCCACCCCTGCATTAAAAATTATTATATGTAAAATATATATTTCCAGAGTAACATCTGAGAGCTGAGTTGCCCTGTTCTTATTTTAAAAAGCTATTCATTTAAACAAATTTAATTATGGAGTAAGAAAGAACAGAAAACATTTGCATTATCACCAGGAGACAGTCAGTGCTTATGAAGAATGCATTCAAGGGTACTGAAATCAATAGGATTTGATTTGTGCATCTGTACAGATGTTTGCCTAATTTGTTTATATTTATTTCCATCTCTTCCACAGGACAAGAGAGGAAGTATTTCTGTTAATGCAAAGAAATAATATTAGCATTGATACCAACAGGATCTTATTTTTGTTGATTTTTCCTTCTTCTAATCTTACTTTCAGCCTTCTTCACAACTTGAATACTGCAAATATCTCATTGGTTGCTCTGCTTCAACTACATAAAAATTCCCCAATTAAGAGTGCAACGGGACCATTTATACCTATAAAGTTACTTACACTTGTTTTAACTGTTATCAGCATCAGCACTCAAGTGCCTGAGTCTCTACATACCATATTTTGTTCAAAATATTATTCAGATCTGTTTTGTCTCAGGCTAGCAATACATTTGTGTATGTGAAACCCAATCAATGATGGCTGATGGCTTGCAGAGCTTTTCTAAGCTCAAAGCTCATCAGGCTACAGTTATTTCAAACAGCAGTAACTTTAATGTATTTACTTCACGTAAATATGAATCCACGGTTATTCTCAATCTTACCACTCTAACTTTGACTATGCCAAGCCATAATTCAGGATTGATAATTCAGAAATATAGTGATTGAAAAACATAATTCTAAATCAGCAGGGGAGTGGAGATTATTCTAACAGACAAGTTACTGACTCACTTCCCCCTGGTGCTTATGGAGTTGCAGTGATCTAATAGTGGGAACATGTGACAAAACCACCCCAAATAGGACATGACATTATTTTGATTAAATTTGTCTACTTTTAATGCAGCCTTATATTGCTGATTAACATACTGCGCACACACACACACACACACACACACACACAAATGTTATTTTAATTGCAGCACTCACTGTTAGGAAGACCCAGACATATGAATGGCTATGCTACATTAATTCTGCCCCCTTGTTAATCCACCCTGATCACTGAATGAGACAGGAGAAAAAAATATTGTGATCATGTAATTAAAGACTGTATTATGATGTGTATGCACTGGCACCTAGAAGTCTCCTGTTTTAAACTTTCAAGAACTTGACTTTGCAACCTAAGTAATATTATGTTACTGTATTTGTATGTACAGCCGCTTTCCGAGTTACAAACGAGTTACGGACCAACACTTGGTCTGTAATTCGAACTGTTTATAACTCAGATCCCACAGAGTTACATGGCAACTGTGCTGTTTGTAAGCGCGGATCACCATTCGTAACTCGGATCCGCATTTACGACCGCTTTGGTCATAAGTGCGGATGGTCATAAGTGGAGGTGGCCGTAAGTCAGGGAGCGGATGTAATTTCTAGGGCAGGAGTGGGAAATAATTTTTGGTGGGGGGTCACTTGAAGATTTTGGTAAGTGGTCAAGAGCTGCACTTTTCTGTGGTACAGAAGGGCACACAGGGTAAGGGACTGGAGTGCAGAAGATGGTGTGGGGTCTAAGAGGGTGTTTGGGTGAAGGAGGGGGTTGTGACCTGGGGCACAGGGTACAGAGAGTTTGGATGGTGACCTGGGGGAGGGAGTTGGGGTGTGGAAGGGGCGGGGGTGCCAGAAACAGGCTCTGGCTGGGAGGAGCTTCCCTAAGTAACTCCCAGCCTGCAGCAGCACCCCCAAGGCAGGCTGGGCTCCCTGTCTACTGTAGCCCCAGACCAATTGAAAAATACAGGCTGCTCCGCCCACATGGCTCTCAGCTCCACCTGGGGAAAGAGGCTTGCCCTGCCCCCAGCTCTGATTGGTGGGCTGTTTCCAGCCAATAGGACCTGAGAGATTGGCTGAGCTCAGTTCTTATTGGCTGGTTGTTTCTGACCAATAGAAGCTGAGGATTAGGCTGGGGGTAGGAAATAACAGAACTGCCCCCCTCCTTGCAGAGCAGAGAAACATAGGGACTGCACTTTAAACCGTAGCAGCTGTGTGCCTGAAGATCCCAGCAAAATAGTCTATGTTCCTGATCCGGTGGCTTGACAGGACAGATCTGGCCCCAAGGCCGTATTTTGCCCGACCCTGTGCCAGGGGCTTGCTGATGATTTTTAAAGGAAAAAGATCAGTTATATTATGTGCAATTGTACAGGTTGAACCTCCTAAATCTGAGACTCTCTGGTCCATCAATATCTGTGGTCCAGCAGGATCATGGATGCTGCTGGACCAGAGAGCCCCAGCTCCTGGGAGTGCAAGCCAGTCAGGAGTCCAACAGCGGAGAGCCCCATCTTCAGGACAAGCGACCCCCGTCTCCGGAAAGCATCAGCAGGGTGTGGCAGCAGGGGGCAGCCACCAAGCCTTGGCTGGGCGCAGCAGCAGCAGGGCAGCCACGGAGCTCTGACCCAGCGCAGCAGCAGCAGGGCAGCCGTAGAGCCCCGACCCAGTGCAGCAGCAGCAGGGCAGCCACGGAGCTCTGACCTAGCGCAGCAGCAGCAGGGCAGCCACAATGTCCTGTTCCCCAGGAAGCCCCACCTGGGTGGGACAGAAATGGGGCCATGGCAGCAGGGGAGCTCCATCTCCGGAGAACCCTAGATGGTTTGCAGCAGTGGGCCAGATCGGAGCCCAAGCCCTGTAGCAGTAAGAGCAGAGCCAGCTGGAGGGTGGAACAGTGTCCTGGGAGGCCAGTGGCAAGGGATTTGGCAAATTCACTCATTTGGGACATGTCAGGTTCCGAGGGAGTTGGACTAGGAAGGTTCAACCTTTAATAGTTTCCCCATAGTGCATCAGCAGAGTTTGAACTCTAAACTCTTGCCACTGTGGTGAAGACTGCTATCACTTGAATAATAACACTAAGTACATCATATACTTTGACTCTGTCAGAGAACTGATAGGCAGAATACACTGGGAGGTTAATATGAAAGGGAAAGGAGTCCAGGAGAGCTGGCTGTATTTTAAAAAGGCCTTACTGAGGGTGCTGGAACAAACTATCCCAATGTGCTGAAAGAGTAGCAAATATGACAGGCAACCAGCTTGGCTAAGCAGAGGTCTCTACAGTGAGCTTAAACACAAAAAGGAAGCTTACAACAAGTGGAAACTTGGACAGGAAAAAGTATAAAAACAGAAGGGCTTTTACAGATTTGTTAGTAATAAGAAGGTGGCCAGGGAAAGCATGGGACCCTTACTGGATGGGGAAGGCAACCTAATGACAGATGATTTGGAAACAGCTGAAGCAGTACTCTATTTATTTATTTATTTTGCTTTGATCTTCACAGGCAAAGTCAGCTCCCAGATGGTTGCACTGGGCAGCACAGTAAGAGGAAGTGAACAGCCCTCATGGGTGAAAGAACAGCTGGGCATGCAGAAGCCTATGGAGATGACTCTAATGCATCCAAGAGTGCTGAGAGTGTTGGCTGATGTGATTACAGAGCCCTTGACCATTGTTTTTTAAAACCTTTGGCAATCAGGGGCAATCCCAGATGTTTGGGAAAAGGCAAATGTAGTACCTATCTTCAAAAAAAGGGAAGAAGGAGGATCTGGGTCAGCCTCACCTCAGTCCTTGGAAAAATCATGGAGCAGGTTTTTCAGGAATCAATTTCGAAACACTTGGAAGAGAGGAAAGTGATCGATAATAGTCAACATGGATTCACCATTGGCAAGTCATGTCTGACCAACCTACTTGCCTTCTATGACGACATAACCATGGTCAGCATAAATAGGAGCACTGCAAGTAGACTGAAGGGAGTGAGTGATTATTCCCTTTTATTCTGGTGAGGCCACATCTGGAGAATAATGTCCAGTCCTTCCCCCCACATTACAGAAATTATGTGGACAAATTGGAGAGAGTCCAGTGGAAGGAAACAAAAATAATTTGGGGCTGGAGCACATGACTTGTGAGGAGAGGGTGAAGAAACTAGACTGATTTAGTCTGCAGAAGAGAAGAATTGGGGGGGATTTTATAGCAGCCTTCAACTACCTGAAAGTGGGGTTCCAAAGAGGATGGAGATTATTCTCAGTCATGTCAGATGACAGACCAAGTAGTGATGGTCTTAAGTTGCAATGGGGGAGATCTAGGTTGAATCTTAGGAAAAACTAGTAGGAGGGAGGTACAGCACTGCAATGGGTTGTCTGGGGAACCAGTGGAATCACCATTCTTAGAGGTTTTTAAGGTCAGGCTTGGCAAATCCCTTGCTGGAATGATTTAGTTGGGGCTGGTTCTGTTTTGAGCAGGGGGTTGAATTAAATAGCCTCCTAAGGTCTCTTCCAATTCTGATCTTCTATGATTTTAACAGTCTTTTCAGCCTGTACTCTCTCCCCACCCCCACCCCACAAACAAACAAACAAAAAAAAAAAAAAAAAACCACACACACAACACTTCTCCCTAAGCTTGTTCCAGGAACACAGACTGATTTCAGCTGTGTCTTTTGGCTATCTTTTTATCTCTCCCAGTATTTTGCATGTTTTCTCTCTCTCCTCCCCACACTGGAATCCTCTGTCAACACCAAGCTGGGTTTCTGGGCAGACGACTAGATCCTGTTTTAGATGTGGCTCCATAAGATAGCTGTAGGAAACACTTAAATGAAAAGTATACTTACACATAATTGTAAAGAGGTTTGTGATCCAAGTAGTCACCATTGCCTCTCTGTGTAATAGGAGTACAAACAAAAAGAAAACCCAGTGTGTTTTACTCAGAAGTGACTGTGAATCAATAGTCGGGGGCAAAATAACCCCATAAACTAGTAGTAGAAGAGTTTCATTCTCCAATTTTTGTTGCTTATGTCTGCGGCAGCATCACTGGGGGTTCATGAATTATTTCCAACCCCAGTCACCTACCTCAAACAATCCAAGTCTTCTTTAATGTGCTTTATTACATGTTAGTACAATAGACTTCCGTTAATCCAGAACCTATGGGACCTAGGTGGTGCCGGATTATCAGATATGCCGGAGTATCAGGAGGTACTATAAGCTGGTTATGTATATACTGTATATAAAGTGTTCTTAACCTTTTTTATTGTACATACTGTACACAGTATACTGTAATGTTTTAGTTTTCTTAACCCCTTTTTACCCTTTTCGCTCAGTTCAGCTGCTACTGCTGTTACCTTGTGACTCATTTTTTGCTGAAGCTCACTCACTAGGCTCTTGCCATTTTGATGCCGGACTATCAGGAGTGCCACACTATTGGATGCCGAACTATTGGAGTTTTACTGTATTTACAATCAGTAGCCAATTTCCTACTTGCTTCTGGAGCAGGGTAAACTAGTAGCAGCAGCCCGTCCTGGCCTATTTCTCTGTCTTCCTGCAGGCTCTCTACTCTCCTCCCAGCGTTTCCTTTGTTTATATAGACCTACCTGCTGGGGTATTTCCACCCAATTAGCCTCTCACCTATATTTCCACTAAGATAACTGGCCTCCTCTGCGAACTGTCTGTCTTTCAATCAGGGCATATATTCTAGAATCTCTTTGCCCAAGCTGCAGCTCACTGTCTATTCAGCTACTTATACCCATGCTAGCTGGGGTGCAGTCTGTGCTCTATACCCTCCCTGTAAGTTTAGCTGTGTTCTTAAAGTCACCTCTCACTTTGTATTGGCCAGATGTATGACGAAAATGAAAGGTGTCATTATATATTGCACTAATATGCAAAAATAGTATGAAATAAATAATGTCTTCAGCACTTTAGATTGAAAACATTGAACCTTATAGGAGGCCAAATTTGTATGATTAATATTCTGCATTTAAAAACTGCTAGGAACATTTATTCCTAAAGAGTATCATTCTTTGACTAAGAGCTCCAAGTACAGACAGATTATACTGGTTGTAATATAATAAAGGTTGGCTGTAGCTGCTCCTATTTATATAATTTTGAATTGAAAAGGTCATATTTTGAATTAGAAATATGACCTTATGTTTATATTAAATAAATATTGGATAGCAACTTCTCCCTTCTCTCCCCTTATCAAAATGCAAGCATTAGCTTTTCTTTTTTCCTTTTGTAGAATATTAAACAAATGTCAAAGTTAGTTAAACTCCCATCCAAAATGAATTCATCCCTAGCTCCCATCCTAACCAACGTATCTATGACCCAAGGAAATCTTGGATTGGCCAAAGGAAATTCTCTCTAATACAGAAAACTGCAAAGGGATTCCACAACCATGACTGCTGCTTCAGCTCTGCAATAGACTATGTAATAACTAACAGATACCATGAACGCAATGGTGCTTTGCAGCTATCCACAGGAGCTCACAGGGAGCCTCTGAAAAATCCAAGTTCTAAAGCAGAATACTACATAGACCCATTATAAAGTCTCATCAAATGCAACAGATGAAAGTTCATTAGTTCCAGTCCTCTCAGTTGGTATTATACCAATGTAAAGACCTTTGAGATCCCTGGCTACAATTAGTGTTGATCCAACACTACTCCTAAGGGTTCAGAAAAAATTATTTTAATTGAAGCAGAAAAGGCTTTCCCATATGCAAGAATCGGAATTTTTCTTCCTGGAAGGCACTGCTGGCCTTGGAGCAGGGCACATGGGGCCCATTCTCAGGCTGCCATAGCTGGGGGCAGGGAGGGACGACAAAGGGCTCAGGCTTCCCCTCACTGGCTATGCTGTCTACTGCACAGATTCTTCCCCACCCCTTTTCCTCTGCTGGGCGGAAGGCTTCTCTCGGTCCCCTCCCTTCAAGCCTCTTCCCCATGCTGGGCTCACAGACTTCTGCCCAACCCTCTCCCCTCTGCCCACTCGCTCCTCAGCTAAGAGCTCCACCACCACCCAGAGGGCCAGGAGCAAAAATTTGTAGCATGTGATTGAGCAGGGAAAGCAAATTGGCGGGGGAGGGGGGATTTCCTGGAGGCTGAGAAGAGAAGGGGCAGCAGAGCTTGGGGAGTAGAACCTGGCATGGGATTTCAGGAAGGGGGTGAGGAGAAACCAGGCCGTAGGGTTGCCAGGTGTCCAGTATTCGCCCAGACAGTCTGGTCCCTGGGTGTGGTTTTTTGTTGGGTTTTGTTGCGCTCCACCAATTTTTTTCCCCCTGCCATGTTCAGTATTTTTTCCCCCCTGCCATGTTCAGATAATTTTTGTGAAATTATCTGGCAACCCTACCAGCCTGGGGTTGGCTAGTAAAGGAAGATGGGCCAGGAAGAGAAAGGATAGGAGGGTTCATTGTCAGGCCTGTGAGTGAGCAGTCAATACACAAGGGCCCGTGTACCTGGAATAGAAAAGCAGCAATCAGTGCCACAGGATTATCTGCGGACCAATTTTCCTTGTAATTTTTTCAATTCGTGGGAAGAATAAATTTTGTTGTGTGTGCTGAAGCATGTGTGGATGTGTACCTCCTGTAGAAAACTGTGGGCAGGCACTATGGGCACCCTGTTAATCAGATGGGCAGTATTTGAATCACTCAGCTTACGGGGAATACTGCTGGGAATGCATGTAAATCAGGACAGAAAAAAAGGACTGGTCCCTAAATAGAATTCCTTTTCTTATTCAACTGCACATCCAAGCACCTCTTACTTTTCAGGCTTAGAGGAAAATGGCAAAGGCCATTTAGAGATTGATGACCCAGAGCTGGGCCAGTCAAGGGCTGAACTCAGCCACTGGTATCAGCTATTTCTTTTCTGTCATTCAAATGGATTTTGGGCTACGGCTGACATCCAACCCATCCTGTACAATGCTTCCCTGTGGCCTTCTGACATGCACACAGAGGTATCTCATTGCCAAGTTCTTATCCTAGCAAAAGGAAAGGCTGCAGTGTGATCTCCTGGAGTCTCCACTTACTGACAAATAAAATTTGCAGAATTTTACAGAATTTTTAATTTTTTGGTGCAGAAAGCACTATGGAATAAGAAGGTGTTTTCCCACACAACTTAAATTTTAGCTCATAATTTTGGAAGATATTCACAGATAAAAGTTCAGAGACCAAAGGGATTCACATGCACACACAAATGTAAAAGAGCTGCCCTTTCTAAATAACAAGGTTATCAAGTATCAATAGGATGGTTGGGAACATGTCAAACAATTTTGTGAGATTTACTTAGGGACCACCTAGAAAAGAGTAGTTTACTGAGAGTACAGTAAAAATCTTCTGATGTCATACTAATGACAATGAAAAACATTGCAAACTATTGAATGCTGTGACTTAATATGGAAAAATCCCAACACATCAATAATTGCAATGATGTACTGCATCATAATATGGGCTTGGGACCACGCTTTGCTCATTTAATTCACAAGGAAGTTACTAACTGATTTCAATGGGAGTTGGACTGAGCCCTTCGCTCATTTCTCTCCACAGCTGTAATCATTAGAATTATTTATGGCAATACTTCACAATATGCTAGTAAATGTTCTGCAGTATATTTTGTAAACAATAATGAAGTCTTCCTAATGCAAAGCCTCAGCATAACACTAAGCAATTAAATCTTGGCAGAGAAGTGGCCATTTTTCTAAGTGAACGATATAGGCAGTATAGTGAAGTGCAGATGAGTGACGATCTAACTGTATATAATTTTTAAAGAGTTAACACCGTTGAAAAAAAGACAACAGGAAGTTAGATTTTAGTGTGAGATCTTGGTCTTCAACATTCATCATAGTCCATTTCCCTTCTGTGACCCACATTGCTCCTGGGCTCAGAACAAACCACCACCAAGTCTGCAGTTACAAAGAAACAAATGTGGTTTTATATGACTGTCATCCTTAAAATCTAGTTCCATACAAGCATGCACGTTGTAATAGCTTTCATATAGATATCGTTTGAACAGCTTCTACACAGCTTTATACTAGGTTTTGGCACTGTATAGCTATGAAGACCTCACAGGTGGTATTTTCAATTGTTTTTTAAAAAATGAGTTACTGCCTGGTGTCAGCAAGATCAGTGATTACTGTCTTAGTAATCACAGGTATTTGAATGTCAGGCATTTCATTCCAGCTGCTATGATCTTCTTACAACTGTGAGCAACATCCCCTGGAAAGGAAATGGTGACTTCAAAAAGGAAATGCTACTCCCAGGAGGAATTGGTAACCAGATTAAACCTCGATCTCACATATTCCATACATACAATTAAACAATAACATTTAGCACTGGCATAGCACTTTTCATGTTCAAGGTATCTTTAGCAAAGTTTATAAAGTATTAATTTGATAAAGATAAACCTCATTATGAACTATGCCATTTGTAATAATTCAAAGAATCTTATTTGAGACCAATTGAAGTATTTTCTAAAGTCAGTTTTAACTAGTCCATAAATTCAGGTTTATTCCACAGGTTTTTTTAAATGAGAAAGTTGAAAGTGCCTTTATATGAACCTTTATACCAAACATGTGTATGGTAACCTTCTCTCTTCATAGAGTTGTACACGTATAGCCTATAAAACTAAGTATGTCTACACTGCCACAAAAAGTCGACCTAAGGTATGCAACTCCAGCTATGTGAATAATATAGTGGGTGTCAACTTACCTTAGATCATGTTACCACAGGGTCTATACCAGAGGAGGTCAAGGGGAAAGACACTCCCATTCACTATCCTGGATGAGAAGAGTAAGGTAAGAGTACATGGGTCAACTGAAGAGTGATCTGTGGTTGATTTTGTGGGTCTTCACCAGACCTGCCAAATTGACTGTCGGTAGATCAATCTCAGAGTGTTGATTCCTGCTCTAGTGTAGGTATAGCCTAAGTGACAACATTCCACAGACTTCATAGTGCACTAAATCAGGTCCTTTGAACTATATTATACTTGATTTTGTATTGCCTTTGTTATACACTATTTCAGCGTATTCAATACTCCCCATTAATCTGAGTGATTTAGTGATGTTCTGTTCTAGTTACATTTTTAACAGAGCCCCACAAGATGCCTGATGTAACCTCTTCTTTTTCCTGATATCTTGATTCCTTTTCCCCTCCTGGAGACAGTGACTGAGCTTAAATATTGGCTGGTGTAACAAAGGAGGCAGGAGAGGAACAATACTATAAAAGCATACACACATACAAAAATGTATCAAGGCAAAAATTCAAGCAGGGCACCCACCGATTTAATTTACTAACATGTGAAGTGCAATCTACATGTTGAGAAGCTGTATGCTGGTGTGAGTGTGTGCAACCATTGTAGAAGTCAAGGGATCTGAGTCAGATACCACCTTCTTTATCAATGTGACCCAGGGAATGGTTTATGCAAAGCATAGCTAAACTGCTTTATCCAGACCAATGCTAACTGCAGATGCCATCTGCATGAGTTATCCTGCAAAGATTAATTAAAAGTTGCCAGAGGTTGATGATGAAATAAGAGAACAGGACAGTTAAAGCAACTGCAAGTAACATAGTGGCTGGTGTAACAGAGGAGCCTCTCCCTCCTCCCCATATGACTATATCCCCATGTCCCATGAATCTTGTGCCCCTACTCAACCATTCCCTTTTTTCTGTAGCTCTGCACCCCCTATTCATCACCATGTGGCCCTGCACCTCCCGCCCCTGTGACCCTTAACTTCCACACCCATTCAGACCCTGCTCCAGTCTGTCCTCCTCTACTAGCCCATATGAGCCCCTGTCTAACACCCCTGCAAGATTCCCACACTGTTTGTCTCCCCATAGACCCTGTCTATTTACCAGGCCTAACTGGTGCAGTAAAGAAAGCTCTACAACAGGCTCTACCTTTTCCCTAGCTGGCTGGGAGCAGCTCCTGTGCTCTAGCACCACAGTGCCCTCAGTGGCGAAAAAAGGCAATCCTACAGCAACTTTTCAGAAGATGCTTTTTTGCACAAAAATAAAATACACATAGCTTGTTAATTATTCACATGCGCACATGTAGCACAGAATTTCCCCAGCAGTACAATATCCAAAATGATACTGAATCTTCTGTATATTACCATGTCTAATGGGCCTATCTGGATTTTGTGGTTATTAATTGCTTTTTGGTGACAATTTATTCTTCCCACAAAACAGAAATGAAAAAAAGATTACATTAGTGCTCTAAGACAAATCCCACCCTCAGTTACATAGACCACCAAGGAAGTCAGTTTTTTTCAGCAATTAAACAGTGACTAAAATATCACAGTAGTACCTTAAAGATTAACAAAATATGTAGATAGTATCGTGAGCTTTTGTGGGTACAATCCACTTCTTCAGATGAAAGCTCAGATGATACTATCTACATGTTTTGTTAGTCTTTAGGGTGCTGCTAGATTATTAGCTGTTTCTTAAGTTTTTCCAGTTACAGACTAACTTGGCTACCCCTCTGAAGCTTTTAAAATATCACAGTGATGCCAACTCTCAAGATGTTATAAAAAGCCTCTGGTGACTTGCTTAGCATCCCAACTCCTAAGGACAAATTATGCCAGTATCTAAAATAAAAAAGTAAGCTTCCAACCCTCAAGATTATAGGGAAAATCCTAAAAATGGGTCCAATTAGTAATTTTCAGATTCTAAAATGAGAAGCCAAAACTCCTCAAATACTATTTTTTTAAGTTATAATTTCTTTTGCCTAATTAATATTTTTGCTTGAGGTTGGCAACATTGCTGCTGCAGCACACGTAAACCCGGCCTCAAGGAGGGTGCTATGTGCAAGAGCTATTCATCAGTGTCCAGAATGTATATACACCTATGCAAGGATCTGGTGGTGCTGGAAAACATTAAATTTCTCTAGCATTCCTTCCTACTCAGCCAAGTTCCTTCTGTGTCTATTTCTGAAAAGGCAAGCAACTAAGGACACAGCAAATGAATGCGCATGTTGCAGGGACTAAATAATCAAGTAGCATGTAACTTTTCTATGTTTCAAAACCTGCATTTGAATTAGGGATGTTAAAAAGCATTTTTTTGTAAACATGTACACGTTTACACATGGAGGGGGGGGTCGCAGGCCCTATGAAGCCAGTGCACATGAGGATGTGGCTTTTAAGATGGCTCCCCGTGAACACTGGCTCCCGCAAAGACACCTGCCCCTCCACGTTACTGCCTCTGTATCAGAGGCAGCAGCATAAAGGTGGGGGGGGGGGGGGGCGGGGAGGTGGCCCTACAGGAGCCTGTACATACAGTGAGCCAGATTAAAAGCCATCTCCCTATATATACACAACTCCTGCCTGCCCCTGCCTCCGATACAGTGGCAGGAGTGGGGGGGGAGCAGGTGGCTCCCCAGGAGACAGTGTTCACAGGAAGCCTTCTTAAAAGCTGGTTCCTCGCAATGACCGGCCTTGTCAAAAGCAGATGTTTGCTTCAAATAAAATGTTACTGGTCTGCAAAAAGCCCCCACCTCCAGAGTCTCCTAGTGCCAGCCCTAACCCTTACAGTCCCCCACCACTCCACTACCCTCCAGCGCTAGTGACTGACCCCAGAATTTCCTGCACTGAACCCCCCCAGTGCCAGCTTCCTGCCCTCAGAGTCCCCCCCCCACTGCCAGCCCTCAGAGTAGTGGTTCCCAAATCAGTCTGCAGACTAGTGGTAGGCTGTGGCAATCTGCCAGGCCATGCTCCCAGCTGCTAATGAGCCTCGCCCACTGGGGAGCTCCATTCCCTATAAGGTGCACACCTGCGCATGCACTTAAAACTCTCCTCCCACAGTGAGGCTCTCCCTGCTGGGGCAGCCTTACCACAGTGGCGGCGGCTGCCCAGAGTCCTTTCCATTGCAGGCAACATGTTTGGAACCAGGAAGCGTAGCCTCTGCAGCCAGGAGGGTCCTGAGAAAGATCAGGTTAGAGGCCCAGGAGAGCTACGCTGTGTGTCTGATTTCTGTCCTTACTCCAGTAGGGCATGGCTTCCTCCATAGGGTCTCCCCTGTCGGCTCCAGCCTGCTCCACGTCTGGCTGCTTTCCAACATCCCAGGGTGCCAGAGCCGGCAGCACCGGTTGGAGCTGTCAGGGAGCCCAGCACCCCCTGCACTCAAACCTGAGGTGTCAAGGGGCTAGTACCACCTGGCTGTCATATGGATGCCATGAGCCTGAGATGCACACAGGCTGAGTGACCCTGTGCCTCTAAGTCCTGACTGGTAATGGCCTGGGGAGGAAATCTCGAGCCACCAGAAACATGCGCTCGCCCCGTCGCCTGTACCGCAGACACTGCCGATCCCATGCGTGTGTCAGGAGCTGGGCTATCACCAGGCCTAACAGGGCAGGGGCCTCTTCCCAAACACAGAAGAGCAAGTTGCTGCGCAGTGGGAGGGGCGCACGAGGCCAGCACAGCAGCCTTAGAGCAACTGCGACCCAGGCAGCAGTGCTCAGGTGGCATCTGGGAGGCAGCGCAGGGCTAGGGTGGGGGAGGAGGGGGTAAGAGGGGCTTGTGCTGGGGGGCTCTAAGAGACGGGGGCTGGCACTGAGGGGGGACATTATGGGGGGGTGCACTGGGTGTCTGGAAAGAGGAGGCTAGCACTAGGAGGAGCAGGGGCTCTAAGGCAGTGGTTCCCAACCTTTTTTATATTGGGGACCAACAAACCCATTCACAAACTTTTGGTGGACTGGTAACAGTTTATTTGCACATTCATTATATGTGCCTGCTCTGCCACCTTCATCTAGCCCTGAGCTGCCTCCCAGCCGCCAGCTGAGCTCTGCTGCCCGGGTCATGGCTGCTCTAAGGCTGCAGTGCCAGGCTCCGCGTGGCCCTCCCACCGTGCAGCAAAGCACTCTTCCACGTCCGGGAAGAATCTCTCTCCTGCCCAATGCTGGTTAGCTCAGAGGTGGGGCAGGACACACCTCTCCCAACAGTCATGGTGAGAGCAACGTACCCAGCCCCAGTTCCCAGAGCTGCCGTGGCCCGGCAGCCAGAGGTCCGCAGCCCAGCAGCAAGCCACAGACCAGTGGTTCGGAACTGCTGCCTTATGTCATTATCCAAATATTTGCGGCCCTTACTAGAGCCCTGCTCAGGACTCTTCTTTTTAATCCTGCTCCCATCCCATAAGACCCACTGATTATTATCTTTCTGGGTACCAAAGTTAAGCTAACCGGTTTATAAATTTCCTGATTATCCTTATTAGCCTTTTTACAGATGAGCAAAATACAATACTTTTTTCCAGTAGTCCTGGAAATCTCCAATCTTCCATGATTTCCCAAAGAAAATTGCTAATGGCTCAGAGCTAGTCAGCCAGGTTCTTAAGTATTCCAGGATAGTGGTTTACAATGGGAGGTCAGCAAACTATGTCAAAGGAGATCTGAAAAAGCGATCATTACCATAGAAAAGTGCTTTTCAAGATATGGTCCACAGATATTGTCTAAAAATACCAAAGAAGTCTGTACCTCCAATTCAAATTTTTTAGGATCTCCAAATGAAAAAAAAAAAAAAAAACTTGAAAACTGCCGATTTAGGATACATTTTGTCAGGTCCTGATGACTTGAAGACATCTAACTTGTCAAAGTAAATCTTAACTTGTTCTTTCCCTATTTTATTGTTAGATCATCCTTTTACAGTGATGTTCACTATGCTAGTCATCCAATCAGTGCTAACCTCTTGGTAAAAACCAGAAGAAAAAACAAGACATTTAACACTTCAATCACTGCTGAGTTCTCTGTTATTGCCTTTCCCTCTTCATCAAGTAACGGACCAACTCAGTTTGACAGACATGGAAGACCACGGACAAACAGCTTTCAAGTCTCAGAAGGGTAGCCATGTTCATTGTTTTTGCAAATACAAACTGAGTTCCATGGCACCTTAAAGACTAACAGATTTATTTGGGCATAAGTGTATGCCCAAAAATTCTGTTAGTCTTTGAGGTGCCACAGGACTCCTTGTTGTTTTAACAGCTTTCAGTTACTTGAAAATAATGTTTCTTTTTAGCCACAATCTCTCTTTGCTTTTGTAAACTACCAATAACAGCTGAGCTTTTGTTTATTTTGAGTCCTTTACATAACCGAGTTTGTTGTTATTTGGTATCTCTCCTACACAAAAGCTGCTCAGGAACTCTAGCATCATTTGGGAAATCTTTTATCTTTTGTGAGAGCTGTGGTAACAGCTTTTGCTTATTCTGATTCAATGACACAGCATTTGTAAATAAAACCCACCAATTTAACATATCACACCCCCCCCCCCCATTCAAGAAAAAGAACTATGCATGTCATGGATCTGCTGGCAAAGTTAGAGCAGGGTGTGAACTCTTGAACGCTCACTTGGAGAGTATTTTGACACAGTAGTTAATAACCTGCACCTGGCCCAGGTGGAGAGGCTGTTTAGGTGCAGACCTTCCAGCATGCACTGAACCCTGGACTCTACAACCTTGGGGGAGAAGGGATGGTTCCAGACAGCTCATTAAATGTAGCCCCACTGGTACATGCCAGTGGATGTCTAAATGCAGTGTACACACATATCTAGAGAGGCTGACCTGCATCCTCCAATCAGCCTCTACTCACCTGAACAAAATAGCAAGAGAATGGTTCACAAGCCAATAAATAAGGAATGTATCTTATATGAGAGAGAAAATTACTTTGGCAGCATTTCACCACTCACCTACATAGACTGGTATCATTAGCTAATTGTAACACATAGACTAATTAAATCAATGGCACTCTTATCCCTGATGGAGGCTCCCAACACAACCAAGAAAAATGTTTTGTTACATTTTCTGCTTCACCCTATGGCATATTAATTCTGGGGAAAAGGATAGTGTTTCTTTTGGTGTGAGTATTGCAAAATTATGTGTCTGAAGAATAATATGAGTATTGATCAAGAACTTTGCATTTAAAACCTCTCAGACTCACTTCTGACTCTTTTTTTGAGGAGTGCTTCTTTCCATCTTTACTTGGAATACATTTCTGTCCCATTTCTTTCATTAGACATATGCCCTTATTTTCTTTGTTAAAGGAATTTTTCCTTTTAAAATCTTGTTTGAGGCGAAGGACTTTTAAACCCCATCACATGCTAAAAAGAAATGTTCGAGGAGGCTTACAAAAGATTTTTAAAACAATACAAATATTTATAAAAACGTAAAATACGAGACCCAAGACAGACATAAAACCTGCTAAAAGCTTCTTGGAAAGAGGAACACACACATACAGACTCAAACACCAATAAAGGATAGGTCGTCTACTAGTGTGATCAGGGTGGTTTTAGTTCCAAAACCTGGCCTAAAGCCAGACTGAAATGGATCTAAATAATCAGTTTCTTCCAAGAAAGCTTGGAGTTGCAATGCCACTGCCTGCTCGAGTACCTTGCCCAAGAAGGGGATATTAACAAATGGGAGATAATTATTCAAATCATGCGGGTCCAGGGAAGGCTTCTTAAATAGCGGTTTTATCACTGTATCTTTCAAGGCGGCGGGAACCATACCAGATCTAAAAGACGTATTAATAATCCCCTGGATCCAACCAGTCATCCCTTCCCCGCTAGATTTAATAAGCAATGAAGGGCAGGTGTTGAGCGAGCACATGGTCAGTCGCACTCCTCCAAGCACCTTGTCTACATCCTCAGTCTGCAATAGCTGAAACTGTTCCAAAGAAAAATGACTTGAGTGGTGCGCTCAACACATTCTGTGCCCCACTTACATAGCAGCCAGAGTCCAAATCAGACCAAATGCGAGGGATCTTACCTGCAAAGTGCTTTGCAAACACATCACAGTGGGGAGCCAAGAACTCCTCCATTTCATCACAGTCTGGCACTCATTACAAGCCTCGCACCACTCGAAACAGTTCCACTGGATGGCATTCTGCGATATGGGTGGGAAAATAGCTTTTCTTCACTGTCAGCACTGCCACAGAGAAAGCTTGCAATTCAGCTCTAACCCGCAATCGATCGGATTCAGCTCTAGTTCTCCTCCAGTGGCATTCTAGCCATCGCACAGACGGTTTTGCCGCCATCAACTCCCAGAAAACAAGAGAGCAAACTTGGCTCGACTAGCTCAAAGAGGGCGCTTAGGAGTAATCATGTAAACTGCCTGGGCTACCACGATGTTCTGTTTATCAGCTAGGGCACTGACAGAACAATTTGCCATAATGGCTGAACAATCCCTCAGGGACCTCAGGAAGCCCTCCTGATCCATAAGCCTCCGAGGACAGATCATTTTAACTGGTCCCCCGCCTCTGTGGAGGGGAAGGTTAGTAGATAGTCTAAACTTGATCAGGTAGTGATCAGTCTATGACAAAGGGGGTGTAACCACATCCCTTATCCCAAGAACTCCATCACCCTTAGTCCAAAAGACCAGATCGAGCATATGACCTGCAACATGTGTGGCGGCAGTTATTTCTTGGGATAGTCCGAGGGTCATCATGGTATCCATAAAATTTTGGGCGGGACTAGACAGGACAGCCTCGCTGTGAATATTAAAGTCCCGCAAGACCAAAAGCCTCGGGGTCCTCAATGCCAGCTGAGACCACCTCAGCCAACTCAAGCAGAGCATCTGCCATACAGCAGGGTGGACGGTACACAAGCAGCACGCCCAACCTATCCCGGCTACCCAACATCAGGTACAAACACTCAAATCCAACACTTCATTGGACCAAGGTCCTAGCCAGTGAGATGCTATCTGAATTGACAATCACCACCCCACCTCCCCGTCCATCAAGCCGCAGCTGGTGCTGTACCGAGAACCCAGCCAGGCACAATTGGGAAAGGTCAATGCCTCCCTCCACTCCCAGCCAGGTCTCAGTGATACAAGCCAGGTCGGCCCCTTCATCCAGGATTAAGTAATGGATGACACCTGTCTTGTGGGATACCGACATGGCATTCAGCAACAGCATTCTCAGGGCTGATGGCCAGGTGTTAAGATTCCCAGAGTTATTTAGGCTGGGAACAGGACCAGAACAAGAAATAGCACATAACTGTCTAAACCTCGTTCCCCTTGGCTGGCCAGTCCAGAGCTTACTGCGCTATCTTCCCCTACCTGTCACAACTGCCACAATGCTATCTGAACCCTCCCTCTTAGCAACCCTATCTATGCCAAAGCACATAATGAAAAAAAAAAAAGAGAATAAATACAACCCTTCCTTGACCTTCAGTGTAGGCAGATAAGGGGAACATCCTCCCAGCTCTCACTAGGGACTGAATAGGCCACCACACAACCAACAAGTGTGCTGCTCACACACACACAAAAATTATACTGCATCACACAAAGCCATCACCACCACAACACATACTCTTGCCCTCGGTCTGCCCTAAAGGGCTCCCCGAAAGGGCAGCCCCCTTTGGCTCGCCCCTTTGAGGCGGCCTGCCGGCAGCAGCCCATTGCCAGTGGCAGCCTCCTGGCTTTAAGCCCGCCCCTGGTAATGGCTGCAGGCAACACCTGTCCGAACTTCCCATTTTAGCCCTTGTTCCCAGCCCTCACTCCTCCCTCCTCCTTCTGAGGATGATGACTGACCAAGGTGAAGAAACTAATATGGCCTAATTGTTACTTACAATAATAAAATGTCATTAAAACTAACAGAAATGAACTATTTTAAGAAGAGCCTGGCCCCTAATGCTGAAGGCTCACACTCCAATAATTTATAGAACCTATTTAGCACCTTCCCCAGTCTTCCACTGGTCCAGATTTGAAGATCCATTGAAAATTAGAAAGGTTATGAGAGGAGCATTATTTTGACAAGCTGCCTCCTCACTAGTGGATCCCAGTTATTCAATAAGGAGTCTTGATCGGGATGCAAGAACATGCAGCAGGTGGAAGCCCTGACTGGGAGCATAGCAGGCAGGGTATATAGCTGTATTCCTTACCCCAGTTCCACGTACATTCATGGTTCCCCTTGTCCCGAGTAAATGAGCGGAGAGCATCTTCTTAATTGTTATTTAAAGTTCAGCAACTCTTAAACTTTCCCATTTCTAATAGTAACTCTGTTAGAGAATGTGGAGGATGTAGCTCTGAAAAATCTGATATACAGGCAGTCCCCGGGTTACGTACAAGATAAGAACAAACCTACAGTCCCTAAGTTGAATCTGTATGTAAGTCGGAACTGGCGTCCAGATTCAGCTGCTGCTGAAACTGATCAGTTTCAACAGCGGCTGAATCTGGACGCCAGTTCCAACTTACATACAGATTCAACTTAAGAACCCCAAGTCAGCTGCTGCTGAAACTGATCAGCGGCTGATTCCAGGAAGCCCGAGGCAGGGGCTTCCTGTAGTCAGCCGCTGGTCAGTTTCAGAAGCGGCTGACTTGGGGACGCCTGGGGCAGAGTAGCTGGGGTGCTGCTGGGTTGGTCCAGTAGTGCCGCCGCTCCTCGGGGCTACTGGACCAACCCAGCAGCACCCCAGCTGCTCTGCCCCAGGTGTCCTGATTCAGCCGCTGCTGAAATTGATCAGCAGCGGCTGAATCAGGACTCCTGGGGCAGAGCAGCTGGGGTTGCTGCCGGGTTGGTCCAGTAGCGCCAAGGAGCGGTGCTGCGGGACCAACCGGCAGCGCCCCACCTGCTTTACCACAGGCCCGGGCTTTGCTCCACGTCTCCCTGGTCTGCTGGGGGGGAGGGGGGAGCACTAGCTGCGTCCCCCCCCCCCCCCAGCAGACCAGGGAGACGCTGAGCAAAGCGGAGGAGGACCCGGGCGGGACCGCGGCGCTGATCTGGCTCCTCTCCCACTCCGCCCCCAGCAGACCAGGGAGACGCAGAGCAGCTTTTCTCGCTCCAGAGGACGCGGGCAGCGGGACCGGGAGTCCTGCCGCTCCCGTTGTCCGGGGCGAGAAAATCCCCGTTCATAACTGCGGATCCGACATAAGTCGGATCCGCGTAACTAGCGGACTGCCTGTACCTTTTGTTTTCTGTGTAGAGTGCCTTTAAATTACTAAGCACTTTCTCGGTGAACAGAATTCAGCAGCCATTTTATTCTCAGAACTCAGCGCAACAGTAAAAGAGACAAAACTGCATACTCGTGAATCCATAGGAAATGAAAGTCTATTGTAGTCCATGGCTACAGAACCCTTCCTCCCCTCTTTTCTTCTTCTTTTTAATTCACACTGGAAAGGCTTGAGCTTTCAGTTCTAGACATCCTCTTCTCAGTCCCCAGTGTGACAACAACAGTCTTTGCACTCATGAAAGCTTCACTTTTGTTCTCAATTCAAAATAAAGGTCATCCAGATTTGAAAAACATTTGTTCTTTGTGAAATATATCACAGGCAGGTACAGTTCATTCTGAGAGAAAAAACACCTTTCAACATGGGAACTAAAATGCTTTAGTTCTATTTTAATACCAACATAGCTTTTATATACTATTTGGGATTAGGAATTGGCTAGAAGAAATGTGTTCAAAACTCACACTGCTCATTAGAATTAATGAACTGTGAAAAAAATATTTTAAAAAGTGCATCAAGAAAATGAATTCTTCACAAGGTACACAGTGTATACCATTATAATATTTACTAGATGCAGGGTTTACTTCTATGTATCTGGGTAAACAGATACAATGTTTTTTCAGTTAACAAACTAACAGACCTTTTATTTCACCAAAAGTGAACACTGACGGAAAGTGTTTCAGATCTAATAAGGCCATCAGTCCGTTCAAACACATTTCATAACCCTTTATAGGTGCGTAAGAAATATTGTTTTCCCGTTACCAATAGTTTTTCAAAAATGCATAAACTTAAAATCCTTTACCAGATTTTATAAAACTCGGGGGTTTTATTGTCTCAGACTCAAGTTACAGTACTGAAGTAACTGACAAATTGACATCTTAAAACGTGACATGTCATGGGTAACAAGTCACAAGTAGAAATAACAGAATTCCTCTGAAGATCAAGTTTGTGAACACTTGTGGAGCAAAAACTGGTAACTGTACACCGAAGAGCAAGCAAGTTCACTTTTTGGAAAATGTAATGATCATAGAAAGAATTACAATAAATTAAAGTCATTGGGCCAAATGCACACTTGATACAAGTAGTCACAACTCCATTGAAACAAGTCAGCATAGTGGAGAGCACATAAGTTATTCTGTGAATGGTCCTAGGTCTTTTCACAATCGTAGTCATGTAGATCTCTGGGGATCCATGGGGCTAGAGAGCCAGAATGCTACTTTTGTGGAACGAAAATCCTTGCCTCCTGATGGAAAAATATGAAGGGAAAACACCTGGAAGTTTCCAACCCAAAGTCTCCTTTCTGTGAATATTTTCATGGGAGTAGATGATGATCATGCCTACTGAATTTGGGAGAGTAAAAAAATAATTACATGTGATAAATCAGTGATAGAATCATAAGATTGAAAAGGATCTTAAAAAGGTCTTCTAGTCCAGTCTTCTGCACTAAGGGCAGAACTAAGTATTATACAGAGCATCCCTGACAGGTGTTTGTCTAACCTGTTCTTAAAAATTTCCAGCAACAGAGATTCCATAACCTTGCTATGCAATTTATTCTAGTGCTTAACCACCCTGACAGTTAGGTAGTTTTTCCTAACATCCATGCTAAGCCATCCTTGCTAAAATTTAAGTTCTTTGCTTCTTGTCCTATCCTCTGAAATTAAAGAGAACATTTTTCTCCCTCCTCCTTGTAACAGTTCTCAAATACAGGCAGTCCCCGGGTTATGTACAAGATAGGGACTGTAGGTTTGTTCTTAAGTTGAATTTGTATGTAAGTCGGAACTGGTACATATTGTAGGGGAAACTCTAGCCAAACATTTCTCCAGAGCTCAGTTTTATTCTCCCACACCTCACTTCCCTCAGTCCTTTATTCTCAAGCTGAGGTGTCTGCTGAGAAGAGCCGCTCCGCGTCTCCCTGGTCTGCTGGGGGGGGGGGAGGAAAGGGGGCGCTAGCTTCGCATCTCCCTGGTCTGCTGGAGGGAAGCAGCTAGTGCGGGGTTGCCTCACCCTGTTTGTAAGTAGGGATCCGATGTAAGTCGGATCCATGTAACCCAGGGACTAAAAGGTTGTACCTAAAAGGTTGTTATGTCCCCTCTCAATATTCTCTTCTGCAGACTAAACAAACCTAATTCTTTCAGTCTTCCCAAATAGGTTATGTTTTCAAAATAATTTCTGAAATAATTTTTGCTGCACTTCTCCAGCCTTTTTCCAATTTGTCCTCATCTTTTCTCAAATATGGTGCCCAAAACTGGACACAATACTCCAGTTCATGCCCTATCGGTGCAGAGTAGAATAGAAGAATTATTTCTTGTATTTTGCTTACAAACCTTCTCTTAATACATCCCAGAATAAGGTTTGCTTTTTTTTTTGCACACAATATGTTACACTATTGACTCATATGTAGCTTGTGATTGACTATGACCTACCTATTCCTTTCTGTAGTGTTCCTCTCTAGGCTGTCATTTCTCATTTTCTGTGTGTGAAACTAATTGCTCCTTCCTAAATGGAGTACTTTGCATTTGTCTTTATTGAATTTCATCCTGCTTACCTCAGACCATTTCTCCAGTTTGTCCAGATAATTTTGAATTATAATCCTATCCTCCAAAGCACTTGCAGCTTCTCCCAGCTTAGTATCATCCACAAGCTTTATATGTCCTCTCTATGCCATTACCTAAATCACTGAGGAAGATGCTAAACATAATTGGCCCCAGCACTCATCCCTGTGGAACCCCACTTGATATGCTCATCTAGCCCATTTGTGAACCACTGATAACTTCTTTCTGAGACAGTTAAACATTTACTTCATAGTAGCTCCATCCACTTCCCTAATTTTTTATGAGAAAAGTCATGCAGGACAATATCAAATCCCTAAGTAAGTCACACTACATCTATGGCTTCCACTCATCCACAGGATTTGCTACCCTGTCAAAGAAAGCTATTAGGTTAGTTTGACTTGATTTATTCTTGACAAATCCATGCTGGCTGTTACTTATCACCCTATTATCTTCTAGGTGTCAGTTATTTGTGCCATTATTTTTCCAGATACTGAAATTAAGATGACTGGTCTGTAATTCCACAGGGTTATCCTCATTTCCCTTTTTATACTTCAGCACTATATTTGGACTCTTCCAGTCCTCTGGAATCCATCTGCCATGACTTATCAATGAGTTAAAAGTGTTCAGATACCACAGTGACCTGACGTGTGGTGTAAAAATCTAAACAAAATTGAAAAGATTGGAAATATCAAGAATAGGAATTTTCCTATATTAAAAAATAAAATGAGGAACAAGAATCACATATCTAATAGGAAAGCATAATTATAGTGGATGACATTTAAGCTTGGTCAGTTGCCGCCAAAAGAATTGTCAGGTATCCTAGCCTAAGAATCATAAAGCTGAAAGAGACCTCAGAAGGTCTAGGCAGGACCAATCCCAACTAAATCAATCCAGCCAGGGCTTTGTCAAGCCGAGACTTAAACACCTCTAGGGATGGAGACTCCACTACTTGCCTAGGTAACCCATTCCAGTGCTTCACTACCCTCCTAGTGAAATAGTTTTTCCTAAAATCCAACCTAGATCTCACCCCCTGCAACTTGAGACCATTGTTCCTTGTTCTGCCATCCGTCACTACTGAGAACAGCCTCTCTCCATCCTCTTTGGACCCTCCCTTCAGGAAGTTGAAGGCTGCTATCAAATACCCCCTTCTAGCCATCTTTCTATCCATCTTACTGTCCATTTATCCAATCCACATTCCCTTAACTTGCTGGCAAGAATATTGTGGGAGACCGTATCAAAAGCCTTGCTAAAGTCAAGGTATATCACATCCACTGACTTTCCCATGTCCACAGAGCCACTTACCTCATCATATAAGCTAATCAGATTGGTCAGGCACAACTTTCCCTTTGTGAATCCATGCTGACTATTCCTAATCACTTTCCTCTCTTCCAAGTGCCTCAAAATGGATTCCTTAAGGATCCCTTCCATAATTTTTCCAGGAACCGAGGTAAGACTGACCGGCCTATAGTTCCCTGGATCGTCCTTCTTCCCTTTTTTGAAGATGGGCACTACATTTGCCTTTTTCCAATCATCTGGTATTTCTCCCGACCTCCACAACTTTTCAAAGATAATGGCCAAAGGCTCCTCAATGACATTTTCCAACTCCCTCAGTACCCTCGGATCTAATAAGTCCAGACCCATGGATTTGTGTTCGTTTAGCTTTTCTAAATAGTTCCTAACCTGTTCTTTACCCACCAAAGGCTGTCCATCTTCATCCCATCTTGCATCACTTAGCGCATTAGTCCGGGAGCCCACCCTATCCGTGAATACAGAGGCAAAGAAAGCATTGAATACTTCAGCTTTCCCCACATCATCTGTCACTAGGTTACCTCCTTCATCTAGTAGGGGCCACACACCCTCTTTGATCAACTTCTTGTTAACATGCCTGTAGAAACCTTTCTTGTTATCCTTCACATCCTTAGCCAGTCGCAATTCCATTTGCGCTTTCACCTTCCTGATAACCCCCCGGCATTCTCGAGCTATACATTTAAACCCCTTCCTGGCCATTTGTCCAAGCTTCCTTTTTGTGCTTAAGTTCACCAAGGATTTCCCCTGTAAGCCAATCCGGTCTCCCACCATGTTTGCCTCTCTTGCTACACGTCGGGATGGTTTCTTTCTGTGCCTTCAAAAAGAGTTTAAATTAAATTCTTTTTTCTCACTTCTCATCCAGCTATAATCAATATACAGGCAGTCCTCGGTTACTTACATCAGATCCCGACTTACAAACGGGGTGAGGCAACCCCGCACTAGCTGCTTCCCCCCAGCAGAACAGGGAGACACAAAGCTAGCGCCCCCCTCCCCCCCCCCCAGCAGACCAGGGAGACGCGGAGCGGCTTTTCTCAGCAGACACCTCAGCTTGAGAATAAAGGACTGAGGGAAGTGAGGTGTGGGAGAATAAAACTGAGCTCGGGAGAAATGTTTGGCTAGAGTTTCCCCTACAATATGTACCAGTTCCAATTTACATACAAATTCAACTTAAGAACAAACCTACAGTCCCTATCTTGTACGTAACCCGGGGACTGCCTGTAATCTGTATTACTGTGGCAATACATTATTGCCATTCCTGGCCTTTAAGTCAGTCATCTTCCACTCAGGAAAGTCAATTTAAGATCATTGTTATGGTGCCATGGGTTTCCTATTAAACAAACTCCCTTTCATTAGGTTGCAGCGGCTCATCTCAAATTGACATTAAACACCAATCATCACTCTGTCAATGCCAGAAGCTACACACTGTCAATATCTGATTTTTAGGCAGTAGCTTCAGTAACATATTCTGAAAGAAAAGTAGAGAAGATAAGTGGTAAGAAAAAAATCCTGTTTTTAAATGACTGGGAATTATCTGGGGTCAAATCCTGTTCACTTTACTCATGCAAGAATCCACTGATCCAATATCTTTAGGCATATGCATTTTAACAGCATTTGTCCCCCTGGTTTAAAGCATAAATTTCAGTAAGAGTATGTGTGCCTACACCAATTGAATACAACTCTCTCATGTTCTTCACTGCCACTAATCTTCTCCTTAACCATTTCTGTACATCTCAGCTACTTGGCAGACTCACAAATGGGCTCTCAGTATTTTATTTTCTTCCTGCACTCAAATTCAACTTAGAAGACAAATTCAAACCTAACGTGCAATCTTCCTGACTTCTGGGGTCATTTCCACTTACATTAGTTCTGATCTTGACAAGTTATTCTTTGTATGGCTGAGGTGCACTTATGCAAAACTGTAGGGAATCTTTCACAGATTGATTCAAGTCCTCACTAGCCTAAGGTTACTGAAGGTCCCTGAAACCTTCTAATCGCCAAGTTGCTGATTTCAAGTTTGTGACTTCAAAGCTTGCTCTACTGGTTTCAGTGATTATCCAATCCTCCAATTACCTCAAGTCTGTGGTATCCCCAACTTTATGGCAGGACAGCACCTTATCTGGCATTTGGTATGAACTGATATGTTAGGCCAGTGTTTCCCAATTGGTGCTCCAGGGAACCCTGGGGTTCCGCAAAGTAAAACGAGGGGTTCCGCGAGGAGCCGGCACTTTCCCACCCCCTCTGAAAGAGAGAGAGAGCTGGCTAGCCAGCAGAGGCATGGGCAGCGAGTTGTATGGGCTCATGGTGCCCATGCTCCACCAATATTTGGAGCTGGAGCTGGAGCAGGCCCCGGCCCCCCTGCGCGTCCTCCCACCCAGGCCCCAGAGTGTCTCTCCCTCGGCCCCATCCCCGTCCCGTCCCTGCCATGCGCAACCTTCATTGAGCTCCCCCTTGCTGGCTGCTGCTGCCCTGCGTAGTGTGCTCAAACTGGTGGGCGGGGAGATGCCCCGTAACATCACAGCCCAGGATTTTAAAACTGCTGGATGCTGTGTTGCGCCGCACGGCTGAGTTGTGGGTTCCAAGTCCGGGGACGGAGTGCAGACTCCAGCCCCGCAAAGTGGAAGGCAGAAGGTAGGGGAAGGGCTTGGAGAGGAAGGGGCTTGTGCAGAGGGGGAAGAGAGAGGGGAAAAGAGGGGAAGGCACCAAAGGGACAGGGTAGAAGAGAGACAAATGCCAGAGGGCCAAGTGCAGATAATGAGGAAAAAGGCAGGAGGGGAGGTGTCAGTGGCAGGGGGACAGGGTGATGCTGGGAGGGGAGAGGGTAAGGGCATTGGGGGCTAGAGGAAGGAGGAGGAGGTGCTGGGAGAAGGCTTGAAAGAAGGGGTGGGAATGAGGAAGGCCGGGATGGAGCAAGTCATGTGTGAGGGCACAGGGGCATGAGGGGAACGGGGGCAGAGGGTGGTGAGGGGGTGGGCATCAGGGAAAAAGAGGGCAAAGGAGATAGGGGCAGTGAAGGAAGGGGCAGGGAATTAGCGCTGGCTCAGCATGTCTGCATGGTTTGGGGGAAGGTGCAGGGAAATTGAGCTCAGCTGGGTTGCAGAGTGGGGAGGTCCGGGGAGCTGGGCTGGGCTGGGGGGTAGGGGTGCATGTGTGGAGCTCACAGCTCAGTTTGGCTGCAGGAGGAGGGAGGTGCTAGGAACCGGGGCTAGACTCAAGAGGCGGGAGGGGCAGGGAATGGGTGTTTGGTTCAGCAATTTTGCGGGGCCTTGAGGGAGGTGCAGGGAAACGGGGCTCAGCTGTGCTATGGGGGAGGCATGCAGGGAACCAGTGCAGGGCTCAGCTGGGCTGAGGTGGATGGAGAAGGGCATACGTAACAGACGGGAAGCTCAGCTGGGCTGTGAGGGGCTGCAGGGAACTGGTGCTGCACTCCCTTGGATTGTGGGGGACGGTTTTGGGGGAGGTGCAGGGAATCAGCAGGGGTGGGCAGCTCAGTTGGAGTTGCAGGGGATAGAGGTGCAAAGAAGCCTAGTTGGGGGGGGGGGGTGGAACCAGGAGCCCTGAAATGACCTCCCCTGGTCCAAAAATCCTTCATCTGAGACCAGTCAGGTCCAGAGGGTGCCAGATCAGGGAGGTCTAACTCCTACTCAAGTCCCCTCCTTGCACCCTCCCTTGTAGCCAGACACCCTACCCCCAATCTGCTTCTGCTCCCTCCTCCTGGCCAGACACTCTACATCCAGCCTGCTTCTGCACCCTACCTCCCACCCAGACCTTGCCCCCTTCTACCCCCCACCTCCCTCCCAGATCCTGCACCCCATCCCTATCCCGCTCCTTGGCAGCCCTGCCATCCACCCTGGCACCACCCTGTCCCTGGCCACAGCACCCTGCCATCCACGCTAGCACCCAGCAGCACCCTGTTCCTTGTCCCAGCACCCTGCCAGTCACCCTAGTGCCCAGCAGGACCATGTCCCTGACCCCAGCACCTTGCCCCAGCACCCCACCACCTGAGCGAGCATCCTTCCACCCAGCAGCACCCTCTCCCCAGCCCCAGCACCCACTTTCACTCTGTCTCCTGCCCCCACCAGCACATTTGGAACCACATTAGTGAGGCTTGGGGTTTTTTGGAGGGTTGTTGGGGGGGTTTTTTTGCATCTCACTTGTGTGGCCCCAACTGACTTTTCTATGGGTCACTGACCCTTGACTCAAAACAGGTTCCTCACCCCTCTCAAATAAAGACAATGCTAAAACCTTTTGAGTTTGACATAATATTTTATTTAAAAATGAAGCCTGGCCAACAAGCCCCCAACTGGGACCAAACCCCTATCTCACTGCAGCATTATAACACTCCTGCCCCACCTGAACCCAAATCTGAGCCTATCATACACTGGAACCCCATCATGAGCCTCTTACATCCCCACATCCTCAGTCTTCTGCCACAACACTCCTGCACCATCCACACATCACAAATCTGTGTCCTGAGCCCATCATACTCACAACCTTCTTGCCCTGAGTCCCTCACATATCCAGCCCAAACTCCTGCATCATCACATCCACAAGCCCATGGCTTGCACAATACCCTAACCTTCCATCTGAGCCCAACACTCCCGAGCCTGGAGCCCCATCCCTGAGCCAACATCCCCTTTTCCTGCATCCAAATTCCCTCCTAGAGCTTGTACTTCTTACTCCTTCCCACACCCAAACCCCTCATTCCCACCCCACTCCTCCTGTCTCAACCTAGTGAGACTGTATAAGGGCTGGGTATAGCAAGTGATGGAGAGGAGGGGAACAGAGAGGATGAGGCCTAAAGGAAGGGGTGGGGAGTCTTGGGGGTGGAATGTGATTTTCATGCCTTTTTTTTTTTTTTTTTTTGCTTGACAAATTTAGGGGTTTCTTGAAATTCTGAAAAGCTGAAAAGAGTTCCTCGGCCAAATAAAATTGGGAATCACTGTGTTAGGCTAACAAAAAAATCAAGTATAGTCCACAAAGTTTTAAATACATAACTTCATTATTTATATATCACGTTTCTTCAACAAACACTCTAAACTGAAGGTTTTTAAGTTCTGCTGTATTTGAGGTATACACACCCTAAGAAAGAAATTTTGAAAACAGATTTGAAAACTGTTTCTTCCACATCAGTGCTTCTCAACCAGGGATGCAGGTATGCAGAGGTCTTCTGGAGGCATTCATCGACTCATCTAGATATTTGCCTAGTTTTACAACAGACTAAATAAAAAGTACTAGTGAAGTCAGTCTGGAGCCACATGCACCTCGCCCTAAAGCAGGAGGGGCTAGCCAGCAGTTGGCAGAGGGGCTAGCAGGCCAGCACTGGCAGTAGTAGACCACGCTGCATCTCCCCACCCCAGCATTCACTGGCAGTGGCAGCAGGGAAGGCGCAGCAAGGCAACTCTGGCCATGCTACTTCCTTCTGAGGAGTACTGAGAGGGTCTTGCCCAGCCACTGGAGCAATGCAGCTGGAGAGCAGTGCCATGTGAGTGGGAGCTACCATGCAACACCTTCCCCACCACTGCTGATGGCGAGTTTGGGGATGTGGACACACAGGTGGACTAGCAGGGTTGTGGAGCTGTGCCAGCAGCAGGAGGCTGCACCGCACCTCCTGCACTCATTGGCAGCAGCAAGGAAGGCGCAGCAAGGCAACTCCAGCTCATGCAGAGCTGCTCTCCATCCATGCCTCTTCCTTCCAGGGAGTGCTGAGGTGCTCCACCCCTCCCCTGTAGCAGCACAGCTAGAGAGCAGCACCACATGAGCTGAAACCGCCTTGCTACACCTTCCTTGCTGCTGCTACTGGTAAGTAAAGGGAGAGGGTCAAGCTTGGACTCCTGTTGCTGGTGCCAGCTACACAGCCCACCTAGTCCTTTGGGTCCCTCAACTGGGGCAGAAAGGGGTTGTCCCTGCCCTTGAGCTGGGGCGCCATGCGGCTGATACCCCCCCCCCATCCTTCCCGTCACAAGTCACCTCTGAAATCAGTACAAACTAAAATTTCATACAGTGACTTGTTTACACTGCTCTATACATACTATTCGCTGAAATGTAAATATAGTACTTATAGTCCAATTATATTATTTTATAATGATATTATAACAATGAGAAAATAAGCCATTTTTCATTAATAGTATGTGGTGACACGGTTGTATTTTTATGTCTGATTACGTATGTATGAGAGTATTTTTAAGTGAGGTGAAACTTAGGGTTACACAAGACATACCAGACTCCTGAACAGGATACAGTAGTCTGGAATAGGGATGTTAAATATTGGTTAATTGATAGTCAAATAACCTCATGAATTCTTATTGGTTAGTGGACTATTCTACAGTCCCTGGGGGCGGAGCTAGCAGCAGTGCAAGGTGCCAGGCGGGAGCTAGTCTGCGAGGGGAGCCAGTTTAAAAACCAGCTCCTCTTGCAGACCAGCTACTTGTTGCTCTGTGCTGCTGCAGGGTGGCAGCAGCCCTTTTCTGCAGGAGGGTAGGGTCTGAGCTCCCAGACCCGGCACAAACAGGAACTGAGCCGGGCTTGCCTGCCTGCCTGGCTCCTAAAACACTTTAAATGCAGAGCCATAGCAGGGGTAAGTCCTGCACCCAGCATGAGCCAGAACTGAGCCGTGCTGCTGGCCAGCTTGCTAAAAAATTTACTGGTTGCAGGGGGGAGGGAATTGCCTGTAGTCTATAGCATTAACCTATAAGCTTTTGCTTATCAATTAACTGACCCTACTATTACATCCCTAGTCTGGAAAGGTTGAGAGCCCTGCCCCCAAAGCTAAAACTCCCAAAGAGAGTATTTTACCAAACTTCCCTGTCAAGGAAACAATCAACCAATCTTTTTGATGATAGTACGTAAAATAAATCTCAGCCCAAATTATATTTTCATTAGTATTACAAATATCTGAGAAAAAATGATTTATACTGAAAAGAATCTTCTCAAACATAACTAATATTTACCACTGCTACTTTAAAGTGAGTATTTCTGATGTCACACAGTTACTCACAGTAATAATACAGTACTTGCTATATTACATCTGCAAAGTGCTTTTCAAATATTGTCAAATTGTTTAACATCTGAGAAACAGAAAATAGACATAAGAAGTTTCTCTGGAACTTCTTCAATGCCAAATAAGAACTTTCATTATTTATAAATTTGGAAAAACAAAAAGGTCTACTATTCAACAGCATGCTGAATTTTAAATTATTTGTCATGTTCAACCATCTTCAATATCCCATCACTGGATTCCTTTAAAGTTTCATCTAAATAAGAAAAACTCTTACAAAATTTGCCTAAGAAATAATATTTGAGCATACCCAGCAGGCCCTGATCATGTAAGCTTCCCAATGTGGGCTGATCCCCAGACTTTGCAAATGCAAGTAATTCACCCATACGACACAGCTACTAGGACAGGGTCTCCAGTGTCCAATCCTGATCCCTTTTATTTCAAGGGGAGATTTGCCACTCACATTCATGGGAACAGGACTAGACATTATTCAGTTCAGAAAGCAGCTTAATTTGCAAGTTATTCCCACACATACTCACAAGCACACCCAGTACTAAAGCAAATGCACAATTATTGTATTCTAATATTCTGGCAATTTACATCTTTAAACCAAAATGTACTGGAGCTCAACAATACTAGTATTTTTCCGCCAGATATGTAAGAACATTCTTTAAACATAGCCACCCATACCCGTTTTTTAAAGTGGGATTTCAGTCTGAATGGTGTGGGGGAGGGGGTTCAAAATTGGCAGCATAGAGATCCAGATTTTATTGTTTCTCAACTGTTTTATACAAAATATGTTCCATGTATATGGGGTGCAGATAGGGGTTTGGTTGGTAGCTTTAGCTGCCATCCCTTCAAATTCAGCCAGGAACTTGGAAGCTCACCTGTGTACTTTCTGACTCATCAATCCATACTAATAAAGACTCCACAGGCTGATAAACTCTGCCTTCAGTTACACCTGTGCAATTCCATAATGATTAGATTTTTTAAATTAATGCACCTGAACAACCCCATATTTTCAATAGTGCTGCCCAGGTTTAACCAGCAGTAGGGTTGTTATCAGTGTAACCGAGGACCACATTTAGTCCAGCAACTGGAAGTAAGGCACCAATCCTGCAAATATTCCCCCTGTATTTAAGCATGAATTGTTCAATTGAAGTTATGAGACTGGAGATTTTAATCTACCATCATTCCTCCAACATGCATTAGCTAAAACAGAATTCAGATCCCTCTTTTTTTTAAGCTGGTGGGCTAAAGCCTATTGTTCTCACAAAATTTAGATACCAATCTAAATACAAACAAGAACAGCTATGTCGTGTAAGAAGATGCCATTTTACAGGCACTTTGCAGAGCAGAGCCACAAGGGCTGTTTTTCTTTTGTTTTAGAAACAAAGTTGTCCAAAACCTAATGCATCGCAACTGAGCCCAGAGCAACTTTTTTTAAAAGTACGCACGTTCTAAATCCCTCAGGCAAATAAAGGGAGGGAGATTAAAATAGAAATATTGACTTCACTATCAATAGTCATTAGAGCAAAGAGAAGCCACCGAACGCATGAAACGTCCTGTTCCATGTGATTTCAGGACACACTCCTGGCGAGGAGCAGTCCCGAAGTTGGAGCTAAAGTGCGGGAGACATTCAGCAGTGCAGCCCCCAGCATCACCAATCATGCGGTCTACAGGCTGCCCCCTCGCCCTGTGGATCTCACACGTACGCCGCGCGACTCTGAGTGTTGCAGGCTTGCACTGCAGCCCACGCCATCCCCGCGCGGAGCCACCCCAAGCACCAGAGTCGCTGTTTCAGCGTCTCCCTGGCAACCTTCCCCCCCAGACCCCTCGCGGGCCGGGCGGGGTGCAGGCTGGAGGAAGTAAGGGGCGGGTGACGGAGGAGCGCGGGGCCAGAGCCGCCCTCGCAGGCTGTTCCCCGGCACTGCAAGCTGCGGTGCCCCCCGCCCGCGCCGCCCCCACTGCCCAGCCACGCCGGATTAGGTAACAGCAGCCGCCGGCGCGCGACGGGCTCGCTCACCTCCCGGGAGACGCGAGGCGGCTGCGGCTCTGCACCAGGCGCGACCGCGCGTCTCTCTCCGTGCGGCGGGGAGCCGGGGGAAGCGAAGCGGCCGGGCTGCCAGCACCGCGGGTCTGAAGGGGCTGGCTGGGCAGGAGGAGCTTCTCCTCTGCCTCCTCCCCGCAGGCGGCGGCAGCCCGGGCCCCTTCCCTCCAGTGCGCAGCGGCAGCACAGGCCGGCGAGCGCGGCGCGCACCTGCAGGAGGAGGAGCTCGGCAAGGGCATTGGGAGGGCTGGCGCCCCGCGTGCTCCTGCGCCCAGCTGCTGAGCAGCGTCGGCCCTTGCCCTCTCCCACGCGCACCCTCCCTTCCCTCCTCTCCTTAGCCTGGCCCTTTGAGGGCAGCCAGCGGCTCAGAGAGCTGCCTTGCTCTGGGGCGGAGGGGTAGCTTGTGGGTCTGTAACAGCAGGAGTCCTGTGGCACCTGAACTGCTACCAGGCTTCTGTAGGCATCAGCTTGAGTGGACAAAAACCCACTTTGGCAGATGCATCATTAGTTGGGATTGGTCCTACTTTGGGCAGAGGGCTGGACTTGATGACCTCCTGAGGTCTCTTCCAGTTCTATGATTCTACCATCATTTTTTATGCCATGTCCAGTGGTGCTGCAAATTAAGGTGAAAGTCACCAGATACCTCTGACAAAGTGGGGGTTTGCCAACAAACGCTTATGCCCAAATAAATCTGTTAGCCTTTAAAGGGCCACAGGACTCCTTGGTGTTCTTACTTTTTATGTAGCCTTGGCAGAGAGGAAGGTCTGGCCAGTGGTTCACAGGCTTCCTGGGCTAGTCCTGTAGGCTGTGTTTTCTCCCCACTACTGTTAGGGTGTAATTGCACCATGGGTGGGCACAGGCAGCCTCCTGCTAGCTTTAAACTAACTAGCTCACGTGGCAAAAGTAGTAAAGATGTGGCCACACAAGCTTTGGCATAGGCTAGAAATGCATAGCAGCAGTCCATAGAATGCTTGTCTGAGTGGCCAGTGTGCATAACACCCCTACCCCATGTCTCCACTACTGTTGTTTAGGGATGTAAAAATGCAGTTTCAAATGTAACCGTGTAAACTAAAAATCATAGCGGTTGCACACGCTCTGGGCTCCCCAGGAGCAGAACTAGCAAGGGCTGCTGCCAGCCCCACTCCAGGGAGCCAGCGTGTAACCTGTGGGTCCCGTGGGGCTGGAGGAGCCCCCTTTACTGAGGAAAAGGCGGGGAGCTGCTCCAGCCCCTACCAGTTAACCGGTTAACCTTTCATATTCTTACTGTTGTTACCTAGCTAGATTAAAGTGAGTGTGGGTATGCTTATCCTCATTACAATAACACCTTAATTTGTAGCACCACTTTGAATCCAAGTTCCCATCTGTAAAAGGGGGATAACTCCCTACCTTGCAGGAGTGTTTTGATGATAAAGGCATTACAATTTGTTGATAAGATGTTTTTATTACGGCTGTAGAAATACCTAAATCGATTATTTCCAAACCTGTTAAAGGGAATGATAAGTTTGCCTAGCACTTTAGTATTATAGCTAAAACACAATCCCTACTCCAAGTGCTTACAATCTAAACAACACAGAGACTGACAAAACACACAATTTGAAGTCAGGAACGTTGTGTGGATTATTAATGAATGGGGAAGGTGTACATTGAAAAGAAGGATCATCCACGTGAGATGTGACCTAAAGTGATCCTAAAGGAGAGAACAAATGCATGATGGATCTAACATCAGCCATGTTCAGACTCTACACTGGGGTGTTGTTTAGAGGCCTGACCGGACTGACAGTGCTAAAAAAAATCCACGTATTGATTGTTAGGACATGTTCCCTAAAAGCCAGTCATAGATAAGCATTTATTTGAAGAGTGAAATTGTGCTGTGGTTATTGGAAACTGGAAGCTAGACAACTAGCAACCCTCTGTGTTCACAGAGAGAAGGAATAGATCTATTTATTTCCCACTTCCCCTCAATAACAATAATGAATTTCTAGTTATGTCATTTATGAAGTGCATGCTTTTGCTAAAGAGATGGACAAATTATCCTTGCAGATACACCTGGCAGCTCTTTGTGTGTACATACACAGGCACATATGCCACAAACAGAGACATTTTTAAAAGTCTGACTGGAATCGGAGACTGGATTTTATGCAGTTTATTTCTAGCTGCAACAGAAGGCAGCACGGCCAGCTCCCAAAACAAGTTCCTTCTTCAGCCTTAGGGTAGTGGTTGGGTGAATTCAAAACTGAGGTTATTTTCACACATGGACACAGGTATGTATTTCACTTATTTTAAAAACATGAAGGAACACTAATTTCTAAATCTCAGTTCTGCACTTGCTTAGCTATGAGGCCCCTGGGACATTGAGAGGCACCAGTTAAAAATATTACAAACCATTTGATAAAGTGGGTAGATTTTGTTGCTACTTATAATGTAGATTGAGTATCTGGGACTCAGAATTTCTGCAAGAAATAAAATATTATTTTAGATACACAAGACTGGGAATCACCAGACCTGGGCTCTGCTGAAGACTTACTGTAGCTAGTTGCATCAACCAAAATGTTCAGATTATGTAGCTGGTTCAAAACCCATTGAAGTTAACAGGAATCTTTCTGTTGCTTTAGATCTGGTCTTAAATAAAGTTTGTAGGGCAGATTTTTCTGTAGATAGGGGTTGCCTCAATTGAAGTATTGTGACCAGTTCTGGGCACCATATTTCAAGAAAGATGTGGAGAAATTAGAGAAGGTCCAGAGAAGAGCAACAAAAATGATTAAAGGTATAGAAAACATGACACATGAGAGAAGACTGAAAGAACTGGGCTTGTTTAGTTTAGAAAAGAGAAGACTGGGAGGGTACTTGATAGCGATTTTCAAGTATCTAAAAGGGTGTTATAAGGAGGAGGGAGAAAAATTGTTCTCCTTGGCCACTGAGAATAGGACAAGAAGCAATGGGTTTACATTTCAGCAAGGGAGGTTTAGGTTGGACATCAGGAAAAACTTCCTTCCTATCAGGGTGGTTAAACACTGGAATAAATTGCTTAGGGAGGTTGTGGAATCTCCATCACTGGAGATATTTAAGAGCAGGTTAGACAGACACTAGTCAGGGATGATCTAGACAGTGCTTGGTCCTGCTGTGAAGGCAGGGGACTGGACTCAATGACCTCTCGAGGTTCCTTCCAATACTAGTGTTCTGTGATGCAGTTCAGCGGCTGTAAATTGACCCCAGGTTCTTGCAGAGATGGAGGGTCTAATCCTGTGTTTGCATGTTGCTTGGTATATGAGTCTTTTTAAGACGTCTTCTAATAAACATAATTTCCTGTCACACCTCTCTCAGGGTATGTTTACACTACAGAGTTTTGTCAGAAAAATGGCCATTTTTCTGCTAAAACCTGTATTACGTCCACACTTCAATCGCATTCTTCTGAAAGTAAATCGAAAGAACAGACGTATTTTTCTGGCATTGGTATTTTTCTGTGAGGAAGAAGCCTTTTTCTGAAACAGCTCTTTCAGAAAAAGGCATGTGTGGACAAGGAGGGGGTTGTTGTTTTCAAAAGAAGAGGCCTCCAGGAAATAACACAGGTGCCCTGGTGGACGTGCCATCCAAAGTAATCAGGACTCTATAGTTCCTTTCTCCTGGCCCCTTTTAAAGCTGCAGGAACCCTGGACAAGCAGGCGGCCTGAGAGCACAGCTCACCATGTTGCTCTCCCTGCCACAGGCTTGCCATTCATGGCACAGCCTGAAGCCCCCCGTGACCCCTCTGGACCTCGCAGGGAGCAGCCCCAGGGGACCCAGAACCCACCTAGGGGGACCAAGAGTTGCACACCTTCCTGATCCAGAATGGAAATCCTGTCCCTCCTTGAGTTGTGGGGCAAGGAGGACACCTTCCAGGATCTCCACTCCAAGCGGTGCAATGCCGACATCTGTGAGCGCATGGCCGAGTCCCTGGCAGAACATGGACACCCACCCCGGACCTTGGAACAGGTCCAGAGTAAGGTCAGGGAGCTCTGCCAGGGATATGCCCAGACCAGAGAGCGCAACTCGCGGTTAGTGGCAGGACCCCACCTGCCCCTATTACCAGGAGCAACACCAGATCTTGGGGAGTGGGGAAACATCTTCCCCGCCTATCATGGTGGACTCTGGCCTCCAGACCCCTGTCGTCGCCTAGCTGAAGGTCACAGCACAGAAGCACCAGGGCCAGCTGGAGGAGGAGGAGACGGAGACAGTGATCCTGTCCCTAGAGCCGGTGCCTGTAAGCCAGGACGTCTCCCAGGTCCTGTCAGATGCTGGGGAGGGATCTTCAGGTGAGTGGTCTGAGTTTGTCACACTTACAGGGTGGGGGAGGCTGGTGCACAGGGGGTGGGGTGCAAGTGTCACTCAGGCTGCGCGGGCTGGACATCGTGCTGCGGTCCACACAAGTGAACCACACCCCGACCTGATGGGCCTGTCAGATGGCAGCTGTCCTCGGCTGCTGGAAAGCTCACCCCTCATGGCTGGCATCTGCCCCCCCAACCTGGAAGGAAGGCCTCCCCCTTCCTCTCCACAATGTTGTGGAGGACACAACATGCCATGACCACCTCAGGGACATTTTGCTCCCCCACGTACAGGCAGGTCAGGAGGCACCTTAATCACACCTTGAGGCGGCCGAAGGCACACTCGATCAGGAACCAGGTGTCCGGTACAGGGTTTAATTAGCCATGGCATAAGGGAGTGGGGCCACATCCCCCACTATGCACAGTGGCATCTGCACGTCTCCAACTGCAAAGTCATGGCGGGGAAAAATGTGCCCACCTCCAGCTTCCCGTAGAGGCTGGAATTTCTGAAGATGTAGTCATCATGTGCCCTGCACCCGCCACCCAACAAAAATGTCTGTGAACTATCCCTGGTGGTCGACCAGGGCCTGCAGTACCAAGGAAGAGTTGCCCTTCCTATTAATATACTGGGTCCCTCAATGTTCTGGTGCTCGGATCAGTATGTGGTTCCCCATCTATGACCCTAGCGCAGTTCAGGAACTCCTGGGCAGCAAATCTGGCCACAATCAGGTCCAGGTCTCTTGGGCGGATGACCCTCTATAGCAGGATGGAGTTGATGGCCCTCACCAACTGCAGAAGGAAACAAACAAACACAAAAAACAGAATGAGAGAAGTAGTGCCTGAGCCCTTGGGAGGTAGCCACCCCCTCTCCTCCTCCCCTCCCCCCAACACTCCAGGAGCCACCCCCTCTGAGGCCGCCCCTCCAGCAGCAGGGCTGTGTGAGGGCAGGAAGGCACCACCCCCCAGGGACAGGGCTTCCCCTCACCCCCACTCCACCCTCCATAGCACCCAACCCCCCCATTTCCTAGGGTCCCCCTTTCTAGGATCCCCCCTCCCTCTTGCAGGTACTGCAGCCCTAGAGTGCCTTACCTCCATGAGGAGGGCCCCAACGGTGGACTTCCCCATGCCAAACTGGTTGCCACCAACTGTTAGCTGTCTGGGGTGGTGAGCTTCTAGAGAGCAATTGCGATCCACTTCTGCAGAGGGATGGCAGGCCGCAAGTGGGTGTCGTGTCTCTGGAAGGCAGGAGTAAGTCAGGCACAAGCTCCAAGAAGGTGGCCTTCCACATGCGGAAGTTTTGGAGCCACTGCTAGTCATCCCACTGCTCCATGACCAGCCGGTGCCACCAGTCCAAACTGGTGTAGAGCCTCCAGAAACGCCTCTCCACTGTGGGGTGCAGCTACAGAATGTGGCCCCCACACCCAGGGAGAGGGCCCCAGAATGAGACCAGGGTTGAGCTCAGTCAGGACCAGGACGGCAGCTGGCACAAAATACTGCAAAAACTGGGGCCATCACATGCCCAGGAGCAGCTCCAGCTCCATGGCACCAAGAGAAAAGCAGTGGTGTCCAAAAAAGCAGAGCAACCACAGCAGGCACTATGAGAGCTTTGCTGTCCCTCGAAGATGTAGGCAACCACGAAGCAGAACCAGAACCAGAGAAATGACTGTCTGGAGGGTCCCTTTAAGTGCGTGTCCCAGCACTCGGAAGCAACTAGTGATCTAATGCCCTGCCTGGTTCCTGGTAGCCTTTTATGTGAGAGCGCATCCACTTTTTCGATGCACTTTTGTGTGTGGATGCTGTCTTTTGGAAGAAGTTTTTCAGGAAGATCTCTTCTGGAAAAAGGTTTTTCCAAAAGAAGCCTGCAGTCTAGACATAGCCTCAATTACGTCCTCTTAATAAGGGAAAGTTATACTAAATGTGAAGGCCTGTCTAGTTCATCTTTAGCATACCTTTTTATGTAAAAGGAAGTGTTATAACAAGGGAAGAGGCATATGTATTCCTCTTTTTTGAGCTCAGAGGGCTACAACAACTACTTAAAAGCCATTCTATAGATAGGGGTTGCAAAGAATTGCAGAAATCCAGATGATCTGTAGACAGCTCTGGTTCCAGTAGATCTAAAGGAGTAATATAAAGGTAATAACCATGTTTCAAGGACCAAATCCTCATTTGGGATTGCTTTATATGCTTTTTCAACATGGCAGCTAATTGTATAATTATTATTTCCCTGGTAACAGCACCGTAACACAGACACAAAAGACCGAAGAGTCTTGGGGGATATGTTCATGCAATATTTTCATAATAAAGTACCCAATGCATAATTTAATTAATGCCAAAGTACATTACTTGCTGCTCCATTGAATTTCTTTCATAATCTCCAGAACAACCACCACTACCTCCTGCCAATTTTTTTTTTTTTTTTTTTTTACTGGATACACTAGAAGCCAACAATTATTTTTTTGTATAGCTATCTTTATATAGATTTTAGAAATTTGTGCATATGTCTGTCTGCAAGTTCGTTTGTTTAAGAACTCCTCCTAAACAAATTTGGTAGGCAGCTTCCTCTTCTCCTAACTTGAAGGAAGGTCAGGGTTGGTTGTTCCAGGATAATTGGAAATGTCAGGGAAGGGAAGGTTTTCCACAACTTGGAAAGGAAGGGGCTGTTCGGAAGGACACAATACTGAGAGTGGCCACTGGGGGCAGTGAGTGCAGGGGAGAGCTATCCCGCAGAGTGTCTGCTGGGAGCAATCGCACCCAAGAGAATGGACAGCAGGCCTGGGGCTCCCCCATGTTTCTTGTCACCAGACAAGGGTGTTGTCAGTCAGTGTTTCGGGGTTGTCTTGGTGCATTCCTGACAGGTCCTCTACTCCATCGGTGGTGATAAACTCTTGGCTGCATGCATGCATGTGTGTGCTCCCTTCATCTAAAGCAGGGGTCTCCAAACTACGGCCCGCGGGCCGGATGCGGCCCGCGAGGCCCTCTCATCCGGCCCGTGGAGACCTTTTTGTCTACGGAAAAAAAATTACGGAAATTTACGTGTATCCTGCCAAGATCAGCCGCCGCTTACGTGGATGTTATGTTTTTACCGAATTAAAATAGAGGCACGCAGTAGTGCGTTATGTTTTCCAACCGATCATTACATTGCAAAACCTTATTCGCTGCTTACTTTTTCTACTTCCGTTCACAGTCAATGAGATGATATAACGCCATCTAGTGGCGGAGTTTTTAAATGGTTTGCTGCTGGTTCAAGACTTGATTATTTTGATCACAGTTTGCCAGTTGCGGTTGACTGTTGCGATGAGGAGGTGTTGGTGTCAATTAGCGTCTGATTTCGAAACATGTTGCACTCTATTTTATTTAGTGATAATTTCCTTCGCGTAACAAATCTAAAGCCAGAAATGTCTGCTATTTTGGCATCCAGGAAACAATTTCACCATTCACACTAATACAGGTGTTCATGTGTAGTGTATCAATGTGTTATTAAATAATAACTGAATAAAATAATATTAAATAAATAATTAAAAACAACATCCATGTTTTGATTGTTTTTTATTTGGACCTCAAGTGTGTAGTCGGCCCCCGAACTGCTGTTTGATAGTTAATGCGGCCCTCGGGCTGAAAAGTTTGGAGACCCCTGATCTAAAGCATTAAACCCTGTGCACTGGGGCCAACTCAGTAGATCTCTGACAGTCCCTGGAAACAACAGATTCAGGCAAGAATGAAACCATTTGAGCAGGTTTATTGCCAAATGCCATGCATTAACAGTTGTTAGCAGAAAGTCTCAATGCTAAGCCACTGTGCATTCTGTAAGCACTGATAACGCCCCCACCTACAAAAGTGCATGAAGCACCTCCTCAGCCAGGGTCGGTTGGTGCTCATCTTTTGCGGTGCCCTTTTATAGACATGTGCAACAACTTAAATAATTTCTTTATGTACCAGGTTGCCACCCTCTGTTGCTTAGTTATTACTCCTGACCTTATGGAAGGGGAGCTTTCTTACTATCCATGCTGTCAACTTTGACCCAGTCCTGAACCTAGGTTGGTATGTACATTAGTTTTTGGGGAGTCGTTGGTACCAAGACATTTCTTATTAAGATGTTCTACTATTCCTCTCTAGCTTCCAGTCTGTACCCAGTGCCTCCCTATGTCCTTCCATGCTCTCCCTAGCTTACATAATCACACAATTATCAATAGGGCCACTTTCTTGGCTGCCATGTTACTGAACCAAAGTCTTCCTCACTCGATTTCAGGCCTGTTGATGTTTTTATGTTACAGGCCTTTATTCAGGCCTGCAGACTCCATTTTACGACCCTCAACTTACTACATAGGGTAAGTAGCTCCCTGCCTTAAACACTTGCTCCCTCTGGCCCTTGGCCACAGTACCAGAGAGAGGGAGAAAAATGACCCTGGCAACCACAGGGAGGTGCTGGGAGAAGGGGGGAGGGAAAAAAAGACTCCAGGAGCCAGGGAGATTGCGGGGAGAGAAGAAGCCCATGCTGGATGGGATCCCCCTGAATCCCTACTCACCCCCCAACCCTCCCAATCCCTCCTGCACTTCCCCTCTCCATTCCCAAGGTCCTGCCCTGACTCCTGCATCTCCCACACTGCCAGCTACTTGTCCTGCAAGACCTGGCAATGTCAGATAAGTCTTTTAGTAGTATATAAAGGGAGACAACCATAAAGAATAATTCAGCAGTTCATTGGGGAGGACTATAACAAAATGTTTTGGAATAGATGTACAACAAATCTCATTGAGGTGAACAATAACAAGTCCCATAAATATTTTATTAATCTATTTAAATATCAATCTTACTTAATCAATACTACCTTTTTGTGGTAGTAAAGCAAAGTGGGAATAAGACTCCTTTTCATTGTGATTACAAGACAGATAAAAGACTAAATATCATTACAGTGAAGAACATAAGAACTACCATACTGAATCAGACCAGTGGCCCCTCAAGCCCAGTACCTTATCTCTGACAGTGATCAGCACCAGCTGCTCAAGAGAAAGAATCAAGAACCCATGTAATAGACATTTATGACATAATGATCTATTAGGTCATTCCTCCTAATCCCCTTTGGTTTATGCCCCAAAGGATGAAAATGTATATCCCTTCCAAAACTCTTGATGCTTTTCAAAGATAAATCCAAAAGACTTTCCCTGACCCCAAAAGCTTAAAATCTAAGTATCCCTCATATCAACCAACCTTTCCCTTACCCAGGTCTTATTGCTGTAAGTAAAAACTTTTGCATTAACTTGTGTGAAAGTGGAATTAATATTTAACTGATTATTATGAATAATAGGCAAAGGAAGAAATACAAGAACTGATCTGTATCAGTAAGTCAGTGATTAGGTTAAGAATACTGAACTGTGGGAATCGTTTTGGAAGAATTATTTCTGTTTTCCCTTTATGTGAACATTAGGTTCATTCTCTATCAGGAAGATGTTGGTATCAAACTATAGCAACAACAATAACATGAGAATGGCCATACTGGGTAAAGTCAGTAACTCATCTCTAGCTCACTATCCTATCTTCTGACAGTAGCCAGTACTAAACACTTCATAGTGAATGAACAGAGCAGGGCAATTATCAAGTGACCCATCCATGGTCATCCACTCCCAGCTTCTAAAAAAGTTAAAGGTTTAGGGACACCCTGATCAGGGGTTGCATCCTGACCCTCTTGGCTAATAGCCATTTATAGATCTCTCCTCCTTGAACTTATTATTTGTTGGAACCCAGTTATACTGTTGGCCTTCACAGCTTCCCCTGCCAACAAGTTCTACAGTTTGACTGTGAGTTGTGTGAAGAAGTATTTCCTTATGTTAGTTTTAAACCTGCTGCCTGTTCATTTTGGGTGTCTCTAGACTACAGGTTTTTTTTTTTTAAAGTGGCCTTTTTTCTAAAAAACTTCCCCTGCGTCTAGACTACTGCCGTGTTCTTTCAAAAGTAAATCAAAAGAATGCAGCACTTTTTTCGACCACGGAAAACCTCATTTTACAAGGAAAAATGCCTTTCTTCACAAGTGCTTTTTTGAAAAAAGGCGCTATGTAATGCAAACTGTGCTTTTTTGAAAGAGAGCATCCAGATTGCCTGGGTGCTGTCTTTCAAAAAAGCGGCTTGCTTTTTCGAAAGTACTGGTTGTAGTCTAGATGCTCTTTTTCGAAAGAGGCTTTTTTCGAAAGTATCTTTCAAAAAAGCCTCTTTCGAAAGAGGCCTGCAGTCTAGACGTAGACTTTCTGTGACCCCTCTCCCCCAATTCTTGTGTTATGTGAAGGGGTAAAAAACATTTCCCTACTCACTTTCTCCATACAAGTCCATGAATTATAAAACTTGAGCATATCCTCCTTCCCCTCAGTCATCTCATTTCTAAGATGAACAGTCAAAGGCTTTTGATGTCGACCGCCGAGCACCCAGACTACCGCACTGAGCTGACAAACAGCTGATCAGCACAGTGAGGCAGCCATTTTGATGTAAATGAAGTGGCGATTATTTAAATCGCCACTTCATTTTGCTATGTCTACAAAGCTCATCTACATGGCTCCATCGACGGAGCCATGTAGTGTAAACATACCCTATAGTTCCTGTCTCCCAGCAGCTCTTAGAGCCGCAGACACCCGGGACAGGGCTTGTGGCAGGAAGTCAGCCCTGGGAGCTTCAACTCACTGCATGGCTGCCACGGCCCCACATCTGGGCACTATATCCAAGCCACAAGCCCCCCAAGAGCCCACTGTCCCTCCCAGGGAGCATTCTCAGGGCTCCCAGGAGCCTGCCAGGGGGAGGAAGTGGCGTGTGCTGTCCTGGTCTGGGATGGAGATCCTGTCCCTCCTGGAGGTATGGGGGCAAGGAGGAGACCCTCCAGGATCTCCACTCCAGATGGCGCATTGCAAATATCTACACCCGGATGGCTGAGAGCCTGGCCATGAGCGGTCATCATCACACTCTGGAGCAGGTCTGGAGCAAGGCCAAAGCGCTCCAGCAAAGCTATGCCAGGGCCAGGAAGTGCAGCTCTTGCTCCAGGACAGGACCCCACTCCTGCACCTATTATAACGAACTGCACCGTATCCTGGGAGGCTCTGGTGGTAGACTCAGGGCTGGAGATGCCTGTCACCACCTGGCCAGGGGTCCCAGCCTTGGGGGAGGAGGATGAGGAGCTTGAGGAGGAGGAAGAGACGGCCAGCTCCATCACCTTGGAGGCAGTACTCAAAGGCCTGGATATCTCCCAGGCATCCTCCAAACCTGGGGAGGTGTCAGCAGGTGAGTCCTCTTAGTTTTTCATGCACACAGGGCAGGGGTGGCGGGTGCAGAGGGGATGGGGTGCAATTGTCACTCGGCCTTCTCAGCCTGGCCCTCGCACTGACGTCCATCCATGTGGATGCATGTACAGTGCCAGTCTGTGCCACACAGCCCCAGGAGGCAGTCCCAGAGCACCACCGGACTCCTGCTCACCAAGTCTGGGGAGACCAGACACACTTCTGACCCTCTGGAGGGGGATGTCTTCCCACCTCAAGCCACCGCTGGAAGGAGGCTGGGGATAAGAGTACACACGGAGTGCCACACATGGGACACAGGCATGCCTGCACACTCAAGGCACCACCCGCTCCTAGGGACAGTGCTGTCTGGTGCAGGTGAGTGTGCGGCCCTGATGGAAATCCAGGCTGCTCGAGGACCCTCTCTCAGCCATGGGATCCCAGTGTAGCCAGACACTTCACTTGCCTGCTTGTCCGTGGGACGCGGGGGGGAGGGGGGGGAAGAGGGGCTTGGAATCATGGTCCCCTGGGCACCTCTGGCCCCTGTGAGGCAGAACCTGCTGTCCAGACACACATGGCCTTGCTCCTGGCCTGAGGACTGTTGCTCTCAGCTTGCTGATGACCATGTCTCCAGGGATGACTGAGCACCTCCCTTTATTCTCCCCATCCAGACCAGCCAAGACTGTGGGGCAATCACCACTAGCAGAGCCAGCCGCTTGACCCCAGGGGAGCTGCAGTTGTCGGAGGGTCCAGGAGAAGCTAATGAGGAAGTACATGTCTGTCTTCTGGGACATGCAGTAGATGTTGGCCCAGAAGGTCCGGGATGATGAACTTTGGTGGGCCCAGATGTGGACCGAGCTGCTGCAGCAGGGCTGCAACATATGCCACCATCCAGGAGATGATGGCCTACTTGGCTTTTGTCCCTGCTCCTGTCCCTGATCCCCCTTCCAGGGCCCTATAGCATGGAGCCGTAGCTGCCTCTGGACATGCGATGGCCCCACAGTGCCATGCTGCAGTTTCTGCAGCAGTTTTTGAAGGCTGTTTTCATGGTCCCGCATGAGCTCGACTCAGAGGTCATATTTGAGAACCTCTGTCTGTATGTGAGAACTAAGCCCTTGCAAGCACATCCCACGGTAAAGAGATGGTTCTGGAGGCTGGACACCAGTTCCAACTGGTGGAACCAGGTGGTGATGGAGCGGTGGAATGACTAGCAGTGGCTCATATCTTCCACATGAGGAAAGAGACATTCTTTTTGGCACTGCAAATGCTTTTCTGTCCCTTGGAGAGGTAGGAAAGCAAGCAGAAGAAGCTGAGAAACAGCTGTCCGGGGGGTCTCTTTAAGCATGCGACTCAGATAGCCTTAGGCAACAGCACCCGGAAGCAACTGCTGACCTAATGCCCTGGCTGAACTGGTTCCAGGTGGCCTTATATGCGAGACAGCATCCAATCAGTGTGGACGCTCTCTTTCGAAATAGCACATCACTATTTTGTTGCGGTTTTGCGTGTGGACTCTCTTTTTCTAAATAAGCTTTTCTAGTAGATCTCTTCCGGAAAAGCTTATTCTGAAAGAAGCTTGCAGTCTAGACGTAGCCTGAGAGTTGAATAGTCTGACTTCAGATACTTGGGAAATATTGGGAGAGAGAAAATGGTCCAGGAGTAAGATACGTTTGAGAGGAACCTCAAATTACAACAAAGGGCATCTGTGCTTTTTTCACTTAATGGTTTTTCATTGCCATTTGGAAAAAATTGTGTGGTACCACCTAAAATCATAGTAGAGACACCAGCAGTTGTCTAGTTATTTTGTAGAATGTTTTCTCCAAATTGGGGAAAGCCCATCCATTCCCAGTGTTTCCCTCCAGCTTCTTTTCTACCAACTGTCTAGTGATAATCACACCATCTGTAGTCTCTTTTCTTTTTCTAAAACCAAATTAATCTTTCTTAAATGGGCTCTGTTATTCAGTGGATGTGACTATCATGTATCTCTCTAACTGCTCAGTGCACTGGGACAACTTAATTCCTAGGTACTTTGAATAGTCATGTATATAATTTTTGTTTGTTTTATGGACCTAGTACTATGGACATTCTCCATTCTTTTGTGATTTTCTTCTTTCCAAACTTCATACAGGATTTGCATAAATCAACCTAATTCCAGACCTTGATCATTTTCATTATGACTTTATCTGGATCTGCTGTTTTTCCAAGTTCATCTTCAGCAATGTAGGCTGAATATCTGCCTCTGTCAGAACATTAACATCCTTGATCATCAGTACACATGGTAACTGTTCAAATGCCACAGTCTCATTGTTTGTTTAATTATTTATTAAAATGTTTTTACCCCGCCTCTCTATTTAAAATATTCAAGGCGGCTTACAAAATTTTTAAAACACAATATAAATATATAAAATTAAAATACGAGACCCGAGAGGGACATAAAACCTCACAGTATGCTTTCCATCTTATGCCATGTCTGCTGACACAAGGAGTCTGCCCCTGCAGTCTTTGTGAATGACATGTTCACTTAGTCTTCCCTTTTTGTTCATCTGCCTGAAGACATATTTTCTTTTTGGCAAGTAGAGGCCAATTGATCCACTGTATAGTATATAGCATCCCTAAAGCTAGGTTTCTAACATTTCGGACTATTTGTTTTGCTGCTCAAGTGGAGATTCTACAGATGGCAAAACACTTCTTCTGAAGGATTATTTTCCATCACCCTTCTGGCTTCTCTCGTTTCTTACTGCTTTTTGTACCTCCTCATTCCACCATTATTCTTTAAGAGTGCAGCCTAGTACATCCACATATCATCTCAGTTTCTTGGATCAATACAGTATTGAAGAAACACTAATTGGAACAGCAGAAGATAAGTAGTATATTTCTTGGTTCAAACTTTGTGACTATTTCCCTAAACTTGCCTGCTATTGCAACTATGCTATCTCCTCATCCCAATATTCATTGGAAAAACATTCACACCAGCACAAATAGCTTATGCTGGAGTGTGACTGTTTTGTTAGGAATAACCTTACAGTCCTTAACCACTGGTTTATTCTTCTTCCGGTTTATTCATATAAGCAAGAAATCTGTTTTCTTACTATGGTTCAGTATTTGCAATGATGACATTCTCTTTTCTTAAAAGCAAGGGTTGCCAATCACCCACCGATTGGCTAAACACATGTCATGCAGGGCGGTGGACAATGCACTCCCAGTTTTGCTCATAGTCTGAGCAATTTGAACATGTAAATGTTGAAATCTCTCAAGCTGGCCAGTAATTCCTTAGGTCTGGCAATTTCTGCTAAAAACACCAAACATTCCCTAAATTCTTATGCTCCAACACTTCAGTTAGTCTATTAGGTGCCACAGGACTCCTCGCCACTTTTGCAGATTCAGACTAACACGGCTACCCCTCTGATGCATACAAATCAAGAGTTTGTCTCCCAGGTGAGGTGCATACTGCAGCTAAAGAACCCCACTTTCCCCAAGCAACCTGATTTTAAACAGCACCAGTCATTGCCTTTCCCAGTCCCACTTTTTGTTTGAACACCTCCAGCATGAGAAGACAAGTGGTAGGAATCAGATTGTTGGTAACTGGTTGTTGGCTATTTAGCACCTTTATTGTAGGCACTGAACGTGCATCTTTCACTCACCCCAGCAACTCTTTAGGAGGCTATGAACTCACTTGACACCATAAATAGCTACTTTGTCAGCCTAATTCCTGTGGAGACCCTATGTGAGCCCTAAGTGGTACACTGAACCTTATGTTAGCTCTTTGCTCCGTGGATGAATTTCACTGTGGGGGTACGTCTAAACTACATGGCTCCGTCGACGGAGCCATATAGATTTGTTTTTTTGGCAAAGGCAAATGAAGCCGCGATTTAAATGATCGCGGCTTCATTTAAATTTACATGGCTGCCGTGCTGAGCCAACAAACAGCTGATCAGCTGTTTGTCGGCTCAGCGCGCTAGTCGGGATGCTCCCCTGCTGACATCAAAGCCCTTTGTCGGCAGCCCTGGTAAACCTCATCCCACGAGGAATAACGGGGCTGCTGACAAAGGGCTTTGATGTCGGCAGGGGAGCGTCCAGACTAGCGCGCTGAGCCAACAAACAGCTGATCAGCTGTTTGTCGGCTCAGCGCGGCAGCCATGTAAATTTAAATGAAGCCGCGATCATTTAAATCGCGGCTTCATTTGCCTTTGCCTATCTGTCTAATCTACATGGCTCCATCGATGGAGCCATGTAGTCTAGACACAGCCTGGGAGAACAGAATAATCTTCACTAAATGGGTTTAATTTTCACATAAAAAAAATTAGCTTAATCTTTCTATGATGCAGCTCAAATTATTTTGTTTAAGTGTTATGATTGATATAGTGAAAATTATCTGACAAATGTTAAACTGACTGTCCTTTCACTCACTTCAACTTGACTTTCCTTTTGTGTACCATTTTTAAAAGGATTCGCTGAAGAATTCCCCTTTTTTTTACTTTCTAATTTACTAAGATTCAGCTTCTTGACATGTAAATAGAACAGTCTCGCAGCAGAACAGATTTCCAGTTTTCATGAGGCCAGCATTCAGATGTACAATCTGCAAATTATGCAAGCCTGCAATGAGACTGTGAATGGAACAAATACATTCAAATAGATTTGCAGCCAATTGCAGAAGTGTTAAGTAAATGCCACATCTCAAAAGTCACAGTGAACCACAGTAAATAGAATTAAGTTGGACAGTTCCATATACATTTTGTATAACACACATATCAAATATCTATTCATGAACACAAACTAAAAACAAATAGTGACATATTTTGATGTTGGGGGAGTGTAACTATATCATATTGCAGCATCTCTCCAACACCCACATTTTTTTCAGCTCACTGAAAGACAGCCAGTGAGTGTGCTTAGCATGTCAGTTCTCTTCTATGTCATCATATGGTTACTGCAGTTGTAATGCAGTAAAACGATGGCTACTGTTACTACGTAGAGTCACATCTCTGGTAAACTGCAGCTATGCAGACTAGACTATTACTTACAACAGAGTATATGGATGACAAGAAACACTTTGGCTGTATCTACACTACAAGTTTATATGGTAGAGAGTATGCTAATGATGGACTCATTAGCATGAGTCACGATGTCATTAGCATATTTTCTGCCGATGCTTTTTGCACAAAGGGTTTTTGTGCAAAAAGAAGCAGTGCAGCCACTTCCGTTTTGCGCAAAAAAACCTCTTTTGCACAAGATCCTTATGCCTCTCCAGAGCCCCCCCAGCCCGTTGCCACCTCCATCCTGTATGTGTGAGAAAACTAAGGTCACTCACCAGATGTTCCCTCTTTGGCCTTGGAGGATGCCTGGGATACATCCAGGCCCCGGGAACTGGCTCCAGGGTCACTGAAATGATGGTGCTCACTGCAACAGGATCCTCCTCCTCCTCACTGGCTCTAACCCCGGGGCGGGCAACAATGGGCATCTCTAGCTCTGAGTCTATCACCAGGGATATGGAAGGGGCTGCACCCTCCCACCCCCCAAGATGCAGTGCAGGTGTTGATAATAGGGGCAGGGCTGTGGTTCTGCCCCAGAGCTGGAGCTGCGCTCCCTCGCCCTCGAGCAGCCCTGTCGTAGCTCTTTCACTTTCATCCGGATCTACTCCTGTCTATGCTCTTTCCATCCAGACATGGCCAGGCTATCAGCCATGTGGCGGTAGATGTCGGCATTGCACTGTCTGAAACAGAGATCCTGGAGGTTTTCCTCATTGCCCCACACCTCAATGAGGGCCAGGATCTCCGCCCCAGACCAGGGAAGTGCACGCCTCTTGTGGCACCTGGCAGACTCCTGGAAGCCATCAGCCTGCTCCCTGGAAGTGAGGGAGGGCTCTTGGAGGGCTTGAGGGTCTGCCATGGTGGCCCACTGAGTTGCTGTGGCAGCTGCGGTGTCAGGTTCCAGCTGGCGGCTGTCAGGGCCAGCTTCCTGCCACAAGCCCTTTTCCCTGTGGCTGCAGCTTTAAGGGCTGCAGGGGAAGAGGAACTAGAGTCCTGAAGAGTGTGGATGGAGTGGCCAGCAGGACACCTGTGGGATTTCCTGGAGGATCCTTATTTCAAAATAACTCCCTGTGCCATGTCCGCACACACCCGATTCCAAATAGCTATTTCAGAATAAATGTTATACCTCATGGAATGAGGTTTACAGTACTCAAAATAAGCCATTAGTTATTTCAAATTTATTTCAAAATAACAGTGTTGCTGTGTAGATGCTCACAGTGTTATTTTGGAATAATGCTAGTTATTCTGAAATAACAGTGCAGTGTAGACACACCCTAGTTAATGTGTGACTGCTGCACAGACACCTGAGTCATTTGCACAGCAAATCATTAAACATTATATTGATTACAAAGACAGAATTGTCCGCATTATTAAGAATTATTTAAATGATTAAGATTGAGTTATATTGAATTATTGGTGTAGTTTTCCTGCTGTACTCTGTGCTGATTAGGTCTCAGTTGGAGTACTGTGTTCAGTTCTGGGTACCATATTTCAGGAATGATGTGGACAAATTGGAGGAAGTCTAGAGCAAAGCAACAAAAATTATTAAAGGCCTAGAAAACATGACCCATGAGGGAATATTGAAAAAAACCTGGCTGAATACCCAAATTGAAGACTAGAGAAGGTATTATTTGATGGCACTTGGGGAAGAATCGGGACGGTTGTAATAAAATAGAGTGAAGCGGAAGGTGTTTACTTTCCTCTGAAACACTGGTTATTGGCAACAACTTGAAGCAGAATTTTAGACTAAACTGGCTAGGCAAATAGTCTGTTTCAAGATGGAGGCTGAAGTAGTTTAGCACTCTGAAGAAAGCCCTTAGCATCTTGAAGGATAGGGTTCTTAGTCCCCTATTTTTGATTCATCACATGCCCTTCAACATTAACAGGGAATTAAAAATTGTCCAAAAATTCTCAAATTTAAATGTCTCAAATTTAAAAGCAAAGCCTCAAAATATTGTGAGCAACTGAACCAAATACGAAGTACATCGTAACTGGAGCTCCTTGCTTAAAAGGGCTCATAAACAAGTCATCTTAAAGATTGAGGGAAGGATATTACTTCCTGGCTGGCTCCTGTGTGCTGCTCTGGCAGTGGATAATAGGATACAGAAGCCCTTCGGCAGGGCAGGAACAATCCTCCTGATGGATGGATAGTTTAGGCTGTTTTACATGGAATTCTCTCCAATGTGGGATGTAAGTTGATGGCAAAGCTGGGACTAGAGCAAATACTAATATGGCTATTCAAAATAATTTTAGGTTGTGGAGCTGATCAGAGGCAAGTTCCCATGACACACTACCCACCAACTTGTCCAGAATTCCAGAGGTACAAACATGGATTAAAACCATTTTTACTCTTCCTTCCTCTGGTCTGTGCCTGCATATATGCTGTGCCTCCAAAAGCACTTAATCTCATCTGCTTTTGAACCTCAGCATTGTTGTTTTTTCTTAATTTTTTTTTATTGAAGACATGTCCATATGCCTCTTGCAAATCTAATAATGCACATTTTCTAGATGCACCAGAAGTGTATTACTCTTGAATATACAATTTTTCTATAGTCCAGAATACCCCTGTTCCTTATTTGTCAAACAGAGCCTAAATAAAAACTCAAAATGTCAAATAACAATCACAATAGTGAATGTAAAAGCACAAAAACTTGCAAAAGGCAACTTCAAGCAGAAAATGCTACTATAAAAAGAGTCCGTAAGATTCTCATGATAAATGGTTAAACAGCATATGGCATGTGGTGGAAATTGGACTTACTCATTTCAAAACAAACTGAAGAACACTAAGTATAGATTCTTTTCTAAAATTACATGGCAACCCCCCCTCAATATCAGTGGAAGAAGAGAGGAGATAGAAATAGACAGATGGGCAATTGAAACTGATATTTGGCTAATTTTAGTTCAGTATTTTGAAAAAAATAGTGAAGTTGTCTTAAAAACATATGCTATCTGAGGATGCGTCTAGACTACAGGCTTTTGTCAACAGAGGCTTTGTCGACAGATACTGTCAACAAAGCTTCTGTCGACAAAGAGACCTAGACTACATCCAGTTCTGTTGACAAAGCAAGTCGCTTTGTCGACATGACAGTGTAACGCAAAGGACAGTGTAGATGCAATAACGCCTTCTGTCGACAGAACTCTGTTGACAAAAGGCGTTATTCCTCGTAGAATGAGGTTTACCGCCGTCGACAAAACTGCCGAGTTGGTGAAAATGGCGATCGGGGCTTTTTTGCAGAAAAGAGCATCTAGATTGTCCACAGACGCTTTTCCGCAAAAAGTGCTTTTCCGGAAAAGCGTCTTTCCAATCTAGACGCTCTTTTCCGAAAATGCTTTTAAAGGAAAACTTTTCCGTTAAAAGCATTTCCGGAAAATCATGCCAGTCTAGACGTAGCCGTTAAATTTAAAAGGATATGCATTTCGGAAAGCCCCTGTGCCAAACAGCTTTAATGCATCCTTTACTGATCTATGACAAAGGCTGCATCCATATATAGACCTTGTGCTTTAGCTCATCACCATCTATCTAGGATAGCAATGGGCAACCTAGACTAGTGAGTGGGCTGCAAGATTGTCATAACCAACATGGCTTCCCAGGATTGGATAGTTTTGCTAACTGTGCTTGCATACCTAGAATCTGTGGTGTGTGCTGATTGATCCGTCGCAGCACTTTAATTAGATGCAGCAGGAGTGCACAGCTCTCACAGCTAATGTTATGTCCTATCAGTATGCACCTCGCTTCATATTCCCTTGCTTTACATGTCACGTAAGTAAGACTAGTAGTAAAAAAAACCTAAATGGATTGAAACCAAAGGAGTTTGGCAACTCAATGTGTGGACAATGGTAAACAAAATGTATCATGGGCCATACAGACATATACAGCTCTTAGTTTGCAGGTTGCCCACCACTGATCTACATGAAAGACCACAAACATATCAATGCTAACTTTGCACTAGCTTAAACATAAAAGGGCCTGGCCTAGAAGTCCCTTGCATTACAGCCAAAATGTATTCTAATATAACTATTATAATTAAACAATCAAACAATAAGTAATTTATAAGAAAAAGATACTTAGGCAAGCAGGCTAGCCTTAGATGTATCTCATGTAACCATTATGTACGTGAGTTCATTTCCAGCACACTTCTGTGATTGAATTGTAGACAGAACTTCCCCATAAACTTGATTTTCAGCTCTGCAAATACTGGGGGGTATCGTTGGGCCATTTATCTATGCAAAGTTTGTCTGTTCAAAGTTCATAGACCTCAAGCCATATGTTGATTTGGGAAGCTAATGTCTTATTGGATACAGACCTATTTCTTTCATTACTGCTGAATAGAATGCATAGTAGTGAATATAATTAAGACAAATTAGCCCACTGGGCTACATACCTTAACTGGAAGAAAGAGACCTAAATGTTTATTTTATTTACTATCCAAGTTCTTACAAACTGTCTACAATGGATCACTTCAAATATTCAGAAATCATGACATGAGCTATTCCTGAAAATGAGTCTTTTTTTTCTTTAAATTATCAGTAAGTCTATGATTTGGTGATGGAGGTCGTGGAAGTCACAGAATCTGTGACTTCATTGATCTCCATGTTGTCAGCCCACAGTGGATGCCGTCAGCAGCAGCAGAAAATTCCTTCCCCTAGCTCCTAGTTGCCCCAAGCACCAGGCAGTGTTGCCTCTAATATTTTTCCATTCCTGTGTGAATTCAATTTTATGTGAACTGAGACATGCGCAGATGTGCACCACCAACAGAAACACATGTTGCCTGCTGTGGGCACTCTGCTAATCATCTAGGCAGCATTTGAATCTTTCCTGGGTAGCTGCCCAAGTGCTCTACCTACAAGGTACACCTACACAGCAACATTATTTTGAAATAAGTAGCGTTATTTTGAAATAACTTAGTCCGCATCTACACAGCAGGCAGTTATTTCAAAATAATGTCAAAATACTGTCAAGCTGAAGGACTTCTTACTCTGACTCCTGAAACTCTCATTGTTGGAGGAAGAGTGCTCTATTTCAAAATAAGCGCTGTATAGACGCTCCTGGTTTCAAAATAAGCTATTCAATAGACTTAGCTCAATTTGCATAGCTTATTTTGAGTTAAGCCCTGTTGTGTAGATGCACCCACAGAGAACACGGCAGGACTCACTGGAGCTCCTAGCAGCAGGGTAACCCTGGAACTCCCAGCTTCTGTACGTGGCAAAGGCCCCCACCACTCCAAGCCACAGGCAGCAGGAAACCCCAGAGCTTTGAGCCCAAGAGGGTGGTCTGAGCCCAGAACTCTGAACCACAGTCATTGCAGTTGCCCAGCTGCCACAGACAGTGTGGAGACTCCACACCTCCCCGTTTTGTTAGTAAAAGTCAGGGACAGGTCATAGAATCTCAGGACTGAAAGTGATCTCCAGAGGTCATCAAGTCCAGTCCTCTGTACTCAGAGCAGGGCCAAGCAACATTTAGACCATCCCTGACAGCTGCTTGTCTAATCTGATTTTAATAATCTCCAATAATGGAGATTATATAACCTCCCTAGGCAATATATTCCAGTTTTAACCAACCTGACTGGAAGTTTTTCATAATGTCCAATCTAAACCTCTCCTGCTGCAATTTAAGCCCATTGCTCCTTGTCCTATCCTCAGAGATTGAGGGAAAAAATGTTCTCCCTCTCCCTTGTAACAACCTGTTGGTTAGTTGAAAACTGTAATCATTTCCCCTATTGGTCTTCTCTTCTCCAGACTGAACAAACCCAGTTATTTCAATCTTCCCTCATAGATCATGTTTTGTAGACCTGTAATCATTTTTATTGTTCTTCTCTGGACTTTCTCCAATTTGTCCTTATTTTTCTTGAAATGTGGCACCCAGACCTGGACACAGTACTCCAGTTCAGGCCTAACCAGCGTGGAAGAGAGCAGAAGAATTACTTTTTGTTTCTTACCTACAACATTCCTACTAAAACATTCATCAGGCTACACTACAGGGTTTTTGCGCAAGAAGCTTTTTGCAGAAGAGATCTTCCGCAAAAACTCCTTGCGCAAAATGAGTCCACACCTCAAAAGCGCATCGCAAAAGCAATGCGCTTTTGTGTGTCCATATTATTGGATGCGCTCTGGCATATAAAGCCCCCCCCCCAGGGGGGGCTTTAGATCACTAGTTGCTCTCGAGTGCTGTTGCCGGAGCCCTGAAGAGAGACGTGCTTAAAGTTTCTCTGTTTCTGCTGCCTGCTTGCGGACCTCTCTTGAGGGACATCAAAGCTTCAGCAGTGCCTGCTGTGGTTGCCCTGTGCTTTTTGAGAACGCCACAGCTTTGGAGCACAGTCCTCCCTGCACACACATTCCCTAAGGCCGTGCCCTCCTCTGTGAGTGGCAACCACACCACTCTGTGGCCCGCAAGATGGGGATGTCCCAGGTGCAAGGCCACGTGGTACGCAGCTACATACTGATACTCATGATAATAAAACTAACTTAATTAGAAAATACTGGACAGAAACCACAAATACCGGACTGTCTGGTTCAAAACCAGACACCTGGCAACCCTGTGCACAGCACGCCCTGTGTCACACATGCCCCGATGGGGCCAGAGGATTATGCTGGCCCCCTCCCTAGACACACACACCACAGCCAGGCAGGCAAGGGAAGTATGCGGCCACAGTGGGATCCCCTCATGGGCAGCAGAGGGGTCTGCACAGAGCTGCGGCTCGCTGGGCTATCAGTGGGAGCAGCTGCTGCCTCGCACGTGCAGGCATGCCTCTGTGCTGTGTGCAGCACTCCGGGGTGTGTGTGGGGATGTGCCTGTGCCCGTGCAGCTAGGCTGTGCCTGTGCCCTTTCACGAGGCATAAAGGATCTGACGACAAAGGGTTCTGGGGTTGGCTGATCCCTGTCTAGACTACCGCGCTGTGCCGACAATCAGCTGATCGGCACAGCGCAGCGACCATTTTGATGTAAATGAAGCAGCGATTATTTAAATTGCCACTTCATTTTGCTATGTCTAGTAAACTCATCTACATGGCTCCGTCAATGGAGCTATATAGTCTAGACATAGAATCATAGAATCATAGGACTGGAAGGGACCTCGAGAGGTCATCGAGTCCAGCCCCCCGCCCTCAAGGCAGGACCAAGCTCCACCTACACCATCCCTGACAGATGTCTATCTAACCTGTTCTTAAATAAGAACAGGTTAGATAGACAGGTAAGACATACCCCAATGCACACCAGATCCTGCCTGCCATCCTGCTCCCAGGAAGCCAGCTGTTGCCCCGTGCTGCTGCCTCTAGTATAGAGGCAGCAGTGGGGGGCCGCAGGCAGCTTTTATGTCAGGAGCCAGCTTTTAAGACAGCCCTTGCACTTACTGGCTCCTGCCTGCTGACCCACACTGTTGTCTTGGATACAGAGGCAGCAGCAAGGGGCAGCATTCAGTTCTCTGGGAGGTGGTGTGCACCAGGAGCCAGCTTTTAAGGCAGCTTCTGGTGAGTACCAGCACTTACCTGCTGCTCTGCTCCCGGGTAGCCAGCTGCTGTCCCACGCTGCTGCCTCTAGTACCTAATTTTCAGAGGGTAGGTGTTCAGCACATCTGCAAATCAGGATCCTTGAACAATGTCTCACGTTGAACACTTAAAAATCAAGGCACTACTTATGACTATTATTACTGGAAGCTAAATATAATAGAAATGGACACATGCAAAATTCCTACAGGTCAGATCCTCTGTTGGTATAAACTAGCCTAGATTCCTTTACTTCAGTGGAACTATGCTGATTTACTTTAGCCGAGGACTTGCCCACTGAACCAAAGCTGGAAGACAGCAGTACAAGATGTACTGAATACATTCTGGCCTGAAGGTAAGCAAACAAAAACTTAAGTTTTACAACTGGGCTTTGTAGAATTTGATTTTGACAATACTGATGGATAATATGTGTTTTGTAGCTGTTTTTCCAGTTTGTATCTCTATCAGTTTCCATACTTGGGGAAATTATGGAAGAGTCAGACAATAATTAAAAACAGTAGACACCAAGATTCAAAAAGTTAAAGCTTTATAATTGTTAAGACACAAATTGTCAACATCACGTTAAATATCCATGAAACAAACACTTATAAATTCTCAATTCTGATTACTAATCATATTTTTGTCAATATGTATATTATGAAATCAACAATTATTGATAAAAATCCCATCTTCCTGAGCATATTTACAACTATGCAGCTAAAGTGTCTGTTTTCTTTGAGAGAAGATTCTCCTGGGAGAGTTTCACTGGCTATACAAAATCTAACTAGAGCAAGAAGAATCATCTGTGCTTCGTCTACAAGTAGATGCTTAACGCTGTGCTACTACAACCATTTATATTTACAGAATATAGCATGTTAGTTGTGGCCACTGTATTTGTTATAACAACTTGTATTTGTATGGAGGCCTTTGCAACAATATCCTCTGGCAGAATAAAGGGGTCATGAAGTGGATGTAAATTTACCCACATTGAAGTCCTTATTGTAACTAAGAATGAAGCCAATATCTGTTTTAGTCTTGCTTGACTAACAGAATAAATGAGAATTTCTAATTGCAGTAAGCAATGAATTCACAACCATGGTACCTCATTTCAAACACTTTAGTTCCTATTGCTTTAAGTATATAACCAAGATAAACTAAATAACCTGCTAATTTATACTATACTAATCAGCCAGGGAAATAATGAGAAGGCTTTGTTAGGTACACAGAGGCACATCAGTTCAGGATTTTAAATGTAAGAGCTTTGAAATCAATGTGCTTTGCCAAGAAGTCTGTGCAAGGAGAGAAATACTTTTGGACAGGTACAGTGGCTTGTGCATGCTACTAATGATGCAAGAAGAGTCTCCCAAGAATAACACATTGCAATAAATGTGCAGAGACACATTTAGTAGTTCCAAATTTAGCCTGGTGATATTTCAGAAAAGTTTGATAAAAATCTTAGTATTTGACCTGTTGTACATGCCCATTAATATATCTGAGGCTAGTATAATATTTAGACTTCTTAACTTCCTCTGCCTTGCATCTATTTTGTCTATTTAGACTAGGGGTGTAAAAGGCTAACTGTCCTGGCTGAAGCAGCTTCTCATGGTGCAGCAGGCTGGAGTAGTCCCTGTCTGCAGCACCACAGGAACGGCTGGGGGGCTGGCTGGACCCCGGCTATTGTGCAGCAGGCTGGGCTGGAGCAGTACCCCTGCCTGTGGTGGATTGGCTGAGGCAGGACCAATGCTGTGGTGGCCTCCGTCTAAAGCAGTCCCTGCTGTATCTCTGCCCCACAGAAGCAGCAAGACGGCAGCCACAGCAGATATGTACCAGTCCTCTAATAGTTAATCAGTTAAACAACATAATTTTAATAACTTAACCAGTTAACTGTTAATTGGTATTTGCATTCATAATTTAGATTGCAAGCTGTTCAGTGCAAAGACTGTCTATAGCTCTGTGTTTCCATCCCAGGCCCCATTCTTCATTGGCCCTTTGGCACTATTATAATTCACATAATAAAATAAATAATAAACACTTCCAGTGAGAAGTTGTTTTTTTTAACAAGTACACTTAACAAAATATAATGGACAAGACAGGAGCACTGACTGGCCCACAGAATAATAATCAGTGCTTCGGTCTTTCTTAGTTTTATCTTTTTAACAGCATGGGATAGCCATTGCTGCGTATCATAACAACCACTTCTTCTTGGCTATTGCTAGATGCTCTCTACGACAGAAGCATATACACCCCTACTTCATTGCTCACACAGACTGCTATAATCTTTGAGTAACCTGTGACAAGAAGACATAAGAAAAAAAAATTGAGTATCAGTGGCAGAAAACATTGTTTGATACAAAGCCAGACAAAAACCTGTGCCCTGCAATAGAAGAAGCAAACAGATATTAGTTCTCCTCTGCCATAAAGGCAGCAAAGTCACATCCTTCAAAACTTTTCTGGACAATAAGTCATGGAGTAACCCCAGACTGTCTCCACTCCACATGAGCACCCACCACATTGCACTGAGATTAATATTTCTCAGAGAAGGTCACATATCTTATGGGCTACTGTGATACCTCACCTTCTTGGATGGAAGCAGCAAGCTTCTCACAACTCTTAATGAAGAAAGTTGATGTTTCCTCAGATGAACCCTAATTATTATTTATGCAGTATATTACCACAAGTCTAATTTAATTACAAATATCTATCCTAAATTCAAAGGCTGAATGCTATTTATGCTCTAAATGTGCCCCAAAATCCTATGTACAGTAGACTTCCGATAATCTGGCACCTTTGGGACCTAGGTGGTGCTGGATTATCGGATATGCCGGAGTATCGGGAGGTAGTCTGGTGGGGGGTTGTGATAGGTCTGCCGGGACCCGCACTGCATCCAAGGGGTGGGCGGGGAATGGCGCGGTAAGGGGAAAACCCTCCACCGTTTTGCAGGAAGGCGGGGGAAGCCCCATGCCGCCACCGAGAGTTTCCGGGAGGGGAGCAGGCTCCCCCCCCCCCCAGACTGCAGTAGTTATCGCCGAGCAGGGGGGTGAGGGGCAGCGCTGTGGGACCAACCCGGCATCACCCCAGCTGCTCTGCTCTGCAGCTTTTGTAGGGATAACATTAATGTATTGAAAATGATTCCTCCAAATGGAAGTGACTCCCCATAATTTGTTCCCCACAACTTAAAGTGTTTAGATTTATTAGGATTCTTCTTCTTATTATTATTATTTGTTAAGATTGTTAAATGTTTAGATTTATTATTATTATTGCCCCTTTAGAATATAATGTATTAGGTAATGTAACTTAGAACTGTTAAAAATATAATCCTATGTAACCAGAAACAGCCCCCCCCCATCTGTGCTCCAGGGCATGCTCAAGCTTGTGCAAGGGGCTGCTTGAAATTGACATTGCAGAGATACATTGTAACAATGCATTGTCAAGCCACTAACTCTGCTATGGGAGCCAAGCCCTGTAATTGACTAAGGCCATTGTTACTTAATTGAGGCCTGTTCTCTTTAAAACATTGTAACTTTATTCAGCACTCAGAGAATGTTTTAAGCAATACCACCCAGAAACTTTCTGTAACTACAACTCTGATATATGTAAAGTTATTATTACCAGAAACTTTTTGTAACTACAACTCTGATATATGTAAAGTTATTATTATACAAAAACATTGTATGGGAAACATTAAGGAATGTATGTAAGAATGAGAGAGTGCTTGGATGATGAGTGAATGGTTCTGAGAGGTGCCAGCCTGAGAATACAGCAACAAAGGGCTGAAGAAGGCGTCAGGTGCCAGTGCAACCAAAAGGTGTCAAGTGGAGAAACTGGAGGTCCACCCGATGAGATCACTGATGAGCACCTGGCAGCCACCCTGGAGACATCAGCATGATACAGCAATTTCCATAGACTGGCATAGGAAGAAATTCCTATAAGAACTGGACTAAAAAACTATGGAATCAGAGTCCAAGGTTCTGCTGCCAGCCTACCAGGAGCTTCAGATGCGCATCTGATCAGGACTTCGCTCCCCACTACCATCACTTGTGTACAGAGTACCTGGCCAGTATCCTGTCACAAGCAACTTCCAGGCTGGTAACTATACACAGAACTTGAATGAATGGATGTATGAATGAATGGTTATATATATATATACACAAGTGTATAAGGGTTAAGTAGTGATAGGAATAAGTAGTTAAACAACATTGTTTGCTTCTATCTTTTCTTTATTTTTATTATTATCTTTACAATAAATGTGGCTTTTTGCCTTATCCCCCTCATAAGATCCTGCTTGCTTTTATTTGGTACAACATTTTGGTGGAGAATGCGAAAGGGGGAATATTGGTAAAAAGCCTCAGGTATTGTGAACATTAGTGTGCACACAGCTGACTCTACAAAGAGCAGTTCTATTTTTTTTTTCTTTTTCTTTCTTTTTATTTTGGTTAACCAAAGCCTGCTGACCTCCAGAGGGTAGAGGCTTCACAAAAGAGCTCATAGTAAAAAGAAGCTACAATTATTGAAATAATTTAGGCTGTAAATAGAAGCTATGGTTATTCGTTGAAATAATCTAGGCTGTGTAAGAAGCTACGATTATTCATTGGAATAATCTAGGCTGTGTAACTAGAAGCTACAATTATTGAAATAATTTAGGCTGTAAATAGAAGCTACGACTATTATTGGAATAATCTAGGCTGTGTAAGAAGCTACGATTATTCATTGGAATAATCTAGGCTGTGTAACTAGAAGCTACAATTATTAAAATAATTTAGGCTGTAAAAAGAAGCTACGATTATTAATTAATAGTCTAGGCTGTGTCACTCGCTGCAAGGGTTCAGGGGTGATAAAGGAAACCACAAAAGTATTAAAGATGTTTAAGAAAAGTCCAGGGAAAGCGGTCTCAGAGGGAGGAATAGAGTTTGAAGGAGCTCAAACCTCATCTTTTATAAAGAAATAACACCCTTTAAACAAATCCTTCAGAGATATGGGTACAAGTCCTTGAACTGAACAAGCCCTTTAAGATGTTTGTAATATTTTGGACCTAGAGGATAGATTGGCACAGTATATCCTCATGTACAAACCTTCTAATGCTGCCAAAGGATATGCAGCAGCAATTTGACTATTATGGGAGGCATGTAATAACAGTTATCTCCACTTAGCTACCTGCAAAGAAAAAAAAAATCTCTCTCTGCAGGAAAAGCTAAACCCCAAAAAAATCTCTCTCTGCAGGAAAAGCTAAACCCAAAAGAAAAAGGGAAAAGAAAACACAGATTCAATTTGGCTCCTATGAAACCTGTAATGAGGTGTTCCTCAAATTGACTGAATATAAAAATTCAAATAGGAAACTGCAAAATGTAAAAGCCTCTGCTGCAAAAGCAAAAAGGTGGAAATGTCTGTCCCTCAGTACCCAGACACAGTTAAATTCCCTTAAGGATGGGTACTGAGAGTTAAAGTAGCACTCTCAAAGTTTTCAGGGATATGCTTAAGGAAAAGGACCAGGAGGTGTGGGGTTTAGTGAACAAGGCCACCCTCCTTGCTAAACTGGTAATGAGACAAAGCCTGTGTCCATGGAAAAGGGCCATTCAGCAAGAAAAAACAGGATCAGGCCCAGACAAGCAGGCAGGCAAAAGATAGATTGAAGGCTTTGTGGTAAAACTAAGAAAAAGCAGTAAGTATAGGTACTGTAAATCTAAATTCTTAAAATAATACTTACAAGAAGTAATATCTAAAGCAAGGCCAGTTTTCATTTTAAGAAATAAGAAAGTGTTTAAAAAAAAACACACAGAAAAGTTAACTCTACAGAGTCTGGAGGAAATTAAGCAGTTGTGAAAATGCTAAAATGTTATAGGAAAAGAATTCTTGGTTTCTTTGCAGCCATTCTAAAGGAAAAAGGGGCCCTTTTCCAAAAGAGTGTCTGTAAATAATCCAGGCAAATTTCACTAAAAAACTTCAAAAGGGTACTATTGGGAACTTAACTACCCCCAAATGAATAAAAGTGAATGTAATCTTTGTACAGGTATGTAAAAATAGTGTTAGAAATATTCAGAGAATATATGCATGTATCTGTGTGTAAATATAGTGTAAATAGTAGGTGAAGTTTTTAAGATCCAGAACTCCTGTTTTGTAGGTTAGTAAACTGTTTTGTATGCTTAAAACAAATTGGTTTGTTAAAACTCAGTGAGTATAAAAGAAATAGTTACACCCGATGCAAAAATTAATATGGCTAAATAACATTATAAACAAAGAATGCACATTTTCCTGTGACATGCAATGTATATTGTAGAAGGAGGTAAAAACTGGAAACAAATCAAAATCCTGTGAAGGCTCCAGGAGCCACAACAGGTTGTAATTTCCTTTTCAGGTTGCTGTGTGAGAAAGCAGAACTTAAAGTAAAAACTCAAAACTGTAAATCTCTGGCAAAAGTTATTGTGTCCCTTTTTAAGACAAAGCTACAAACAGCTTTTAATCTAAAAGCAAGCCAGAAAGTGTCTGTGGTGCAAATGCCCTAGCTGGCAGCACAAACAAAACAAAACAAAAAAAATGTTTGCAGGTAAATAAATAGTTTGATTAGCAAACTACCTGAGACCAGAACAAAAAGGGGTCTGCATATGGAAAAATTTCAAGATGGTTTTAAACACACTGGTCTCAAAGCTAAGTTGTCTAAATAAAAGGCATGCTGTCACAGGATACTTAAACACCTATTGGTAAGATCCACAGGGCTACTTGTTATTTAATGCTAATGTTCATAATTAACCCTGTAATATGTACATGATTTTCTTTTTTTTTTTAAAAAAAGAAAAACCTTTAAAATGTTAAAATAATCATTGGAAACACATCTCACACTTAAAACCTTCCCAGCATTATAGTAATAATGCTTCTTGGCTACTCTCTATTCATAAACCTAACACAGCAGAAACTTACTAACTTAGTCTGCTGTACAAAAGGAAAACTAAAGTACACCTCCTAAATTTATTAATTACACAGTGGGGTAATTCACCCACAAGAAGGGGTAAAAACCATTGAAACCTGTTTTGCTACAAAACAAAAATATTTAACTATAGGAGTAATTGTAAGCAAAGAAACATGAAAACATATTTGTAAAAGAGAAAGTATGTAAATAATAATGCCACCCCCAAAGGGGTAGAAGTATGTTCTTGTTTTGTCTTTCAGAAAATCAGGACAAGCTGGTACCAGCTAAATACCCTACAACACCATGGATGTATTGTTGCAACAAAGATTGTTTTATGTTTTGTGTTTGTCTCATGTCTGTCTGTCTGTCTAACTAGCTAGTATACTGTGTTAAAGATAATCTGCAGTAGGCAGGAAAGGTTCAATAAGCATTAAACATGTTAACTGCATTTAGAGAAACCCAGTGTAAATGGCTGTGGAGAAATCTCAGAGGAACTGAGGGTTGTTTCAGAAGAGGCAGAATCAGCCAGGGAATTGGAGCAGTCTGGCAACCAAGTGACTGGGTATGACCAGCTTGCTGGGAAGTCAGTGTGTTTGGGACAGGAGTATTCCCAGGGGAGGCACACCCAGCCAGGCCTTTTGTCTTTGGAAGAGGGAGTTTTGCATTTGAAACCACAGGGCAATGGGGCAAGACCTATGTGGCCAAGGAAGGCTGCAGATTTTTCAACCTAAAAACCCAAAATTGTCAGCGTACACTTGGGATGAATTTGTTCCTGCTACTTATGCTAACTTTCATAACCACTGTACTGCAGTTACTAAGAATGTAACAATGTTCAATGTGCAGGATTTTGTACCAAAACCCTGGAAATGGTTAAAAAAAAATGTACCCAAGAGCACATTGTATGTTCAAAAGCCTTGTAACATTGGTATTTTACTGTTAGTACTTGTAATTAGTGTTGAAGCTTCTCACCTGAGAAAGGGGAATTCCAAAATTGGTGTGTGATGTGAAAAGGGAAACTGAGGCACACCACCAATTTTGTTTTCAGGGCTAAATGCAAGGATGCCTACACTATATGGGATGAGAGCACATAAATTCATGCACTGTTAATTGGGTTTCAAACTGTTGCCCAAGCTGCCCTTGATAAAATCACTATTTTTTCTCTCGCTCTGGGCAAAGTCACCTAACCTGGATAAAGAGAATATTTGTTACATTACAATCACAAACACATGTTGCCTCACGATACCTTCTCTTAAACAGATTAAATAGAAAGTGACACTACGAGTATACCAGATATCGTAGTGTCAAAAGGGGGAGTATGTAGGGATAACATTAATGTATTGAAAATGATTCCTCCAAATGGAAGTGACTCCCCATAATTTGTTCCCCACAACTTAAAGTGTTTAGATTTATTAGGATTCTTCTTCTTATTATTATTATTTGTTAAGATTGTTAAATGTTTAGATTTATTATTATTATTGCCCCTTTAGAATATAATGTATTAGGTAATGTAACTTAGAACTGTTAAAAATATAATCCTATGTAACCAGAAACAGCCCCCCCCCATCTGTGCTCCAGGGCATGCTCAAGCTTGTGCAAGGGGCTGCTTGAAATTGACATTGCAGAGATACATTGTAACAATGCATTGTCAAGCCACTAACTCTGCTATGGGAGCCAAGCCCTGTAATTGACTAAGGCCATTGTTACTTAATTGAGGCCTGTTCTCTTTAAAACATTGTAACTTTATTCAGCACTCAGAGAATGTTTTAAGCAATACCACCCAGAAACTTTCTGTAACTACAACTCTGATATATGTAAAGTTATTATTACCAGAAACTTTTTGTAACTACAACTCTGATATATGTAAAGTTATTATTATACAAAAACATTGTATGGGAAACATTAAGGAATGTATGTAAGAATGAGAGAGTGCTTGGATGATGAGTGAATGGTTCTGAGAGGTGCCAGCCTGAGAATACAGCAACAAAGGGCTGAAGAAGGCGTCAGGTGCCAGTGCAACCAAAAGGTGTCAAGTGGAGAAACTGGAGGTCCACCCGATGAGATCACTGATGAGCACCTGGCAGCCACCCTGGAGACATCAGCATGATACAGCAATTTCCATAGACTGGCATAGGAAGAAATTCCTATAAGAACTGGACTAAAAAACTATGGAATCAGAGTCCAAGGTTCTGCTGCCAGCCTACCAGGAGCTTCAGATGCGCATCTGATCAGGACTTCGCTCCCCACTACCATCACTTGTGTACAGAGTACCTGGCCAGTATCCTGTCACAAGCAACTTCCAGGCTGGTAACTATACACAGAACTTGAATGAATGGATGTATGAATGAATGGTTATATATATATATACACAAGTGTATAAGGGTTAAGTAGTGATAGGAATAAGTAGTTAAACAACATTGTTTGCTTCTATCTTTTCTTTATTTTTATTATTATCTTTACAATAAATGTGGCTTTTTGCCTTATCCCCCTCATAAGATCCTGCTTGCTTTTATTTGGTACAACACTTTCCCAAGTCTGTTGCTCATCAGTTTCAGCAGCGGCGGGCTGCTCCCCGTCCACCTCCCACCCCCTGGCCCGACGCAGTGTGGGTCCCGGCAGACCTGTCACAGGGGTATAATCCCCTTCCCCTTTTCTCCCCTTCCCTTTCCCATCCACAAGTGCCCATGGGGCTCACAGAAGCTCCAATTGTCCGGCTGGCTGGAGCACTTCCGGGTTCCAGTTGGTGCCGGACTATCGGGAGTGCGGACCACTGGATGCCGGACAATTGGAGTTTTACTGTAATAAACAATTACTGCATCCAAACAGCAACACAACATTTATAACCATTTGATCAAGATACTTATAAACAGACTAAACCCCAGGGTACTTAGACCCATATTGATAATTTCTAACTTGAGCAGATAATATTAATGAACCCTTTAAATATACACTCTTCTTAACAAACAAATGATGTCATTCCTAATTATCAGACTTCAGCTAAAACCAGATGAAGCAGTTTCTTGCATAGGCAATTACTTACTGCACCTGGTACCCAATTAACATGTTTTATTTCTATTACTTCAGACAAACTTTCAATAAGTTAACACTAGTTATTTCAAAGGCTCACTGCATGTTTAACACAACTGTTCTTTCTCATGATCTCATGCTTTTTGGTTGCATGACTTGCATGTATTGCATATGCCAGGTTCTCAACTCAATTTTAAAACATAGTTCACCCAAATTTAATGTGGGCCTATATTCCTACAGAGGAACATACAATATATCAACCAGTAATAAAGAAACTATGTTAATTAACTCACAAAATAAATATTTGATCAATTTTCCATCCAGCTACAGAGCTGTCTGGAAAAAAATTCAAACACTTTGATGAAAATGGAAAAGAAAATGTTCACCAGTGTTTTTCTTTCTCCAAACAGTTTTGTTTCCTGCAATTGCTGAGCAATTTCAATAAGTCTGCTTGTAGATGTTGGAGGGATGAGACCAGGTATGCGTGTATGTGTGTGTGGGAAGAGTATCCCTCATCTGTTTAATACAAAGTTTCTTGCACCTTCCTCTGAAGCATCTGCTGCTGGAGACCATCGGAGACAAGATATCAGACTAGAACCACTGGTTTGTTCCAGCACAGCAGTTCCTATGTGCTTATGGTCTTCATTTTGGTATATGGGAAAGCAAGGAATCACACTGTTTACTACAAATACCCCAGAACAATTCAGATAAGCTTACTCATTCAGTGGCAATGAAACACTCTTATAAAACGGGACAAATAGAATATACAGACTTTATCTTACAAGAAAAAATATAATCACAACTTTTTAACTAAGAATGCAGGTGTGGGACTAGGTAAAGTGTTTCTATCAATGATACAGCTACATTGATAAAATGCCTAATTATGCCATGAAAATATCTTCAATTCAAACATTTCAAATATTTTACTTGTTGCAGTCAGTATGAAAGATTCCAGACTTAGAATGAAAATCTTGTAGTCCTGGTCATTCCCAATCAATGAAACATACAGCCTGGTAACATGCTTAGTGATGGGAAATGACAGACATAGAATGACATCACTCTTTATTTTTAACTAACTGGCTGCCTTTTGGTGAGTTTGTCTGCTGCTGGCAATACCACAGGAGTGTTAGTCACATCAGGCTTTAAAGAAACTGCACAGCAGTACTGTGCTGAGTCTGATTCCAGTAGCCAGAAATTTCTGGTGCCAAAAGGCACTTTCTTTTGTTTCAAATTAAGGTCAGTGCCTTCAGTCAATAGGCAGATGGATGATTTGTGACTTCTCTTAAAGGGATAGTAATGAATATTGTACCAACAATGATCTCTGAACACCAAGAAAAGACATTCATACGAACAAGAAATGACAGTTACATTACAAGATAAACATTTATGAGTTAGAAATCTTTGTGCTTCAAAGCATAACCAAGTCACCCACTAACTTCCTAGTGATCCTGAACTAGACAGATCGTTGGTCTGATTCAGTCTGGCAATTCCTATGTTCCTATTACTATGTATACTGTGTAGTGGTTTCTAAACTAGATCCCAACAGAATATGGCTTTAGGGCAATTTTATGTCTATATCATTACATAAGAGAGATGGAAGACCTGAGCTTTTGAATTGGGGGAATACAATGGTTACTTCTTCCAGGACCCCAGAAAGAGCTTAGTAACCCCAGATGCAAATCCTGTTTTATTTGCTACTTGTTCTCTCTGCCACCCCATTTATCTTATCTACCTATTATGTCTTGTCTTTCAGACTGTAAATTCATTGGGGAAAAGACTGGCATTTATTATGTGTAAATACATATATTGATAACACAATAGGGCCCAAGCTAGTAGCAATCTTTATGTACTACCACGAGTTATGGTTTTGATGTAGATACTCCCTTCCCAATTCCCTGGCATGTAGGTCAGTAGAACTGGATGGATGTGCTGAGAGCAAATGCTGCATTTTCTTTGCTCAATGAGGATCTGAGAGAGGTACTGTACCTTCACACTGTCCTTAGTCAGTCCTGTGACACAAGCTAGCCCACAGACTGCCATCCTGTAATAATTTGTTGTTCTGAAAAACTCCAACATAGGGCACATAACGTATCCATACAGCAGGGGTGGGGAAACCTAAGGCCTGGGGGCCAGATGCAGTCTCCAGATTGCCTAAATCCAGCTCCCAAGGCTCAGGACTCCTCCTACCCCCCACCCCCAGCATTGGGGAGCCCACACTGGTGCTCTAGCCCTCCTACTGTCCCTCCGCAGGGCTGGAACACACAAAATTTACAAGGCTGGGTTCCCCAAAGCTCTGGTGAGTGAAGGAAATGTGGAGACTATCTTTCTCCTTCTCAGTCAGGGGCTGTCTCAGTGAGTTTTGAGTTTTTGTTTTGTTTTACATCTCACTTGTGTGTGGCCCCCAACTTATTTTTCTATGGGTCAGTGGCTCCTGACCCAAAAAAGTTTTCCCACCCCTGCCATACAGCATTGCCTCCTAAAACTGTCATAATGTCATTGATGAGAACAATGATGTACCTGTATAGAAAAAATCACACACTTTCCAATCACAGAATAGCAGTGATGAGAAAGGTCATCAGAAATACTTAAATGGTACCTTTATCCTAATAAACTCACCAATTAAAAAACACAAAGAAGATGTTTAAAATTAATGTAGATGCTGATATAGAGGCAGCAAGCAGCTATACAGGAGCTGGTACATGTGGGAAGCTAGTTTGAAAGCCACCCCAACTAGAGGCAGCAGCATGGGGGAACTGGTGGCTCCGCAGAAGCTGGTACTTGTGAGGAACCAGCTTTTAAGGCAGCTCTCCCCAACACCAGCTCCTCCCTACCCCATGCTGCTGCCTCTGATACAGAGGTGGGGGTGGGAGGTGCATGTAATGGTGCAGGTTACAGGAGGCCCCCGACTTGCGACCATCCGAGTTCTGACCCCCCACACTTTCAACCATTTTTGTAAGTGTAGAAAGGGCCAGAAACCCCTGACTTATGTCCTCAGCCCGCATTTACAGTGGTGCACAGCACCTATTGTAAATGAGGGTTTGAGTTACAACACCCCCAACTTGCAATGCTTCTCGTGGAGCCAATCACGTTGCAAGTTGGGGGCCTCCTGTAATTGATGAGCCAAGGCACATCAGTTAACCATGTATACAAATACACATTAATATCCCTAATTCCTATGCTGTACCAAAGCTAATACTAAGATGAAAAGATGTGGGCATTCTGGTTATCAAAACTCTGGAAGGTGGAAAACCTACCCCAGTCTGACAACATGAGGATATTTCCAACTTTATCTCAAGAAAGTGACTCCAAGACTAAACACATGGTTTGATTCTCAATTAGATGAAAACCCACAGCTTCCATTAACTTCAATCTGAGATCTGGGTGTTGGGCATAGCTAAAAATCAAGGGGAAAAAAAAACAGGTCTCACATACCCTTATGAAAATCAGTGATTTTAGCCACATAAAAAGCCCTGTTGACTGACATAGGACCACTCATGTCATGTTCATAAGTGTTTGTAGGCCTAAAGAAAGAAAAATGTTCTTTCACATCAGCAGTAACAGACAGATCTATTATTGTTATTGCCAAGGCTCAACAAATCCACTTATCTACTCGCCCGTGGCGAGGATTTCAGCTGGTCGCCCTGTTCACCGGCGGTGCGCACATGCGCAATGTGGGTCTGGCGCATGTGCGGTGCGGGGTTGGCAAGTGGATTTTCGCCACAGTCGTCGAGCCCTGGTTTTTGCATAACATTCAAATGCATCTGAGTTTTCATATAACATAGAAATACATATATAATATATGTACACTGCATGCATTTTAATATCCCCATATGAAACAATAACGGAGTTCACAGTTACTGCTGTGGCAGGAGAACAACCTTCTTTTATTTTTACAAATTAATTTAAACCTTAGAGCAGCAGTTCTCAATCTTTTTGGGCTCCGGAGCCCTTTACATGCATAAAAATTTATGCGGCGCCCCAGCAGTCCACTGATTGTATGTGTTGTACCTATCGATGTTTCCAGTTTGTCAACCTCGTGGAGTCCCTGGAGATGTCTCGCGGAGCCCTGGGGCTCTGCGGAGCACAGTTCGAGAAACACTGCCTTAGAGACATCATACTCACAGTATATTTATAGGTAACCTGAAAAAGAAGTGCCTCTGCTGAGATCAGTCTGAACCAGAAGTGAAAAACTGGTGCATCCCAGTGTGGCAAACCCTTAAGAGAGTGGCTGGTTGAGGGCGGGGCTCTGGATGCTGTCGGACACTGTCCATGGGTAAGGTTCCAGACCTGCTGCTGGGCATGTTTGGCTAACCCCTCCTGTTCTGGCCCCCATCCTCCACAGCCAAAGCCCAAACCACTCCCTTGCTCCCTCATGGCTGTCAGCCCCAGCGTCAGACAGCTGGGTGTGGGGAAGGCAAGGACCCAGCCCTGTTAGCCCTAGCCAGCAGCCACGGTCCCTGGGCAGCGTGGCCACAGCACAGCTAGGCTACATCTACATTGTGGAGTTATTTCAGGATACCAGAAGCTATTAGCTATTCTGCATCTTTAAAGCAGTCTGTTATTTCTAAATAGATTTCAAAACAACAGGCACGCTATTCCGGCATCCCTGTAACCCTCCTTCCACGAGGGGTAGGGGACATTTTGGAATAGTGCTTCGTTTTGAAATTCTCTCAAAATAAGTTACTGCAATTTGCACAGTGCAAATGGTGGTCGCTCATTTCAAGGTAAGGGCACTGTGGAGGCTCACCCTAGGCAGCCCAGTGCCACAGCCCCGGTTCCAGCAGCATAGTCCCCACTGCCCTACAGCCTCGAGTACCCCCCCCCTAATCCCTGCCCTGACTCCTGCACCTCCCACATTTCTGCCTTGAGCCCCCCACACTTCCCACCCCTCCCCCGACTCCTGCACACACCCCGCGCCGCGCCGCAGCCTCACCTATCGCCCCGGCCCCACGTACATTCCCTGTGCTGCCCGCAGCGACAGCCCCGCCCGCATTTAAGTCACTTTCGCCCTGGGACGGCCCCATACGCCGCGGCGGGCGGGCGGGCGGGCGCGAGCGAGCAGTAGGCGGCGCTGGGCTCAGAGTATCGTTACCCCGGCCACGCCTTGCCGTGAGCAGCAGCAGCCGCCGCACGAGTTACAGATGGGGAAACTGAGGCAGAGCGGAGCAGTGCCCCGCCGAGCAGCCTGAGCGCTCAGCCCCGCCCCCGCGCCTGCCAGGGGTCCTCCAGGCCGCTAGGTGGGGCGCTGGCGGGCGGGTCGGTGGCGCATGCGCGGGCCGGCGCTGCGCGGAGGCGATGGGCGCCAGGGTGACCCGCGCGTTCCGCAACTTCAACTTGGAGAACCGGGCCAGCCGCGAGATCAGCAAGAACAAGCCCACGCCGGCCCCCCGGCACCGCGCCGCGCCGCGCGCACTGCCCGGTGAGCGCCCGCGCCGCGGGGGGAGGGGCGGCAGGGGGCTGGGGCACGCGCCGCGGGGGGAGGGGCTGCTAAAGGTGGATTTCGGGGCGCTGGGGCACGTGCGGGGTAGTGGGCAGGGCTGGGGGCTGTGGCGGGTTACGGGGCGGGGAGGGGACAGTTGACGGAGGGGCTGGTTGTCTCCCCCAGCGGAGCCCTGCAGGCTGCGAGGAGCCCAGGAGCTGGGAGCGGCCGCGGGCTGCTGCGGACAGTGACCCCTAATCCTGCCCGCTGCTACCTTCAGCCTTGTTGTTTGGCTGGACGCTGCTGATCCAGGGCATAGGCTGGCGGGTGGGGTCCTCGCGTCTCAGCCTGGTTTACTTGTGGGTTGTGTGACTTTGTGAGGAAGCCAGTCTGTCCCCCAGCTCCTGCGGAGCCGACTGCCCCATGCATGGAACAGGTTGGGACTTGAACCCACCAGCCTTCCCTCCCCAGGCGAGGAGGGTTACATGGTTATTTAAGCACATTTTAACATCTCTAACCGAGCATGTGCTCTAATCAGTAAGCAATGGAACAATGTTAACCAGGATAACGTTAAGGGAAGAGTCACTAAAGTTATCCACCTCTCCACAAGGTGGTAGATAGATAGGTCATTAGGATAATTCCCAGCTGTGTCTACACTGGATGTTAGTTAGGTTGACCTAATTATATCTTGCAGGGTATGAAATTTGTCTCTGTCTCTTTGAGAGGCAGCAGCATGGGAGGATAGGGGGTGGCAGGTGGCTCTGTGGTAGGGATGTTAAATTTAATTGGCTAATTGAATAGTTGATGCAATTTGCATTGACTATTCAGCGAATCAATAAGGGTGCCTCTGCCTTTGAAGTGTAGCAACAGTCTCCAGGGCTGTTGCTACATTTCAAAGGTGAAAGTGCTGCAGAGCGCATGGGATCTGTGGGGGACTCAAGCAGTCCCCCCGCCCTGGCCCCGTGCTCCCTGCAGCATTTCAAAGCAGCAGTGCTGCATGGAGCCTGAGGTCAGTTTGGGAATTCCCAGCTGACCCCAGGCTCCACACAGTGCTGACACTTCAAAATGCCATTTGCAACCCTGGGCTCCACGCAGCGTTGCAAAGTAGCAGACTCTGGACTTTATGTGGTGCTGCCATTTTGAAATGGCACGTGCAACCTGGGCCAGCTGGGGACTCCCCAGCTGGCCGTGGACTGCATGCAGAATTTCAAGACGGCAGCACCGCATGGAGCCCAGGGTCTTGCCATGGGCTCCACATGGCGCTGCAGCTTTGAAACACCCCTTCCTCTCCCTGCCCCCCTTGCTACCTCTAGACCTGGCCTATTCTAGACCTGGCCTAATTGCTTAAAATTGCTACTCTTTTCCTCTTGAATAGGCATAATAAATTCTCTTTTCCTTGTGTATGAGGGATTAAGTATTGTGAATATTAGAAATAACATGGAAATCTGATTTCCCTGAAAGTATTTACACTGTCTTCACATGCATTAATTTTCACTTGAGTTGTGTGATGTCTTATGGGTATAAGCCAACAAGAATATGTGTGCAAGTAAATGATTTTCTGCTTTAAATCTTTTTTCTTAGACTATTCAGACCTCCAAGAGGAAATCCGCAGAAAAGATGACAAACTTCTTACCTTACTGAAAGAGGTTTATGTTGATTCCAGAGATCCACCTGTACAAGTGAGCATGTCTTCCTTCTGCTATGATTATAGCAGCAAGCATTTTTCAGATGACAAAATTAATAACGTACCAATGCTTATGTGATGAATAGGCTTAGCAGCTTACTCCACCGTTGAACCTCTGTGGTCCTCAACTCTCTGATCCTGCAATGTCTGTGGTCCAATGTTGCAGGGCCAGTGAGCCCCAGCCACAGAGTTTGCCCATGGCTGGCCACCTGTAGAGCCAGTAGCCTTGGGGCAGGGAGCCCATCCAGCAGGCCAGTGGCAGGCTGGGGGCAGGGAGTCCTGCCTCCGCAGATAGAGTAAGATCAGCCTGGAGAAAAACCTCTTCAGCCGGGGCAGGGAGTCCTGCTGTGATTTGGAGTGAGACCAGCCTGGAGAAAATCCCCAGTGGCTGGGGGCAAGCAGCCCTGTCTACTATGGCTGGACTGCCTTGGTCCCAAGAGTGTCAGACCAGGAGGTCCAGCCTGTAGCTGTTAATAGATTAAATTGAGATTTTTTTATTGATGTTTTATAATTTCAGGGTTACCTTATTTATTTAAGAGTGTCATCAGCCTCTGTTTATGGTTTCAGCTTTCCTTCCTTTCTATGAAGTTGTCTATACAGGCATCTTCATCTATCACAGAGACTCTTATCTGAGTGCACCTTCCTTGTGCCACAGCCTCTAAAATATGTTCACAGATTTGGGTTTCCAGAAGTTTAATCAGCCAGTCTGTGGAAGGGAAATAGGAAATTAGACGGGAAATAGAATTCCTGTTGATTCTATATGTGGTAGAGGAAATTGGAGCTTGTGTGGAGAGCAAAGAAGCTAGTACCAGAAATAAAGAAATTATTAAAATATCACTTAAAATGTTGGTGTCCTTTTAAGTGAAGTTGTGTATCTGTTTGGGTGAGGAAATGGTAAGATGTTTTATTTATATTGTTTTTGTATGAAACGGATGATCTAACAGCAGTTGTCTATGTGGTATGCATGTAAAATAAGGATGTTAAGAGGCGGGTAATTGGCAAATAGTGTAGTCGATACAATTTGTATCAAGTAGACGATTAGTTGATAAGGGAAGGCACTCAGTCCCGGCTTCCATGGGTCTGGAACCGACCCCACTGCAACTCTGCATTTTAAATGTAGTAAGAGCTGGCCTGGCTCTTGCTACAATTAAAATTCAGAGCCGCAGCGGGGTAGGTTCCAGACCCATGGAAGCCAGGATTGAGCTGGACTTGCTCAGTCCCAGCTCTCATCGGGTCTGGGGCCTATCCCTGCTGCAGCTCTGCAGTTTAAATGTAGTAGTAGCCAGGCTGATAGTCAGCAGCACAATGGGCAGAGGAGCAGCAGCACTATGGAGACAGTGCTGGGGAGAACTGGCTTTTAAGCCAGCTCCCCCCAACACTGGCTCCTGCTTCTTCCCTGCCCTCCCCCTTGCTGCTTCTAGTACAAAGGCAGCGGGGGGGGGGGGAGGCGATGTGAGTAATCAACTCAACTACACGATAAGCCTAGCCTTATCGCTTACATTTCTAATGTAAGGCTAAACATATTGGCATTAGATTCAAAGAAGTGAGTCCTAGGTCTGCCTTTATGCTTTGTTTTCAGTGTTTGTAGCCGCATTGGTCCCAGGTATGTCAGAGACAAGGTAGATTAGGTAATACCTTGACTTGTAGAAAGAGCTTTGTGTAGACTAAGAACGTGTCTTTTTCACTAACAGAATTTGATCCAGTAAAAGACATTACCTCATCCGCTTCGTGTGTGTCTTATATTTAGCATTTCTGTAATACTTTCCATCTAAGACAAAAAGCTTTTCAGAAATGTTAATGAATCTCTAGTGAGATATGGTAATAGTGTTATCTTCATTTTACTTGGGTGATAGAGAAGCTAAAAACGTATCAGATTGCTGACAACTTGACTTCAATGGAAGTCGATGCTGCTCAGTTGCTTGAAAATTTTGTGCATATATTTTGTGTGTCTGTTCCTGAAATTAGGCATCTTCATTAGTCAGCTATTCAAATAACTGATATTTAACATCCCTAATCTCATGAATTCTTATTGGTTACTTGACTATTCTGTAGGGGCCGGCAGCCAGTGCATTCCATCTCCACTCCCAAGGAGCCCCTTGCCACTCCTCTTTGCTGCCTCTTTATCAGAGGCAGCAGCCCGGGGTGCCAGGCTGGAACTGGTCCACAAGGGGAGCCAGTTTAAAAACCAGTTTCACTCATGGACTGGCCAATTATCACCCCACACTGCTGCCTCTAATAAAGAGGCAGCAGTGCAGGGTGGCAGCAACCCCTGTGCAGGGTGGCGTCTGAGATCCCAAACTTGGTGCAACCCAGAACCAAGCTGGGCTGCTTGCCTGCCCGGCTCCTAATAACATTTTAAATGTAGAACTAGAGTGGGGATGTGTACCAGACCTGGCACAAGTTGCTGGCCAGCCTACTAAAAATGTACTGGTGGGGGGTATGCATGTAGTCCAGTGTTTCTTAAACTTTTTAAGACCGAGGGACACCAAACAATAGTTTTTTTTTTTTTTTTATGGGGAACACCAAGGATTTTTTTGTTTAAAAAAACAAAACAAAAAAAAAACCCCAAAAAACAACCACCAGACCTGGGGGTCGAAATGCACCACGACCGCCCCAGGAAGACTGCCCTAATAACAGTCTAGTACATGGAGCTGAAAACATAGACCACAAAAAAGTAAGGATAATAATAAACAAATGCTGGGTGTTCAGCTGTCCAGAAGAATAACCTACCTGCCTTCCCCCCCTCCCCCTCCCCGCATCCCCCTTCTGTTCTGAAATGTGATTTGTCCTTTTCATATGTGTTCATTTTTTTAAATTGTATCCTTTGGTATATATGGTTGTGACTATTTTCTTCCACTATTTGATCTGAGGAAGTGGGTCTGGCCCATGAAAGCTCATCATCTAATAAACCATCTTGTTAGTCTTTAAAGTGCTACATAGTCCTGCATTTTGCTTCAGAAAAATAAGATACTGATGTAGGTGCTGAGCTTTTGGCCATGATAACTGTTGCTGAAACTGATCTGTATAAAACATGGTGCTTTGAGAACAAAATAGTGCTGGATTATGGTAGTGGTTTTCATTCTGTGTTCTACATACTGTCTAAGACTTCCAAAAAGGTTCAGGTTCAGTCAGGAAAGTTGGCAACCCTAGACAATGCATGAGGATCAAAGTATTCACAATGGAAAAACTGTAGAGTATTTTCTATTTTAATTAAAAGGAAAATCTTTAATGAAAGAAATAGGCAGGGAATGTGCACTGCACAGAATAAACAGAACTCTGATTGACTTGAATTTTTTTTTTCTCTTACCACACTAGGTAAAAGATGAAGGTGGAAGTATCCCAAATTTACAGCAGGAATACAGACTTACAACACTAGCTCATTTAAGCAAACTAGATGTTCAGAAGATCCCCAAAGGCAAAATTTCTCTGGTGGAGGCTCTGACTCTTCTCAATAATCATAAACTTTCTCCACAAATATGGACCGCAGAGAAAATAGCAAAGGAATACAGTCTAGACTTGAAGGAGGTCACTGCTCTCTTAGAATTCTTCATACCTTTTGATGTAGAAATCTCCCCTTCCAAAGACAAAGAAGCTTTAGAAATTTCTCCTTCCAAAGACAAAGAAGCTTTAAAACCTTCTTAATGGTGTTTTCCTTTGACACTTCTCATACAGTTTGTGTAGGAATTTGGTCACATGCGCTTCAAGGTTGTCCTCTTGTAGCAATAAGATGCTTTATTTATATGACTGCATTCCGTGTGTGATTGCTGCATGGGGGGAAAAAATGTATTTGGTATACTCTGGTTCATAATCTGTCTTACATATGCCTGATAAGGAGAAATCAGTGAAATCTGTCCAGAACAAGAAATGAGCCACTTAAATTGTTCTGCTTGTTTGCGGAAAGAATTTCTTTTTAAATAAATGTCACCTGTTACTGAGAATCAAATTGAGAATGTGTTGTCTTTGGACTTGACTCAACCCTCATTTTCTAACTATTCTGCAGCTGTCTTTATCATGGCACCGACTCTTACTCACACAGTTGTGTGTAATCAGCATGCAAACAAATGAAAAACAGCCACTTTTCCTGTATTCAAAAAATGTTGGGAGAGCATGTTTGCTTCATAAAAAAAGATGATTGCAGGGGAAATAGAATTTTCAAGCATGTCGATCTTAAAAGCAAAAGAGAGTACTTGGGAGATAGCTTTTACACCTTCTTTAAATAGGGACCCATAATGGGTAGGGTGGTCAGCTCAGTTGCATCCATTCCATTCTAGTTAGCCCCACTTTTGGGGTGAACTTTTGTAAGTCATTCATCAGTTTATAAACAGGAGAGTGGTAGTATCTGAACCAATTACAGATTTCCTTGGCTCCTGCATCTTTGTGTGATACAGTGGTTCATTTCATGTAAGCAAGATTAGTAAGTAGCTTTCAAATTCAGCTGGTTTCTTTTTTTCTATAAATAGAAACATCTGTGGAGGGCCAAATGACTTCTAGTATCCTTATTTATCCATGAAGTGTTTATATAGTCTAACCTAGAAATTCAGGTAACCAGTTTCTGGATTAGAGATGTTTGATAACGGGTAATGGAATAGTTGAGTAACTGTTCCCACGCAGACAGCCTGAAACAGAGGCAGCAGTGCAGGGTGGCAGCAGCCTCTGTCCATGGGGGGTCTGAGCTCCCCATAGGCAGAGCAGCTTCCATCTGCGGCAAGCCTGGGCCTGCCTCAGACAGTGGCTGCTCTGGCAACAGCCCCTATCTGTGGGGGATCCAAGCTCCCCACGGACTGAGGTTGCTACAGGAGATGCAGAGCAACCTCTGTCTGTGGAGAGATCATAGAATCATAGAATAATAGGACTGGAAGGGACCTCGAGAGGTCATCGAGTCCAGCGCCCCGCCCTCAAGGCAGGACCAAGCTCCGTCTACACCATCCCTGACAGATGTCTATCTAACCTGTTCTTAAATATCTCCAGAGAGGGAGATTCCACCATCTCCCTTGGCAATTTATTCCAATATTTGACCACCCTGACAGTTAGGAATTTTTTCCTAACGTCCAATCTAAACCTCCCCTGCTGCACTTTAAGCCCATTACTCCTTGTCCTGTCCTCAGAAACCAAGAGGAACAAATTTTCTCCTTCCTCCTTGTGACACCCTTTTAGATATTTGACACCCTGTGAACAGTGGCTGCTACCCGAAGCAGCCTCTGCCCGCGGCAGAGCCAGGCTTGACTAAACAGAGGTTGCTCCGGGAGTTATGAAGTAGTCTCTGTCCGTGGGGAGCTCAGACTCCCCACAGACGGGCTGCTTTGCAGCAGCTTCCCCCTATGTCCTCGCCCCCACTGCTGCCTCTGATACATGCAGCAGTGTTTGGGGAGAGGAGGACAGGCAGCACCGCAGAGCCACTGCTGGGGGAACCGACTTTTAAGCTGGCTCTTGCTTTTCCCTCACCCCCCTGCTGCCTCTGATACAGAGGCAGTAAGAAGGTGGGAAATTGTAATTGTCTAGTCAGCTACTTGTTGACATCCCTGTTCTGGGTAGAAATCTCTCTAGATCCCACTGCTGTTATGCATGTATGTATTACCATGTTGAAGGTAAACTGCATCATCTATTGTTCTTAGCTAAGCATTTTTATGTGTTCTAAACTAGGCATAGGCTAGTTGCAAGTTGTAAACCTTTTAATACAATGTCTGTTCATCCAAATGTATAAAGAAAATATTGCTTTGCATGGGTGACCAAATAATATGGACTTTTCATGATGATGTGAATAATGTTATAATTTATGTTGGTATCTTTTCTGTTTGGAAGGAAAAGACAAACTTTGCCAACTTTACATCTCAACTTCTAAGGCATTCTTAAAGTAATGATCGTGTCTTTTAGGATTAATAACATCCACTAAATTTAGAACTTAAAATCAAGTAAATTTTGAGGGAGGGAATACAAACAGGTCTATGATGTGCTTCTTTGATAAATGTCTGGTTTTTTTTTCCCTGAGGCTTCTTGATTATCAGAAATTAAGTAAAATTCCTAGCAAGACTAACATTAGCTTTGCTATTTCACAGCAAAATCCTTTCCACTTGCATTATAGCTGATTTGGTTTCTAGCTTGATCCCAAATACCTATAGTTTGTTTGTACAAGCCATACCCCAGATGCTTTAGTCAGCTGACATGGGCCAGCTGTGGATGTCTGCAGCCTCATTCTCAGTTTTGGTGCTAAAGTAGCAATATTGGATCTATCAAACAGGAAAGGTTTCTTTGTAGTTTCAAACTGGGAGAGGGAATGACTGAACTCCAAACCTCCTGTATTTTCTTATCCTGTAGAGCACACCCTTTCTGTGCAGGGTGGGAAAAGATGTGTGTCCTTTCCACCTCAGTCCTACATTCCTGCTAACTCTGAGCCTTCAAAAATCAGAAGGCAGACCCAAAACGGTTAGAAAATTGGCTTGAAAATTGTAGATGTTTTTGTAAAAAGCCTATTTTGGATTTTATCCTGATAAGTCTGTCAGTACTAGGCAAATTAGTTGAAACTATAGTAAAGAATAAAATTGTTAGACACATAATTAACATAATTTGTTGGGGGGAAGTCAACATGGTTTCTGTAAGGGAAATCATGGCTTACTAATCTACTAGAGTTCTTTGAGGGGGTCAACAAACATGTGGACAAGGCGGAATCCAGTGGATATAGTGTACTTAGATTTCCAGAAAGCTTTTGACAAGGTCCCTCACCAAAGGCTCTTAAGTAAGTTGTCATGGGATAAGAGGGAAGGTCCTTTTGTGGATTGATAACTGGTTAAAAGACAAGAAACAAAGGGTAGAAATAAACTGTAAGCTTTCAAAGGGGAGAGAGGTAACTAGTGAGGTTCCCCAAGGATCCGTCCTGAGACCAATCCTATTCAACTTATTTATAAATGATCTAGAGAAAGGGGTAAACGGTGAGGTGGCAAAATTTGCAGATGATACTAAACTGCTCAGGATAGTTAAGACCAAAACAGACTCTGAAGAGCTTTGAAAAGATCTCGCCAAATTAAGTGACTGGGCAACAAAATGGCAAATGAAATTTAATGTTGATAAACGTAAAGTAATGCACATTGGAAAAAATATTTCCAACTATACATACAATACGATGGGGACTAATTCAGCTACAATTATTCAAGAGAGAGATCTTGGAGTCATTCTGGATAGTTCATAGAATAATAGAATACTAGGACTGGAAGGAACCTCGAGACGTCGTCCAGTCCCCTGCCCTCATAGCAGGACTCAGTACTGTCTAGACTATCCCTGATAGACATTTATCTAACCTACTTTTAAATATCTCCAGAGATGGAGATTCCACAACCTCCCTAGGTAATTTATTCCAGTGTTTAACCACCCTGACAGGGACCTTTTCTTAATGTCCAACCTAAACCTCCCTTGCTGCAGTTTAAGCCCTTTGCTTCTTGTTCTACCCTCAGAGACCAGGAAGGACAAGTTTTCTCCTTCCTCCTTGTGACACCCTTTTAGATACCTGAAAATTGCTATCATGTCCCCTCTCAATCTTCTCTTTTCCAAACTAAACAAGCCCAATTCTTTCAGTCTTCCTTCATAGGTTATGTTCAGGGGCAGCCCATGAGCCTAGGCAAACTAGGCAGTTGCCTAGAGTGCTGCCAGCCAGGGCACCCAATGATGACATCACGGCCATTAACATCTGTGCAGGCGGGGTGCCGATTGCGCCTTCCATCTGGGGTACCAGCTGCCGCAGCCGGCCTCAGGCTACTCCTGGTTATATTCTCTAGACGTTTAATCATTCTTGTTGCTCTTCTCTGGACCTTCTCCAATTTCTCCACACCTTTCTTGAAATGTGGTGCCCAAAACTGGACACACTACTCCAACAGAGTAGAGCAGAAGAATGACTTCTCATGTCTTGCTCACAACATAACTGTTCTCTGAAAACATCCACTCAGTGTGCAGCGGCAGCCAAAAAAGCAAATAGAATGTTAGGAATCATTAAAAAAGGGATAGAGAATAAGACAGAATATCTTATTGCCTCTATATAAAAGCATGGTACACCCATATCTTGAATACTGCGTACAGATGTGGTTGCCTCATCTCAAAAAAGATATATTGGCATTGGAAAAGGTTCAGAAAGGGCAACAAAAATTATTAGGAGTTTGAAACAGGTCCCATATGAAAAGAGATAAAAAAGACTTGGACTTTTCATCTTAGAAAAGAGGAGACTAAGCGGGGGGGGGGGGAGGGGGGGATATGATAGAGGCCTATAGAATCATGACTGCTGTGGAAAAAGTAAATAAGGAAGAGTTATTTACTTATTCCCACAATAGAAGAACTAAGGATCACCAAATGAAATTAATAGGCAGCAGGTTAAAAACAAACAAAAGGAAATTTTTCTTTACTCAGCACACAGTCAACCTGTGGAACTCCTTGGCAGAGGATATTGTGAAGACTAGGACTTTAACAGGATTAAAAAAAAAGAGCTAGATAGATTCATGGAGGTTAGGTCCATCAATAGCTATCAGTCAAGATGGGTAGGAATGGTGTCCCTAACCTCCGTTTGTCTGGAAATGGATGACAGAAGAGGGATCATGTGAGGATTATCTGTTCTGGTCCCTCCCTCTGGGGCATCTGGTATTGGCCACTGTTGGCAGACAAGATATTGGTCTAGAAGGATCTTTGGTCTGACCCAGTATGTCCGTTCTTATGACCTATCTTCCGTGAACTTACCTCATTTTTTTTAACGTAATTCAAAAACTGTTGACCCTCTCAACAACCCTGCCAATGAATTCTACAGGTTGACTCTCTGTTGTGTAAAAAAGAAGCATAGGTTGGAGTTCCCTGGTGCGACAGTCTTGTGACCTGACTGATTCCAAATGAGGGAGTTTGCCGATCCAGGAGAGGTCAATTCTGACCTCTCAAGACTGGCTCTGCTGGCCTGGCTGCCAGCTTCCTGGCCAGTCCTCTGATACTATTGGCTCAGCTAGGCTTGTGGCCATAGCAGAGCTGCCGGCCTTGCTACCATGCTGGCCCCTCTAGAGCCCGCTGTTCTGCTGGCCAGCCAGGCTCCCAGATGCAGGCCCTGCTGCTGTGCTGAGCCTCCGGACACCTGCCCTGCTGGTCCTGCTGGAGTCAGCTGCTGCGTTGGGCACCTGGATCCCAGCTAAGCTCTGCCACCTTGCTGGCCACACCGGAGCTCACTGCTGCACTGACTACCCTGCTGCTGGCTCAGCCAGACTCCTGCAGCAGGGCCTCTGGCCACTGGCTCTACTGCCCTGCCGAGCACTCTGTCTGGGCTTTTGGTCCCTGCAGGACTCTCGGCTGCTGGCCCACCACTGGGATACTCTGGTCCAGGAACATCCATGGTCCTGCTGGTGCATGGCTGTCGCCAGGCCAGAGAGACCCAGTTTAGAGAGGTTCTATTTGTACTACTTTTTGTTTATTTTTAAACTGCTTCCTTGTTAAAGTCATTGGGTGACGTCTGGTTATTATGTTATGAATAAGTTCCTTATTCATTTTCTCCCCATCATTGATGATTTTATAGACTTCTATCATATACCCCTTTAGTCATCTCTCTTCTAAGATGGACAGTTGCAGATTTTTTAATCTTTACTCATTTGAAAGCGGTTCTCTACCCCTAATCATTTTTATCATCTTTCTCTGCATTTGTTCCATCTTAGTATATGGCTACGTCTACATTGGCCCCTTCTCCGGAAGAGGCATGTTAATTTCCAACTTCAGAATAGGGAAATCCGCGGGGGATTTAAATATCCCCCGCGGGATTTAAATAAACATGGCTGCTGCTTTTTTTCCGGCTTGGGGAAAAGCCGGAAAAAAGCATCTAGACTGGCGCGATCCTCCAGAATAAAGCCCTTTTCCGGAGGATCTCTTATTCCTACTTTGAATAAGAAAAGGGCTTTATTCCGAAGGATCGCGCCAGTCTAGACGCTTTTTTCCGGCTTTTCCCCAAGCCGGAAAAAAAGCGGCGGCCATGTTTATTTAAATCCCGCAGGGGATATTTAAATCCCCCGCGGATTTCCCTATTCTGAAGTTGGAAATTAACATGCCTCTTCCGGAGAAGGGGCCAATGTAGACGTAGCCTGTTTAGGGATGGGGCAAATGGAACTCTGCACAATACTCAAATCATGGGCATATTATAGATGTATGTAGTGGCATTAATGATATTTTCTGTCTCCTCAATCCCTTTTCTAAAAGTTCCTAACTTCGTTAGGGTTTTTTTTTTTTTTGGACTGCCACTGCATATTAAATGGATGTTTTCAGAGACCCTTTCAAGATGACTCCAAAAACTTTTTTGAGCAATAACAGCTATGTTAGACCCTATCATTTTGTATATGTAATTGGGATAATATTTTCCTATGTGCATTACTTTGCATTTATCAACATTGAATTTCATGTGTCATTTTATCATTTTTTTCATTGGCCACTCACCCAAGTTTTTGAGATCCCTCTGTAACTCTTTGCAGTCAGTTAGGTATTTAATTATTTTAAATCATTTTGTGTCAGTTGCAAATTTGACCACGTCACTGTTCGTCCATTTTTTCAGATCATTTATCAATATGTTGAACAGCACTTGTCCCAGTACATATTAGCGACCCCTGCTATTTACCTCTCTGCATTGTGAAAACAGATGATTTATTCCTATCCTATGTTTCCTATCTTTTACCCAATTGCTGATCTATGAGAGGACCTTCCTTCCTATGTTATGACTTCTTATAAGTGAGTCTTTAGAATGGTACTTCATCAGAAACTCCTGAATTCCAGGTATACTATGTCAATTGATCATCCTTGTCCACATGCTTGTTGACTCCACCTTCCCCTTCAGAGAAATCTAATAGATTTGTGGTGGGGCATAATTTCCCTTTACAAAAGTCATGCTGAGTCTTCCCTAAAGTATTCTCGTGTATGTCTCTTCTAATTCTGTTCTTTACTATAATTTCAACCAAATTGTGAATGTGATAGGCACTTATGAAACAGCTCTGATGACTTTTAATTAAATTTAGGATGCTAGGTCTCAAATTCTCAAAAGTACTTATGCTCCTAATTCCCATTGAAATCAATGGAAATGAAGTACCTAATCTGTCCCCAAGTGCCTCAAATCATTTCTGAAAATGGGATTTAGGTGCTTTTGAAAATTGTGCCTAGTGTACACAAACATTTCTAAGATTTATATGTACATTTAAAAGGAAGAAAATAAGGAAATGTCACAAGTTCCAAATTCTCTCTGCACAAGATATTATTGGAAATGTATATATTTTATCATTATTTCTATGAAGGTAGTCAGTGCTATTACCATCTGCCACTCCCTAACTACATTGAATGCTCTTAATTTTCCCTGCTAGTTTACTGCTGAATGCCATCTGTCAGGTCACTGGCACTATTTTATGGATTTTAATTGACTGTGTACAATGGGTGAAGTTGATTTACTGTGTAGCTAAAGCTACAATGAAACTGAGATAAATGGGAAGTAAGTGCATTAAATAGCAATGAATCAAAGCAAACAAGACTAGAAGATGTCTTCTAACACACAATAATGTCACTCTTGGTATTGTTTCTCTACTGAGGAGGAATATGTGAATATATTGTATGCTATATTTCTGCCTTTCGCTATAAGCTGTCAGCAGTTAAGATTTCTGTGTGGGAGTAAATTCATAGTTGCTGTCCTCACCTAACGAAGATGAATTATTATCAGTTCACTTAGGCACACTCAGTATTTTATGCTTTGACATCTTTTATGCTGTAAAATTCCTCCCTATTAGTGTATGAGCTTGTGAAATGTGAGACTGGTGTACATTTATTCACAACAAAGATAAGTTTTAGAAATAAACGTATCTTTGTTCTTTGAAAAAAAAATTGAAATGTAGTCCAATCTATACTCTTGTGATTAAACACTTGGGGTAATACTGAAGACAAGCTTTCAGGTTTTTTCCAGGCATATCTGTTGGTAAGAGATAGGCCCCAGAACATAAATAGTTGTCCAGCCCTTGAATGCTAAAGGAACCACAAAACTTCTGAGAGGCCTTTAGGATAAAACATTATTTCTTTGACAGACTACTCTGCCAGATCTTCATTAAGCTGTTGTATTCAGGGCCTTCTGCTTTCTGCTGTGTTGGTGCTGTGGAATATTCTCCAGCATCTAACTTTTGCCATAAAATTGTGCTGTAGAACCTAAGCTTTCATTTTTTTCAAAGTCCATTTGTAGCCCTCATACAAAGAAAAAGCTTGCAAATGTGATCTCAGTGTAAATCGGTACATTGACGGCTTCCTGAGTCTGTGGCAGGCTGAAGCAATAGTTCTGAGAACTATGAATTGCTCATTTTTCCTTAATGGGTCATTAACGCTTGAAACTTAATGGTAAAAATCGAAGACACATTGAAAATGTGGTAACCTATGATAAATACAATGTAATACTAATAGATCTCTTAAAGCTTCTGTACTTGTATTCTTTCTTTATGTACAGAATTAATCAAGATTGCCACAGAATTTAGGATTATTCCAGTAGACTGCAGGTCCACCTTGCAACAGAGTATATGGGGCCTTTCTTTATAATAATTCTTATCCTTAACCAGTGGCATATTGGCTACCAGGTGTCTACTCCTTTGGCTTTTGCTGCATAGATTATTTTCGTTTAGAAATGACCAAAGACAAAACATATCGGGGGAAAATGGCTTAAGTTACAAAGGCAGAAATTTTGAGAAATGTTGACTTGAAATTCCAAAACTCTTTATAATGCATTATGCCTTTTTTGTGAAGGAGTCAAAGAAGCAATTCTTTGCTTTCCCCTAGGTGTCTGCAAAGCATTGACCACTAGATTTGTTTCAAGCAGAAGACAACTCAATTAATCTGAATTGCCTTCACTGAGTGCCTTATTCAGGTTTTTCCTATTACAAGGAGCTTTGATTATTTTGCAGAAAAAATATCTAATAAAGATTGAAGCTGATCCAGCTGTTTTCAGTGATGGAGTGGCAGCTGGAGAGGACACCAATACCTTGGTTGAGTTTAGGCCAGTACCCTCGAAAACTAGAAGCAGTGAACAGCTGAGATTTCATGTCATTTCACGAGAAATGGCCCTGCCACTAGAGTACTATAAGGTCTCATGCTAAGAAGGAAGTGCTGATCATTTATGTTTTGCAGAATCATTCTGACTTTTCCCTGTAGATATGAACATGCTGCTCTTTATTCCCCATTTGTAAAACTAGTGCTGTGGTCCACACCTTCCCCTGGGTTTGTGCTGTTATATGGCAAAGCATGTAATGCTTCAACAGGCTGTTTTTATTAGCATTTCAGGAGCAGGATGACTGTATATGTATACATAGAGGGAGAAAGCAGCTTACAAACATGGAGGGATATGTTAAACATAGCAAAAAAAAAAACCCAACTTTCCCATGTGCTGCAGGGGACAGTCCAGTGTTCCTAGATAACTCTCACTTAAATTGTTGAATATTTATTCCTTGTCTCTGTTTAGGCATTAGACGTAATAGTTTTTTAAATGTATATTCTTCTATTCCTTGCAGGATAACTTTTTTTTTCTTTCTAAGATCTGAGTCAGGCAAATTTGTGAATAAAAAGCTTGAGATTTCTTGTACATGGTTTTTACAAAAAAAAAGAATGAAAATCTGTAGTTTAGTTTGTTTACAAATGTACACTTTATTAACAGTAACTTAGAAAATTAGAGGCAATGTCAGGGCCTCATAGTAATAATTCTTCCATAACGTTTCCAAGTACTAATGCTTGCAAGAGACTTGCACTACAGGGGAACACCTTAGAAAGACCTCATGATAGAAATTAATCACGTGTGGCAAATTTGACATATTCTAGCTGTTCTTGTACTTTATTCTTAATAAAAGGTGGGGGGGGGGAGAAGAAACTTTCTGGAAAAGTTAGAATTCAGGCACTCTTAGATCAACCTTGAAATATTTATGAAGCTTTCTAAAGGCATTGTTGAACTTGGATGCAATATGGAAACAAGTGAATAGTATTTTGTACCTCTATCCTTAGTGGGGCTAAACTTTCAAAGGGCCCCCACACAAGTACACGAGTCCTCAAATACACATAGCATGGCTACCTGGATATCCCCAAATGTGTGTGCACAGTTGGCACACTTTTGCTTATGCCCCTTTGACAATTGGGGCCATAATCTTTACTCTGAGAACAACTCTTGTAGCAATGTTGACCAAGTAATTATTAACAATTGATTATAGAGATTTCCTGTGGGACCTAATGGCTCAGTGAAGTTGTAGTGAGATATGATTGCTGATAATGGTTCTAATCAGGCTCTGGGGAATAGGAATGAAACACTATAAATTTCTGACATATTTAGCAGCATACATGGCATGATTCTTCAGCTGCACCCTAGTTCCTACAGGACAGAGATTTCCTAAGGGCAAAACCAACACACAGCTGACATTAGACCCTGTCTCTACTGTTGGTGTTTTTTTTTTTTTTTTTTTTTTTTTGTGTGTGGCATCTATCTACATACACTGCTGTTGCTACACCATTGTAAATCCCCAGTGCAATGTGCACAAAAGGGGATTTACTGTGTAACTATATAGATAAAGTAGCATGGGCAAACATTTTCCTAGCCTCAATAAGCTCTTAATAAATAGTAGTACTCTTGTTGTATTCTCCACAGGGAGGCCATATATGGAACAGGCAGTGGGATAGATTGTGCCTCCAGCCCAGTGCGGAGGAGTGGTGGGAGAGTAATCTGAAAAGCTTGTGGTGCTGCTAACTGATAATTGTTCCGTGAATGGGTGGTGGTGGTAGTGGTAAACTGGCACCGCTTGCCAGCACTAAATCATAACTCCTATTAATGGGGTGGGTTAAAGATGGAATATTAGGCCTTGATGCTGCAATCACTTATGTAAGTGCTTCACTTTACTACTGTGCTTGCTCCCATTGATGTCAGTAGACTAGCCACCTACGTAAAGTCAAACGTGTATAAGAGTTTGCAAGACTGAAGCCTTAGTTTGAAATTAACTTTATGGCCCGTGACAGCTTCTGTCACACTATGGTTTGATGTGTTTCTTTTTTTAATCTCAATAGTTCTAAAAGGAAAATTCTCTGCTGGAGGCGTGAGAATGGAAATGCTGTGCAGATTTTTTTGACTAGTGAGAGGCATGATGGTAATTTTTGGACAAAATATGTTATTGATCTGACCATGTGGAGTGAATTTTTTAAATATACATAATGCTTAGAAATTAAGTCCTAGCATAATGTCTTTCTAACAAGGAGTAATTTCCATTGCTAAATTTACAAAACCATGACAACAGTGGTCTCTGATGTGTGATGGGCTTGTGGATCTTGTTTTGAAAGAGTCTCAAGAAAGATTGCTCCCAAACTGTGACATAACAAAACACAGGAGTTTGTGCCAAATGGTGGGAGCAGGGGTCAGAAGCCAAGAATTCAAGGTCAGAGCCAGAGACAAGGGTCAGATCAAGAGTTAGTGGTCAGAGTTACCTGGAGTGAAGCTGGGTCCAAAATGGGTTGGGAGGGGGCAAGGCTAGAACAGGAAGCAGCAAGGCAGGGAACAAGCAGGCACAGGAGCTATCCAGATATTGATCTGCTGCTGGGTTTATGAACTGGTCTGCTAACTCTTCCCATAGCCAATTAGGGAGCCTGCTAAAAGCTAGCTGTACTTCTTAGGTTGCCCAGAGCCTGGCTCTGTTGCAGGTCCTGATTCCTGACAACATGCCTCACCACCACACAAGGACACCTCCTCTGCCCCACTTGAACCCAGCTTTTCAAGGGACTTCTGACGGAACTCTCGCAGTAGGTCTGGGGCATGATTGTTCTCTAGTGGTTCCCTAGACCATTCATCTGAGCCATAGCCTTCCCCTAACTTGCTGAGAATTTGGTGGACCAGGAATTCCTGTTCAAGGACTGTTGTTATTAGTAGTGACAAGTGGGAGTGGTTTGAGTATGGGTTCTTTCTCAGTGTAAAGCTCTAGAAGTGAAATGTGAAAGACAAGGTAGGTCTGAAAGAACTTGGGCAGCTGTCACCGGAAGGCCTCAGGATTCACAATAGTATTTGAACCCAAGTTAGCTAATGTTAGCGAGTTACCTAATCCACCTTTATTTTTAAGGAACACACCTTTTTTTTAAGAATGCCACTTTTTCAACTGGCAAATATAGGTTGGAACTGTTTGGTCACTAAACATTCCTCATCTTATCATATATACTTATGATTTATTGATGCGAATACCCTTATATTTAGTGAAAACTGTCTTCGCAAATTAAGAGACTTGAATATTTGCTGTTGTTTACACTAACAGAAAAGAATGTTTCCCTCAATAACTTTGTTTCCAGGATCCTGAGTTAATTCAAATGGTAGTGAGTCATGCTTGGAACAGATCAAGAAAAATAAATTAGGAAAACATAAGCTTTACCTTATACTGGCTACACATTAACCATACTTGCAGGAAAAATGCTGGTGGTACAATCATGGCTTAGAGTCTAAAGCAAAGTTGTGTCACGCTATTTTCACACTTAGTGAATAAGCATAAGAAGCTTCCTGAACAGGCTTGGCATGTGTCCAAATCTCATTCAAAGTTTTCCCTTCTTTGTGAATTAAATACATTTTTGTGCTAATTGTGACAAGTCTGTCATTTTATATGTATATTATGTAAATAAATAATATGAATTTTATTTATATAAAATTGAGTGGGGGAAAGCCGATTGGTGCGGAGATTCACGTAAATCGGATGGAGACTTCTCTTAGAGGAGAATCCATTGATAGAGATTCTCTAAGCTGTAGTCAGAAAGAGAGGAGGGGAGAGGACAAACCATGGGCCAGAGCAGACAAACAACCGCATATAAAGGAATCCAATGCATCAGGGAAGGGCAGACAAATAAGCAGTGGCAACTTTTTAAAGTGCTTCTACACAAATGCTAGGAGTCTGACTAATAAGATGGGTGAACTAGAGTACCTCGTATTAAAGGAGGACATTGACATAATAGGCATCACTGAAACCTGGTAGAATGAGGAAAATCTGTGGGACACAATCATACCGGGATATAAAATATATCAGAAGGATAGAGCAGGCCGGGTGGGTGGCGGAGTGGCACTGTATGTGAAAGATAATGTAGAATCAAATGAAATAAAAATATTAAATGAATCAACATGTTCAACAGAATCGCTATGGATAGTAATTCCATGCTCCAATAATATGAAATTAGCGGTAGGGATATATTACCGACCACCTGACCAGGACAGCAATACTGACATTGAAATGCTGAGGGAGATTAGAGAGGCTACCAAAATAAAGAACTCTATAATAATGAGGGACTTTAATTATCCCCATATTGACTGGATACATGTCACCTCAGGAAGAGAAGCAGAGAGAAAATTTCTCAGTGGCTTAAATGACTGCTTCTTGGAGCAGCTGGTACAGGAACCCACAAGGGGAGAGGCAATTCTCGATTTAGTCCTGAGTGGAGTGCAGGAACACGACCAGGAGATAACCGTTGCAGGACCGCTTGGGAATAGTGACCATAATATAATAACATTTAACATTCCTGTGGTGGGAAAAACACCTCAGCAGTCCAGCACTCTGACATTTAATTTCACAAAGGGGAATTACACAAATATGAGGAGGTTAGTTAAATGGAAATTAAAAGGCCCAATGACTAGAGCCAAATCTCTGCAAGCTGCATGGAAACTTTTTAAAGACACCATAATAGAGGCCCAACTTAAATGTATACCCCAAATTAAAAAAACATAGCAAGAGACCTAAAAAAAAGTCACCATGGCTTAACCACCATGTAAAAGAAGCAGTGAGAGACAAAAAGGCATCTTTTAAGAAGTGGAAGTCCAATCCTAGTGAGATAAATAGAAAGGAACATAAACAGTCAAATCAACTGTAAAAATGTAATAAGAAAAGCAAAAAAATATTTTGAGGAACAGCTAGCCAAAAACTCTCAAAGAAATAACAAAATGTTTTTTAAGTAGATTAGAAGCAGGAAGCCTGCTAAAAAACCTGTGGGTCCCCTAGACGATCGAGATATAAAAGGAGCAATCAAGGACGATAAAGCCATTGCGGATAAACTAAATAATTTCTTTGCTTCAGTCTTCACGGCTGAGGACGTTAGGGAGATTCCCAAATCTGCACCGTCCTTTGTGGGTGATGAATCTGAGGAACTGTCCTGGATTGAAGTGTCATTAGAGGAGGTTTTGAAACAAATAGAAAAACTTAATGTTAACAAATCTCCGGGACCGGATGGCATTCATCCAAGGGTTCTAAAAGAACTCAAATGGGAAATTGCTGAACTATTATCTGTTGTTTGTAACCTATCCTTTAAATCGGCTTCCGTACCTAATGACTGGAAGGTAGCCAATGTGACTCCAATATTTAAAAAGGGCTCTAGAGGCTATCCTGGCAATTACAGACCGGTAAGTCTAACTTCAGTACTGGGCAAATTAGTTGAAACAATAGTAAAGAATAAAATTGTCAGGCATGTAGAAGAACATAATTTGTTGGACAAAAGTCAACATGGTTTCTGTAAAGGGAAATCATGTCTTACTAATCTATTTGGCTACGTCTCGACTGGCGCCAAATTCCGGAAAAGGGATGCAAAGCAGGTAAGTCAGCATAGGGAAATCCATGGGGGATTTAAATATCCCCTGCGGATTTAAATAAACATGTCCGCCGCTTTTTTTCCGGCTTGGGGAAAAGCCGGAAAAAAAGCGTCTAGACTGGCGCGATCATCCGGAATAAAGCCCTTTTCCGGAGGATCTCTTATTCCTACTTGAAAAAAAGCAGAAAAAAAGTGGCGGAGCAGCATTTGGTCTGGTGGTCATCAATCATGATGGCTAGCTTGATAAGGAAACCAAGTCAGATGGGGATTCCATCCATGCCAGCTGATCTTTAATATCTGCTTACTCCTTCCAGATACTGTTTAGGCTAAACCAGAAACAGTAACACTGACTGAGAGGACCACTTGAAATGTTCATTTAGCTTCGTTTATCACTTGAGGGTGGGGGAATGAATCAGTGGCTACCTGGGCAATATAGTTGTATATCTAAGTGATTTGAAATGTGTTTGTCCTGTAAGAATGTTCAGGAAACCTTCTATGAACCAGTTTGGACAATCACTCTAAAGTCTGAAAGTTTATTCAGGTCTTAATTAAAGCTTTTGAATCCCCAAATCTGTTCAGTCTGCCCAATAGATCCATTTGCACCTCACCCCCAATTTGCACATACACCTGCATTGTCTTTTTTTGTTGGGGGGCAGCAGAATGTTGTATTTATGTGAACGCCTGCTACTGGGTCTCTCTGGCTTCATCTTCACTGCCAGTTTTTTCAGCGGGAAATATGCTAATGAGGGACTCATTTGCATGAGTCACAATCTCATTTGCATATTTTCTACTGATCCATTTTTGCGCTGGGGTTTTTGTGCAAAAATAGGCAGTGTGGACATTTTCTTTTTGTGCAAAACCCCCCTTTTCCGCAAGATCTTTGTGCCCCAAGAAAAAGATTTTTTTGCGCAAAAAGAAAATGTCCACATTGCTTGTTTTTGTGCAAAAACGGATCAGCAGAAAATATGCAAATGAGATCGTGACTCATGCAAATGAATCCTCGTTAGCATATTTTTTGCTGAGAATACTTGTAGTGTAGACATAGCCTCCATGACATAATGTGGATTCCCCAGAACATCCACCCCAGAGTCCATCATACTCTTAGCAGTAACACATTATGAACATTAACATTTTAACTCCATTGGCTTGGCTTAGAACTAGGGTGAGGATTTGCCCATATCATGTGTCCTGTGCTACCGGTGGGAATAGATAGATATAAGCTTTAGAATAGCATGTTTCATGTGGATGATTTGCAGCTGACATTTCAGCTACTAGAATGCAGCACTGTTATGTATACATGCTAGTTTGTTAGACCCTGGGGCTACGTCTACACTGGCCCCTTTTTCGGAAGGGGCATGCTAATTTTGAAAGTGGGAATAGGGAAATCCGCGGGGGATTTAAATATCCCCCGCGGATTTAAATAAACATGTCCACTGCTTTTTTTCCGGCTTGGGGAAAAGCCGGAAAAAAAGCGTCTAGACTGGCCCGATCCTCCGGAATAAAGCGTCTAGACTGGCCCAATCCTCCGGAATAAAGCCCTGTTCCGGAGGATCTCTTATTCCTACTTCAAAGTAGGAATAAGAGATCCTCCGGAACAGGGCTTTATTCCGGAGGATCGGGCCAGTCTAGACGCTTTTTTTCCGGCTTTTCCCCAAGCCGGAAAAAAAGCGGCGGACGTGTTTATTTAAATCCGCGGGGGATATTTAAATCCCCCGCGGATTTCCCTATTTCTACTTTCAAAATTAGCATGCCCCTTCCGAAAAAGGGGCCAGTGTAGACGTAGCCTGGGTGAATGATACAAAAGCCTGATTTGCATTACTCATATGTCTCACTTGGCTTTACAGAACAAGGTATCTGTATGCAAGTTTAAAGTCAGGTTTTTAGCTTGCATCAGCAACAGTCTAAAAGCTGCACTGGTTTGTTCATCTCTTAACTACCAAGGTTATACATGCAAATTGGATCCTCATATGGGTTTGTCCGACCTACTAGAGCTTGCAGATTTGTATGTATAAGTATTTAATGTTGGAAAAATATGTAACAAATACTTGGTGGCACAACTTGCTTCATTTTTACTTTTTGGTGTCCATGTGATGTGTATGGTATAGACTACCACATACAGTGATAAGGGAGTAATGCAAGTAAGTGCATTCCCCTTATTCATTTTTGTCCACATATTGTCCTAAAATTATTTTAAATTACAGCATTATTTATGGAAGTTATTTTTACTCTCAAGCTATGTCTATATGGGGGGAGGGATAGCTCAGTGGCCTGCTAAACCCAAGGTTGTGAGTTCAATCCTTGCAGAGGCCATTTAGGGATTTGGGGCAAAAATTTGTCAGGGATGGTACTTGGTCCTGCTGTGAAGGGAGGGAACTGGACTCGACTCAATGATCTTTCAAGGTCCCTTCCAGTTCTTGGAGATCGGCAATATCCATTATAAAAATATAAAATACTGCAGCCTTCTTCTGCAAAAGCTTATGCAAATGAAGCATAGAGTAGAATATCACTGCACTTCATTTGCATAATTAATTAGAGGCTGTTTTTGCACAAGAGGTTTTTGCGCAAAAAGGATCTGTGTAGACGGCTCCTTTTTGCTCCAAAAACCCCTCTTATGCAAAAGCGGTTCTTCCTGAAAAAATGAAGAACGGCTCTTGCGCAAGAGGGGGGTTTTGCACAAAAAGGAGCCGTCTACACAGCTTCTTTTTGCGCAAAAGCCTCTTGTGCAAAAACAGCCTCTAATTAATTATGCAAATGAAGTGCAGCAATACTCTACTTCACGCTTCATTTGCATTAGCTTTTGCGGAAGAAGGCTGCAATATAGATGACGCCTTAGTCATATGACAGGTAGTGATTTGCTATTAGCAGCAAATGTCCGCAGCAATCTTCTGAATTACGTATTCTAATCAAAGTGAACATCTAATATGTTGGCCAAGGATGAATCATACTTCACAACAACTCTACAGGGAAGGGGACTTGAGTTTTCTAGTCTTTCAAAGTAATGGTCATGTGAATACACTGATGTCTTTTGTGTGACGTCGTATTTCATGAGGTTTATTGCATGCTTAGGAAGCACTTTAATTAAGGTAAGGGTGCCAAGAATGTGCATATGTATAGCATGGGACAAAAAAAGGCTTGGTAGAGGGGGAAAGGGCTATTTAAAAACTCAGTTGGCAAGGCTTTGTTGCTAGGCACGAAACCTACTCTATATGCAATGTTATCACTCAGGAACAAGGTACCAGCATATGCCATCCTAGTTACCATGGTTTCCATGCAGACACAGTGCCCTCTCAGAAAGGAAACAATTAAGCTTAATTTTATATTCATTACTTAAATCATTTAGATGGCTTTAAAAAAGATTTGAAAACTAACATACATGGAAACATTTTTATGACTTGATTTCTTACATGAATTTTATACTTTCACAGACATAGAATGTAGAATTTTCCCCAAAGGAATTTAAAAATAAATACTGTTACAAGATTTCTTTCATTAAAGAGAGCTGAGTTGTATGTGCGGTCTTTTGAAAATTGCAGGTGATGAGTCACTGTGAAAACTGATGGATTGTGCATTTCAGATTTAGTGCTTGACAATATCTTCTAATCACCACCAGGCTACAATTGGCTTCCAGACTAGAATAAATTGTCCGAAACTTCCAGCAACCGTAATTTCAAAATCTCAGCTAACTACAAAGATGGCAGAACACTGCATAAAGACTTATTTTGATGAAAAATCCTAAAATAGAAATGCTTCCTCTCCTTAAAATAGCAGTGTTTTGATAAGGTAAAAACCGATTCATTTCAAAAACAATATTTGCTTTACAGGCATTACAGATTTTGGGATCAAAGGTGTTAAATTTTGAGGTGATGTACATTTTTTACAACAGCTTCAGGATCTGAACCCATGCACAGCTGCACAACTTTAAGGTTAAGTTTGGTCATCTTGACAAATGTTGCCCCCTTTGTGCTCTCAAGCTGGGTTTAAATTTTGTGATATTGATACTAGTTTCTGTGATATTCTGCTGGGAAATTCTACAGAAGTTCACTTGGGAGGAAAAAAGTTTATAATAGAGTCAGTTACCCGTAGGCTACATCTACATTGGCCCCTTCTCCGGAAGAGGCATGTTAATTTCAAACTTCAGAATAGGGAAATCCACGGGGGATTTAAATATCCCCCGCGGGATTTAAATAAACATGGCCGCCGCTTTTTTTCCGGCTTGGGGAAAAGCCGGAAAAAAGTGTCTAGACTGGCCCGATCCTCCGGAATAAAGCCCTATTCCGGAGGATCTCTTATTCCTACTTCGAAGTCCAGAATAGGGCTTTATTCCAGAGGATCGGGCCAGTCTAGATGCTTTTTTCTGGCTTTTCCCCAAGCCGGAAAAAAAGCGGCGGCCATGTTTATTTAAATCCCGCAGGGGATATTTAAATCCCCCGTGGATTTCCCTATTCTGAAGTTGGAAATTAAGATGCCTCTTCCGGAGAAGGGGCCAATGTAGACGTAGCCCTTGTGTTATATCCTTTGCCCAGATTCTTCCACCATATAATCACACCAATTAGTACTTTGGTCCCCATATAATATTATTAATTCCAATGTCACTGCTACTGGGAACATCCAGAGCCATCACTGTGCTCTATGCCTCAGCAATGGTTAGTTTTGCTGGTGATTAGACTGCATCAGCTCCCTGCCACACCAGTCTGTCTTCCTCACCAGCAAACTCCTGGAGGCTCCCCAGAGATGCCTGTCTGTAATGTACAACACATATCACTTTGTACATTCACAGAAGATAATTTTGCTGCTTTTTCAAAGTGTCAGTACATTACATCTTATTAACAGGAGTAAACACACTCTTCCCTTCAAATACAGTAATGAATTGCTTCATAGTAAAAAATAGAACAAGTTTACTAATAAAATACACTTAAGTGATACCAAGTAGAAGAAATAAAGATAGAAATGGTTACAAGCAAATAAAATAAAAATATGCTTTCTAATGGCTAATAGGCTTAATCAAACTACTATCTTCCTTCAAGGTAGTTTCTTCTCTAAGTATTCTTATTCAGCAATAGCTGACTACCTCACCAAATCCAAGATTCTAGTTTTCCTTGTCTCCTCAGGTGAACGATAATACCCAGTTTTCCTGTCTCCTTATATCTCAATGTCTGCCTTTGTTTCAGGGTCAATCTGATTTCCTAGCATTTGGTCTTCCATCTCCTTCAGAAGCTGCCTCCATCTTGACTGTGATTTCCTTTGGAGTACTTCCACGTGATACTTCCTCCTGAAGTTTTACAGCGTAAATGTCCTCTTCCTGCAACCTCAGCCCACTGAATTTGACCACATCTAATTTCAGCCTTTTTCCTTTGTTCACAGAAAACCAGTTCATCAATTTCCTTGCACATGCCTTGTTTAAAGATATTTTCGTAACAGACTTTAAAGCACAGGATCAGTGAATATCCATAGTTCCACACACGCATTGTCACATACACCTCATGTGTCATTAGTTTTCAGATCATGCCTTAGAAATCATATTTTATACAAATAACATTACAGTAGTGTGTCAGCGAAAACACAGAGGTACCCAGAGTCATAGGAATTTTTCTCAGAATATAATATCTCTTTGAGCCGGGGTAGCATAATCTGACCTTTAGAAATTAAATTATTCACCTGAAGAAAAACAATAACTATTTTGAGGCTGAGATAAACACACATGCTGGATATTTGTATTTGTTAACAATCAGGACAGAAATAGTTAATAGTGACAACATTTCTGTCAATGTTATTATGCCTCAGAGTTAACATGCAATTGTCATACATGAAGTCTTTCATGCCTTTCAGAGCTATTACCGTTTCAAGCTGCCTGGATCTTCAAGGAGACAAAATTCCCTTGGTATATAATTAATTCACATTTACAGGGTTATCTTCACAAATCTAAGGTTGTGAAAAGTTAGATTACAGAGCACAGTTATGTGGCAAGTAGATTCATGTTGTTCACGGGACTTTCTTTATAGCTATAAATACTGTACTAAATTTTGGATTTTTTTTGAAGTCCATAGGGTTGCATGGACATTCTGTAATATCAATTAGGATTGATTTTAGAGTGCCTTACTGTGCTGGTGCTATGCAAACAGGTAATAAGAAATGGTCTCTGTTTAAAGGGCTTCTCCACCCTTATTTCAAATTGAAAATAGCTTTGGTAACTTTGTAGTATGTAAATGTTGGCAAATGTTGACAATTTAATTGTGCTCATGAACTGTGAAGACACAAAGACACTTTTGCAATTGTTTAGATTAGCTCTGCTTGAAATAACTCTATTGCAACTACTACCCTTTTAATTCCATAACAAAGGACACATGGAGAATAAATCAACTTTTGGGTTGTGGGAAGGAAATTACAGTGCAGAAGGGATAATTATCATAGCAGAACATGTATTTAGGGGGAAAAAATTTCCTATTGTGCACAAACACCTGGATCAGTATTTTTACTGAAAAAAAATGTTGAGTGTCCAATTAATATAAGCTGCGAGTGTTGAATAAAGTAGCTATACTGTTTTGAGCTGTGATCTTATGAGAATACAAGTAGGGATGAAGAAGTACAGTGGTGGAAGAGATTTCAAAGACAAAAAGGAATGGATGGAAGTGATGTTGGTGACCCAGAGGTGTCGATCTTCTCTGTGAGCCAATTAATAGTTGTAGCACTGCCTATAGTTATTTATACACAAGCTTGGAAAGATTAGATTTTTATTGGTAAGAATGGTTTTGTTACCGGATACATACACAAAGCACTGAAAAACAATTTCTATCAATAATAATAAAAAATGCACAGATATTTAAAGTAGGAAAAATGCTACTTGAGATCTTATTGTAGTTTGATTTAACAATACTTACTTTGTATATTTTGATATGTTGACAATTTGTGTGTTAATGGGTGTAAACTTTATCTTTTTGAATCTCAACACCTAGGCTGTGTCTACACTGGGCCACTTATTCCGGAAAATCAGCTGCTTTTCCGTAATAAGCTGCGAGCTGTCTACACTGGCCCTTGAATTTCCGGAAAAGCAACGATGCTCTACTGTACAAAATCAGCCGCTATTCCGGAAAAACTATTCTGCTCCCACTTGGGCATAAGTCCTTATTCCGGAACACTGTTCCGGAAAAGGGCCAGTGTAGACAGCCCAGTAGTCTTTTCCGGAAAAAAGCCCTGATCGCGAAAATGGCGATCGGGGTTCTTTTCCGGAAAAGCGCATCTATATTGGCCACAGACGCTTTTCCGGAAAAAGGGCTTTTCCGGAAAAGTGGCCTGCCAATGTAGATGCTCCTTTTCCGGAAAAACTGAAAACGGAATAGTATTCCGTTTTAAGCATTTCCGGAAATTCATGCCAGTGTAGACACAGCCCTACTGTAATTTAAATGTTGTCTGATCCTCCCCATAATTTTCTACAACTGTGATCATTTAAATAGATAAACACTGGAAAAATGCTTAATACCCTTTATTCAATTGAAAATATTTAAATAGATAACATAGAAAATGCTTAAAATAAACATAATTATCCATCAAAATTGCCAAAAAAATCAAATTCTGCCAAGCCTATTTATAAAGATGTGCTAATAAACTAAAATGTGAACAAGTCCACCCAAAGATGGGCTAGGTAAATAGGTGAATAAGTGATCTAGTTTTATAGTTAGAGTTGTATGTAAACTGTACCAGTTAAAGATGATTAAAAGTTAACATGGATTTTTAAGTAAAAACATATCTGTCTGATGTGAGTTTTGGCTAACAGATTTAGATTTAATTTCCAGTCCAGCTAAGGATTTACAAATTAACAATAGTTTTTCACTATACCAGCTGTATAACTTACAGCAGTGTTACTCAGAACAAACAGGAGAGCTTGAAGAAGGCAATCTCAGCAATATATTATAGCTCATTGGTTGAAGCCCCATGTTCAAATCCTTACCCTTTTTCTTGAAGGGGGATTTGAACCCTGGTATCTAACCATTGGTCTACAAGCAAGAAGGTGGTTGGTAGAATCACTACCATCAACCCTTCCACCACATGTGAAGGTCTGAGCCTGATGAGTCATCTGAGGTAATTACTTATCAGTGCTACAGGACATAGAATCGTATGGTCGGAAAAGACTTCATGAGGTCTTCAAGTCCAACTGCTGTTCAATGCAGGACCAACCCAAAATAAATCATCCCAGCCAGGGCTTTGTCAAGTTGGGACTTAAAAACCTCTAAGGATTGAGATCCCACCACCTCTCTAGATAACCCATTCCAGTGCTTCACCACCCTCCTAGTAAAATAGTTTTTCCTAATATCCAACCTACACTTCGGCCGCCCCAACTTGAGAGCATTGCTCTTCATTCTGCCATCTATCACCACCAAGAACAGCCTTTCTCCATCCTTTTTGGAACCTCCCTGAAGGTAGTTGAAGGCTGCTATCAAATCCCCCCATAATCTTCTCTTCTATAGACTAAATAAGCCCAAATCCCTCAGACTCTCCTCGTAAGTCATGTGCTCCAGCCCCCTAATTACTTTTTGTTGGCCTCCACTGGACCTTCTCCAATGTGTCCACATCCTTTCTGTAATGGGGACCCCCAAAACTGGACACAGCACTCCAGATGAGGCCTTACCAGTCCTGAATAAAGGTGAATAATAATTTCTCTAGATCTACTGGCAGTGCTCCTCTTAACACACCCTAATATGCTGTTAGTCTTCTTGGCTACAAGGGCACCCTGTTGACTCATATCTAGCTTCTCATCCACTGTAATTCAAAGGTCTTTTTTTTGCCAAACCACTGCTTAGCCAGTCAGTCCCCAGCCTGTGACAATGCTTGGGATTCTTCTGTCCCAAGTGCAAGACTCTGCACTTGTCCTTGTTGAACCTCATCAAATTTCTTTTGGCCCAATCCTCCAATTTATCTAGGCCACTCTGGATCTTTTCCCTACCCTCCAACATATCTATTTCTCCCCCTAGCTCAGTGTCATCTGTGAACTTGCTGAGGATTCAATCCATCCCCTCATCCAGGTCATTAATAAAGATGTTGAACAAAAACGCCCCCAGAACTGACTCCTGGGGCATTCCTCTTGATGCCAACTACAAACTAGACATCGAGCCATTGATCACTACCTGTTGAGCCCAACAACCTAGCCAGCTTTCTATCCATCTTACAATCCATTTATCCAATCCATATTTCCTTAACTTGTGGGCAAGAATACTGAGGAAGACCATATCAAAAGCTTTGCTAAAATCAAGATATCTCATGTTCACTTCCTTCTCTGTATCCATACAGCAAGTTATCTTGTCTCAGAAGGCAATCATGTTGATCAGGCATGACTTGCCCTTGTTGAATCTATGTTGATGGTTGCTGATCATGTTCCACTCTTCCAAGTGCTCCAAAATGCATTCCTTGAGGATCCCTTCCATGATTTTTTCCAGGGACTAAGTGAGGCTGACCAGTCTGTAGTTCCCTGGATGTCTTTCTTCCCTTTTTAAAAGATGGGCACTACATTTATCTTTTTCCAGTCATCCAGGACCTCCCCTGATTGCCACAAGTTTTCAAAGATAATGGCCAATGGCTCTGCAATCACATCAGGCAACTACCTCAGCACCCTTGGATGCATGAGATCTGACCTCATGAATTTGTGAGTGTCCAACTTTTCTAAATAAAATACTTCTTAATCTGTTCTTTCTCCACCAAAGACTGCCCACCACTTTCCCATAGCCCTGGTCTACACTAGGGAGTTATTTCGAAATAACAAGGTGAGTGTCCATACTACCCAGCCCGTTATTTTTAAGTAAGGGTCTGATTATTTTGAAATAACAACTCCTGCTTTCTTTGGGGCATAAGCTTATTTTAAAATAGTTATTTTGGGAGTTATTTTTTGAAATAAGTTATTTTGAAATAATTTCCTAGTGTAGATATGCCCGTACTGTGTTGCCAAGTGTAGTAGTCTGGAAGCTGACATGTGAAGACAGGGGTAAAAAAAGTACTGAGTGTTTCAGCTTTTCCCATCAGCTGTCACTATGTTACCTCCGTCACCTAGTAATGGTACCATACCTTCTTTGGCATGCTCGAGCAATATATTTATACTCCTCCCTAGTCATTTGTCCAAGTTTCTACTTCTTCTATAACTAATCCAGACATAAAGGTCTAGCCAGGTGACCCTAAAGCAAGTATTTAGGCTCCTAATGCAAGCATCCACTCCAGTCTATTCAATATCAATACTTTGTCAGGAATATTCCCAGCAACCGATAGTTCTGCCAGGCTGCCAGGCTGTGCTAACACCACAAACTGAATGGGACTTGTTTTGGTGGACTTCCTCAGAGTCCACCTCCTGGATCAGGCCTTGTATGGGAGATGGGCAGGTGAATGCCTATCTTCCCAGAGTTCGTGAACCATACTGGGCGTTAGATGGGAGATAAGCATTTAGATGCCTATTGTGAGGCAACCAGGTGCATGGTCAATAGCAAAATGTAGCTGTCTAGGGGACTTTTGCTCTGAAAACTTAGGTGCTGCGTGAGTTTAGATGATAAGAGCATTCAGTGGAAATTGGGTGGATTGCATGAATTTAGGGACCTAAGGGTGAGGGGTAGATATCCAAGAATCTTTGTGGAATTAGGCCACAGTGATTTGCCCCAGGTCACATGCTAAGTCTATGTCAGAGCCAAGAAATGAATGCAGGTCTCCCAGATCTTAAGCTAGTATCTGTACCATCCTCCTTCTCTGTACTCCTAGAAAAATTTATCCTGGGATAAATTAAAATTGATATTTTTTTATTTGGCCCCTTGCATCTTCCACTTTAAATGAAACCTAATGATCTCATTCAGCACATAAATTAGTTTTTCCTGCAACATCTGCTACTTTATTAGCATGACAGTTCCTCGTGGCAATTTTCATGTAGGAGAAGAGGAAGTAGCTCTTGGGTCCAGCAGAGGTATTCACATTCCTGCTACTGTATTCGAAATGCCCTTGTAGTTCCTACACTCTACATCCCAAATGCTATATTGTGGAGGATAGAGGATAGCTGCCCCATGTCCATACCAGAAATGTTTGCATTTTAGTAGTGAATTAAGCAATCCTTGTGTATAATCCAGATATCACTATGGGATCCCTCTAGATAAAAAGCTTTATACAAATAAAACGTGTTACTTTTATTTATTTATTAAAAGTCTACACCTTACCTCATTTCTAGTCTCAATTTTCTAGCTTCAACTTCCAGCCATTGGATCTTATTATATCTTTATCTGCTAGAATGAAGAGCCCTCTATTATTAAATTTCTGGTGCCCATTTATGTACTTGCAGTCTGTGCACATAGTAATGCTACAGAATAGAAGATTATACTACTCTATCAATCTCTAAAATGCTTCATATAGCAATTCTACTGAATTTCAGTATGGCACTGCTATGGGAGATATTTGTTGACTTCACACACCTTATTCAATCCAACAAAATTGCCATTATTAGTGCTGAAAAAGCTTCCTATCCAGTCCATAGTATAGGAATACTCATTACCTCCAAATGTACAGTAATTTGTGTAATAATTACTGCTTGTGAACAAGAATGAAAAGTTATTTGCAAAACTAAAACTGTTGTAAAAATGACAGGCCCAACAAAAGTCTTACCTATTCCAAAAAAGAAAGTATTAGCAATAACCCTAATGTGAATTCCAGCCTCTTACTTCTATTAAATAGAAACACAGTAGAGGCTGTATAAGATATTTTGTAAACTGTAACTACTTTTGGACTTGTTCTTTCTCTTATGTGCACTGGTGGTATTATGTCAAACTGTGACTTTAACATTTTGTATTGCAGTGAGATGAACTCTGTGAATTAAAGGATCTTTTCCATTTCTAGATACCATCTTTGAAGTAAATACACTAATTGCCAATAACGACTGAGAAATATATGTCTCTGTATTTTCCCAGTCCTGCTGCAAACCATTATTTCTTCAGTATAACATGAAGGAAACGTGAGCCTGGTTTACACGACATAGTTAGGTCGATGTAAGGCAGCATACATCAAACTAATTATGTAAGTGTACTCACTACAGACTTGTCCTGTGCTGTAAGTGCTCTACTACATTCACATCATACCTCTACCTCCACAAGAGCTGTATGGCTTATGCCAGTGTAGCTAGGGGAACTGCATTACTTACATTGGCTCTTTGGCAGAGGTGAAAGTAAAGCAGTGAGCCTTGGTGTGCTGCTCTGGTAAGAGCTGGCTGGAATGCTTTGCTGCAGGTGGAGGTGGGGCATTCTCCCAGCTGGAATCCAGGGGCTGTCCTGCAGGCTAGAGATGTTAATATGTAGTTGAATACATGATTAACCAATAACCCTGGGCTTATTGGTTAATTTTATCAACTACACCCCCCCCCATCCCGAGCCTCCTGCAATCTACCCCACACTTTAAATTTACAGATACCATCATATTGCACCCCCCAACTCCTTGCCCTGAGCCCCCCCACTCCAAGGGGGGGGGGCAATACAACAGTATCTATAAAAAAATATAAATTTCTTTCTCCCCTGTTGTTCACCCTACATGTTAGAATGGAGGGTATAACACTTTGCAGGACTGCACTCCCCGGGAGGCGACCAGCATATTTCCAGAATATATCCTGTCAGTCTCTATGGCAGATTGCTAACTTCCTGGTGATAAGAAGCATTTCTCTGTTACTTTGCTGGATCTTAATGGTAAATTTTCTGTTGTTCACATATTAATCCAAATCCATTACACTTGTCACACAAGGAAATAGGACTAAATTAATCGCTGACATTAAATTTGCTTCTACTCAAAAAAGACTGCAAAAATGACTCCTCCTTGGCACATTTGCTTCTAATTAGGGATGTAAAATCCCATTTTAGAAGTTAACTGGTTAAACATTATGGCTGTGTCTAGACTGGCCACTTTTTCCGGAAAAGCAGTTGCTTTTCCGGAAAAACTTGCCAACTCTCTTCACTGGCCGCTTGAATTTCTGCAAAAGCACTGATGATCTCATGTAAGATTGTCACTGCTTTTGCGGAAATACTATGCTGCTCCTGTTCGGGCAAAAGTCTTTTTCCGAAAAACTTTTGCGCAAAAGGGTCAGTGTAGACAGCAGAGATTTATTTTCCGTAAAAAACCCCCGATTGCGAAAATGGCGATCGGGGCTTTTTTGAGGAAAAGCACATCTAGATTGGCCACAGACGCTTTTCTGCAAAAAGTGCTTTTGCAGAAAAGCGTCCTGCCAATCTAGACGTGCTTTTCCGAAAATGCTTTTAACGGAAAACTTTTCAGTTAAAAGCATTTCTGGAAAATCAAGCCAGGGTAGACGTAGCCTATATTTAACTGGTTAACTGGGATCCCATGGGCAGGGAGGCCAGCCAGGCTAAAGCAGCCCAGCTGGGCCTGCTGTGTGGTGGGCTACTCCAGCCAGGCTGGGCTGAGCCCATCACACTGAGTGGAGAGGTTGCTCGTGCTGAGCCAGGCCCACCACGCTGTGGGAAGGGGGACTGCTCTGGCAGGGCTGGGCCCACTGCACTCTGGACGGGGGGCTGCTACAGTCCAGCTGGGCCAACCCTGCCACACCATAGATGAGGGACCGCTCTGGCTTGGCCTTGCCTGGCCGCTGGTTAACTATTTATAACCCTAATTCCTATGTGTATTCAGAACATTAGCTGTCAATTTTAGTTATAAAAAAGTATTACTCCTTTACTTCTGGTAGCATTGAAAAGTCATTACAACTAAAAGAGTGGGAGCTGGATTCTATTTTTCCTTGTCCACTCAAGTTATAGTGCCATTCTGTTTCCTGAGGAATCCTAATGGAGACAATGAGTAGCACATCAATAACCATGCACATAATTTGGCCTCCTGCAATAAGTCATCTTTATGCTGTGAAGAAAACACATTTGATTTGGAATCACTGAGCGACAATGGGCAAGGAACTCCATGAAAGTAACTCCTTCTGGTCACCTGCAGCAGAGTTGAAAGCTTCTCTCTCACCAACAGAAGTTGGTCCAATAAAAGATATTACCTCTCCCACCGGGTCTTTGTAGTATCCTGGACCCAACATGGTTACAAGAGTACTGCAGACATTTCCTACTTTCACTGTGTTATTTTTGATTTTGTAGTATTCACAAGTTGAAAGGAAGGACGCCAAGAACAAAACTAGATAAGGTGTTAAAGAAAAAACCAAAACAGAAGACAGAAGAAACCTCACCTGTGTGTGATAAGGTTTCAGTTTGTTTTTTCTTTTTGAGGTATATTTTTAAAGACACTATTATAAAGCCTTAGAAAGCTCCTGCTGTCCACTGTATTTTCTCATTTATTATATGAAAACAAAGATTCCTTAAGCCAATTTTGCTGCTGCCCTGAGATCTCAGTATGGCTGATGTGTCAGTAAACATGGTTTAGTTTCAAAAGGGACACTTTTTATTTTTTCTCAATTTGTGTTGCTATATTTGCAAAACCTATATTTTCTGTGGTTCCCCTTATTCTCCTTAAAATGTTCACAGCTGGTGGTGGCTGTAGGAAGCAATTCCAAGACAGAAGAAAAGGTACCATGGTCATCAACAATAGCAAATTGTTTGCAGTATTGTTTGACCCTACGATATTTATTTTAGTAGAACAGAGTTGCAATAGAAAGGCATGTGCCTGACTTACAAATTAATATACAGTTTACAGTGTTATTATAGCTGTGTTGCTCCCAGGATATGAGGAATACAAAATAGGCATTCTATCAACAAACAGAAGTTGACTCAAAAAAATATATTACCTCACCTACCTTGTCTCTTATAATAAGACACTGTTTTTCTGGAGGGTTCACCTTTCATGAGATTGGAACAGGGTGATAAAGTAATTTCTTTTCTAACAAAGACTGTTCTTTGGATGATTTACAAAACAAACAAACAAACAGCACCATATTCTTCTTAATGGAAAATTGTTCTGAAATGCCAATTTTTTAAAAGCACAGATTGCAAAGGGAAAAATGTATACCATAGGAATAGCTTATTAACTGGCTGTGTACTTTCACTATACACAAGTCTCATTAGGAAGTGTTACTTTTTGTGTGAATGAGGAGTGGCCAGGAATTAATGAGCAAAGTGAAACACAAAAAATGCAATGCCGTTTAATTTCAGTCCATAGGAGATACTTCCCTCCTCCTCCCACCATGTTAATGAAGCCAAAGAAATAAAACTATGAACCAGCTTTTCCATTTCTGTTGATTCCAGGAAGCTTTGCCATAACTTTGGAGAGGAGCCATGGACCTGTGATTAAGGTACTGACTTGGGATTCATAAGATTTGCATTCAGTTCTGGGTTCTGTCATCTACTCCTTGTGTGATTTTGGGCAAATTACCTAATATTTCTGTACTTCCTTCCATTCCCCCACTGATAAAATGGATATAAGAGAATCTCCCTTCTCCCAACCTGTGTTTCTCTTGTCTATTTAACTGGTCAGATTTTTGGATCAGGGATTGTCTCATGATGTGTAGAGGGCCTAGTTCAGTGGGTCCCTATTCAGATGGAGTCTCTAAAAAAGATGCTCCTGTAATAAAAATAATTATACTAACTACCACCCATAAGTGGCAACTGTGCATACAGAGTCAATGCCCTTTATAAGAACGAAATAAAAAATCCCCTACTTCAACACTAATAGATATGTGGGATGCCAATGTGTAAGAGTACCGTCGCCACACTAATGCTCCACTTCAGTTCCTCTGTGTATTCAGCAGCCCAAAGAAAGGTTATTATAGGGCTGCAAGGAGCTTGCGAACAGGTGAGTGCTAACAGGGAGTTTAGAGAGGGAACTGGGAAGGGGGCGAGGTTCTCTTGCCTTTCTTTTTAAATCCCTTCTCCAGGACAGCAGCGATGGATGGTGATAGATCTGCTGTTGTTACCTGCACGGAGTGTGCCATGTTTGTCTTCCTCCCGGAAGAAAGAACAGATTTCATCTGCACTAAGTGCAAGCTGGTTGCCATTTTGGAAGAAAAAATTAGAGGACTGGAGGCCCAAGTGTCAACTCTATGCTCGATCAGAGAGGATGAAGACTTCCTCGATAGAAAGCAGCATTTAATCCTTCAAGCACGGCAGACGGAAGAGCCAGAGAGGGTAGTATGGGACCAGGAAGAGAACTGGCAGCATGTAACTTCTAGAAGGGGGAAAAAGGCCAGCACAGGAATCCCCCAATGCTATAGAGGTAAGTAATCGCTTTCAGGCTCTCTCCACAGGCTCTGCAGTGCTGAATGCTTTGGAAGGGACCTCACAAGGGAGAAACCAGAAGGGAACACGATCTATTTGAAGGCATGGGATGCGTAGTCCTAGGGATGGGGGTTCCACGGCCACCCCCCCCCCCCAAAAGAAAATGACAGGTGGTGGTGGTCGGGGACTCTCTCCTAAGAGGGACTGAGCCATCTATCTGTCATCCGGACCTGGAATCTCGAGAGGTGTGTTGCTTACCGGGAGCTTGCATTCAGAATGTGACTGAAAGGCTTACCAAATTGATCACACCTTCGGATCGCTACCCCTTCCTGCTTCTCCATGTGGGAACTAACGATACGGCCAAGAATGACCTTAAGCGGGTTACTGTGAATTATGTAGCACTGGGAAGAAAGATCCAAAAATTCAGAGCACAAGTGGTGTTCTTGTCCATCTTCCCTGTTGAAGGGAAAGGACTGGGCAGGGATTGTCGAATTGAGGAAGTAAATGCGTGGTTGTGCAGGTGGTGTTGCAGAGAGGGCTTTGGCTTCTTCGACCATGGGTCTCTGTTCCAGGCACAAGGATTGTTAGGAAGAGATGGGATCCACCTAACTAAGAGAGGAAGGAGCATCTTTGCGGGCAGGCTTGCAAACCTAGGCTGTGTCCAGACTCAAGGGTTTTTTCAAAAAAAGTAGCCTTTTTTCGAAAAAACTTCACCTGCGTCTAGACTACAGCCGCGTTCTTTCAAAATTAAATCGAAAGAACGCGGCTTTTCTTTCGATGGCGGAAAACCTCATTTCACGAGGAAGAATGCCTTTTTTCGAAAGTGCTCTTTCGAAAAAAGGCGTTCTTGAATGCAAACAGGGCTTTTTCAAAAGATAGCATCCAGACTGCCTGGGTGCTTTCTTTCGAAAAAGCGGCTTGCTTTTTCAAAAGTACTGGTTGCAATCTAGACGCTCTTTTTCGAAAGAGGCTTGCAGTCTAGACGTAGCCCTAGTGAGGAGAGCTTTAAACTAGGTTCATCGGGGGACGGTGACCAAAACCCTGAGGGGAGTGGGAAAGTTGGATACTGGGAAGAAATGCAAAGAGGAACAAGCAACAAAGGAGGACCCCTGATTCAAGTGGACAAGATAGGGCGATCAACTGGTTATCTGAGGTGTTTGTACACTAATGCGAGAAGCCTGGGCAACACACAGGACGAACTGGAGGCCCTGGCCCAGTCCAAGAAATACGATTTAATTGGGATAACAGAGACTTGGTGGGATGACTCGCATGACTGGAGCACTGTCATGGAAGGGTATAAACTGTTCAGGAAGAACAGGCAGGGGAGAAAAGGAGGAGGAGTTGCACTATATGTAAGAGAGCACTATGATTGCTCTGAACTCCAATATAAAGAGGGAGAAAAACCTGTTGAGAGTCTATGGGTTAAGTTTAAAGGAGCTGTCGGGGGGCTCGCCCCTGTCTCGGGGTTGCCACCCCCATCCGGGGCCTAACTCGGCCCGTCTGGGCCTAGCCCTCAAAGTACCCTGCCCCTCTCTTAGGGGAAATACGGCCCACCGGCCTAGTCCCACAGTACAATGCCCCTGTGCTAGGGGAAATACGGCCTCCCGGCCTAGTCCTCAGTTTGCAGGCCCGGAGGCCTAGTCCACAGTTTGCAGGCCCAGCGGCCTAGTCCACAGTTTGCAGCTTGTTACCCTGCTCCCACGTGCCAGGGTCTCAGGCAGCAGGGGTAGGGGGGTCCGGGCCCTCCCTCTCCACCGGACCCCGACCCAGGGCCCTAGTAGTGGCGGATGGTTCCCACCATTGGCTCGGCGGGGGCTCCTCCCCGCAACGCCCCGAGCCCTCAGGGGCTTCTACAGCTCCCTGCCCTGGGTCGCTTCCTACCCCCTGCTCGCAGCCTGCCGCGGTCCCACCTGTCGGCGTCGGTCGACGGGCTGTAGTGGTCCTCCCCCTGGCAGCTGCAGAGTTGGCGGAGTCCGGTCCAGCACTCGGGTCGCGGGTGGTCGGTCGGCGGCTCCGGCGTTGGGGCCGAGCCCTGCAGAGGCCCGGCAGCAGCACGCTCAGCTCCCCCGGTGACTCCCTTTCTGTCCAGTGGCCGCTAGCTCCTGCTCGGGTCGTAGTCTGCCCTTTCTGAGCAGGCCAGCAGCCTTTTATACCTTGGCTCCCTTTGGAGCATGCCCAGTAGGGCTGTGTGGGTGGGGCCCTCTCCGCCCCCGGCCCCAGGTGGTTTCCCTGGGCTTGAGTGCGGGGCGGGGCCGCCCCGTCACAGGAGCAAACAACAGCAGTGATGTTGTGGTTGGTGTCAGCTACAGGCCACCTAATCCGGTGGTTGAGGTAGATGAGGTTTTCTTCGGACAACTGAGAGAATCTTCCAGATCACAGGCCCTGGTTCTCGTAGGGGATTTAATCACCCTTACATCTGTTGGGAAACCAATACGGCAGTACACAGGCAATCCAGGAAGTTTTTGAAGAATGTTGGGGATAACTTCTTGGTACAAGTGCTGAAGGATCTGACCAGGGGCCGTGCGCAGCTTGACCTTCTGCTCACAAACAGGGAGGAACTAATAGGGGAAGTAGAGGTGGTTGACAACCTGGGAAGCAGTGATCATGAGATGGTAGATTTCAGGATCCTGACCAAAGGAAGAAAAGAGAGTAGTAAAATACACACCTTGGACTTCAAAAAAGCAGATTTTGACTCCCTCAGAAATCTGATGGGCAGAATCCCCTGGGATGCTAACATGAAAGGAAAGGAGAAAGGAGTCCAGGACAGCTGGCAGTATTTTAAAGAAGCCTTACTGAAGGTACAGAAAGAAACCATCTTGATGCGTAGCAAGAGAGGCAAACATGGTAGGAGACCGGATTGGCTTACAGGGGAAATCCTTGGTGAACTTAAGCACAAAAAGGAAGCTTACAAAAAGTGGAAACTTGGACAAATGACCAGGGAGGGGTTTAAATGTATAGCTTGAGAGTGCCGGGGGCGTTATCTGGAAGGCGAAAACACAGATGGAATTGCGACTGGCTAAGGATGTGAAGGATAACAAGAAAGGTTTCTACAGGCATGTATGTTAACAAGAAGAAGTTGATCAAAGAGGGTGTGCAGCCCCTACTGGATGAAGGAGGTAACCTAGTGACAGATGATGTGGGGAAAGCTGAAGTACTCAATGCTTTCTTTGCCTCTGTATTCACGGATAGGGTGGGCTCCCAGACTAATGTGCTAAGTGACACAAGATGGGATGAAGATGGACAGCCCTTGGTGGGTAAAGAACAGGTTAGGAACTATTTAGAAAAGCTAAACATACACAAATCCATGGTTCCAGACTTAATGCATCCGAGGGTACTGAGGCAGTTGGCAAATGTCAATGAGGAGCCTTTGGCCATTATCTTTGAAAAGTCGTGGAGGTCGGGAGAAGTCCCGGATGATTGGAAAAAGGCAAACGTAGTGCCCATCTTCAAAAAAGGGAAGAAGGACGATCCAGGGAACTATAGGCCGGTCAGTCTTACCTCGGTTCCTGGAAAAATCATAGAAGGGATCCTTAAGGAATCCATTTTGAGGCACTTGGAAGAGAGGAAAGTGATTAGGAACAGTCAGCATGGATTCACAAAGGGAAAGTCATGCCTGACCAATCTGATTAGCTTCTATGATGAAGTAAGTGGCTCTTTGGATGTGGTAAAGTCAGTGGATGGGATATACCTTGACTTTAGCAAGGCTTTTGATATGGTCTCCCATAATATTCTTGTCAGCAAGTTAAGGGAATGTGGATAAATGGACAGTAAGATGGATAGAAAGATGGCTAGAAGGCCGGACCCAGCGGATAGTGATCCATGGCTCGATATCAGGATGGCGGTCGGTTTCTAGCGGAGTACCCCAAGGTTCGGGTCTAGGACCGGTTTTGTTCAATATCTTTATTAATGACCTGGATGAGGGGATGGATTGCACCCTCAGCAAGTTTGCAGATGACACTAAACTAGGGAAAGAGGTAGATACGCTGGAGGGCAGAGATAGGGTCCAGAGTGACTTAGACAAATTGGAGAATTGGGACACAAGAAATCTGATGAGGTTCAACAAGGACAAGTGCAGAGTCCTGCACTTGGAAGAATCCCAAGAATTTTTACAGGCTGGGGACCATCTAGCTAAGTCATAGTTCTGCAGAAAAGGACCTGGGGGTTACAGTGGATGAGAAGATGGATATGAGTCAAAAGTGTGCCCTTGTAGCCAAGAAGGCTAATGGCATATTAGATTGCATTAAGAGGAGCATTGACAGCAGATCCAGAGATGTCATTATTCCCCTTTATTCGGTTCTGGTGAGGCCACATCTGGAGTATTGTGTCCAGTTCTGGGGCCCTCACTATAGAAAGGATGTGGACGCATTGGAGAGGGTCCAATGGAGGGCAACGAAAATGATTAGGGGGCTGGAGCATATAACCTATGAGGAGAGGCTGAGGGAGTTGGGTCTGTTTAGTCTGTAGGAGCAAAGAGTGAGGGGAGATTTGATAGCAGCCTTCAACTTCCTGAAGGAAGGTTCAGGTACTGTTCTCAGTAGTGACAGATGGCAGAACAAGGAGCAATGGTATCAGGATGAGGTTGGAGAGGTCCAAGTTGGATATTAGGAAAAACTATTTCACTGCGAGGGTAGTGTCTCATGTGAGAGAGAATCACAGAAGCAATAAAATGTTATATAATATGTCTCCATTATAAGCTTCAAAATGATGACCTCTTGAGGTCTCTTTCAGCTCTATGGTTCTATGGGTCTATGATTCTATGAAAAGTTTCAGAGGGGTAGCTGAGTTAGTCTGTAACAGGAAAAACTTAAAAAACAACAAATAGTCTTGTAGCACAAATAGACTGGTCATCTGAAGAAGTGGGCTGTGACCACAAAAGCTCATAATACCATCTACATGTTTTGTTAGTCTTTAAAGTGCTACCGGAGTATTTGTTGTTTTATAAGTTTTTCCTGTTACAGACTAACTCAGCTACCCCTCTGAAACTTTTCATAGAATCATAGACCCATTGAACCATAGAGTTGAAAGAGACCTCAAGAGGTCATCATTTTGGGCTTATAATATAAATATAAATTCTTAGTATCTGTGTTGGCCTTCCACAGTAGTCTGCTTGGCAAACAAAGCAGGTTTAGCTAACAGTCCTAGATGGAGTCCTTTCCTTTCCTTTCCTTTCCTTTCCTTTCCTTTCCTTTCAAGTATTTGGTCTGTCAAATATCCCCTGAAGCAGGGTCTTGGTTACCCTGTGGCCTTCTGTCTCTCAGTAACATGGACAATTGGGGAGCTAATTAATTCTGCTTAGCATATATACCCCTTTTCATAAAGGAGTCACAAGTTGCAGAAATATGCTCTGTGGGTATTTCATTACTGGTTTTTCTAATTAATATTTTAGAAGGGGGTTGCAAACAGATACTGAAGTTCAAGTTTAGCCCCTGTCATCAATCTACCATTTGAGTTCTTAGTGTTGTATTATCCAAAAGGGTCATTTTGACCTTGGTCAGCCTGTGCCAAGCTCACTGATAGTGTGTTTTACATTTTCTTTACCTGGTGAGCTGGCCCCTGGCTGATATGACCAAAGTTCTGTGTTGAAATACACATACATACTCTCTAATAACTCTCAATAAATTTCTATACCAACTGTCTGATGCTAAAAGAATGCTGCTTCCAGAGTCCTCTATAAACTCAGACATATTAAGTCATACAAAATTTATGTTCACTACATTAATTCATATCAATCACAGAAATCCATAATAATTTGGCACTGTTCCAACAGTGATCACAATCAGGACTCAGGATCACAGGGATGCTCCCTTCATCCTACCAATTTACATAACTGCACAATTGGCTAGATTTGTCCCCTTCCTCTGAAGTATGTAGATTCCTTAAAATGCTTCAATACCACATAGCACTAAGTATATGAGTTAAAAAGTCTCTTTGGAAAAGTTTGTCAGAAAGTTGATTAGTACCGTTCTGTAAGAACCCTGAGAAACATTTGTAATCAAGCTCCCCTGTTCCTAATGAAAGTCAGCAACTAATACCTCTTTTGATTCCTCTGAAGAGTAATAGTTCTTCTGAGACTTAATTGGAAATTGTAGCCAGTACTATTGTAACTTATTTATATTTTTGTTAGATTCTTCTTATTCAAAGCTTTGCTTCAAGATGCACTATTTCCTCATCATTCTTCGCTCAGGGATGGTGAAAAACTTTATCATTTTTAATGTTTACATTCCAGTTCACAGAACAAGGCCTTGAACAAATTATTCTTGATGGTGAATGGTTTGCCTAATTTACTGCGATGTTGGTCTGCAATTATAAATAAACACTCAACTTTTTTTGTTTGGTTAGCACAAGGATTCTAGGAGAGGATATTTGTTAACTGTCAATGTTTCAGTGATCCACTTTATTACATGATTTGCTTCTTCGACGCAGTAAGTGTTTTGTATAACAAGCATGGAGAGATTTCTGTGAAAACGGTGTTTTCTCTCTCTGGCATTTGTAAAAGTGTGCTAACACAGCAGTTCTCAACTAGGGATTGCAATCTCTAGGGCTGTGTCTAGACTGCAGGCTTCTTTCGAAAGAGCCTCTTTCGAAAGCATCTTTCGAAAGAGGCTCTTTCGAAAGAGCGCGTCTAGACTACAATGCGCGGATCGAAAGATCGATCCGCTATTTCGAAAAAGAGCGTCCAGACTGCCGGACGCTCTTTCGAAATTGAAAGCCACCCGGAACTGCTTCTGCCAGGGCATGGGGGCAGCATTTCCTTCCGGGTGCTGCCTGCCTGCCCTTTGCAGAGACGTGTGGTGAGAGGGACACTCCTGAACACCCGTTGCTCTGCTCCTGCAGCTGCCTTTGCTGTCCCTTGAGGAATTTTGCAAGGCATTGCAGTGCTGCTTTGGAGTGCTCAGCTTCCTGGGACACCCCAGCAGCTTTTTTCTTTTGAGGTTTTTCTGCTTGCAGACCCTTATTTGTGGCATGGAGCCAGAGCTGCCCCTGGGCAGGCGATGGCCCCACACCACCATACTGCAGCTGTTGCTGCATCTTCGTGAGACAATCATGAGGCTCCTTCCCGAGCTGGACCCAGACCAGAGGGACGAGGGGTTCCCCCGTCCGGCAGCCACACTGCCCTTGCCTCCAAACTTTTTCGTGGACAGGCGTGTTTGGAGGTTTGACACCAGCTCTGACTGGGGACCGGCTCGTGATGGAGATCTGTGATGACCAAGACTGGCTATGGAACTTCCGCATGAGAAAGACCACTTTCCAGGAGCTGTGTACCTGGCTCGCCCCTGCTCTGCAACGGCAAGACACCCACCTGCGGCCCGCCATCCCCCTGGAAAAGAGGGTCGCCATTGCCCTCTGGAAGCTGGCAACCCCCGACAGCTACCGCTCCGTGGGACACCAATTTGGAGTGGGGAGATCTACTGTCGGGGCCGTCTTGATGGAGGTAAGTCATTGTCTGGGGACAGTCACAGTTTGGGGTGGGGGGAAGGGAGACTGTCAGGAAGGGCCAAGTGGAGTGGGAGTGGGAGGGAGCTCCTCCACTCACCCTGAATTGTGTGTGTGTGGGGGGGGGGGGTTCTGAGGAGGGGATTCCCGGGCTGTTTGTTTGAGAGGGAAGGTGGGCGGTGGGTTCTCCTCCTAAGACATAAGGCACCCCTTCTAATACTTTGTTGTCTGTCTCGTTCTGCAGATGGTGAGGGCCATCAATTCGGAGCTGCTCAACAGGCTCATCTGTCTACCGGATCTGGACAGCGTCATGGCCGGCTTTGCTGCCCTCGGCTTCCCCAGTTGTGGAGGAGCGCTCGATGGGACACACATTGCCATCCGTGCACCGCCCCATCGAGCAGCCCAATTCATCAATAGAAAGGGCTACTTTTCTATGGTCCTCCAGGCCCTGGTCGACCATCGTGGACAGTTTTCGGACATTTGTGTTGGGTGGTCAGGGCGGGCACACGATGCCCGCATCTTCAGGAACTCATACCTGTACCGGAGGCTTCAGGCAGGAACATTTTTCCCCCATCGCCAGTTTGCGGTTGGGGATGTGCACATGCCGGTGTGCATAGTGGCTGATGCCGCCTATCCCCTGATGCCGTGGCTGATGAAGCCCTACACCGGCCAGCTGGATGCGAGCAAGGAGCAGTTTAATGCTCGCCTTAACCGGGCTCGCAACCAGGTCGAATGTGCGTTTGGCCGTTTAAAGGGCAGATTCCGGTGCTTGCTCACACGCCTCGACATGGGGGAGACCAACATCCCCAAGGTGGTGGCCGCGTGTTGCGTCCTCCATAACCTCGTGGAGAGGAAAGGGGAGGCCTTCCTACCAGGGTGGGGGAGAGCTGCTGATGCCCAGGAGAGGCTCTTTGCCCAGCCCCGGACAGCTGCCATCCGCCAGGCTCACCGGTCTGCAGTTGGCATCCGGGAGGCCCTCCGGGACCAATTCTCCAGTGGAGGCCACTGAGTGCACTGAGGGGCTTCTGCCTGGGGACTGGGCCCTGGCCCCCAATAGAAGCTTCCCTCCACAACCCATCTCCTGACCCAGTTTGGACACGTCACTTACACCAGGGTGTGTTTCAAAATAAAATGTTCTCTTTACTTATTTATAATTTTGTACATATTATCAAACAATGTGGCAAACATAACAAAAAATTTTTTCATTTTTGTTGTTGCCAAACTATATACAATAAACAAACAGTTCCTTTAACCCTTTGTTTGTGCTTTAACTGGGGTGATGGGGGTGATTGAAACCTGGAGGGGGGAAGGGGAATGGAAACCTGGAGGGGGGAAGGGGACTGGAAACCTGGAGGGGGGAAGGGGATCAGGTTGAACGGGGCTTGGCAGATTTCCCTTTCCTGCCTGGGCCTCGTGTTTGGGGTGCTCCCCGGCTACGGGATCGGGTGATGCACCTGTCGGTTGGCTGGCTGCTGGGGGGCTCTTGGGACGTGGAAGCCTGGGGGAGAGGAGGGCCAGGGGGAGAGAGGGGCTGGGGAGCTGGGGGGGCTGGGGGAGAGGGAGGTCCAAGGGGGGAAAGGGATGCTGTTGTGGAAGGGGAGTTTGGTGGGGTGGGGTCATGGGGTGCTGGAGGAGCAGGACCAGGCACAGCAGCAGGCAAGCCGCTGACCTCCCTCAGGGTGGCGTACAGCACCGTGCGCTGCAGGACCAGCTCATTCATGAGCCGATCACGCCACCGCTCCTCTGCCTCCGCCCTCTGTAGCAGGATGGCGTTCTGCTCCTGCACAGCCTCGACGTGCTGCCGGAGGATGTCGGCGTAGACACGCCTGTGTCTGCGGCTCCCATGTCTCCGAGGTGGAGATGGAGATGGAGGTGGGGCTGGGGTGCTGCGGCCCTCTTCCACGGCTGGTCCGGCTGTGGAGGAAAAGAAGAAGACACAATCAGTCCTATAAACTGGACTCTGTAGCACTTACAATACTAACAGGATGGTTTATTAGGGGATGAGCTTTCCAGGGCCAGACCCACTTCCTCAGATCAGAGTAACACGGCTACATTTCTATCACAATCAGTCATGTGTGCAACAGCTGTCCAAAAGGGCATGCCCTCTCCCTTGAGACAGGGGAAGCAGACATTCTGAAGGTCACAGTGTGTGTGTGTGTGTGTGTGTGTGTGTGTGTGTGTGTGTGAGAGACCTGGGCATCAGCCTGAGCATGACAGGTTTCCCTTGTGCATCACCCACTGTGCACCCACCTACCTCCCCCCCCCCCCCCCGGGTGTGACACAAACTCACTGTACTCACCTGCTGCTTCCTCTCCCGTGCCAGATGACACCTGGGAGGCCTCAGAGGTCTGGGTGACTGGCTCCAGGGTGAGGGTCGCCGTCTCCTCGGTGTCCTCCTCCTCTGGGCCCATGTCCCCGTCTCCAGAGTGCTGTAGCTCCCGCTCTGGAGCGTCCACCACCGGGTCTGCCAGTCCGGACTGCACGAACCTCCGTGGTGTGCGTGCTTCTGCACTGCCACCCAGGATCTGGTCCAGCTCTGAGTAGTAGGGGCAGTAGTGGGGGGCTGCCCCAGAACGGGAGCTCTCCTCCCTGGCTTTGGCGTAGCCCTGCCGCAGCTCCTTCACTTTGGAGCGCACCTGGTCCTGGGTGCGGGGGTAGTGGCCCTTCTGGGCCAGGGCTTCAGCCATGCGGCCATAAATGTCGGCGTTTCGCCGCCGGCTTTTGAGGGCCTGTAAGGCCTCCTCCTCTCCCCACAGCTCCAGCAGGCTCTTTATCTCTGCGCCGGACCAGGATGGTGCCCGGCGCTTGGAGCCCTTGGCTGGGTCCCCAGAAGGCTCGGAGGAAGGGCCAGGACGCTCTTGGGGCTGTGACATGCTGCAGCAAGGTCGCCGTGTGCTCTGGCTCCTTGTCTGCAACAAGTGGCTGTGAGGGTGCCTGTCCCTTTAAGGAATGGCTGCAGCCAGGAACCACAGACGTGCAACCCATGGCCCAGATTGTCCACCAGGGCTTGTTCCTGGAGGCCAATAATTTCGAAAGAAAGGGCTCCCCCCGTCCAGACTCACGTTCTTTCGACGGATCTCCCTCGAAAAAGGCGTTCTTCCTCGTGAAACGAGGTTTACCGCCGTCGAAAGAAAAGCCGCATTCTTTCGATTTAATTTCGAAAGAACGCGGCTTGAGTCTGGACGCAGGGGAAGTTCTTTCGAAAAAAGGCTACTTTTTTCGAAAGAACCCCTGAGTGTGGACACGGCCATGGTGGGGACAATGGGCATCTTTCAGGGAGGCTTCAGGACCCCACTGCTGAAACCCTGATCCCTGGCATTCTCCTTCCTCAGGGTTGAAACCAGGAGTGTCAGGCTGAAACCCTGATTCCCAGCATCCACCCGATGGGTGAAGCTATGAGTCATGTGGGGCTGAAGCCCAGAACCCTGGTGCTCCTGTGTGGGGCTGAAGCTGGAAGCAACACAGGGCTGAAGCCTAGATCCACCCCACAGGGCTGAAACCAAGAGCAGCACAGAGCTTGAAACACTGAGCTCCCTTCCCCAACCTGGAGCAATAGATAGCTGAAATCCCAAGCTACCCTCCTCCCCACCTCATCCCTGACATGGGCAATAGCTCTGAGCCCATGGACAGAGTTGAGTGAGCATGAGAGTGTTGCCCCTGCAATTGCAGCGCCTTACCTAGAGTGGGGCAGTCCTGAAGAAGCTCCACCCTCCATCTCCTGCTCTCCCCTAGCCCCTTCAGGTCCCATCCTCTGGTCAGATTGTAGGTGGGAAGTCAGAGCCAGGCAATGGGGGGCTGCTGCTCCTCTGGCTGGTGGAGCATCAGCCATGGAGTGGGACTGTAGCATCAGCCACAGAGTGGCAGCCAAGGCATTCCCTCATCTGCTGCTCCTCAGCCCCCAAACCTATTTGACTGCTCCACGGCTGATTACAACTGTCCAGGCAGAGATTGGGCTCTGGAGCCAGCAGAGCCCTCAGGGAGCAGCCACTACTACACAGTCCCAGACAGGTGGGTGACTTGCTGAGGTGACTTGGGGTGGAAGTAGTGTTCCCTCCCTGGACCACTGTGCAGCCCTGCTGGCCCTTGCCCCTCTCCCCCTCCAGTAGAAGTCAAACTACGTCTATGTGCAAGGGTCCCACCTCGGCATGGAGCCCAAGTCATTCCCTATCCCAGTTGGGTCTACACACCAGGGCTAAAGTCAGAATCTTCAGCTATGTCAATTGCGTAGCTGAAGTCAAAATAACTTAATTTGGCTGTTGGTGTGGTCTACACAGCAGGAAGTTGAAGGAAGAACACTCTTCCTCCTACTTCCCTTACCCCTCGTAAAATGAGGGTTACCATGAGTTGTAGTAAGAAGTCCTCCAGCTTGATATTATTTCGAAATAAAGGCTTGTAGTGTATATGCACTCTTGTAATGTAGATATGTTATTCCGAAATTATGCTGCTGTGTAAAGGTACCCCTAGAGTTTTTATAGCATGGCGGAGGGGAGGGGCTCAGAAAGAAAAAGGTTGAGAATGCCTATGCTAAAGTATGCAAGACAACTTTAGCACTATGGCAAAATTTAGTTTTCCTAATAGTCTCCATGTTATATATAAAAACAAAGAGGATTGCTATTTTTCTGTCCTATTTTACTGTACATGCTTTCATCTTATAGCTATGAGTTTGCCTATGGAAAACTCCAGAGATTTTTGAAGAGTTCTGTGGGTGGATTCCTTTGTTTTTAAGTCATTAGAATGTCACTTTTTCAATCTTCACCAACCAATAATGTAGAGACTCCAAGATCTCTCCCACATAATAGTGATGAATATTTAATTTTCTGTTTGAAAGACAAGATTTTAAATTTTTAAAAAGCATCAGAGGCTGAAATGTAATATGAAAGTTCTATTGAGAATTGGGCTAATCCATATTAGTTTATGACTAATATTCTAGATTAACAGGCAAGAAACTAAATTATTCCTGGCAAGATCTGCTTACTAAAATCACAGTTGCATATAATCAGGGATCTGTTCCACCAGGCTTTGAGAAGCCTGCTCTTCCTGTTTTTTGCTCCGTAAAGCCTTGTAAAAGCCCATGAGAATTTGGATGGATGACTGATATTTTCCCAAATGCTATTTTTCTTTATTGGTCTCCCTCTTTCACTTCTTTCACCTATATGTAGCTCCGTGTTCCTGTCCTGCATCTGATATCTATTAAGAGATTAAATTCTTTGCAGTGATATTGGTGTGCCGGCCTCCAAAATACTTGGGAGTCCATAAAGGAAAGGCAGGCTTACAAGTGTGGGGTGAGGGGATGTGTGTGAAGACTGATTATGATCGTTGACGGGACTTGATGTTGAACATTTTTTCTCACTTGGATATTGACATAAGATTGGAAAAAACATTGCCCTGCCTTTAGCTGATCCTTGCTTTCTCTCCTCCCCCGCCATTTCACCTGAGAAATTCATTACAGTACTCATGAACATCTAAATCAAATGCAGTAACTGCTCTTGTCATGCACATGAACATGATGGGAATCTCATACTTTTATTTGCACCTTCTATTTTTTCATTTACTCTACTAAGTAAAGACTTGCCTGTCCTATGCAAGAACACCACAATTATTGCTTTATAATTTGTGGAGGCTATTTCTTAGGTCTTTGAATTTTGTGGTGAGGCACATAGTCCATCTGTAAGTGGTTTTAGATGGTATTTCTCACCATGATATAGGAGTGCCTTTTGAGATTATATGGGGCTGCTACTGAGGGTGTTTTAAAGTAAGGGTTCTTTGCACCTGTTATTCATTAACAACCTGAATGTATTAGCTTTACAGAAATGTAAATGATTGTTCAAGGCAGCAGAAAATCAGGCTTGTAATTTCTGGCTTCCAGTGGAACTATTCTGTATTCTTCTTCTTTGTTGTCTCTGATTTTACAAGGAATGAGCAACAAAATAACATGGACACAGAAAACCAAAACCAAACCAAACCAAAACACTTCCAACAACCTCCATAATCTGAGTTTCTACTTCAAACATATTTGTTATTAGACTGCCTGGAAAGTACAACTAACAAGAAAGTCACAGATGCCGGCATAGTAGCAGAGAGCAGTGTACTAGAACCCAGTAGTGAGGCCTTACTCTGTTCTCCAACCATAAAGGATAGAAGTGGCAGTAAGATGCAGGGATTTGATAGCAGTTTTGTAGGTATCCCCAATGGTTTAGGTGAACATCACAACCTTTTAGAAGAGAACCACTGGCGGTTCATTCCTCACTTGAAAACTATAAAACAGAATATTTTAATGTATTAGTTCGAATTTCCATCTTGGATGCATATTTGCTCCAATGGTAGAAATGAGGCCAGCCTTTTGACAAAGTTGAGGTAAAGGCTCTTTAGAATTTATGCTGCTTCTATAGTTTGGAACGTCACAGATTCAAGAAATATATAAAAGTGCATATTAAACACATGCACAAAGAGTAGCATCACAATTGCAGTGCTCATAGTTATGATTGAGAGTAAAAGGCAGTTTGTTTTTAATAGTTGTTTCAGTGATTTATAATTGCCTATCACTATTATCATTTAGAAGAATTTCTTATTTTATGTATCTGTTGCAATTTACAAGATATGAGAGGGTACCTTTCTGTTAATCTGGTGCTTTAGATATTATTTTAAATAAGTCATAAAAAACAGAACCAGTAACAACCTCCTAGGAAAAATTACAACTCCTATTCAACATACTAGATGGGACATTCTCCACTAAATCTCCTTCCATCAGGTCCCAATTTATTCATCCACTCAGAAGAAAAATCACTGCAACACATTTAGAAGACAAATGATTCCTGACTAATAAGGACCAAGGTGGAAGCTAAATGCAGGACAATGTAGCACTTTAAAGGTGGAAGCTGATTTCATAGATGAAAACTCATTGTGGAGAATATTCTACCATTCAGGTACTTGAATTACAAGCACAAAAATAGTATTTCTATAAATAGGAACAATTAAAACAGTGAAGTCAAGACTTGTGTGAATCAAGTGAGCAGGGTTTGAAGTGTGTGTCTGGGATAAAATGTTTAGTAATCTCTCTCCAGATCTTTATTATTTAGTTGAGTGTTGTTATATTTTGTTGTTCTTTTTCCCACCTCTGAACTATTAGAACTATTAGATGGTCCTTTTAAAATTATCTTAATCTTAGACTTATCACTTTATTTTAAAAGACTAGAATTTAAAGAGGGTATTAGTACAATAGATCATAGCTTACATGAGGAAGCATATGTTGATGACTGCGCTGTGATTGCTTCAGTGAGTGAAACTGCTTTATTTCAAATTAAATCAAGCACTCAGGTCTTCCCTGAGTCAGTTCTGTGCCATAACAATACCAAATAAAATGTGGTCACATATGATTTTTCTTACAGGATCAAGAACTACAGCCTGTTGTATAAGGCTCTCTACAAACATAGGAAGACAAAGGGGAAGACAAAGGGGCAGATATGTAAATGTATTCAGACACCTGAAGATGCAGATAGGCTCCCAACTCCATTGTCATAAAAGGGCATAAAAGTGGAAGATGGACTTTTGACATAGTTGAGGGAAAGGCTCTTTAGAATTTCAAGGTCATAAATGGCACCTTGAATTTCAACCAGATTAACAAGATGATGAAGATGGCATATATACACAACAGGATTTCTTTTGTCTAGACCAGTGTTTCCTTAGAAAAAAAATACCAGTCCTTAGAAAAATTATCATGCATAATCCTATTAATTTGTGTGACGGGGTAGCAGCACCCCGCACTGCCAAGCGGCCGGGCATGCTCTGTACCGGGCCTGCTCCCAGGTGGCGGGGTTAGATCTGGCGGGTGCTAGGACCCATGGAGAAGGCCGTGTGCTGTGCACACCAATGCAGAACACCCAGCGCCAGCCGATAAAGCAGCCGGGAATAGGGCTGGGGGGGAGGGGGCGGAACAAGCCTCTGGGTGCACCAACACAGAACACCCGGCGCCAGACGCAGCCAGGGGAGCCAGTGCCGGCCGATAAAGTGGCTGGGATTGGGACCGGGAAGGGGGGCGGGGTGGAACACTGGACCATTTATGTGCACCCGCCAAACAATCTGGGCCGGCCCCACCCCCGGGTATGTGGCACATGCTGGTGCCAGCCCTGGGTGCCAGGCGCATTGGCGGCCCCTGCCCCAGGGTCACGGCACATGCCAGTGCCGGCCCTAGGCGTGCGGTGCATGTGCCGGCCCCGCCCCCCGAGCATGCGGTACAAGCACGGCTCCGCCCCCGAATGCACAGCCCATGAGCGGCCCTGCCCCCAAACACGCGGTGCATGAACGGCCCCATCCCTGGGCGCCCAACAGCCTCAAAAGGTTGGGGACCACTGCTCCAGAGGGAGGGAGCATAACAGGCAATCCTCACATGATCCCTCTCCTGTCACCTATTTCCAGACAAACAGAGGCTAGAGACACCATTCCTACCCATCCCGGCCAATAGCCATTGAAGGACCTAACCTCCATGAATCTATCTAGCTATTTTTTGAACACTATTAAAGTCTTAGTTTTCACCGCATCCTCTGACAAGAAGTTCCACAGATTGTGCACTGAGTGAAGAAAAATTTTCTTTTGTTTGTTTTAAACCTGCTGCCTATTAATTTCATTTGGTGATCCCTCGTTCTTATATTGTAGGAATAAGGAAATAACTTTTCCTTATTCACTTTTTCCATATCAGTCATGATTTTATAGACGTCTATCATATCCCCTCTTACTGTCCTCTTTTGTAAGCTGAAAAGTCCAAGTCTTTTTAATCTCTCTTCATATGGGACCTCTTCCAAACCCCTAATAATTTTTGTTGCCCTTTTCTGAACCCTTTCCAATGCCAATATATCTCTTTTGAGATGAGGAGACCACATCTGTACACAGTATTCAAGATGTGGGTTTACCATGGTTTTATATAGAGGCAATAAGATATTTTCTGTCTTATTCTCTATCCCTTTTTTAATGATTCCTAACATTCTATTTGCTTTTCTGACTTGCGCTGCACACTGAGTGGATGTTTTCAGAGATCTATCCACAATGACTCCAAGATCTCTCTCTCTTGAGTAGCTGTAGCTAAATTTGTACCCCATCATATTGTATGTATAGTTGGAATGATTTTTTCCAATGTGCATTACTTTACATTTATCAACATTAAATTTCATTTGCCATTTTGTTGCCCAATCACTTAATTTGGCGAGATCTTTTCAAAGCTCTTCAGAGTCTGTTTTGGTCTTAACTATCCTGAGCAGTTTAGTATCATCTGCAAAGTTTGCCACCTCACTCTAAATCATTTTTACCCCTTTCTCTAGATCATTTATAAATAAGTTGAATAGGATTGGTCCCAGGACAGATCCTTGGGGAACCTCACTAGTTACCTCTCTCTACTCAGAAAACTTACCATTTATTCTTACCCTTTGTGTCCAGTCTTTTAAACAGTTATCAATTCATGAAAGAACCTTCCCTCTTATCCCATGACAACTTACTTTACATAAGAGCCGTTGGTGAGGCACCTTGTCAAAGGCTTTCTGGAAATCTAAGTATACTATATCCACAGGATCCCCCTTGTCCACATGTTTGTTGATCCCTTTAAAGAACTCTAGTAGATTAGTAAGGCATGATTTTCCTTTACAGAAACCATGTTGACTTTCCCCTCAAAAAATTATGTTCACCTATGCCAAAGTGCCACTGACTTCTGTGCACAGATAGATGGCAGGATATTATTTCATATAGTATCTTCAGCTTTGTCATTCTTTTCAGATTCATTGAAAAGGGGTTAATTTACAAATCCTTGCTGTGGAAATCTGAGTCTAAAGGCAAGTGAAGAAACAAGAGAGCCACTTTTTATCTATCCTCTTTATTCTTAAAAAACAGGATATGATTTATTTTGGGTTTTTTTAAGATTTGTCAATAACATTTTTTTAATCTCAGGTTTCTGAAGGTATGACCACTATCTCTGTCTTTCTGTTTTGTTGCCTACTAAGGGAGAGAGAATACTAGAACTGTGAAGAAATAATGTGGGAATAGGATGCTTGCATTTTAGCAACAGCAACTTCAGAACACATCACAAGATGACTTTGAGAGGTGTGAAATGATTTTCATGCTACATTTCAAGCTCAGCTCCAGTTCACCAGCCTTCTGCATCAGTTAACATATAAATGTCATATGCTTCCACTGGAAATTAGCAGTCTATTTTTTCAACATAACCCTTATTCATCTAATCTTTCTTCCTTTGGTTCAGTTATTGTGGAATGCATCTGTGGCCTAGATTCAGCAAAATAACTTAATCGTGTGCATAATTTTAGGTATGAGTCGTCATTTTCAAGTTCATGTAATTGTGCATGGGCTGTGCTAGACTGGAGCCCTAATTGTTGCTGCAAGTGTTTGCTTTTTTCATTATCTTCAAATGTAATCCACTAGTACATTGAACAAACAGACAGTAAGAGGGTGGACACCATAAATTCTAGGCACTAGAGACATGAAAAAACCAACCCCCCCAGATCCAAGCTTCTGCACACAGGGAAAGAAGTTCAGACTCAGAACAAGTATAGAAACTCAGATGCTGTTTTTGGTTAGTACATAATGGTACTTTATAAAGGACTCTGAATATTTAATATTATACAATTGCTTCATAATACAATAAGTGCTCTTTTCTGAAGTCTATGCAGCACCTCATCTTGTATGCCTAATTCCTGAATCTAGAGCTACCATTACAAAATATATTTGGTTTATTCCACCGTGAGCCACATTTTGACAATTTCCAAAGTATTTTGGGTGTGTGTGTAATTTTGATGTCAGACTTTCCTATATTATTGGTCTTTTGCCACTTTATGTAGCTACCTTCTCTCTCCTTTCAAAAACGCATGCAAAATCTTTTAAATTGTGTTAAGCTCCATTGTGAGGGAAGTCTGAATGGGATATGGCTCAGAATAGTACTTTCGCTGTTGAAAGCCACCCTCCCACCGCCACCTCTTATGCATGATTGAAAAAACAACATTGTAGATCAAAGAGAAATATTAATGCAGGTGTGAGCAAAATAATTCAAAACGTCTAAACAAAACACAAATATGCTCATGTAACATATTTGTGGGTAGTGATTGCTTCAAGGATTCTGACAGTTGTATTCACAGAAATAAATTGCATAGTACTTGTGCTAATCATTGTATATTATGCACTGTGAGTAAGACATGCCAATGGTATTTTAGATGAGTACCCACTGCTCTAAAAAATGAAAACCATGCCAGGTTAAGGGTAAACAAAGGTCTTAACTGTGGGGGTAGCATTCTGCAAAGTACCAAATCTAAAATGAGTCTTTCCAGTCATAATTGCCTATTCCCATAGATCAGGAATTAATATAGACCATTCTTTACTAGCATACTAGTCCACTGCTTCAGTTCTACAGATGCTAACAAAGGTGGGAATGTTGATATGGAGCAGCCACTAGCATTTTGAGCATTATGTTATTTAAACCTGCAGTCCTAGAAGAAACAGTAGTAAAAATGTCAATAGCCAGTCTTTACTTGCACTCTCACCACTGGAGAATATGAATTAATGTTGAGGCACTGGGATTTCAAAACACCTCCATGTAGATGTAGCCACCCATATAGATGTAGAGGGAAACTTTCCCTCCTCTTCCCCCTCATTCCTTCCCTCTCTTCCCTCCCCCCCACCTCCGCCACATTTGCTTCTGGGGTAAAATCACCAGAAAAATCCCTTTTTATTCAAAGGCATTAGCAGGTCTATTTTGACCCTTCTCTTACTTATTTTTTATTCCAGACAATGTGTTTTCCCTGGCATACCAGCTTAAAAACCCAAAATTTCCTCCAGCTACGGGCCAAAAGTAACCCTTCCCTGTATTTTTTGTACTATTAGTTTGTCAAAGAGCTCTCTTTCCAGACTTGGTATCTTATCTTGGGCAGTTATTATGTGATTGGCTTTTCTATTTCCCAATTCCAGGGAAATTTGTTAATCCCTTCCTGCTAGGTATGAATATGCCATAAATATTTATTGCTACGATCATTTTCTCATTATTTGGAGCTGTTCTGTGTGCTCTGAATGGGCATCATGGGTAAAAGGTTCCATACTCACTGAAGGCTATTTGAAAGGTTAGGAGGAAAAGAGCCCATTTGTATGCACTTTTTGACCAGCTCTGTGGGTATTGACTGCATAGTTGGTCCAGTGAAGAGACAGCTTACCTATTACAGGGCCTATCAGTGTTGCCATAATAATATTTTTGTAGGAGTTTCCTAAGCTAAGTTCTGAAAGACTAACAATCTACCAGTTGGTCTCCTTAGGCACTTTGAATTGCCAGTTGGGAAGACCAGCTGTATGAGTGTTTAAAGATGCACTTAAGAAGGGGAACCTTCTTTTGAAAAGCATAGCTTATATTCACTAGACAGCAGTGTTTCTCTAAGGGTGATATACAGCCCTCCATGGAATGACAAAGCTCTTCCCTCAGATAAGAAAGAAATAGAAGTGAAGCTGATGCATTAATTCACGGTAACAAAGAAGAACACCATGTGCCCATTGTATTCTATCCTGATGGACAGAAAATATAAAGGTCAAGGCAAGATTTATTCCTTTTCTCTGTGATGAAACTCCACTAACCATGCTGGCCTGATGGTTCAGGTACATTCAACTGAAGCATCTCTCAAGTAAAGCCCAAACTGTGTATGCATATAGTAAAATGAGTGAATAAATGAAGAATGCTGTGGGAATGTTGGTCTTGTGCAGTACAGGCTGTCAATGAAATAAGCTTTAAAGATGTTTTAAGAATATTCAGGGAGTTAATTTCCATCTGCATAGCCAATTATCCATCCAATCATGACTTATTTCTTTTATTTTGGCAGGGACTTACCAACCCTCTTCCCCATTGGGATTGTTAGTTTTGATCATTCAAAATAATTACTTTGTGTCTATATTGTTGTTTTTCCATGAGCTGCAGTGTAGTGAAAAAATCTGAGAGTTTTCAAACAGAAGCAGCACAATGTATCTTTCTTGCACAAGTAAAAACCATTAAAGATTTTAACCATCATGATCAGAAACCTCACTGAAGAACTCTTCTCCCTTTTCAGCTATGTTTCGTTTCAGATGTGTTGGTAACAAAGTGCATCTTATGAACCAAATGGAGCCTACAGCCACTCTTGCCTTGCAGCTAAAAATGCATATGATGTATTTTATGGATTACATATGATGGATTTTAAAGTCTTCACTGACTATGAACTCAAATAAGTCACTTCTAATAGTCTTTTAAAGACATACATAAACAAATATGGTTTTGTATGTAAGTTTCATTTTTCCCCTCTGATCTGGTGCTACCACTGTGATACTTATTTTTGTAACTTTGGGATACGGTTGGATGCCCGAGTGTGCCACCATTATTCATTCAAAATTGTGGTTCTTTCCTTTTGACTCTCACAAGTTATTTTTGGCTAAAATACTTAAATTAATTAAGATGTTATTTCTTAGATGAAAAGCAGTATGATCTTTTACAGGAAACAAATTTCATTTGAGTTCCACACCTAGTTCTGTCAATGGTTTACTGGGGGGCATCTGAAAAGTAACCTGGGTCAAATTTTCTAAGCAGTTGTTGATTTTAGGTGCCTTCAACCAAGTGTGCCCAAACTTGATTTTCAAAGTACCTAGTACCTGCAACTCCACCTAAACTTAATGGAAGCTACACGTGCTCAGCACCGAAAACACCCCCCCTCCAAAAATACCCTGTCCCAGCTTGGTCACATTTAGAAGCTACTACTCAAAGCACACGCCTTGCCTACGTTCTCAGTTAGCTGTGCAGCTACCTATTAAGCCCCACACAACCTCAGGGCTGTTTTAGGGAGAGATGCCTCTGCTTGCTGGCCCTAGGATGGAATTGCCCTGGACTTGCTGCAGCTGGGGGAGAGGCACCCCTCTCTTGGTCCGAACCCAGCCCGTGGCACAGACTTGCCACAGCAGGGGAGAAGTGTCCCTTCCCCAGCTCCCACTCAGCCTAGGTCAGATATACTAGGGCCATGGAGTGTTGGCCCTCCCCAGCCAGATCCTGCTGGAGCTGCTGTTGGGGAGAGGCACATCTCACCTGGCCCCAAGTGGCTGTGGTGAGAGGGCTGGGGGTAGTCCTCTCTCCTCAGAGCATCCTGTACCCCTGCCAAACCTCTCATCCCCAATCCCATCCTTGTGCCACATGCCAATCTGGAGCACCAACTCCAATCCCATACCTCAGCCCTGAGCCCCTTTCAGAACCAGCTCCCAACCCCAAATCCTGCATTTCTGGCCACACCCCAGAGCCTGAACCCCCGGCCAGGGCCCTCACCCCCCAATTCTCTGACCTAGTCCTGAACCCCTTCCACACTCTTAACCCCTTGGCCTGCTCCAACCACACACCACCCACATGTGGAGGTGTTTTGTGATATGTACCAATGTGGACATTATGTGTTACCTATCACCTTCATATTGAAGCACATAAAATTGATTCTACACCTTGGCATGAAAAAATAGAAGGAACGCTGGCTCTTACCTCTTTGTGTTACAATTCCACCATCTGTACAGTGTTACAAATTAATATGAGGGAACTTGAATCTTTCTGTAATCCTCATTTTTTTCTCTCTTTCATTTTGGGTTATGGTCCAATACTTGGAGATTGAATAGAGTCAAGTGTTGCATGCCTGCTATATTCACTGTAATAGCCATAGTGCAGCCTGATTTTGAAGAGCATCGTGTGGCTTGAAAGCTTGTCTCTCTCACTAAGAAAAGTTGGTCCAGTACAAGATATTAACTCACCTGTCTTGTCTGTGTAAAAATGGCATTCTAGATTTTGGCTCTCTCTGAGAGATGAAATGCAATATAAGTGAAAAAGAGAAGACTTTTCATAGCAGCATTATATCCTTCCATTCTTGAGACTGCTCCTATAAAAACAACTAGTCTTGCCACAAATTATTTTAACTGAAAATAGAATGTGACAATTAATTAATTAAAAGCTAAGCTCATCCTCTGCCTGAATTGTGTTACTGATGCAATTAACATGCATCTTGTTTGAAGATTCTGCAGTTAAATTTAGTTTACAGTTTTACTGATGATGCATGAGCCAAACTGAATATACCTTCTTCCTCTTGCTTGTATTGGCTCTGTGGGGAGTCAAAAGTAATACAAATTATTTTAGTCACTAAAGTCAGCATACATGACTCAATGCACAAAGGAAGCAGACCTATGGAGTGAGGAAATACTATTTTTACAGTCATTTTTCTGATCATAACTACAGTTGGGATAAGGCGGGGGGAATCCATTAGAGAAATGGAGCATATTGATATTTATGTGCCAAGCCAATGAGAGGCAAACGATTTGTTGTAAATAGCGAGCAGCAACATCCATCTCCCCTAATGGGAATGCCATGTGTGCATGTGCTTTAAGCATCCTATTTAATAGCGAGAACTTAATGCGAAGGTGAGGACCGAATAAAAGCAGGATCACCCACACTCAGTGTTTCCATAGCAGAGGCTGGTAATAATTTGCAGGTGGTGCCCAGAGCAGACTTTCCATTGCACGCCCCCCTTCCCCCCGCCGGTGCAGGCAGGTCCACTCCGGCTCTGAGCAGCACCTGGCTGGCAGCGAGCTCTTTCCCTCGGGAAGTACCAGCTCCTCCATTTCAGCGGGCCTCTGACAGCGAACGCAGGTGCAAGGCGCGCAGCTCCTACATACCTGGAGCGGCCGGCGTGGCGAGCCCGGCCCGGGGGATGCTCGGCGGAGCGCGCGGCCACTGGTGCACGCTCGCGGAGTCTCCTCCCCTCCCAGGCCGGGACCCGCCCCCGCAGCAGCAGCAGCAGCAGCAGCAGCAGCGCTGCTTAGCCCGGGACCGCCAACAGCAGGGAAGTGGTTAGTTGAAGGAGGCGGCTGGCAGGGAAACGTTCCCTCCCCCGACCGGGCTTCCAGCCGCTTTGCCCAGCAGCCGCAGATCCAGCCTCGAACCCATGGGGGAGGTGGCGCGGAGCGAGGCGCAGGCGGGCTACCGTGGGGGGCAGCCGCAAGCAGAGACAGCAGCTCGCGCTTGCAAGCAATGCGCCTCGCGGGCTGCCGCCGCCGCCGCCTCCTCCTGCTGCTCCCAGCTTTGAACCTTTTGTTTTCTCCAGTCGGGGGCAGCGAGCTGCTGCTGCTGCTGCGATGTCGGGAAAGTTCCGGGAGGCATCGGCTCAGGCCGGGCGTTTGCTCCGCCGGGATCCGCAAGGCGCGGCGCGTGCTCTGAGGTGAGACTTTGTTCTCTCGTGCACCCTTCGCCAGCTGGTCGAGCCGAGCGGCTCGCTCCAGTTGTGGGTGCGGGGCGGGCGGACGGGGTGGATGTGCCTGTGTGTATGCGCCAGCGCGAGTGGAATAGGAGAGAGGGCAGAGGTGAACCCCAGCACTGTGCCGGGCTCGCTTTCTTGATTTCGAGAGTCCTGCACAATTCTCCTCGGTGCATTTGTTTTATGTAACTTGCCGTGCGGGGGCACCTCCATGGGAACCCAGTCCTAGCCGAAGTCTCGCCTTTCTGACTGGGGCTGAGCTAGCAATGCAGCTTCTCCATGGCACCTGGGGCTCTTCCATTCGGGCTGTGGTCTCTAAGCAGCTAGGCCATTTTAGAAATCTGTACCCGAAACACTACTTAGACTCCTGGGCCCCAGGCGACTGGCTGTCAGACCCAACGCAAGCGGCTGATCCTCTCCAGCCTGCCTTCTAGGTGGAGAAAATCTGCTTCATCCTGGCTTTACTGCAGGCAGTAGCCTCCCCAGGAATTGAATTGGGGGGGGGGGGTTCGAATATACAAGGGGGTGGGTGTCAGGGCCGATAAGGGGTGACACCGTGACGGTGAAGGTGGGCTGTATGGCACCATAGTTCACAAAACTGGGGGGCTGTTGGGGAAATTCAGGCGATGGTGTGTGTGTGTGTGTGTTTGTGGAGGGGGGAAATCCCTGACTCCAGGAGCCCTTTATCTAGCTATTAATTAAATAGGCAGAGTGGTTACTAGGGTTTTGTGACAGTCTTCAGCAGTTGCACTGCTGGGGAGTTCAGCGGAAGACACAGACTCCTGTCCAAATCTAAAGGTGCTAAAAAGGAGAGGTTTTGTCAGAGATGAGGTAGGCACTTCAGGTTTCTCACACACTTGTTTCCCCAGACAAACCTGCACATGAAGCCTTTCAGTTTTTTCTGTTTTTTCCTTCAGCTGCCCCTTCAGATTCTGGCATTATTTTATATCTGCTTAAACTTGTCTATAGTGATCTTTGCAAAGGTGGCAAGAACCCACAGACCATATGTTTTCATTTATTGCCTGAGATGGGGATTTGGTCTGTGGGGTGGCTTCTAAATAAAAGCTGTAGGTCAGTATGTGATCCAAACACTAAAGCTCCCTATTATTCTCTAGACCAGTGTTTCTCAACCCGTGGTACGAGTCCCTTTAGGGGGTACTTGAGAGACGTTTTGGGGGGGGGAGGGAGAGACACTGCTGCTAAAAGTACCAATGACTCTGAAGTTGTTGCAAATAGATAGTCAAAGTATCTTATGCTTAAATAGGATATTGAAATAATTTTTTTACATCCAATTAAGTTGTTTAAACGAATGTGTTGCAATGGTAGAAAAAAATTGTGTCTCTGAAAACTGTAGGTACTGAGAATACTTATATTTTTTTTTCTTTGAAAAAGGAGTACAGTACTTTATAAAAAAAGTTAAGAAACACCGCTCTAGAAGATACATTTATAGTAGATATTTAAAGGGATCAATGTCATCTCTTGTCATTGCTTACCTTTTCAATTGTGTTTTTTTTATTTGATTTTATAGCTTATACGGTGTCCGTATTTCTCTGTTTTTTTTACTTCCAGTTCTCTCTCTCTCTTATGTATTGTGTCCACTTTGTCTGCAGAATTGCTGATTGAATTGGGTAGCTAGGGACCCAATTTCTATTTTAAAATATATTCTGTAGTTTTGAAATACAAAATACTTTTAACCAGAGGATTCATATTATTTATTTCCTAAGAAAAGAAGATTGTCAATTCTTTGTGAAAACTACAACACAATCTAGTTATATTAAAATTTTCTGTAGTTGCCAGCAGTATTTTGTATCTATCATCTTGATTGTGCAAAGTTTTTGATTAGGCAAACATATGCACCCATTGATATATTTTTGATTAAAGAGTCTTTTAGTCAAAAAAGTGCCCTATATGAAAACATGAGAAATTGCATTTCTGATCAGGATAGAACAGTTTTATTTGTGGGCTTTGTGTAGGCAAAGCAACTTTTTGCCTAGCATCTTTCACACATGACTGTATAAAGTCAAATAATACAAGGCACGCTATGAAGTGTTTCAATAAGTAGAAGAGTAAGTCACTTCTAACAAATCAGTTACGGTATAGCTATTTTCCTATTAAAATGGAGTAAAACAAAGGAATATATATGCATAAAGCTACAGGTAACACCTTTGTTTGCAAAATGGAGCAGGAGAAGATGTGGCAAGCAAGCTGTGTGTGTTTGTGTGTGGCTGGCTGAGGGGGCTGTCAAAAATGTTTATTTTTATTGAAGAATAAATGTTTAAATACTGGGAAATACATTTTGTACAACGATTCTGTGCTATTGTGAGGGATATATGGTGCATCTTTCTCACATTAAATAGACCATTTTTGAATATCTGTTACAAGCCATTTTTCAAAGGCAGTTACATGGAAAAACTAAGCACTGCCAGCTCTTTAATGTGCTTTGCTTCAGTGTTTGCAAAGTGTTCTACTCTCTACTGTCAGTGATGTCAGGTTCAACAGGTCATATTAGACTTAAAAAAATCATTGTAATGAACCTATCTACAAAAGCAGATTTGACACTGATCAGTAGTATTAGAGTGTTTTTTATTCAGTGTGATCATCTTTGAATATTTGTTGCTGGTTTTCATAACTGAAAAATTGAATTTTTGCACTCATTATCTCACATCAGAAACCCAGATGCTTTGCTTATGCAATTTTACATGCATAAGTTACTAGGCAGTGTCTTTATGATCTCAATGTGTGTCAAATGTATAACTGCCTTTTTATAAATGAGAAAAAGTATATGAATCATGTCAACATTAGTGAATCACATGCACAATCTATATGTGAACAGTTTTAACCAAGAAGGACAAAACTGACAGGGACATACTCATTTCCCATTATCTGCTCATCTCTTAAGAGATGTTGACACTGTTAGGATTATGCCTAATAAAATTGCACATTTCATTTCTGTGCTATTCTGAAAATCTCCCTTTAATAATAAGAGTAAGTAATGTTTGTAGGCATAGCATATTAAAGGCTTCTTCTATATTCTACCACGTACTCAGTATAATTTATGTTGCTTTGGGGTGTGAATTAATTCTTGCCCCTTCTCCCCCGTTTCATCCTGAGTGACATTAGTATGGACAGCACTATATGGATAGCATCAGTATGCACAGCATATGTTAGCAGGAGAATGTCTCCTGCCAACATTGCTACTGCCTCTTATGGAGGTGGCTTTATTATGCTGGTGGGAGATCTCTTCACCAGACATGCTACAATGGTGCAGCTGTACTGGTGCTGTTGTAGACTAACCCTCAGTGATGAGAAGAGGTTTGGAGTTTTGAAGTTGGGGACAGGTAGCACTGTCGTGTAACCATTTGTGTGTAGATAGCTTTACTTACTGTAGTAGAAGGAAACATGGACGAGTCTCTTACATTCTGTTAGGACATTGGTCCTTCTTTGAAGTGCTGTAGATACGATGGGGGCATTAAAACATAGGGATTCTCACATGCTTCTGATAACCTTATTTCACGGTAGACATTTTGCATATTCACTCCACTATATATTGTGTTCTCATTTGAACAAACAAAAGATCTTAAGATAAATTAAGATATTTAATTGTGTAGAATTTGCCTTTGCTCATTTCAGCTACATTCGGATACTCCAGTCCATTTTGAGTAATAACTTGATCAATAAGTAATCCCATTGATCTCAATGGGCTCACTTACAAGTGGCTGCTGCACTTGTCTGGGGGCGTAAGGAACTCTAAGGTTGTCCCTTATTCCCCTGTGTTTGCTACCCATAAGGTGAAATTATATAGGAGAGGTGGGGAATGCAGCTGTGTTTATGATGCTATTCTCTCCTGCACAGGTGATCAGACAAGGTGTGGAAAGGCTTGGCTTCATTTCTCTGCACCGTCACCTCATATACTGGCCCGTGCAGCAGAAGGGGAAATAAGCTGTGTTAGTGAGGAAAGAGTGGCACAACTTATTTTCCCTCCTCCCACTCCAAATTTGTTTCTGGGACAGACCCACTGGGCTGCTAGGGTTCCATTCAGCACTTAGTGGACTGATTTTTAAATCATTATTTAAATCACCCAAGAAAAAATCATTAATTTTTAAATCAAGTTTCCTGCTGATACTACTGCACATATTTCTTAAACAATGGTGCAAATCTGATCACTAATATGTTAATTTACCACACAGTACAGCATTTTACAATATCTAATCTGTTTTTTTATATAACTTGATTTCTATTAATGTAGGGAATAGTACCTAATGCTCATTACTTGTGTCAAGCTGCAGATGCAGCAGCAGTACATTAGGAATGGTAAGAACTAAATCATACACACAAACACAATAGAACCAATATTTTTTAAACTAAATATTAAATATTACATGATTTTTTCACATTTTCAGTTACAGCGGTTTCCTGAGTTGCTGGCTGAGGGAAGTCCTTAAACTTTTTAAATTTTTAAATTTTATCAACTCTAACAGACACGTCCTCAGAGCAGTAATTGTGTAGTGCCCTTAAAACTTCTACAGCTAGTTCTCCTATTCCACACTCCCTCTGTCATTTTGATTCATAGACTGAAAAAAAAATAAGAGTTCCTGCTTTTTTTCAACTCCCAGTTGATTTTTTTTTTACGCTTTGAGTGAATAATAGCAAATGATGACAATAGTCTCTGTGCTTGCAGAGGAACTGACTGCTGTGAAAAGTTGTCTTAGCAACTGAAGGAACTCTGTATCAAGGTGCCTGGTTAATCATTTTCACCAATTCAGGGGAGTGACTTTGTTCAAAACATCATCAGTAAACATACTGATTAAATGGTTTTGCTTCAGCCCTGACATTCATTATTACTGGCATCACTGAAGAGTGACTTTGAGATGCCCATGTCATGGCAGTAGCATCATCTTCAGAATGTAGGCAGCTACCTTTATATGGTGGGGGAAGGGAGGTTAAGAATGTTCGCGAGAAAATGGGGTGGAGGTAGTGTTTGATCAATTTGCTTTCTTAATGCCTGTAGTTCCATTTTCTTGTGAGATTTCTTTTGTTAATATCTCTTGAAGTGCTTCACTTATCAAGGGTTAAATTGGTAAATTTCCTGTATTTATCTCTTGCACACTGTTCAAGCTCCTTCTCATACAGTGTATCTAGTAACCTTCCACCAATGTCTGCTGTACCAGGTGTGTAGCCTGGTCATAAGGACTCGACCATGTCAGTAAAAGGTTTTTATTGTTAACAATGTGAAAAGGAGAATTTGTGGTTTAAATGAGCCAGGCAGTCTTTTTCATCTATTATATATTGTTGATATTTTCTGGTCTTTACTACAAACTTATCCATGGTGATACTTTTACTGGATGTTTGAAATCTTTTGTTTGCTGTTGCTACTTGATTGTCTGAAATATGTTTAGTTGCAGCACTCCTGCTAAAAGTACCAGTGACTCTGAAGTTGTTGCAAATAGACAAAGTATCTTATGCTTAAATAGGATCTTGAAATAAATTTTAAAAATGATTTTGATAGTCATTCTTCTCACTCTATTCAGTTAATCATTTAAATTTTTTTAAAATTTTTTTTAGTAAGGATGCAGATAAGATTCCAAGTTACCAAAAAGGCTAAGACGGACGTGTGCTTACAAGGCACTTGCACCAAAACAAGTATAGGATAGAGATTCTTTGGGACAGCTGAGATAAGCTTAAGTTAAATAGGGAATAGATTTAAGGCATCACCATTATGATGTGTAGCAATGATGTTCCAAAATAAGGGGCATGTATTATGTAATATAAAATAATAAAATGTCAGCTGCTACAGTGTGTCAATTCTAAATTTCCTTTATTGCAGCTTTCAGTACCATATATTTGGATGATAGATTCTAAACCTACTTAACTAGTTCACTTTGCAATGAATCATTCTTCAAGACTCTCTTTATGCCTTTTAGTATAAGTGTGATTTAACAAGTAAATTTCCAAACTACATTGGTTGTTGCTAGAAAAAAAAAGTTGATCTTCGCTAATCCTTATGGCTTGTTTAATTAGTTAAGTTACTAACCAGTTGATCCACATTGTTCTTCAGACATATCCACATTTTAATCCACATCATTTTCTCCCAGTAAGCAGTTTTCTTGGTAATGCTTCATTCCTGTAATTAGTCCCTACATCACCATCTTGCACTGCTTACACTTGACAGGTTTTCCTTTTTTTACTCAAGGAGTGAATTTACCCAGATATGGTCTCCCTTACACTTAGAAGCCATGACAGTAAAAGTGTGGGGAATATAGGAAGCTTTCTAGTCTATTCTAAGGATGTTAAGAGGCAGGTAATTCACTAATCATGTAGTCGATAAGGGAAGGCTTGCTCAGTCCCAGCTCGTGCCATGTCCCTGAACTACCCCCCACTGCAGCTCTTCAGTTTGAATGTCGTAAGAGTCGAGCATGCAGGCAGCTCGGCTCCTACTACATTTAAATTGCAGAGCCGCAGCAGTGAGAGCTCCTGAACCTGGAGTAATCCGGGACTGAGCTGGGCTTGCTCAGTCCCAGCTTGTGCTGGGTCCAGTATCCCCTGCCTGCGGCAAGCCTGGCCCACCCTACCCCCTCCCTGCTGCCTCTGATTGATAGAAGTAGCAGCATGATGGGGGGAGAGGTGGCTCTCCAGAGACGGTGCTGGGGAGAACCGGCTTTTAAGCCGGTTTCCCCCAGCACCGGCTCCTGTTTCCCTCCCTGCTTGCTGCCTCTGATACAGAGGCAACAAAGTGGGGGGGGGGGGGGGGAGTGAGTAGCCAACTTGACTACTTGCTTGCATTTCTAATCCAGTCTACAGTTCCTTTCTCTTCTGCCTCTCTCCTTTCTAGGGTTGCCAGGTGTCCGGTTTTGAACCGGACAGTCTGGTATTTCAGCTTTCTGTCCAGGAAACAAATTGAGAAAATACCGGACATATAAATGTATTTTCTAATTAAGTTTTATTATTATCATGAGTATCAGTACGTAGCTGCGTACTGTCTGGCCGGTAGACATGCTCACACTGTGTGAGCGTGTCTACCAAACAGGCAGTATGCAACTACACAGTAGAGAGGAGGGGGGCGGGGCCAGAGCCGGATGGAATCCCCGGGGCTGGACTCTCCCGTGCACCCCGCTGGGACTGTGCACGGGATGGGCAGCACCCCAGGATCTGCTTGCGCCCGGGCTAGTCCCACTCTCTGCCGGCCGATTCTCCCCCCGGCCAGCCCCACTCCCCCTGGCCAGCCCCGCTCTTCGCCAGCCGGTCTTCTCCCCACCCTGCCCCCTGGCCATCCCCACTCCCCCGACCTCCTCCTGGCCAGCCCCGTTTGCCTCCCAGCCGGTCCACCCCCACTTCCCCAAATCTGAGATCAAGTGTGTCCGGTATTTTTTTGAAACCATCTGGTAACCCTACTCCTTTCCTATATATTGTGTCTCTGTCTTTAAATCATCTTAACCTAACTCCTCTGCTGTGCTTGGCTGAAGTCCATCACTTCATAAGCACAGAACAAAAACAATCCTATCCAACTTGGCTCTTCCTTTGTACATGTTACTGTAGTCTGCTGAGAAACAGAAATTGAAAGCCAGGAATTTAAAGAAGCAAGAGCTAATAGGCTGGACAGACTAGGGCCATTAATTCATTTTTTGAGACAGCAAGTGTATGTGTAGTGTGTTTGTGATGAGATTTAATTGTAAACAAGAAATTTAGTATTAAATTGGATTTTTTTAATAATCAATAAAAGTAAAATCAGATTTTTTTTACATTTTTTAAAAATAATTGATTTTTATCTACCTTGATTCAACGTGAGTAAGGGTATTAGAACCAACCCCAAAGCTTGACAATATTCTTATCCCAATGCCTTTATTTAATTGCAAGGAACAATTTCAATAGAACAGGTTTTTTTTTACTTGACAGCAAATTATTTACTCTGCAACAACTAGCATGACAGAATGCTTGGGCTAAATGGTTCGAAGCAGGTTTTAAAGTAGCTAGCATGGCTGAAGTCCAAGTAGCTTTCTTGATGCACATATTCTTTTTCATCAGAATTATGAACAAATCTTGGGCATGTGAATATCAGTCTGGAATTTTGTAAACATGCATTTTGCTTTTTTGTTCAAATCTATGGTGTTTTGCATATTCTTGGTCACATCTTGATTGTAGAATATGTGTATACAGTATATTATGGTTTGGATTTGTTTTTATTAGGATAGTAATGGAAGATATCTCAATGTGTCTAGATAATAGTCCTAGTTCTTACATTGAGGTCGTCTGATGAAAAGCACTGAGTACTTTGCAAAGGAAGTCAGAGTGGAGTGTTAACTGCAGGGTGAGGCCGAGGGATTTGGAATATAGGAGGGGGCTTCAGGCTGAGTCTGGGGTAAGAAGTTGGGGTACAGGAGGGGATGTGGAGGGTGGTGATTGCCATGTGTGGTTCCCAAAAGCAACGGACAGATCCCTCTGGCAGCGACTTATACTCAATAGTAAGGTGTTATTCAACAGCGGCTCCTAGGCAGAGAGGGCCAGGAAGCTCTGTGTGCTGCTCCGTTCTGCAGGCACCACCCCTGCAGCTCCTGCTGCTGCAGTTCCCGGCCAATGGAAGCTGCGGAGTCAGCACCTGAGGCACAGGCAGTGCTCAGAGACTCCATGCCCCCTCCTAGGGCTGTAGGGACCTTGCCATGCCTGCTTCTGAGAACAGCATGGAAGGAGGGAAAGCAGGAAGCCTGCCTTCTTCCTGATGCACTGCTGGACTGTTCGTGCCCAAAATCTCCCAGTTTGGCTGCAGTAGCCTCTGGCAGACGGAGCCTGAATCTGGGAGATTCTCAGTGAAAATGGGACAAGCCTAATTTGACGTATGGGAGTAATCCAATTGACTTTAATGGCACTTTTGAGGTACTTTGCTGAATCGGGTATAATTTGCTGTTGAAATAAACATTAAGATTGCAAAGGCAAGCACTCAAACATTAGGGGTTGCCTGTGTTCTTTTAACTTAGCTTGTGGGTGTCATTCCTAGGCTTTCTAAAAAGCACACTGAAAAAGTAGAAATTCCATCATGTTGCATCCTGTTGATGCCTGGACCGTTGACATGTGTAGGGTATGAACCTTGAATCACATGCAGACTTTTGCCACTTAAGCTAATGGGCTAACTGATAGTAATACTATGTTGTCGTTCTGCAAGATGTTTTCACAAGTATTTGTTGGCAGCAAAGGAATGGCGAGACTCCAAAAAATTGAGATCTATTTGACCATTTGAGGCTCTGATGGGAAGTATGCTGTAGTGGGTGCAGACTTTTCTGCCAGGGTGGATTTGATTTAAATCTTTAGACAGGAAGACGTGACGTAACCATGATTTCAATCACTAGTAAGGAAGGCTCAACTTAATCATGGGTTTTCTACATAAAAATACGTTTTTGTTGGTTGTCATAACCTTGATAAACGTTCTTCACAACTCAGACATAGATGTAGGTTTCATTTTAAAATGTAGACGCTGTACATTTTTAAACAGTGTTTTGAAAACTTTTGAGATTAGTTTTACAGATATATGAGAAAATGAATGATTGTTATTTCATTTATCAAAGGTAATCGAAGCAGATATTTATGGAGTCATTGGGAGGTAAACTATCTCCAATTTAACAGGTTAATCAATAATATTTGGAGGATTTTCTTGCCATGCTGTATTGGGAGGAGAACATCACCAAACATACATTTAAATTGTTTTATTAAACTAAAACAACAATATTATGTATTCTGGATTTTTTTTCTTCAACAGTAAATACATATAATTGAACAAAACAAGCCTATGATTTTTTTCAATTTAGTTAAACATTCAAGTTTTTTTTTAAATCAGGTTTGTTTTGTTAAAACTGTTCTTAACTAAAATGGAGATAGGGACAATAGGATTGTCTGGTATTTCTCACATCTTTCTTTCTCTCAACATGCTTGTTGAAAGCAAAAATATTATTTCTGGAGACACAAATCCACAGTTTGAGAACTGCAAAACTGTGCATATCTAATGGTATCTACTGAACACTGACTCCCATTGGGTAGACAGAAAGATAAACCTTAATGTAATCAGAAGCCTCTGGAACCCCCATAAGATTGAATCCCTAATCCATGAACTATTGGAACTCAATTACAATTTTTTTTCTTAAAAATTACATGGATTAGAATTTATAATCCCTATTCCATGATGATCTTTAAGCTATCATGTATCTTAATTAAAATTGTCTTTATATAGGTTTTTCCTCAAAGAGCATTTTATCAAAAATCCAATTTAATATTTTTTTTAATAATTGATTTTTATCCACCCTGTTTTCTGCCCATTTCTCTCCCAAAGTGTGACTCTTCTGCCTTATCCCCTTTAACCTGTCTCTGCCCCACATCTGGCTCTTCAATCTTAATACCATTCTCCTTGTCTACCCATTCCCAGTTTCGTCAGGTTTTTTTTTTTTCAATCCCAGTTTCCTTGATTAGCCAATCAGTTTTCCCACAGCTCCTATTTCCAACCTTCTTGCCTAGTAGATCCAAGTGTCCTTCCCAAAACACATCCTTATAACCCCTCCTGGTGTCATGCACAGTCTGGCTACGTCTACAATATAGGCTTCTTGCACAAGAAGCCTTTTGTGCTAGAGTTTTTGTGCAAAAACTTCTTGCGCAAGAGCACGTCCACACCTCAAAGCACATCACAAAAGCAATGTGCTTTTGCGCAAGAGAGCATCCACTCTGCTGACGCTCTTCCACAAAAAAGCTCTGATGGCCATTTACAAAATGGCCGTCAGAGCAGCTGTGCCTTTTTTCCATAGGGCAGTGATCCCCAACCTTTTGGGGCTGCCGGGCGTCCCGTGGTGGGGCCGCGCATGCGCCACGTGCCTGGGGGCAGCACCACGCATGTGCCACATGCCCAGGGTGGGGGCTGCACATGCGCCGGAGCCCGGGGCGCAATAATGGCTCAGGCTGGCCCTGATCTCTAGGCAGGCGAACATAAATGCAATGGCAGGTGCCATGGTGCCTTCGGGTGCCATGTTGGGGACCACTGCCATAGGGATTTCTAGCACAAGAAATCTGGAGCGTCCTCACTTGCCACCTTGCACAATAGCTGTAGCGCTAAAAGCAGTTATGCATCAGAAAAGGAGGTTTACCTATGACATAAAAAGCCCTCTGTTCTGCTATTTAACTGCCCATTTAGTTGTGCAAGAGCTCATTTGAGGTGTGGCTGCTCCCCAGGTTTTTGTACAAAAACAGCTGTTTTTGCTCAAAAACCTTGTAGTGTAGACGTAGCCTCTGTGTCTCCACAGCTTCTGCTCTTAGTCCCTTTTTCCCTTTTCTCCAGCTGTTCTGCCTATTTTCATTGCAGGTCTGTCTCTCTTCCCCCCCCCCCCCCCCCATTCAAATCAGGCATCCTATTGCTTCATTCTTTCTTGGTACCATCAGGGGCTGGGATATCATTGAAAACACGGGAGAGACTGGCTTCCTGCTCTCAGTTCTGGTACCCAAACCTAGCAAGGCCTAAAATAGCCCAAAATTACAATTTTAGGGAAAGTTTTACTCAGACCTGTATTGCCAGTGTGGAGGGAGTCTTAGGGAATTTAGTAGCTGACCATGTTCATATGGTAATACGCCCCTCCCTCCCCCAGTTTTATAATTTAGCCAAATCTGTGTGGATTTTCTTGGTGACAGCAAAGGGCACATTCACGGTGCAAAGACCAAACCTCTGCCAAGTTTAAAATCCTTGCTTTGAAACATAGTGGCATAAGAACTTTTCAAAGGAAGGATGCTGGATATTTTTAATAGCTACCCTGGGGGAATTCTGTGCCTAAAAATTTAAGTTATGCACCAACAATTACAAGTACTGCCCACAATATTTTAAAATTCTGTAATTTTTGTCAAAATAACACCCAAATAATCACACCAGTTTCAGGTTTTTTGGTGGTTTATTTCCAAATACTCGTCAGCAGTATGTCTGTAAAAATACAGACACACACAAAAAATTGTTCCCTGAATAGAGAATTGAAGAAACCCCTATGACGATCTAGTTCCTGTGACCTCTTCCCCATCCTCCTCCTCCCCCCCCCCCCCCGATCCTAGTTGTGGGGTTCCCCTTAGGATTGTCAGATGGTTTCAACAAAAATACTGGACACACTTGACATGACATAACAGTCTACATGATATCTTATTTAGAAAGTACATTTATATTTTCTCAATTTGTTTCCTGAACAGAAAGCTCAAATACTGGACTGTCCGGTTCAAAACCGGACACCTGGCAACCCTAGTCCCCCTTGCCCAGATACCTGCACCCTCCCCCCTCATACCTCAGACATGCCCTCCCCCCCAGCCAAGACACCTGCCTCCCTCCCCCAAAAGCAAGGGATCCAGAGGAAGAAACAGCCTGATGTCTGTCCCAGGTTTGCAAGGAGTTTCTTGTATGCTGCCCTCAAGCTCTGTCTTCTATGTGTGAGCTGGGCTCTGTCAGGTCCAGTTGCCCCTTGTGGTGGCTAGCAGCACTGTAGCTCATTTTTGTGGGGAAAATAAAGTTTATGCACGTAATATTAATTTCTGCAAAATTCTTTATTGCACAGTGGTGCAGAATTTACTCCATAATATGTGCATATTTATCCTTTTTTCTTGGACGTCGCTGAACTATTTTCACTGGAATTTTCCCAGAAATACTGAGTTGAATTTTTCTGGCAAAGTCCAAAAGCAAGTGAAAATAGGGTCTTATAATGAGAAATATCTGGCAATCTCAATCAGCAGCAGTAACAACCCTGCCTATAATATCACACATACAAAACTGTGTTAAAAACATTAAGGTTGCAAAATCAAGCACTCAGAATTTACGAAAAATCCTAGAATTAAAGTTGCATGTGCAGCCTTAATTCAGCTTTGTATACACTCTGGGCCATATTAGAGGCAGGAGACCCAAGGGGTGCCATGCTTGGAAGGCATCTGGCTCAGGGTGCTGTTTTTGTTGTTGGCATCTTGTGTGAAAGAGATAAATCATGCACCCAAATTACTAAATGAGCTACAAATTCAATTAAAAAAAGTTTAACAAACGGGTTGGAGTGCTAAAGAGCCTCTTCGCCCAGGGTCCCATTTGGTCTCAGGCCAGCACTGATAATACAGTCTTTAATTACATGATCACATACTATTTCCACAAGATTCCTTCCTCATTCAGTGCACAGGATGGCTTAATGAGCATCTATTCAATATTTTGTTTTCTCCTCTTTGTTCAGTTTGTGGTCCCATGCTTTATGTGCTGCACACTATTCAAACCATGCTCTGAAGACAGAATTATTCATTTTATCATTAATTTTCTATAGCGTTTATCACTATACTATCAAGGTGCTTTGTAAACATTAATTAATTTATCCTCACTGCTCAGAACACTTCTGTGAGGCCAGGAGGTGGTATTATTTACATTTTATGATGGGAAGCTGAAGAACAGAAAAAAATTAGGTCAAAAGTATCCACTAATTTAGGGTGTTCAATTTAAGTTATTTTAAAGTCCACAGAGGAAAATTTATGCAACAGACCTACAAAGAAAAAAACAGATTTTTATATGAAGATTGTAAAAATTGTACTTTCTAAGGCTGAATTGACTGGATTATAAAAAAAAAAAACTATTAGAGCAGTTTATTGCATTAGGATTTATTGTACTCCATAAAATAGTAAGATGTTCAAAAAGCTATATAGTTCTTTGTTTATGTTCTGAAATCACGCTTTTCCATTATTATAAAGTCCATACTGGGTCAGAACAAAGTGGCCAATGCTAGGTGCCCCAGAGGGAATGAAAAGAGCAGGTAATCATCAGGCAATCCATCCCCTGTGTCTGTCAAACAGAGGTCAGAGACACCATTCCTTCCCATCCTGGCTAATAGTCATTAATGGACCTATCCTCCATACATGTATCTAGCTCTTTTTTTTTTTTAAACCCTGTTTTAGTTATGTTCTGCACAACATCTTCTCGCGTGGTGTTCCACAGGTTGTCTGTGCTGTGTGTGAAATGCTTGATTTTGCTTGTTTTAAACCTGCTACCTATTAATGTCATTTGGTGACACCTCATTCTTGTAACATGGGAAGGAATACATAACTCTTCTTTATTCACTTTTTCCACATCACCAGTCATGATTTTATAGACCTCTATCATATCTCCACTTAGTCATCTCTTTTCTAAGATGAAAAGTCCTAGTATTATTAATCTGTCTTCATATGGCAGCTTGTTCCATACCCCTTAGCATTATGTTGCCCTTTTCTCAACTTTTTCCAGTGCCAAAAATAGTAAAAATGCCTTTTTAAAATGTTGAAATTATTCTACATTCTGATGCTCTTTGGACAATTTATTACTTAGCCTTTTTCCATTGAGTTTTGTATTTTATCAAATCACTTAGGTTTAAGGTCTTCTGTGTTGTTTGTTACTTTTGAAGTTTCCATCAATTTGTGATTTTTTTTTTTTTTTTTTTTTTTTGCATGTTGATGGTCGGTGTGTATTTGGCTATTAAATTATATTTTTCTGACTATTTTAAATTATATTTAGATCATAATTTACAAAAGACTAATCAAAAACCTTCCTTGAGGCTTTTAAAGAGGGCACTCAGGCATGCTTGCGCTCAATCATCAGACGTTTGCGTGTGTATATGTGAAGAAAGTGCTTTAGAAAGGTGTATGTAGCAACAGCACTAGAAATGGACTCCCTCTTTGTTTACAGAGCAGAATCTGTACATCTAGTGAAAATGAAAGCCCCCTCTCCCAGAATGCCCTAACTCATTTGAACAGCTCACCATTAGAGCTCAAAAGTTAGTGTAACCCTTCTGCCAGGTAGAGTTGGCAGCAATAAGGGCCTGGTTCAGTATTTAAGGGACCCTTTTCAATAATACAATACCCAAACCAGCTTGAGTCCCCATCCAGTGACCTGGGACAATCACACATCACACTCTGGGCACCTTCAAAAGGCAATACAGGCAGTCCCCGGGTTACATGGATCCGACTTACATCAGATCCCTACTTACAAACGGGGTGAGGCAACCCCGCACTAGCTGCTTCCCCCCAGCAGACCAGGGAGACACGAAGCTAGCGCCGCCCCCAGCAGACCAGGGAGACGCGGAGCGGCTTTTCTCAGCAGACACCTCAGCTTGAGAATAAAGGACTGAGGGAAGTGAGGTGTGGGAGAATAAAACTGAGCTCTGGAGAAATGTTTGGCCAGAGTTTCCCCTACAATATGTACCAGTTCCGACTTACATACAAATTCAACTTAAGAACAAACCTACAGTCCCTATCTTGTACGTAACCCGGGGACTGCCTGTACTTCTCTTCTCAGAAGCACAGAGTCAGAGTGTAGCAAAAAAACTTTAATAAAAGGAGGGAAGTAACTCAGCATTAATTTGGAAAAATGCTACAACTAGGGTTCATGGACGTAAAACATGAATTTTGCATTGAAAATGTATTTCTTAAGCAAAATAAATGTTATCTATAGTCCATTGAACTGCATGTTTCCTTTGCCCATGGCCTTCAAGGTTTTAGAACTGGTAGATTTCATCCTCTCACCTACTTTTTTCCAATCAATCAATTGATTTTTAACTTTGAAGTAGGGATGTAAGTGACGAGTTGACCACCCGATAAGCCTAGGCTTATCAGGTAGTCGAGTCACTACTCAGGTAGTCGAGTCACTACTCAACTAGTCACTTCCCTCCCTTTTGCTGCGTCTGTATCTTATAAGCCCATTTCCTCCATCACCATCTCTGCAGGTGGGCAGGAGAGGCAAAGTTGCAATGGGGGAAATGGCGTGAGCACGGACTCAAGCAGTCTCCCCTCATGCCAGGTCCCAACTGCTGCACCTCTGCCCTTTAAATATAGTAAGAGCTAAAAGGCAAAGGTGCAGCAGTCAGCACACAGCACAAGCGGGGACTGCTTGAGTCCCTGCGTTCCCCACTGCCCCTCTGCCTTTTAAATGTAGTTTAAAAGGCAGAGGAGCAGCAGTTAGGACCCGGCACATTTAGTTGTTCAATCAAAATTTACCATCCCTACAATGAAGTAGTCACTGAACTAAACTACTTGAAACGAAGAAAATGTTTTCAGTGAACCTGCAGAAGAGACTACTGTCAAAAGCAGATGGGACACATGAGCAAACTCTGATTCCAGGTGCTGAGCCAATGACTTGTCCTAGTTAAGTAGTTTGACTTTCTTTAAACCTTGGTAGCAAAGATACACGCCTTTATAATTTTTGTTGAAATAATTTTAATAGATTATAATAGGTTTAGACTTCCACCTATGTTTTCCAATTTCAAATTTAATTTTAATTTTATAAAATATATTTTAGATTTTTTTAATGCACTCTGTATGGGAACATCATAATTTCCCTGAATAATAATAGCAACATTAATGGAAGCATTAATCTACACTGAGAGTTAGGTCAGCATAGTTTGTGGATTTTGCAGCCTAAATGTTAAAGGTGGGCTGACTTGAATCTTTGGAGTATCTTCTAAGAGTGTGTCTAGATTAGAAATACTTTGGCTTTTCTAGTGTAGACACTTAGTACAATGATTCTTCTATTGCTTAGCATATCTATCCCTCTGATGTCTGGTCTATGCTACAAAGTTATGATAATTCAATGTAAGCTGCCTTGAATCAACCTAGTTGTGCAGGGGTTGATACTTGAGGTTTTTCTCCCACTAACGTAAGTTCTCTATTAGGGCAACACAGTTACACTGGCATCCATGTGAGGTACTGAGGGTGACAGTATAAGTGCAGACCTGTGTCAACCCTGCTAGTTCTTCAGCAGCTTCCCCACAATACCTGACAGTGTCTACTCTGGTCACAATTAGGAACTCCACTGCCCACAATTAGGAACTCCACTGCCCACGAGTCGCTGAGACTGGAAACTTTCTCCCTCTTCTTCCCCGCCCTCTCATACTTCAAAAGTTCAAATATTTTTAAAATGTCTTCTCCTGACTGTCCAGCTTACTGAGCAGATCTCCATTGTTGCCTGCAACTGATATTGGATCTCCTGAACTTATGGGGAGAAGAGGTTGTGCAAGCAGAGCTATGGACCAGCCACAGAAATGTGGACCTCTATGAGCAGATCTCACAGTAGTTGCAGAAGAAGGGAAATGACAGAGAACAGCAGCAGTGCCACATGAAAGTGAAGGAGCTGTGGCAGGCATATCAGAAGGCTTGGGAAGACAACAGTCAGTATGGTGCTGAGTCGCAGACCAACTGCTTTTACAAACAGCTGCATGCCATTGATGGCAGAGACCCTACAAATATTTCACATTGTATAACTCTGAGGAGCTGGTGTCACAGAAGAAGAGAAGAAAGGGGAGCATGAAAAATGAGTAGGGGGTTCACTATGCTAAAAGAAAAACACCCTTTTGGGACTCTGCCATAGTCCAGCAAAAGCTCAGGTGAGCCTGATGCAGGGGAACAAACCTTAGGTAAGTGTGTAAATGTATTTCCCATTACAATGAAATCCTAATGGTGCCCCAAACTTAACAGGGTGCAGCTACTGACTTTTCACTGTTTTACTCCTACTAGAAGAGATAGCAGTATACCTAGAGAGAGATCAACTTTCAGGGGAGTGGCCATGTTAGTCTGCTTCAGCAAAAGCAAGGAAGAGTCCTATGGCACCTTAAAGACTAACAAATTCATTTGGTCATACATTTTAATGGGCTGGAGCCCACTTTGGCAAGTATCTGTTTCATGCATCTGACAAATTGATGTTTCCATACATGTGGAAAGATGGGAGTGTTACATTTCCATGAGGAAGACCAGTGCTAGTGAGGTCAATTCAGTCAGGGTGGATGTGGCCCATTCCTAACAGTTGTTGAAGTGTGAATACTAAAAGATGGAAAATTACTTTTTGTAGTGAGCTAGCCACTCCCAATCTCTATTCAGACCCAGTTTGATTATGTCAAGTTTGCATATGAATTTCAGCTCTGCAGTTTGGTTGTGAAGGTTTTCTTTTGTTTTGTTTGTCCTGTTTTGTTTGTTCCGGCTTGCTTTTTGTTTTTGTTTGCTGTAGTCTGTTACTGAGTGTCCAGGGAGATTGAAGTGCTTTATTGCATTTTGAATGTTACCATTCTTGATGCCTGATTACTTATTTTGCATAGAAGCAGTCCGGTTTGGCTAATGTCACTGGTCCTTTAAGGTGCCATACGCTCCTTGTTGTTTTTACAGAAGAGGTAATGTTGTTATCTGTTTTTTGTTCCCTTGTGGGATTAGGTAGGGGTGGATGGGCATGCAGAGCAGTTTGTTTATGCATGCAGGGATGTCCTTTGAATTCCCCTGAGAGAAATTGATAAAACTGTTATGAAATACTCTCTACTCCTTTCCTGAAGGTTTCTATGAATGGCATCCCTATTTCTTTCTGCGCAGTAGGGCACTTTTCCATGCTGGTCAACAATAACTTTAGCAGTAAACAGGCTAACAGCATGTGGACCCTGACAGCTTTGGGATGCCAGCATTAGCTGTATTGTTGGTGGCTTCATCAATCTCGGAGTGAGAGATCAGCTAAAATCACCACTGCCTGTTGAAAATGGTGTCAGTATTTAGTACCATTTCCCTTTGCTCAGTTGCTCAAAACCATTAGTTATCCCCTTCTCACTTCTTTCACTTGTGGCAGGCTATGCTCATCAGGGCTGGTGCAGTGAGTGGTGCAGTGCGCAAGCTCTCCAACGCAGAAGTATCAATAAGCATGTTTGGTTAACATTTTAGGGGAGCAAAGGAAGGGAGTTCTGACTCTTTACTCTTGCTTTCTACTGTGACTACTCACAATGATACCTCTGTGTTTCATCTGTAGTTGCTGCTTTTATGACCTTGAGTGGTTTCTGCTCCACACCTGCAGAATGTCTGAGCCAGTTAAGAAAAAGAGGACTTGGGATGACAAGTTCAATGAGATCTTGCGAGCCAGTGCTGTATCAGACCATGAGCAGAGGGCATGGAGGATCACTATAGCAGACTATATGGAGAAGGAATGAGCAGAAACTCTGATCCAGGAAGAGGAGAAGGAGATGCAGTAGTACACAATGGAGCTTCTCCAACAGCTAAAACAGCTACTGCAAATTCTTGTGGATCTAAAGATTCAATGGTCATGGGTTCATCTCCCTTGTCAGCCTCTGGAGAACTGCACTATAGCACCTCCCTATGTCCTCCTCAACCTTCCAAGTAGCATCTGGAGGTGCAGTTCCACACCAGGGGAGACTTGGGACAAACACATCTTCATGTACGCTGACCTATGAGAGCAGCAGTTACTAAAATAGAAATAAATATTCTTAAGCTTGGTTTCACACGTTTATTGTGTTTTTAATGTACTTGCTTTTAACTTGCACATAATTTTGCAGTTGTTTTGTTACTCAATACAAATTGTATTGTTTGGAAAATAATTTGTCCTTATTAGCTCCCAACATCTGCTGCCAAATGGCTAGCAGTTTTAAAAGTGTCCACTTCCTTGGTGGTGTTCAGTGTGATACAACATATAGGATCAGTAACAAACACAGTGTAATGATAAATGTACAGCAAATGCCATAAAATTAGTAGGTGCATTGACACTACAGTCATACATGTACAACAAGCACCACAGGGTTCCTAACAGGCACCAAAACAGCAGGGAGAGGTAGAACACAGTACATCACAATGCACTACTGTGGCTCACTACTAAAGGGCTCTTTAGAAGCCTCCCTGAGTTGCACAGCTTTGCACTGAGTTCTTCTAATTGCCTTTGTGTCTAGCTCTTCAAATTCAGCTGCTCCACTTCCACCCACCATCCTGGCTGCAATATTTTCCCTTTGCTTCAAAGATGTTCTTATGCAGGTCACAGCAGGCAGCTATAACCACTGGGCTGTTGTTTTCACTCAGATCCAGCCCTGTGAATAAACAATGCCAGCCTCCCTTCAATTTACCAAAAGCTCATTCAACTATCATTCTGCACCTGCTGAGGCAGTAGATTATTTTTTCCTTCATGCTGTCAAGGCGGCAGGCATTCAGATTACTGAGTTTAGGTAGGCTGGGTTGCCCAGGATCTCTTTGACATTGCAACATCACCAGTAGTAGTCCACTAATGGGGAAAGAGTTTCTGCTAGTTTCTTTCAGAACAGTCTTATGCTCTTAATGTGAGCATCTGTGGCATGGTGATATGGTGCCAAAATAGATACAAATTCTGTCCATTGCTCCATTGTAGTTCAGGAAACCCACTGCTACAAATCCATCTTTCTCAGATAGTTGAGAGTCACGGTCCTGCTTGGCAGGAGATAATGGACTTACAGGCTGGCAAGGCAAGGATTTTCCAACTTCAAAATTATTTTCCACTAACTGGTAGCATTCTGTGGTTATAGGCTTCCAGAGTGATTGCCAATTGCTTCTCCTCTGTCAGTGAAACTCTCATTCTGATGTCCCTATGTAGAAGGGCTGTTTCAAGCTTCCCATATAGATCCAGGAATGTGGCCTTCCACATCCAAAAATTCTGAAGCTATTGCATGTCATCTCAAATCTGGTGGGATCGTATTGTAATACAATTTCTGCTTGTTTCTCAGAGCCAGAAGTAATACTCCACCATCTGCAGCTGCTCTTTAAATACTACCAACAATTTGAAATGGATCTTGCTGTGTACCCCAGCAATCTGTCCTCCACAGAATCATCATGCTGTCCTCTGATTTGGTGATTCTTGTGGCTCCACAAATACTGAATGATTGTGCACACTGTGTTTGCCAGTAGTGTAAAACTGTGCAGGCTCCATGTTTCTGTCGGTGAGGGTGAACAGTGAATTTGAGGGCTGGTGTGTTTTTTTTTTTTTAAATAAAGGTGCAAAAATTATAGGATACAGATGTTATGAGATGGAGAAAGTTGCATACTGGGAAGTTGACTCCTTGCATCTAGACAGAAAAGTATAACTCATTTCTTTGCCTTCCCACTCCCCCCTTGCATTGTCAAAACTTCCCAAAAAAGTGCATGGGGCGATAATTGATTAATTGCATTCTTGATGTACCACTCTGTGTATTACCACAAGCATGGCTGCTGAGTACACGCAGCGCCAACAAAGGGAGCCAAGTATGCACAGGCGTAAGTGATATACTCACTGTGGCGGCATTATGCTTATGTAATTTGCGTTGGTAAAGGTTTGCATTGTAGACATGCAATGAGAAGTGGTAGCTAGGTTGATGGAATAATTCTTCTTTCAGCGTTGCAGTGTCTACAGTGGGGCTCAGGTCAACCTGATTACATTACACAGTGTGAATTTTTTTTACTTCAGAACTTTCATTCATGCTTAAATTTGACACTTTACGAATGGGCCTTAAGAAAGATGCTAATTACCTTACACATTACAAAGATAGCTTCCCACTTATCACCCCTGATTAGCCATTCATTGTCTCATAAATAGCTATTCCCTCCCTCCCTCTCCCTCGCCCACCTTCTGTACTAAATCTGATTTGTCAGTTGAATAATGTGTTCACTTTTTTCATTGTATTTCTTTGGTATATATGGTCATGCCAATTCTCTTCCAGAATATGATCTGAGGAAATGGGTCTGGCCCACGAAAGCTCATCACCTATTAAACCATCTTGTTAGTGCTACATAGTTTTTCCTTTTGTTTTAGCAAGATCAGACTAACACAGCTACCTCTCTGTTACTGTTTAACTGTAGTGTAGACCAGCTCTGTGACTCTAGATGTTGTTTGTGTTGTGAAGGTGGATGTCAGCTGAAAGTTTGGCAATACTGTACTCAATACTAACTCACCTCAGCATTTTTAAGTGTTTGAGAGCAGGGAAGTATTGTACTCTGCCTGACTTGTAAGACTTGGCAGGCAAACCTATCTCTTTATTCTGAGAGGTTTCCACTGCAGCTACTATGGTTCCTGCAGCTACCAGGAACTAGGTAATATCCATTCATTTCATTTCACAGAGATTAGGAAACATCAGTTTTGTAGAAGTGCATGAGTGCTACTGATCTGGGCTGGCTTTGTTTATTTAGCAAGTTCTAGGTACCTGTACAATTATCTTAAACATTCCCCCAGTAAAAAAAACTCAAGTCGAAATATCCTTACCATACATGATTTTTGCTTCCAGGCCTCTTCATGTAGCCTGCTTAGTTGCATGAGAAGCCTGTATGACACTTAATAGCTTGCCATATGTATCACCATACCCCAACTTCCTCAAAAGTGCCCGTCCCAGAAAGGCCCAAGTAAAAATGAGCATTGTAGTGCTTCCTAAAGGCTGTTAAATCTGGGCTGTGTAGGATGAAGATGAAGGAAGAGTTCTAAAATTGAAAATCATTCTTGAAAAATGACCTGTCAGCATCTCTCTCCCTTTGTAACCAAGGCACTGTCATCTTGAGCAACTCTGCTGATTGCAAGGAGAGGAGAAAGGGTTTTCAGGCAGTCCAGTGAAAGACTGTATCCTGTCATCAGTTCTCTGAGGCATCCAGTCCATCAAGCCAACGTGTGTACTTTTTGTCCCCTTGAGTACCAATACATTTTTTGTGTTATTAGCATACTCAGTTATCATAGTAACTACATACTTTAAAATATAAATGCCTTTTTAGTCTATTTGTGTTATAGATGAGAATATGGTATTAGAATTTAGCTGTGTGCAGCCAGATGGCTTATAGTGTTGCTAAGGAAAACAGACTATAAATGTAGTGGTAGCTGAATGTCCCCAGAATTATCAGGCAGTTTGAAGCCAGTATTTTAACCCATGTAGGCAGGTAAACAAATACATACAATTATGAAATATTAATTTCCTGGGTTTATACTTCATTAATTTTATTGTTTATTTTATATTTACTAAAGGTGCATCAATTTCTTACTGTGCCTTCCAAGGTACATGGGGTATTTCACTATGGCTTACAATTAAATGGTAAAATTAACATTAAGAAATGACAATAAAATATCTACCATAAAAGGAATCTGCAAAATTATTGTTTGATGGATGGGTAAAGATATAAAAACCCAAAAGCAGTAGTTCTATGGAAAAATTCCTTTGTGGGCAGAGAAGAATTGAATATACTTAGTGTGGAAGAAGTAGAGCTACCAAAGAGGAGGATAGAGAGAGAGATATGGCTGTATTACAATTTGTCACTGTTTGGCCTTTGTAACAGCCTGTCAAACTGCCCGCCAGACAGCCCTTCCAGAAAAGGAGTTTGACAACTTGTTGAAGGATTATCATTGAGAAGGTAAGAAGTCTGCAAGTTCAGGCCATACACTTTGACTCTCATATATTGGCCTACCACTATATAGTAGATTTTTTTTTTTTAAACATATTGGTGTATATGACTGGGAGGCGGAGGGGGAGGAAGAGGCGGAGGGTGTGTGTGTCCTTAAGGTATGCTGCTGTATCATTACACATCCAGAGGACTTGCTGGAGAGGGAGAAGGCATAAGTGACACTGACAAATTCTCATCAAATAAAGATTCTGAAAAAATGTCCTTTGGAAACATTTAAATGTTTTGTTTCAATATGCTAAAATGTTTTCTTTTGATAACCTCAATACATCATTGTATTATTTATATTTATATATTGGGTTAAAATAAAACTGGTTGAAAAGTAGTGCTTTTACTTTATCAAAGTGAAACATTTTGACACACAAAATGAGTCTAAATGAACGGTTTTGACAAACATGGAGAAAGTCAAAGCAAATCCTTTCTACTTTCTTTCATGATAACTTTTTGTGGTAATGTGTCATTTTTAAAAGGTCTTTATTTGACAACTTTTTTCAATGGAAAACCATTTGCAATTAACATTTTTTTTAAAAATAGGTTTTAACATAAATTGAGTTTTAAACAGATTAGACCACTCTCCCAGTTGCTCAAAATATGAGGTGTTCGCTCTCTAGTTTTGTATGATGTCATTTCACTTGTTTCCCCAGTTGTCCCAGGCCATACATTTTAAGTAAACAACAGAATTTTTGAGTAAAACTTGTCATTTTCAGCCAGATATCTCAGCAGACCTTGAGCACCACAATTTGACACCATTTATTGCTTTACCGTCATTGCTGTATTTAATTGTAACAGATACAATAAGTCAATAGATTCTAGAAATTATATCTGTAGAATCAGATGTTAAAATCAAAACCAAATGAGCTTCTCCTTAACTCATTTTAATATTGGCAGCATGAGTTAACTGAAATACCTTTAAGCTGTAATGGTCTTGCATTACTAAAGTGTAAGAAAACACGAGTTAATGTATAACTGCTTCCAGTTATGGATTCCTGACCTTTCCAGACTTTTAATTAATATTACAGAAAGAATTCTGAATATTCTTTTGATTTCATTTGTGTAAGAGTCAGTGGAGATGTGGTAGGATAATTGAGAAAGTTTGGGACCCTCCAGGTTGTTTCCTTTTAGGAGGAGAAATTGCTGATGAAGTCTGCTATTTGATAGAATTCTGTTTGTTTATGGATTGTACAAAGAACCATCCCTCTGAACTCTGGAGATAACAAATGAGATTGTGCACATAAACTGTTTGAAGCTCCCTTTCAGCCAAAATTCAACCCAAAAGCTCTTTCTCTAAACTTTTTCCAGTACCACACATTCAGTGCTGATGACTGGTGTTGTATGCTGCCTTCTCTCTCGTCGTCTTTGAAGTTTCTCTCCTGCTTCTTTTAGGCTATGTCCACACTGACAAATGTAGAGTACTGGCAGTTACAGCACTGCTCAAAAAGCGCTAAGGGAAACTGTTGTTGTGTGTCCACATTATGTTCCTTATGACAGTGGAATGCATCCACATTAGCAGTTCTTGCAATGTCGTACAGAGCAATGCATTATGGTAGCTATCCCACAGTGCAACTGGCCATGGGGTGCTTTGGAAAGGGCAGTCAGTATCACATGATGCAAGTTTGCCGATCATATTGCTCCATAGTCATCCTACTGCATTGACAGCTGCTTTCCAACTGAAGTCCAGAGGGAGGGGGAAGAGTGAATGTGTGTCCATCCTGAGGAAACCCCAACATCAGCTCTCCCCTGCCTCTCTCCCCGGCACTCTGCACAGCATCTCTCTCACTCGCAGACACAGATACCTCTTGTGTTCAACAGCACAAGCATTCCAACTGAATGGTTTGCTCTGTGTCTGGGAACAGATCAGCGCAGCATGCAGGTTTTCTGAAAGAGGATATGCCCAGTGTAGGACAGTCAGCTGAGTTCAAAACAATGACCATGAGAGAGCTTATGATACCATCTACATGGTTGGTTAGTCTCTAAGTGCTGCAAGACTATTTGTTGTTTTTTAAGTTTTTCCAGAGTGGCCGCTGTAAGCCACCATATTCCATTTCCAGAGGCCAGTCACAACTCAATTGAAGTGTCTACACTGTCACCCAGTGCTGTATCCAGAGTGCAGAAAGTGGTAAGCGTCTTAGTCCAGGTGGTTTACCAAAGTTCGTGCACAGTAAGTATCTTGCCATTGTGGACACTCTGGGAGTTACAGCGCTGGGAGCTGACTTACTGGGCTGTAACTTGCCAATGTAGACTTGGCCTTACACACACAGACTTCCACTACAAACAGTATCCAGCCAGGCAATGGCACCTCTTCCTATAATTCAAACCCCTGAGCAGCTGCCCTTTGCCTTGGTTTGGAGTGGTGAAATGTATCCGAATTTGTGGTGGAAGCCACTAGTTGTGTTTCTTATAGCTATGTTAAATGAAAGAGTGACAGTTATGCCTATCGGTTTCAGCACATTTTGCCCACTCCACAGTAATATATTAAATATATTGGTAGAATTTATCATAGCAGAACAGCAGCTTTCTGTCGTTAAGGTTAAGACCAGCTTTCTGTTTAAAGCTATACTCTTAAGTGCTCCAGAAAGTACATAGTTACTGTGTTTTGTAAGAAAAAAAAGCTTATTTTTATTCACTGAGAGAAATTAAACCATAGTTCAGATCATCACACCAACATTTCAGATTATCAAGGCTTCCCCAAAACAGAACCCACCACACTTTGGGGGAAATCAAATTAATATGTTATTTTCAAAAACAGCTAACTTCTCCTCTTAAGTACTTGAGAAGGCTATTACTCCTATTTGCATGTCTAGTAAAATGTGTTCAGAACCAGAGCGTCCCAGCTAGTTAGCCCGTTTGTGTCACAGGATTTCTGTGGCTGAGAGGATCTTTTATTCTTTAAAACTAAGTTTCAGCCTAGGCACTGAGAGTTCCAGTATCACCCAGGCAGGTAATCTGGAGTAGATTGGCTTTTTTTTAAAAGCAGATATATTGCTCTAAAATATCTTGTCAAAAGGGGATTTTTTTATTTTTGAGGAAATGTAATCTGGATACAGCACAATATTTAGAAAGCACTGAGACTATTTTGAGAAGAAAATAAACTATGCAAGCTTACTGGGAAGGTAGGGTGATTTGGGGTGGAAAGGGATTAGGAATCAGGTGATGGGAGGGGATGTGGAGTGGGGAAGTGGGAGGGGAGCAGTGGAACACTGGGAATGGTGCTGGGGGCAAGTGAGGGGAAGAATGGGGCAGAAATTCCTGTCAGCCCCATATTACTCTTCTGAGTGTGCTCTGATGTGGGGTCATCAGCCCGTCTATGGGGATGTGAAGGCAAAGACTTTTCAAGACTCCTTGAACAACATAACTTTAAGACCCCACCCACTGTGTATTGGGGAAATTTCTGACAGGCAAATAGAAATGCTCTTTAACTGTCCTCCTATGCCCCTTGGTGTGGACACACTTATTGGGAATTATTCCTCTGATTCATTTTAGTGCCTTTTTTTAACTTGCTGTCTTGAGAGAATTATTCTTCTTAGTTAGTTTGAAAAGTGAAACATGTCCACAAATTATTCAAGCAATTAAATAGCTTAACTTAATAGGCACCTATAGCTTTTATTTAGAGTCTACTTTTTTGCATTAAGACGAATAGGTTAATGTTCCATCATGATTCTGACTTTGTAGACTATCCTAGGTTAATTTAGCAAATTAAGCATAAAGTAATTATTGTTGGAATTCAAGTGAACAATAATGACTTGGGAGAGTATTTTATATTTTTGTACTTAAAAAAAGAAATGCTATATATTTCATACAAAACAAGTAACAAACTGTATATTTTAAATTACCCCTTTTTATTCCGAAGGATTCTGTGATACTTTCTAGTCTGCAGGCTGCACTCTTCTATCACTGAAACAGTTAGCAATGCTACTTGGCTAGCCACAATCACCCAAACACTTTCTTGACCCAAACGCTATAGGGCTTGAAATATTAACAAAGGGCAAGAATGCTAATATCTGTTTCCTTGGAATATGGGTTGGGTAAAAGTCCTGGGAAGCAGCAGAATTTTGTCTCTAGTGATGGTTACAGCAAGAATGATAATGGCATGGTTCTGTAGCGTTCCTTTCCAACCTATGCACTGACAAGCCAGGACACTATTGTCATGTTAAAGCTATAGCCTAGGAAACAGGGACCCTGAAATAAAGAATGAATAGTCAAAAAAAAAAATGGACGTAACTCAACAGGAAAGTGTATAAATAAATGATAAAACTGGAAAAAACCAGGAAAAGGTTTAAAACAAAATAAAAATAAAAAAGGCAGTAGGAGAAAAATCAGTTAAACAATGGGCAAAGATTAAAATTAGAAAATGGGTAAAAGTCATCACCATGGTGACAAAAACATCTGAGTCCTGTTAACGCTGTTATTGTCTCGGGTGGGTCATTGTGGCTGCAGTTTGCTAGTACAGATACTGCCAAAAGGCTTTTGTGAACCCTCTGTGCCACAGGTAGCAGGCTCAGTCATTCACTAGACACCAGGTGACCAACATATCCAGCCTACAATTTGAAAAGAATACAAAATTGTAATGCTTTTTTTTTAGTCATTCTAATTCCCCCCCCTACATCCTTCCCAATTCACAATTCTTACTCTTTCACAGCCAGGCAAGTATCTATGAAAGCAAAAATGAGATACGTGTACATATTTGGCCTAGCTCTGTCAATAATGAAAGTTAAGACATATCATTAGTGGCTTGTATTGTCACAAAAATGACAAACAGGTGTGCATGTAAGTTTCATTCACAAATAGCTGCTAACAATTTGTTAAACTATTAATGACTAAGGAGTAAATCCTGCCAGCTCCCTGGTTTTTGGCAGCAGCGTAGGTACACTTCCAGGATGCAAATGTGTAAAAGTATGAGGGGAGCCACTGAAGAAATACGCCTCTTTCCTTCCATAGAAGCTGGGTCAGTAGATTCCCTGTGCTAGGCAATGGTCAAAGACAGAAAGCCACATGGATCGTCTGATCTTCCCAAAATCCCATGCCACAGAAGAGTATGTTAGGTCATTTGTAGGCTGTCTCAGCCAGGAGGCTGAGATAGCTTTTTGAGAACAGCTCTGTAACTGCTCCTAAACATGCCTATCACCTTCTCAGTGTGCAGACCAAGTCTTTAGGTGTGGCATGAAAAGTTTTATTTGATCCTAATTATGCAGTTTAATTCAAGGTAAGCATAGTTTGGTTTATTTATGTATAAGAGTTCAGACATTGTACCATATGTTACATTCCCAAAATGACCAAACCAATTTAATGAAACGTATCAAAATATTTTTGTTGGACTGATACCAAGCATGGAAAATGGTCAGAAAATAAAATGTGGTTAAGTGATGACCTATTTTATAAAGACATCATCTGTGTTTGGAGCTTTTTTGTGCTTGACATTGTCTGGACGCATAGTAAGGACTGTCCTACACTGGTAATTTTCCACATTTCTGAGGAGATGTAGCTATGCTGACCTCATCCTTCGTGTAGACAGTGCAAGGTTGGCAAAGAAATTCTTCTGTAAACCTAACTACTTGCTTCTTGGGAGATGCATTAATAACAGTAATGGGAGAATCCATCCCATCACTGTAGTGAGTGTCTACATTGAAGAACAATCAGTAGCATTTGAAGTGTAGACATACCCTAAGAGACAGTCACCATCTTTAAGAGCAAGGAGAGGTTAAGTAATCCAAATGCTCATTATTAGTGCAGTAAAGTATTGGGGTTTGACCTTGACATCAAAGTAATTAGTGTATTCTTCTAATTTCTTGGAATACCTCCATTAATATATGATATGGTAGTGGAATTGAGGCAAGCTGCCTTGTATGCCTTCACAGAGCCCTATTGACATGAGTGGGCAGGGTATGCATGGGGTTCTGTCCATGCAGAACTCCATTGTAGGATCAGGGCAATTTTTTTTCCATTTTGATAGATTGTACGAGAGTTTCTCAGTACATACAACTGGGAATATCATTTGGACACAGTTTAAACTGTTCAGATTCACTTTCATTTCTTTTACAAAAATCCTTCATTTATATCCACCTGCTTGACAGCTTGAGGTTAAAGTTATTCCTAGGTGTGTCAGATATTCTAGATTACTTTTTTTTAATTGGCTTTTAAAAACACTAGCAGCTCTTACTGATGGCATCTTCTCTTAGCAGGCAAGTAATGAGAAGAAATAAAAAAAATCCACATAGTATGGTTACCTTGTTGGAAGATCTGACAAGCTGAATTTTAAATTTAATCCTTCCAAGTTCTTGGCAGAACCTGCCTGCTGGCAAACCTGTTCACTTAGCTAACACTTTAGTGATGCTGGGAGAAAAGATTAACAGTTTATAATGCTGATCTTGTTAAACAGGGAGCAGTTCAGTGATAAAAGCCTCTCATAATCTTAGCACTGCATTTTATCTATGTGTTTTTATACATGACTAAATAATATTCCCTCTTATCCTTGGAATAAATAATTTGTTAATTTTGAGCTGATTGCAAAATAACATCCATTAGTACTGACTTCTAATCATTTGGAAAAACTGTGACAGAAGGACTGTGAAACAGGTCAAAGCCTTTCCAGCCATTTAAAAATCAGAAAGACACATGTCCATAAACATTCTAGTCAAATGCAATTCTGTCATTCACTATATTTGCTTTGTGCTTTGATTGTTATGTATTAACAATAATTATAAATAACTGAGATCATTGGGAACTGCCCAAAAGCATTAAGATGTTTTAGCTTTCCGGGTTTGCTGATATTCTCTCATTTCCCTTTGAGAATAAGTAGAAGAGTCTGCCAAACAGCTCATTTGAAAATGAATGGTGTGAATTCATTAGAGCCATATGAAAAAGTAAGACTCAAGCCTCCTAGCCCATTTGACAGATGTCACATTAGATATTTGTTACAGTAGAACAATATTCTGTTGATGGCAAGGTGGCTAGAATCTGATGAGATATACAAAAATAGGAGGCACACTGATAATGTGAGTGAAACTCAGTAGTGTCCATTCCTATTACTGTAGCTGTCGAGGAATTTTCACTCCTCAAATATGGTTGTGTTGGTGTTACTTTCTGGAAACTTTATTCCCTGTCCTTATGAAATTCCACAGCAGCCTGTTTATTTAAACGGTGTTTCTTTCCATTGATTTCAGAGTACTTTGGATTAGGCCCTTAACATAGTAAGGCTACGTCTACACTGTCCAGTCTTGTGCAAGAACATATGCAAATGAGGCACGGCAATTAATATCACTGTGGCTCATTTGCATACTTAATGAGCTTACTTTAAGTATGCAAATGATGCATTATGTGCTGTCATTTTTGTGCAAAAAGGAGCAGTCTACACTTCCCTTGTGCAGGAGATGTTCTGCCGCTTGTTTTCATTTGCATATGTTCTTGCGCAAGATTGGGTGGTATAGACGTAGCCCTAGGTTTTTAAGCATGTTCCTAACTTTGAAGTCAATTGGAACACTCTTGTGCTTAAACTTAGGATACATGCTTAAATTCCCAGCTGAACTAGGGCATAAAATATACTTAACAGAATGTTAACTACTTCTAGTCATAAAAGTATCTTTTTCAGTTTTACTGGGAAGGGCAAACTGCTGCCATTCTGCCTTATGTTTAGACATTAGTTGTTACAGTTTAAGAATAACTGCCTTTTAAACAATATCCAGGGCCAGAATGTTCTTTGTGGTCTCTAGCTGTCCCCCTCTCTGGGCTAAGTATGTAAGGGTATGTCTACACTAGCTTGTTAATTCGAGCTAGGTAGGCAAATCAGGGAACCGGGGTAGCAAATGAAGCCCGGGATTTAAATATCCCGGTCTTTATTTGCATGTTCCCGTCCGGCCGCCATTTTTAAATCCCCCTTAGTCCGAACGCACTGCCCGCGGCTACATGCAGCAGTTTAAAGTTAATCTGAACTAAGTCCTTAGTTCGGATTAACTGTTACTCCTTGTGGAATTAACGAGCTAGTGTAGACATACCCTAATAGTGTAGTCAATTAACAGATAAGCAAAAGCTAATAGGTTACTGCTATAGACTACATACATTTTCCTCCTGCCCCCCGATAGTAAATTTTTTAGCAGGCTGGCCAGCAGCCCGGCTCAATCCTGGCTTGCGACAGGTCTGGTACCTACCCTTGCTGTAGCTCTGCATTTAAAGTATATTTGGAGACAGGAGGGCAGGCAGCCTTGCTCAGTTCCAGCTCACACTAGGTCCAGAAGCTCAAACCACTCCCCCCAATGGGCTTCTGCCGCCATGCACTGCTGCCTCTGCAGCATGGAGCAACAGGCAGCTGGTCCATGAGGGGAGCTGGTTTTTAAACTGGCTCCCCTCACTGACCAGCTCCCACCTGGCGCCCCACACTGCTGCCTCTGTAACACAGTGTCAGGGGGCAATGTGAGAGGGCACTACTTCTGGGCACTATATAATAATCACATAACTGATAAAAATGTATGAGTTTACTTGACTGTTCAATTGACCAATATTTAACATCCCTATTCCAGGCAGGGACCCATATTGCTTCTTTTAGACCAGGGCTGGGCGAACTGAGTCCTGGGGACCACATCTAGCCCACCAAGCATTTCTCTCCAGCTTGCCCGGAGGTACATAATTACAGCCACCAGCTTGTGTTTAGTTGCCTTTCCCCCAGACCTACCTTACTCCATCCTGTAGTAGAGCTGTTTCTGGGAGTCTCCTGCTAGCTGTGCAGAGCAGGGGGCGGAGGGGAGAGGGAAGTGCTGAAGTCAGGGTGTTCCCTTGCTCCTGTACTCCATCTCAGCATCATAAACAGAAACACACAGCAGAGCTCCTCCAATCTGAAGCATGTGATTTAAAGAAGTGGGGGTGGGGAGACAACAGAACAGGACATATTTCCCTTAGAGACAGAGTGTGGCTTCTCTCAGAAACTTAGCCAGCACACACACTCTGTGTCACTGTCACACACACCCAGTCTGTGCCACATTGTCTCTGTGCCACACAAACATTCATTGTCCTATACATACTGCGACACATACTCAATCTGTGTCACAAAGTCTCTCTCTCTCTCACACACACAAAATATCTGTCTGTCTGTCTCTCTCTCTGTAGTTCCAGCCCCACCCCTTTTGCCTGATGCCCTGCCCCTTCCAGAGGCCTGGAGTTAGCTCGTGACCACGTACCAAAATTTCACAAGACTCCCCCCTGTGAAAATTATTACCCACCCCTGTTTTAGACTTATATTTTAGGCTACAGTCCCTTGGCACTCACTGTGATTCTCTCCAATCAGGTCTGACTAGCATCCAGCCTCTGGACTTTGCTTTTTCTTCAAGGACAATGTCAGTGGTTTACCAGAGGTTATAAGTGACTGTCCGAATCTTTCTTAGCAGAGTACATTTAATTAAGGGCAGAAATGTATAGTGAAAACATGTGAAACAAATACAAGGTATCAGTGCATACTAATCATACCAGTAGATGCTCATCAGTAGACTCTGGCAGGTTCCAGTCTTTCTAAACCTTCAACAGGGTGGGATGTTGCTAGGGATGAAAGGTCATGCTCCTTTGGAAAGATCAGAAAGAAGACCCCTGAGTCTGCTTAATCTCAGCTATTGAATCCCACAGATCATTGTCTTTCAGACTCTTGAAAATAGGTAAAAACCTGTTAGTGCTCTTTTCCTTGGGAGGTAAGACTTTGAAGACTGCATAATTAGGGCTAGGAGTTTGCATTAATCACCACCTAGTCATTCCAGATTCCCCCAGTGACCAGGAATACACATTACATGTAACATATAGTGATACAAAAGGCTATGGGTATTCAGTAGGTTTGTATCATCTGACACGTCTCAATATAATGGTCTTTGACATTTTCATCCTTTCAAAGTTGGCTCAAGCATTCAAATAACATTCATAACATTTAATACAGTCACCTCAAGAGAGGCCTGTATTTGTCTTATCTGTGTCAGTAGTATTGATTTACTTACTTTTTAACAGGTTGCTTGGAAAGGGAAGATTCTGCTGAACACCGGTGCATACAATCTCACAAAGAGCGCCAAAACATGACTTATTCACACTATTACGTATTCTGTTCAAGGACTCCTGCCTGGATTGGTATGTTTGGGATTTTGTCAGGATATCGTTGCATGTTTAAATTGAAGCTATACTTAAATATTAATTTATATACATTGGATACAAATCTAGTGGAAATTTGAGAATGAGGTCGTGAAGTTAAAAATGGATCTTCCTATTGGCCAATCTAACAACAAAGGCCATGGAATACCGTGTAACTGGCAGTGCAAGTTTTCAGCAATAATTTGTTCTCCTTTAAGGGCATATTATTTGATGATACTGAAGAGAGTCCTAAACTCTTAATTCTAGTTATCATAACATCCCTGTGAAGCAGGCTAACAATTGTTTTACAGTCGGGAAACTGGGGTACAGCAAGTCAGTTGCAGTTCTAGCAATTAACCCAGAATGTTGATGTCCTTTCTCATGATCTATAGACTATCCCATGCTCTTTCTATAGAATGAAGTAAACGCTGTTTTTTTAACCTTTTATATCTATACGTGGTTTGTAATATCACTTCCATATTGGACACTTCTTGACCACTAAACATCATCTGACTTAAGGACAGAAAGCATACTATTCCAGAGGATAATTAAATATCATTAATTACTCAGTGCAGAGGTGGTAGTTGTTGCCTGAGTACTTTTTGACTTTGAAAATACATAGTTGTAGTAAAATGTAAATGTAGTAAAATGCTCTTATTTTAAATAAGCTCTCTTGATGAATAGTTCTGCTAAAATCGTACCACTTGTGTGCTTTCTCTGTTAATGAAATCAAATGTTTTCTTAAAGTCAATGAATCTCCAGAACAGAGGTTAATTGAATTCTGCATCTCTCCAAGATTTTATTTAAAAAACCAAGTATGCAAGTTCATATCTAAAGCCAGCTTGCGACTCAAAGGGATTTCCTATGCTCTTCTTTGCATTTGGTTTAGAATCAGTCTACAGACTACTTTGAAAGGAATACTTACAAGATATATTTCTCTGTAGTTGTTAAAATATGTTGGGTCACCTGTTTTAAAGAGTGATACAGTGACTGAGCACTTACCTCATTTGGGTAAAAAATGTGGTTTGCAAAGGAGCATGACTGTGCCTGTTCTGCCCGTGTTTTAACACTTCAGATGGATACCATCTGAACCAAGTACCTTGTTGTTTTTCCAGAGACCTGATTATTTTCAGAACCTGATAGTGGTGTGGGTTTAGAAGCAAGTTGATTCAGATATGCAATACAAGGCAGTGATGAGTCGATATAGTGGTTTGAAGTGAAAATTGAAGTCAAACAGGGATTGCGTGCTCAATCCAAGATTTTTTGCTCTACAGTTGGGCCTGGGCTACACTCTAAAGGTCGACGTAGGTATAATGCTCAGAAATGTGAAAAATCCACACTCTATAGTGCCGTAACTTTGCCATCTGATGCCACAGTGTAGAGATAACTATGTTGATAGATATATGCTTCTGTTGAACTTTCTGCCTTCATTCGGGATGGTGGAGTTTCTACAACAATGGAAATTCTCTTCCATCACATTAGTAAGGATCTAAACCGTGGCACTAAGGCAGGATAACTACAGCACCCAAGTAGTGCTTCTGTAGTGTAGATATGACCTAAGAAAATACCCTGTTCTAGTTCCTTAGTTAACATTGGTGGAGGCTGCTGGATATCCTGGCAAATTATTAATCATCTTGACTTTCCAGATATCGTAATTATAATTCTGGTCATAATGATACTGCAGTCAAGGATCAGCATTTAATCTGTGCATACCATCCAGAGAATGGGATTAAAAATGAACAAAAAAACCAAACTCGTGAAATTAATGAGATCAGAAACTGACTAAACTAGTCATTTAATAAACTACATTAATGGTATAGACTTCACACAAGTAGACGGTTTTTGCTACATGGATTTTATTATAACATTGGACAGCTACCATGAAGATGACATTGACAAGCCTCTAGCTACTGCCTGGAGACCATTCATATAACAGAATAAAAATGTTCGGAATGTAAAACAGCACTCGTATACCCACATTACATTATGGTTGCAAAACATCGAGCAAAAGCTGCAGACATTGGTACTCATGTGTCTGTGCCATATCCTAGGAATGACATGGCTTGATAGACTAAGAAATGATGACATCCTTAAAGGACTGAAATTTTAGAGTCATCAAAAAAATGCACACAACAATGGTTTGGCTATATTTCTACACTGACACCCATATTAGCTGCCTAAATTTGTTCACAATGGAAGAGTGCATGGAGAGAGAAGCTGTGGATATCCAGTGAGGCAGTGGTATAACATGGTATATAGGATCAACCAGGATCAGACAGGACACCCCAACAAGTTCAAATGGAAATGGTGACTCAAAACAGATAGGGATGGAATTTGTTCATAGCCTTGGCCCAATCTTGGTATTTGAAAAAGAGTTGGATGAATGGATGAGTTAATGGTGGTACTGCACACACAAGTCTTCATGATTAGAGACTAGCTATGAAAATTCAATTGTCTAACCAGTGGAAAGTCACTTAGGTTGACAAATGAATCACCCAGTCCTATTAAGCCCCTCTCCTTGCTCTGAATTGAATATTAAGGCATTGAAGAAGTCCTTTCCCACCTGTGTAACAAAAAAATCTGCCAGGTCTTCTTACACAGGTATGGAAATCAAAGAAAGGATACAGTTTAGTTACATTAATTATAGCATTTTGGTTTTATATTTAAAAAATGTTTCCCTAATCTGTACTACATGCCTATATCCTTGTTTATGCTAAATGTATTTGTTACCCTGGTTATTTAGTATAGCGAGGACATAGACTTAAGTAAAAATAAACACAGTAAAAAATGAACAGAACACATCTTTAACACAACCAAAGGTGACTTAAAATTAACCATTCATGGCAATTATAAAAAAAATCAAAACCTAAGTGGGACCATATAAAAGAGGTATGTTACAGTTCTTCCTTTTTATGTGTTTATATCACCTGCCATCTTTAAACTTTTGAAGAAAATCAGTGTTAGGTGGCTTGAATTTGGCATATAAACAGGTGAAACTTAAATTTAATGGCATAGTTGAGCAATACCAAATGTACTGTGCCCCAAACACAATTGTTGCTGCAGTACTATATTTACAAATAAAAGTCTTCCACTATTTGATGGTTACTGGCTTTCTACATGAAACATAATCTTTGACAGTTGGGCAAACTTTCCAAATTCTTAACAGATAATTTTTTGCCTTTGGCTTCAAAATCTGCTAAATTCAAACAGAGATCTAGTAATAATTATATTTAATGAATGAAATTTGTGAGAGACTTATCTATAAGTTTACACTACATCAGAAGCAATCATCTGTATAATGCTCCATTAAAAAGAAAGTTGCATTTGAATAAGAAATTTGCTTAAGAGGAAATGTGCATACTCAGTAATTTTCTGTGTTGAAAAGGGAAACAGTAATTTGGATTGTAGCTTTTTGCTGCACTTGAAAAGAATCAATGAAAGCGCATGTTCCTAAAATAAGAATACAGTGAGAAAAATTTATCAGCATCATATTTGTCCACTTTTACCAAAATATGTTTGCTGATTTAGATTATCTTAAATCCATAGGCTCATTTATACTCAATTCAATAACCATTGTCCAATGCACCCCTCTGTCTGAAACTGTAGGATTTGGTCTTCATGGCTAGTTACTGAAGAATGAAACAAAATCTCTGTGAATTCCTCTTAGCTCCTTTCTGACTTCATTTCAACCCTTGTTTCTGTTACCAATTTTTTTTTTCTTTTGCATTGGGAAACACAAGATGGGTGATAGAACAAAAGTGAGTTGTTCTCACCTCTTACCATCAAGAACATAATCATTTCTAAGTTTCTCTCTGTGGAAAAAAACCTGATTGCTCATGCCTTTTTGGAGGAACTCCGTGGGGTTGGATGAAGGGAATCCTAGCCACTCCCTCAACTCACAGATAGAGCATAGAGCTGAAGCTCAGCTCTTCCTTGCTTCGTACTCAATCCTCACGGACTAGGAAAAGATCTAAAGCCATTCTGTGGACCTATGTAGCTGTTTTTACTCATGAACATAGCAGCTTATCCAAAATTCTACCTTATTTGGAATCAGTGAGTAGACCATGCCCTCCATATCTGTTTCATTTGCAAGGAGTGAAACTTAATACAGAGTAAATTGAACAAATGGAGCTGCTTTAAGCCCCATGCATTGCTTGGTCTATATGGCTGAATTGCTCCTAGCATAACTATTATGTTGCCTGTTTTTCTGATGTCCCATCACCAATGATAGCAGTCCTTCTAGGGAACATGGGTTCTCCAGTCTCCAATTCCATTGACCATATTCTGGTACTCAGAAGGCTCAGAGGTACCCCCCAACACAGCCTGTCAGAAGGGATTAAATGGTGAGGAAAACCTTTCAATGGTACTCTTCGCTTGTGTGAATGTAACCCTTTCTATGTTGCATATATTAGCTACTAGGATTTAAATAGACAGAAAGGGACAGCACATGTATGCTTGTGAGTTGGTACAGGATATGTAAAATAAGCTTTGCGGCTCATACTTTTTTCCCCAAACTTGTTTCTGCTATTGTTAAAGGGGTAATTAATTATACAAACTTTATATTTTTTAAACTCCCTATTTCCAAATAAGAATACCTTTGATTGATTGATTTCTGTCTAACATTTTGTGCAAAACCCTCTGCTATAGTATGTGAGCACCTAACAATATCCTAAATTTAAAACATTAGAGTTGGATTAGATTTATGAAGCTGTTTAAAGCCCTGATCCTGCAGACTTGGATGGTTAACTTTAAGCAAGTCTTATTGTCTTCACTGGGATAAAGCTTAATAATAAGCTTAAGTACCTTGCTTAACTGAAGCTTGAAGGTGGACCTACTAACACTTTCATACTGAACTCTATCCCTCACCTCCAATCAGAACAGGATATCTTCCATTTGCCACTCATAGGCTGTGTCTACACTGCACCCCTTTTCCGGAAAAGGGATGCATATTAGACACATCGGAATAGCAAAATCCGCAGGGGATTTAAATATCCCCCGCGGCATTTGCATTTACATGGCTGCCGCTTTTTTCCGGCTTGGGGATAAGCCGGAGAAAAGCGCCAGTCTAGACGTGATTCTCCGGAAAATAAGTAGGAATAAGAGATCCTCTGGAATAAGAGATCCTTTCAAGTAGGAATAAGAGATCCTCCAGAAAAGGGCTTATTTTCCAGAGAATCACGTCTAGACTAGCGCTTTTCTCCGGCTTATCCCCAAGCTGGAAAAAAGCGGCAGCCATGTAAATGCAAATGCCGCGGGGGATATTTAAATCCCCTGCGGATTTTGCTATTCCGATGTGTCTAATATGCATCCCTTTTCCGGAAAAGGGGTGCAGTGTAGACACAGCCATAATGTATACAGAGTATTAGGCTTTTTCCCTTCCTAGTTATCCACTCTGACTTCTGGTTCCCATACCCTATAGAGGCCTACCAGACATCATTACTGAGACCTTATTTTCAGTTATTTACCATTCTAAACCATGAATTATTTGTGGGTTTTATGCTTCCTTTCAAATCACATCTTATGGAACATTGATGCTACTTTCTCTCTTCATAGTGTCTATTAAGTAATGGCCTTTGAGTCTTCTAATCAGGATTTTGATGCTTATACTGTCAAAATCACTATTCGACTGAACCAGAAAAAAGCAGGATCAGTTGTTGTTAGATGTTGATTACCAACAGAATTCTAACATTTTGGTAGAGAAGATAACAGGTTGAATCTTTTTAGTCTGGCATCCTCGGGACCTGATTGGTGCCAAAACAGAGAATCTGCTGGACATTGGGAGGTCAATATTGTCTAAAAGCATTACAAACACTTCCACTGATTACTGATTTCTAAGAAGACAAATTAGTGCTAAATAACAGCACAAAACACTGAAAGCTAGAAGTAGTGTCTGTAAACAAACTTTATGGGGCCATGGAAAACTTGGCCACACCCATGTTAAGTTGACATCCAGCTAACTAAAATCATGCTGGATCATGGATGTTGCGGAACTGAAGAGTCCTGGACAAGACAGGTTCAACCTGTATTAGAGGAAAGATTTCTAAATTGACTTTTTTTCTCAGTAAGTCCTGGAGCACTTGCTCACTTTGGGTCTACTGTTTGTGCTTTAATTTATTATTAACATTTATGTTTGTTTCAGAGGAGTTAATATGAAGTAGAAATTAAAGGTGAGAAATGAGAAGAAATTTGAAACTTAGTTTATCTGGCATTTTTAAACAATCTCAGTACAGAATTTAGGAGAACAATCTGCTTTCCTTGAGCTACCATCAGGGCTCTGAAATAATGAAGGATAGGAATAAAAAATATCCTCTTCCCTTCAAGCAGTAAGGGAAAATAATTAAACTTGCAAATCAACAGTATAGTTACATTCATAGTAATAATGTACCTTCCTGTAAAGGAGTGAACAAACACCATACTGAACCAGAATAGGAAGAGATTAAAGATCTGAAACAGAAGCTGAAAGTGTCCTGGTCCTGCAACAGCTCCCAGCATTATCGAGCTTGTAGGGAAGCCATTCTTTCTGGGGGCATTTGAAGTGGAGGACGTTGGGGTTTGAGAAGACCTAAACAACTAGGAACCGTAGGAGAAGACTGGAGAAAAGTCTGGACTTATTGTTCATGATTTGTTTTTATTATTGTTAATTTCTCTATCAACATCAGAAGACGGGGTTCTCAAACTTATTATATTACTTGTGCTTAATGATGTCTAATAACCAATTATTTTTCTGTTCATGTTAAGTTTCATTCCTATGTTTGTTTGTTTTTGTTTTCTCAGGCATAAATATTGGCACAAAAGTTGGAGCTCTGCTGTTTTCAGTTGTGAAATCCTGATTTGGTTCATGGCCAAGGAACATGATACTGCCCTTAGAAGCTGAAATGCCTTGAGGACTTTGGCTCTGCATTCGTTCCTCCTGTAACAATGGTTTTCTCTGCAATGTTGACATCTGCCCACTCTAGGATACTGAATGCTACTTTTATTGTCTATGAAAATGCCTACATGAATTTTACCACTCCCCAATTTTTGCTTCGTAGTGACACAACACAGCCTTTGATGCACAGTTCAGGGGCCATGGTCACCACTGAGATAAGTACTTTACTAGTGACCAGCCCAGCTATCCTGCCAACACAGGAAGTTTTCAAGAGTTTGAGTCTGCCACTCCAGATCATTCTGTCTGCTGCTATGGTATTTATACTGTTGGTGTCTTTTCTTGGAAACTTTGTTGTCTGCCTCATGGTCTACCAGAAGGCTGCCATGCGATCTGCAATTAATATTCTCTTAGCGAGCCTGGCTTTTGCAGACATGTTGCTTGCAGTGATGAACATGCCTTTTGCTCTGATAACCATCATTACCACGCGATGGATTTTTGGGGATATATTCTGCAGAGTCTCTGCCATGTTTTTCTGGCTGTTTGTCATAGAGGGGGTAGCCATCCTACTCATTATTAGCATTGATAGATTCCTAATTATAGTTCAGAGGCAAGATAAGCTGAATCCTTACCGTGCAAAGATTCTTATTGCTGTTTCATGGGCTGCGTCCTTTGTTGTGGCTTTTCCATTATCTGTGGGAAACCCCAACCTGCAGATACCTTCTAGAGCACCTCAGTGTGTTTTTGGCTACACCACTAGTCCTGGGTACCAGGCATATGTGATTCTAGTTGTACTAATTTCTTTTTTTATTCCATTCATGGTGATGCTGTACTCCTTTATGGGCATACTCAACACTGTACGCCACAATGCAGTGCGTATCCACAGCCATCCTGACAGCATATGCCTCAGCCAGGCTAGCAAGCTTGGTCTTATGAGCCTTCAGAGACCTTTTCAAATGAGCATTGATATGAGCTTTAAAACTCGTGCCTTTACGACCATATTGATTTTGTTCATCGTTTTCATAGTCTGTTGGGCACCTTTCACCACATACAGCCTTATTGCCACATTCAACAGTCACTTTTACTACAAGCACAACTTTTTTGAGATAAGCACTTGGCTCCTTTGGCTCTGCTACCTCAAGTCTGCACTGAACCCATTGATTTACTACTGGAGGATTAAGAAATTTCATGATGCGTGCTTAGACTTGATGCCCAAGTACTTCAAGTTTTTGCCACAGCTCCCTGGTCACACAAGAAGACGCATTCGGCCCAGTGCCATCTATGTGTGTGGGGAGCACCGGTCAGTCGTGTAAAAATTGGAACTATTTGACATGACAGTCGTTTTCTGGGATTGTTTGTTCTATGTACTGTTTTATTTGAATATGGCCCTTAAACTGCCGTATCTTATAACTTGAGTATGTTTTCCAATATCTTGTGCAATTTTATGGAAAAGTGATTGATTAGAACTGGGTTTACTGTCAGAAACAATGTAAACAAAATTACAGCTATTACCTCCAGAATTCAATGGAAACCCAGACTTCTTTTAAAAATTACATTTCTAATATTTTGTCAGTTTTCTGCTTATTATGCCTGCAATTGCATCTAATTGTAGGGGTTTTTAATGCTGCTATGGCACAGTGTATTTAGTTGGTGTAATTTTGCTGAGATGTTGCTGCTTTCTGCCAAGATATTAGAGCCAAAAAGTCACATTTAGGTAACTTCTATTTAATTTTAACAACATTTCAAGAGTTTTGATGACAATGAGAACCCTTTAAAAATATTTCCATTAATATTTTGTGCACTTTATGGAACTTACCACAAAATCTGTTTTTCAGAATTCTTGTGATACCTGTAGAGGAGGTTTTAAAATGTTGTTTTTACACATTATAGTGACAGTTTAATAGAAGATATGTTTATTTTCTAGGAGGGCAAATTTACATTGGTGCATCTACAACTACAGATACTGCTGGACATTGTTTCTGAAAATTAACCTAATGGGATATTAATTCCTTAACCCTGGTGGATGGGAAAATTGAGGCAAAGAAGAAGGGGGAAAAAAAAAAAAAAGATCATGTCCAAAATGTAAGGCTGACACAAGTTCTGAAAAAATTGACCCATGAAAAAATTGATACTTTTGATCATTGCATGCATTTTAAAATGTTGGTGTTTATGAAAATTCCAAATCTTTTGCTGTGTCCAAAAGTCAGGTATAAATTATGGCTCTTATCCTACAATTTATTTATAGTATATGGAAAGATGGCTGTTCCTTTTCAGAGCTCTAAGAAAGTTAGTGTGACTCTGAGTGATATACTGCATCCAGACTTTCTAAGGCTAGGTCTACACTCCAAGGAAAAGTTGGAAAAAGATATGCAACTTGCATAACTTTTTCCACTTTTCTTTCAAAAGAGGCTTTTCTGAAATTTAGCATGTCTACCCAGCACTAAATTTCGGAAAAACCTTCTCTTTTGAGCTATCCCTTCCTTCCTAGTGAAACAAGGTTTATGAGGATGGTAAAAGAACGCATCTGCTTTTCTGATTTTTTTGGGGGAAAAGTGGATGCGTTCCTTGGATGCAGCATAGCTTTTCTGGGATACCTCCTGTATCCCGGAAAGGAGCTGTGGTCTAGACATAGACTAAATGGGCAGGATTAGAGCCTTTGAGAGTCTATGGTCAATGGATAATTGGAATGGGTGTTTTGGGGTGCATGAACCATGGTTTGGACAGGGGCAATAATAAACATCTTCATCTAACATTCTTCACCACAGTTCTACAGTTTATAACAATGAAAAAAATTGAGAGAGCCTTTTAATGAAAGAATCTGATTTTTAATTATAAGAAGTTGGGGAGGTGATTTAACAAATGGGGAAAGGTTGGGAAGCTAGTTCAGAATTTATGAGGGAGAATTTGGCAATGAGATCAAATTAGTCAAATTTGCTGCCTCTCTCCTGCATTTCTTTGTTTTTCTTTGCCGTCTCTCATTCCCATTTCTAATACCCTTCTTATTTACTCTGTATTACAAATCTGCTTGTGTTCAGTGGAAGCTTCTTTTGCTCGAATGCCAAACCATCTTTTGGATTCTCATCAGATACTGACTTTGCCTTTCTTGATAATTGCCTTGAAAACATCCATTCTTATCTGAGAATAGGAAAAATGTTGGTGGATTTCCCTCAGTGATTATTATGTATTTTTATCAAGTACAAAAACTTATATGTGACCGGTGAATCAGATAAACAGGGAAAATTTGAGGCATTTAACAGAGAACCTGAATTGTGTACTGGGGTGACAGGAACAGGGAACATTGTCCTTGTGGAAGGTACATTGTCTACTGGGCTATATATTTGTGCATGGGAGGTGTGCGGCCTGCTCCATCCACACAGAATCCCACTGGCTGCTAACTGACGGAGCCTGTGTTACCACCCTGCTCCATGTATGTGGTAGAGTCATCACCCTGCTTCCTGCCTACTCCCTTTTTTTCAATATCTAGCTCTCCAGGAGTGTGCAGTCCCTGTGATCTCCTGAGTACAGTGTCCATTCTGAGTGTCCCCTTCTGAGCTGCATAAGGCTTGTGCGTGTGTCTGTGGGCATGCACACATGCCCAAAGCTTCTTGTTCTAAATGAATGCATAGGGACTCTCTGGAGAACGTCTCCTGGATTAGATTTTATGAAGCTATTCAGAGAAGGGTATTTGTATTTTGAATACTTTAAAGGAGGAATTTTGCCTTGGCTTATTTCATTTTTAAGAGTGTCTGGCTTTGAACAAATAAATGAAGTCTGCCACTTGATTCAGATTTGACAAGGCACCAGGGAAAAGTATTGTTAAAACAAAAAGGCCCCTTGAAATCTGCTCTTACATCCCCATTTAATTACTGGTGATGCCATTGAAACAATAATCCTCTGATCAGACAACAGGCAACACTGGAGTTTTAGTGCAAAACAACTTGGGTTTTGTGTGCCTCTTAGAGTAGAACTCTTATTTTTAATTAATTTTGCATCTGTGGCTTCAGTTTATGGCTGGGCTTTGTATAGTTGTTGTATTGCAGACATACCCCTCCTTTTTCTCTCTGAATATAGAAATAAAATGTGCTTTAATTAATGTAATATTCTGGGAGTATATATACTTTACCACTAACAGGAACATATTTTTACTCTGTCTTCCAGAGAAACAAAACTGGTTTGAATGGATATAGTAAAATATGATAATTGAAAGGGAAAAGAGGAGAAGTAATCCAGTGAGGCTGGTTAAATCATTCCTTGAAGGGAGAATGTTATCTTTTGGGGATTCCATAATCTTTGATCAGTGCAAACTGTGAAGTAGAAATTGCATCTGTCAAAAATGTGATGTGTCTTGGTAATGTTTAAGCCTACACTGGAAATGTTTTCTCTCAGTGCTTGATCTGTTAATGTCAACTCTGAATTAGGTCAGATTCAGAGCAGTCTTATAGTGGGACGTAACATACACTTTGAATAGAGTTTGGGGAATGGGAGGTTAGCATAAAAAAACAAACCAGATAACTAAGAGAGAATACAATAAACGAAAGGTGTCTTGCACATAAATCAGGCCTGTTTACCAGTGTGTTATTTACAGCACCAGTTGGCTTATTGTATTCAATTGGCTGTTACAAAGCAGTGCCTTGTTAATTTCAGTTGAATTCCTTGGATCAAGTTAAAGAGTGATAAACTGCTTACTCTCACAGCCGTGATCCTTCAAACACATGATAATTTTATACACAAGTGTTTGCAGTATTAGGACCATTATGTAAGAAAAAACTTTAGCTGTGGGGAAGAGGAGGTTAAAATCTGAAATAAATTTACTAATTTTAAAGTCTAGGGGATGAAAATATTCTTCATCCTCTCCAAAAATGATTTTTTTGATTCATACTTGTATTTATATTTTGAAGATTCCTTGGTGATGAAGATAAACGTATTTCTATTACTTTTCAGTTATCTCAGTGTTGTTCAGTCAAAGCATGAAGCTGTCACAACTTTCATGTATACAAATCTGTTGCTAAAATGAGTTTGGTTTTTTTAATACCCTTAAGGGATGTTGCATATTCTTTTATAGCTTTTGCTATTTATATAAAGGTATTTAGGCATAGAGAGAGGGGGAAATGCTTTTATCTTTTTCTTCCTCTGTTGATTTTCACTTTTATGCCTGATACTTTTATAATTTCTATTATTTGGTTTTATGTTTAAATGACTGCCAGATTTTATTGTTCTTTCTAAGAACCGGTGAGATTTTTCACTCTGAAATCATGTAATGTAGCCCTCCTTAAAATATGTATAGGTTTACTTTCACGTGAAAGAGCTCCAGAACACACATTGTTGCAGCCAAACTAGTGAAGAATTTTCTTAAGTCAGTTTTTTCTGGAGCCTTTACTTTATCATTACGAACTGGTTTAATCTTTTTGAGCACTAGTAATTTTACCTATGTGGAGAAACCTTGAATTCATTGTTTTAAAAATAAATTGTTAAGTAGAATTGTGTTGTATTTTTCTGTACAAATCACACTTATGACAATAACTGAAAAACAGAAAAGAAAAATAAACATTGATACCATGTGGAAAAAGTTCTGACATTAAGTTGTTATATTTGCACTCAAATGGAGGCCTGTCAAATGACTGTAATTTTAATATCTGTTTTTATCATTTCAAATATTCTTAAAGCTTACTTTGTAATTCATATAATGGCAAATGGTGAAAACATCAGTTGAAACTTCCCTCATTTATAGCTGTTTTTGTTTAACTGAAAACATTATTTCCTTGATGGCAAGTGTACAACAAAATGCAGTAATGCTAAAACTGCTATGGAGATGCTACCAATATATCTGAAACATATGTTAGCATTGTTAATTAAGGAAAGAGTGAAAGCCTAAAGGAGGATACATAACTTCATTTCCATATTAAGTAGATATGCTGCCTTTTTAGCTGTGGCTGAGTAATTAAAATCATTGTGAGGTGGAATAAATAGAACATATGCCCCAGGCAGTGGTATGGTAAAGTATGATTCATTTCCACACACGACCGCAACCTTTATGACTCAATTTTTGCCTATTTGTAACTGACTGATTATTTTAGTCAGTAGTGGAAGTAAGAATTGGTTGAATTGGATGATAAACCACTCATGGTTTTATGAGAATTTTCAGTTAGTAAATGCCTCTGTCAATATATATATTTTAAATTATGGAGAATGCATGTTGCACTAAAAGACTAGTACAAGATGAAGTGATACTGGTCTAAGGACTTGTCTACAGAGGGAAACTTTGCAACTGGTAATTGTAGTGGGAGTTCAGGTTTAAACAGGATTCTGCTCACATTTTAAGCAGGGATCTAATGCAGGATTTGGGATCCAATATGTCTCTGTTATCAGTACTTAGAGTCTCATAATGAAGTGTATAGATAACAGATTATGTTCACCAATATACGTCCCAGTTTAACTGAGCATTTTGTGCTTATGTACCATTGACTTAAGTTGGACTAAAATACTTGCATAAGTGTTTTTCTGTATTGGGCCCATAGAGTATAAGTAAATGTGCACAATTCTAATAAATTGCCAGTATGAACATGTCTGGCAGAAAATGTGATGAACTACAATTCATTTCTGGTAAAACTAATACTTTCCCTTAAGCTCATCTGCTCTAAATAGCAAATGTTGTCTCTAGCAAGTATTGTTTTTAGTGCAGTCTGAACAAATAGAGTAATCTCCGTATTTCAATCAAAAAAGTTGAAAAGACACAAAATCCATGGCATGGCTAGTACTTTAAAAACAAATCAATATTGGTATTTTTGCATACTTCTAAAATTTTATGCAGATTTAGCAAAACAACAGAATTATAGATTGCTACCAGAAGAATGTGACAGAATTCAGATGCTATTATGAAAGATACTGATAGTTGGCTTGTATGCACAAATGTTATTTTTAAGTAAGTCATGCAACCATTTTATAATACACTATATTTAAATCTTCAGAAATTGAAATATTGCAGATTATATAATATTCTACAACTGTGAGATTTTCATAATGTAACAGTTCTAATGCAGCATATTTCATTTGACAGTGTCTAATCAGTTTACTGCTATGTGAGTGAAGGACATAACAACAATGGGGCAATCATACTTGGAGCTCTCACCTGGCATTCAAGTAGATTATTGCATGGAAAACCTCTATGGTTGGCTTGATTATAATGTAGTTTAGCTCATCAATAATACAAATTGTAATTCTCTTCGCCCATAGCCACCCTATCCCACCTTCCCTTTCCAACATTTTCCAGAGCTATGGGCCCCCTTTTATTTGACCAGCTGACATTTTTATGTGTTTGGGATGTTTGTGTGTAAGAGTAAGACAAAAAGATTGTGTGAAACCTGTGAAAGTGGACTGTATTGCAGACCTAAGTGATGTAGCTAGAGCAACCTAAATTTTAGGTGTAGACCAGGCCTTACTTTGCTTAATCCTAGAATTTCCTCTGGTAATAAGGGCCTGTCTATACTACAGCTTTTCCGTAAAAGGGATGCAAATAGACACAGCGCAATTGCAAATGAAGCGGGGATTTAAATCTTCCCCACTTCATTTGCATAAACATGGCTGCCGCTTTTTTCCGGCTCAGAGCTTTGCCAGCAAAAAGCGCCAGTCTAGACGGAGATCTTTCGGAAAATAAAGCCTTTTCCAAAAGATCCCTTATTCCTGATTTTAAGAGGAATAAGGGATCTTTGGGAAAAGGCTTTATTTTCCGAAAGATCTCCGTCTAGACTGGCGCTTTTTGCCGGCAAAGCCCCGAGCCGGAAAAAAGTGGCAGCCATGTTTATGCAAATGAAGTGGGGAAGATTTAAATCCCCGCTTCATTTGCAATTGTGCTGTGTCTAATTTGCATCCCTTTTACGGAAAAGGGGTGCAATCTAGACACAGCCCTGTAGTGTAGATGTTTCCTACATCAATGGAAGAAAGATGTTTACATCAGTGTAAGTAATCCATTTATTTTATAGGTGATAGCTAAATCAGGGGAAGAGTTCCATCATTGATCTAGCTGTCTCTACATTTGGGGTTAGGTCCACCTAAATACAGTGCTCATTATGAAATGTTCTTACAGCCCTGAAAAACTCAATCTAATTTTAAATTGTTAACTAGGCCTAAACTAAAGCCACTTCTGAATGTGAAACTATCCACACAGGAGAGTTAATGTTCTTTAACTTCACACTATTAGTAAATTGGTCTTTCCTCAGCACTCTTGTGAAGTCCTTAATGTAATAGAGCAACTTTAGAGTCTAATTGTCACCATTATAGCAAGGCTCTTTGTAGAGGGGTTTTATAAGTAAACATGTTTGGATCATTGTTTTATTTTTGTCTTTGGAATACACAGTTGCACTTATTTCATATTCTGAAAACTAAAAGATCTAGGTGTTTGGCTATCAATTTTATTGTGTTGTACAATTTTGTATGTTTCTCAACACTCTAATCAACCTCATCCTATAGCAATATCCTATTGTAATCAAAATAACCAGATCATCATCCTATTCTGTAGATGCATATATAAATATAATGTCTTTAGGAATACTTAGTGTTGTCATTGTAGAAGACAGGGCACCAGACTGGACAGGACTCTAGTTTGTTCCTCTATGGCAATTTTTTTATTCTGAGATATCAGAAATTATATATGTGTCACTGTTGAAATGTATTGTTGCTCATAGTTGAATTTATAAGGTTACTAATGGTCTTTAAAAGGTCATTTCTTTATATCTCTTTATTTACTTTTGAGATTCTATTCATAGGTTCACCTTGACAATGGTGGTTGGAAACTTCAGTGTCTTTGTATGCACAATGGAAGGCCTCTCTCAGTGGTGTTGATTGCAGAAGGCTGGTTTTCATAATCAGCTTTCTCAGAGGAATTCATTACCTTGAAACTTGTGACTAATAAGAGATGTTTTCAGCTTTTGAATTTCAACTAATTTCCATGAAGGATACTATTACTAAGCAACAGATTCTGTGGAGTGTCTCGAGGGGCGAAAGACAGTAGATACAAGTAAAAGAAAAATCCAACACCAGAAGTAGCAGGGAAAAGAACTGATGAAATGACATCCTCGATAGAGCAATCAGACCTAACATCACAAACAACATATCTTTCCACGAGACTAGTACTGTACTGTGGAATGAACTGTTCCAGGAACTAAGGGCCATCACAAATATCATTACCTCTGTTCCAGAAGAAGATGCATTTCTTTGACCTTGCCTTTTCTAACATAAATCCATAGCAACATATACAATTTAAAAAAACCCTAAGGAAGCAAAGCTCTGTGTTGTGCACACAATTTTCCCCCAGAAGAAAGCTAACCATACATGCCACAAGTTAGTCTTATCACTTAATGAACTACTGGGAGGTACACGGATATTATGGCAATGAGGGGGATATAAGAATCTATATAGAATAAAACAGAATGTGGGAATGCTTGTTTCTTAGGGTACGTCTAGACTACATGCCTCTGTCGCCAGAGGCATGTAGATTAGGCTACCAGACATAGTAAAATGAAGCGGCGATTTAAATAATCGACGCTTCATTTAAATTTACATGGCTGCCGTGCTGAGCCGACAAACAGCTGATCAGCTGTTTGTCGGCTCAGCGCGATAGTCTAGACGCGCGGGTGTCGACATCAAAGGTATTTGTCGACCACACAGGTAAACCTCATCCCAGGAGGCATACCTGCGTGGTCGACAAATACCTTTGATGTCGACACCCGCGCGTCCAGACTATCGCGCTGAGCCGACAAACAGCTGATCAGCTGTTTGTCGGCTCAGCGCAGCAGCCATGTAAATTTAAATGAAGTGGCGATTATTTAAATCGCTGCTTCATTTTACTATGTCTGGTAGCCTAATCTACATGCCTCTGGCGATAGAGGCATGTAGTCTAGACGTACCCTAAGGTCATAAAGCATAATGTCACTTCTCCATATTGATGTTGCTGTCTCGCTTTACTGTGGCCAAGTTGACACTAGCACTTTTGTTCGTATAATTTGTCACTCAAGGTCTGGGGAAAGAAGTCTCCCTGAGCAACAGGAGGTGTCAGTGTGTACAGGGCTATTGGTAGAAAACAATATACAGGCAATATATTGGTAGAAAACAATATACAGTATACAGGCAGTCCCCAACTTACGCGGATCCGACTTATGTCGGATCCGCAGTTACGAACGGGGCTCGCCCTGGAGGACACGGACTGCGGGACCTTGCGGTCCTGCCGCCCATGTACTCCGGGGCTTTCTCTGCGTCTCCCTGGTCTGCAGACCAGGAAGATGCGGAGCAAAGCCACGGAGGGGCTCGGGCAGCGGGGCAGCCCAGGCGCGCTTGGGCTGCCTCGCTGCCCGAGCCCCCCCGTGGCTTTGCAAAGCCTCGGGGGAAGCCGGCAGCGGGACAGCCCAGATGCCCCTCGGCTGTCCCGCTGCTGGCGTCCTCAGAGGCTTTGCTCCCCGTCTCCTTGGTCTGCTGGTCTCCAGCAGACCAGGGAGACGGGGAGCAAAGCCGCGGAGGACCCAGGCAGCGGGACTGCGGTGCGTCTCGGTCCGCCGCCCGCATCTTCCTGGTCTGCTGGGGTGGGGGTGGGGCGCAGCTAGTACGCCCCCCAGCAGACTAGGCTTTTCTCCGGACGCCTGTGGCAGAGCAGCTGGGGCACTGCCGGTTGGTCCCACAGCGCCGCTCTGGGCGCTACTGGACCAACCCGGCAGCACCCCAGCTGCTCTGCCCCAGGCGTCCTGATTCAGCCGCTGCTGGTCAGTTTCAGCAGCGGCTGAATCGGGACGCCTGGGGCAGAGCAGATGGGGTGCTGCCGGGTTGGTCCAGTAGCGCCGAGGAGCGGCGCTACTGGAGCAACCCAGCAGCACCTCAGCTGCTCTGTCCCAGGTGTCCCCAAGTCAGGTGCTGCTGAAACTGACCAGCGCTGACTACAGGAAGCCAGAGGCAGAGTTGCTCTGCCCTGGGCTTCCTGGAATCAGCTGCTGATCAGTTTCAGCAGCAGCTGACTTGGGGACACTTGGGGTTCTTAAGTTGAATCTGTATGTAAGTCGGAACTGGCGGTCAGTTTCAGCAGCGGCTGAATCTGGACGCCAGTTCCGACTTATATACAGATTCAACTTAAGAACAAACCTACAGTCCCTATCTTGTACGTAACCCGGGGACTGCCTGTAGTTGCCACTGCTCTTTGGAGGTGGTTTAATTACGTTGTCCAAAGAGATCTCTCCCATTGGCATAGAGCGACTACATGAGCGATCTTACCATGGCGCATATCAGTACAGCTGAGTATAATACAGCACGGTTGGAATTATGATGGTTACATTTTCTAGAACCTTTGACAGTTGTGTACTTGTTTGACTTTGTCCTAGAGGTCACCCTACATCCTAGTAGCAGGTGAGCATGCAGAAAACAAAACAGCCTCTGCTCCCCCGCCCCTCAATGTTTCACTGTGAATTTGCATTTTTACATGATTTGTTTTAACCTTTTTGTGTTCTGTTTGAGCCAAAATTCAAGCTCTGTGTATTTTACTGGTACAAATTTTGCATTATGTGAATGTCAGTATTCATGGCAGAAATGTTTTATATAGTAATCCAATCAGATAAGAAAGGCTATACGATGTGATTTAGGTGGCTAATTCCAGATAAGCACTCTGGAATACATTTTGGATAACTATGATCAAGCTACAAAATAAAACATTCTAAAAGACAGGTTTGACAAATCTGAATAGTCAGTACATTCAAGCATATCAATCTAATCGTGAATGTTCTGGAGAGAGAGAGAGAGAGGCAATCTACAGTACATTTGACAAACAGGTGGTCATCCAGGCTATGTCTACGCTGAGGGGGTTTCGGCAGAAGATATGCAAATGAAGCGCTCATTAGTATATCTCATGCTCTTGTTTCCATATCCTCTTCTGATCCTATTTGCAGAAGAGATTTTGCTGTTAAGCCCTGTGTAGATGGGGCCATTTGTCAGAAGAAAACTCTTTTGCGCAAGAGCTCTTATTCCTCAAAAAATGAGGTTTACAGGCTCTTGTGCAAAATGGTTTTTCTCTGACAAATGGCCCCATCTACACAGGGCTTTTTATCGCAAAGATTTCTTCTGCAAAAAAGATCGGAAGATACGCAAATGAGTGAGATATGTAAATATGTGCTCCATTTGCATTTCCTTTTCTGCAAAAAACACACAGTGTAGAGACATAGCCCCTGTGATTAAATGAACCAATGAGTATTCAAAGCTCCCGATTTTACATTGCTTTCTCCCAGTCTAACATCCAATCGTGCCCTAAAGCAGCAAGAAACAAATCTCATTTGGTCTACTATTCAACTGAGAAGACCCTGAAAAATATGCCTATTCAATATGCTCTCTAGAAAGGAAAAGAGCTAGATTCTTACTATAACACTTCCCACCCCTTGCAAGCAAAGCAAAACCAATCCAAACACACCCATGTCTGAAATGCCATTACTCTGATGGAAGGCATCTATTGAATCACACCTGCCCATTATGACAAATTGTTTCAGACTGGGCCGTGGATTTTATATGTGCACAAATTATAAGGATAAGGCTGAGACAATCAGACTCAAACCCAAGGGGATTAACAATGGCATAAAATGTATCATTAAGCTACAGTACAGCACTCCATCTGGTATAAACACCTACCTTCTCAAAGCATAAATACTGACTTTTTGTCTTCCCTGATGTTTCAATATGTTGACCTTTCAAATAATTTTATTGTTTAATATAACATAGGTTTGTTTCTGACCCAGAGATCCAAATGTTGTGGAAGTTCAGATGTGAACTGGATTCAGACTTCATGGCTCAAGGCCCTGCCCCTTTTCCCCTCCTCCCCCATTTATATATGGGTTGAACTGAAGCCAGGCTGAATATTCCAAGCCACAGATTTTTGAAGTAACTGAATCTGAATCCTCTAAGTTTACAGGAGTTCAGAGCTACATCTGATGTGAACTTCACAGCATGGGCTTGCTTCTATTTAAAGATCGCATTCTGTATCTGCTGGATGTATTATGTATGTCACATATAATTAATTTTTCAAAAATTATTCAGAAGTAAGAAACAGTTCTCTTTTTGAATGTAGCATCATTCTGGGTGTGCCTATACAGCAAAGTTATGTTGGAATAACGGCTGTTGTTCTGAAATAACTATGTGAGCATCTATCCAGAAATTCTGTTATTTTGGAATTATTTCAAAATAACAGATGGCTTATTCCAACTTCTGTAAACATCATTCTACAAAGAATAGTTATTTCAGAATAGGGACGGAATAGACAGGGCAAAAGCTGTTATTTCAAAATAGGGGGGCCTCTAGCCCTGCCCAGGGTGCTCTGCCTACACTCAGCCAAACTTTATTCCCTCCCTCCCCTAAAGCCCTTAAAGCTGCAGCCTCTGCAGAAAGGGGTTGTGGCACACAGGAGTCCCTGACAGCCCTAATCTACCCTGCAGCTGCACCTGCCTTGCTTTTCCCTCAATATGAACCAGTCTGCTGCTCCCACCCAGCACTTCACTGCTCCCAGGGAGCAGTCAGACAACTCCCAGGAGCCTGCAAGGCTACCAGGGGCTGAAAGAGACGTGCACCTTCCTGGTCGGGTGAGGAGATCATGGACCTTATTGAAGCCAACCTCCAGGATCTCCGCACCAGATGCAAGAATGCGGATGTCTATGGCTGGATGGCCGAGAGCCTGGCCAACAAGGGGCACATCCACACACAGGAGCAGGTGTGGAAGAAGGTTAAGGAGCTCTTCCAGGCATATGCCAGGGCAAGGGAGGGCAGCTCCCGCTCTGGGGCAGAACCCCCCCACACCTGGCCTTATTGTAAAGGCTTGTACCGCATCCTGGGGAGCGGGACAATCCCTTCCCTTCTCTCCTCGTCCCCCCCCTGCTTGTGGACTCTGGGCTCGAGACACCCGTCATCATCCTCACAGGGGGGAGGGGAGGAGGAGGAGCTGGACGAGGCCAGCACCAGCACCCTCCTGACCCTGAAGCTGGTACCCCTCTCTGTGTACGTGTCCCAGGCAACATCCGAGGCTAGGGATCATGCAGCAGCCTGTGCATGTGGGAGTATGTGTTGCGTCATTCCTGACCATACATCCCCAGGCAGCTGCTACAGAGGATCCTTGTGCTATTGGCCACTGGGTGTCTGGAGAGGCCTGCAGTGCTCAAGACCCTAGGGTTGGGACATGACACCCTCCCACCGCAAGCCACCTCTAAAAGGAGGGTAGGGGCATTCCCCGCTGAGACACACAGCAGTCCAACACACAGCATACAGGCATGCTCACACTCTCAGGGCAGTATGATCTCCTAGGGACATCTGGGCCTCTATAGGAATGTGCCCACTGGCCAGAGTGCACATGGCCTTGCTCCAAGCACGTCGCCTTCTACCGAGCTAAGAACTATTGCTCTCAGCTCACAAATGAGAGCTAGGCTTCAGGCACAGTATCCCCTGGAATGACTGACCATCTCTCTTTATTCTCCATAGTTGGGCCACCTACAAGCTTGGGTAAGTCAATACCACCTAGGCGCCACAAACCTGTGGATGAGTTCCAGAGGCAGCACTTCACAGCACACTGATTCCTGGAGCAGACCATCATCCACAGGTTCCAGGACATCCAGCTGTGGCAAGACATCTGGTGGGAGCTGCTGGAGCAGGGCCATTCCATGGATGTGCACACTCTGTTGTCAGCGTGATGCCTGCTCCTGCTTCTGCTTCCACCCTTGCCATTTCTGTAGCTCCTCCACCCACTCACTCCTTGTCCCACCCACCCCCTGTGGATGCCAAGGTCCCCGCACCTGTGGCAGTGGGATCAGCAGAGCCAGGCATCACTCCCAGTCCCAGGCCTGAGCCTTTCCTCACCCCTTCTCCCCCTTCCAGCTTCTTCCTCCTTCCTCCAAGGTTCTTATGACCACCTGACATAGATGTTGGTGAACTGTCCTCAGTAGTCCATCATGGCCTGCAGGACCATTAAAAAGTATCCCTTGCGGTTGATATATAGAGATGCCCAGTGGTCAGGGGCCCAGATGGGGGTGTGGGTGCTGTCAATAGCCCTCCTGCAGTGGGGGAAACCCATGTCAGCAAACCCAGTGATCAATGACATCAGTGTTTCTAAGGCGGATGACTCTGTGAAGCCGGATGGTGTTGATGGCCCTGACCACCTGCAGAAGGAGACAAACAAATAGAGAATCACAGGGATACCAAGGTCCCTGAGATCTCTCCAGGTCCACCCTCCTGGTCCCCTTCCCACCACCACTCAGGAGCAAACCCCCCAATCACCCGAACCCCTGGTAGGGATTAGTGAGGACGGGACTGAAAAAACCTCTTGGGGAAGGGGCTTGCACCACCCTCACCCTCCACCCCTCTTTCCCTAGGGAAGCTCATTCCTTCAGTCCACCCTCTCTCCTAGGACAATAGCCCGAGGATGCCATACCTGCATGACCAGGGTCCCGCTGGTCCATCTCCCCACGCTGATCTGCTTCCCCACAGATCTGTAGCTATCTGGTGTGGAGAGCTTCCGTGGGCGATAGCAACACACTTCTGGAGTTGGATGGCAGGTCTCATATGAATGTCCCATAGCCTGAGGGCAGGGGTGAGCCACTCTCAGAGCTCCATAAATATGTCTTCCTTCATCCTACAGTTCTGGAGCCATTTCTGGTCTCTCCATCGCTCCATGACAATCCGGTCCCACCAGTCTGCACTGGTGTCCAGACTCTAGATGTGGCGGTGTATGGTGTCCAGGGGAGGTTGGGTGGGATCTAGAAGCATGAGTCGTGCTCACAGAGAGCTGAGAAGGGTCTCCAAGTGGAGCAGGAGGTTGGGTTCCTACAGAGCCTGGGAGACAGGCTGCAGAAACTGCTGCGTGACTTGCAGTACAAGCTGCAATAGCTGAAGACTGCCTGGAGGCAGCTCCAGCTCCATAGCAGGGAGTGCTGTTGTGTCCAGAAGCAGGGTAACCAAAGCACGCAGTGCAAATGCTTTGCTATCCCTCAGGGTATGTCTACACTACCCCGCTAGTTCGAACTAGCGGGGTAATGTAGGCATACTGAACGTGCAAATGAAGCCCGGGATTTGAATTTCCCAGGCTTCATTTGCATAAGCGGGGAGCTGCCATTTTTAAAACCCTGCTGGTTCGAACCCCGTGCAGCGCGGCTACAAGGGGCACGAACTAGGTATTTCGAACTAGGCTTCCTAGTTCGAACTACCGTTACTCCTCGTGAAATGAGGTAAATGTGCATGGGCAATAAAGTGGTTCTGTTTACCCCATCCACTCCTGGGTCACCTGTTTCCTTGTAATACCCGGTACCTGCTGTGGGGCTGAAATCTTGATCCCCAGTGTCTCCAAGGCTGAAGTCCTGCTCTGGGGTGCATCTCCTGAATTCCCAGGCTGAAGCCCTGATCTCAAGTGCAACCTCCCCTTTAGATACTCGCCCCAATCCCTGATGTGCCCCTCCTTCCAAGTGAAGCCCCAATCCCCTGCACTCCCCCAAGGGCTGAAGACACAAGCCCAGCCAACTCCTGCACAACTGAAAGCAGGAACTGAGGGCTGAAGTTCCTATCCTCTGTTTTACCTATTATTAGTTACTAGAGAATTTACACAGGTCCTTGTGGGGGTCAGATGTGGCAGTCAAGGCAAGGAGCTGGGTGGTGTGTGGGGGACCCAAAACAGGGTGTGGGAGGTACAGGACTCAGAGAAGATTTTTTTTGGGGGGGGGGCAGGAATAAGGGCAGAGGGTGGAGACTCAGGGCAGGGGATGGGAAGTTTGGTGAGGCTGAGGACTAAGCCTGGTTGTGGAGGAGACAAGCCAGAGGGTGGGGGCTCATGGGAGGGGATGGGAGGTATAGGGGGCTCAGGGCAGGGGACTGGGAGGTGGGGGATTACCAGAATCACCTGTGGTGGAGAGAGCAGCGCTGCTCCAGCTGTGGCTCCTCCAGGAGGGCAGGAGAATGGCTCATGCCAGGGAAGCTGGGGCTGCACTGTCTAGTTCCCCCAGATGATGGTTCCTTGGGGGAGAAGGAGTTGGATGCCCACATTTTCCAGCCCCTACTCTCCTGGGTGGCGGGGCTGTGCTTTCCAGCCCCGGGGTGGTCCCAGAAGGTGCCACAGCAGTGGGGCCAGTGGCCAACAGGGCTCTCCTCTCTCCTCTCAGCCCCCGCCAAGTCTGGCATTGCAACTGATATCCAGGGGCAAGGTTTGGTGCATGGGGGCCACTTATCCGGTTCAATGGCCAGCAAGATTGTGAGCCCCATCCCCAGCTGGCCACTATCTTGCTGGCGCAGCTCCCCCACCCATGGTCTCGGCAGTACAGCTCTCCTCCAGTCAGCCCTCTCCCTTTCCACATTACAGAAAACAATAGAAGTCCAGATACATCTCATTTTCCTGGCACAACCAGACTCTGAGGTTGCTTTAACAGGAAGCTGCATACTAAATTTGGTGATCCTCGCTGTTACTGTTTAGGGGGCAGTTCTTGAACAAATGGAGTCATGGACAGATGGATGGACAGAGAGATGATAATGCAGTATGCCTTTTAATGGGTGCTCAATCAATTTAAAGTTATTTTGAAAGTTTGTGGTGCATAGCATCCTGATTTCTATTGAATTCACTTAAATCACAGAAGTTTTACCAGGTGTCCCATATTTGGCATAGGGAAATATAGTCACCCTAGTTCATGGGTTCCCAAACTTTTTGACACGGGGACCAGTAAATCCATTCATGAGCTTTTGGAGGACCGGTAACATTCATTTGCATACTTGCATATTCAATAAGAAAATGATGAATATTCAAATAAGTTGTTTCTGGTCCTCCCAAAGCCCCCAGTGTCAGCATTAGCAAAGCTTTTGATACAGTCACCCACAATATTCTTGCTAGCTAGCATGTTAAGGGAATATGGATTGGATAAATGGACTGTAAGATGGATAGAAAGCTGGCTAGACCAGGGTTTCCCAAACTTTTTACTTTAGTTGGAACCCGTTTTTTTCAGTACTGTCTTTTGCAGCCCTAAAATATAAACTCATATAAAAAAAAAGAATGAAAAATGAATAAATTTTCAGTGTTTCATCCGGCTGCATTGCCCACCCAACCTGGGTCATGGCTTGGGGGACCCGGCGCCACATGAGCACTCCAGGAGGCGGGAGCAGGAGCAGATTGGGGGTAGGGTATCTGGCTAGGAAGGAGGGTGCAAGGAAGGGTAGGGTTGCCAGGTGTCTGGTTTTGTACTTGACAGTCTGGTATTTGAAGGTTTTGTCTGGGAAAGAAATTGAGAAATTACCAGACATATAAAGTGCCTGGTATTTTCTAATTAGGTACATTTTATTATAATTAGGTGTATCAGTCCTTAGCTGCCTAGCTGGGAGATGTGCTCACACTGTCTGAGTGTGTCTACCTCCCAGGCAGTTTGCAACTATTCCAGGGAGGGTATGTGGGGGGTGGGGGAATGGAATCCCTGGCCAGACTCACTCGTGTGCCAGGGTCTGCCCGCTCCCCCACCTTTCTCTTCCTGATCTCCCCAGTCCAGTCCTGCTGCCCCCGTCCAGCCCTGCTTCCAGCGGCCAGTTCCCCCCACCACCCACCAATCTCCCCCCGGTCAGCCCTGCTCCCCCGACGACCCCCTCCACCATCAGCCCTGCTGCCCCGTCCAGCCCTGCTTCCGGCAGCTGATTCTCTCCTCCTCCTCCTCCTGATCTCCCCCCAGCCAGCTCCCGCTCCCCACGTGCAGCCCTGGTTCCACCGCCTGCCCTTTCCAATCTCTGCCGCTGGACAGCCCTGCTGCCCCCAATCCTGCTGCCGCCCACCCACCCACATGCCCGGATCTCTATGGGACAGCCCCACTCCCCTAGTCCTGCTTTCACCACCCGCATCTCCGCGGGACAGCCCCACTCCCCCAGTCCTGCTTTCGCTGCCCACCCTCCCGGATCTCTGTGGGACAGACCCACTGCTCCCAGCCCTGCTTTGGCTGCCCACCTGCCTGCCCGGATCTCAACCGGGACAGCCCCGCTGCCCCCAGAACTGCTTACTGGTGTCTGGTTCCTCCCCCCCTCCTCCTAACCCGCCCTGCTCTGCTCCCCTCCCGGCAGCCATGCTGAGGCCCGGTATTTTTTTCCTGCGGCCTGGTACCGGGCGGTGGCCGATAGTTTGGGAAACGCTGCACTAGGCTATTGAGTAAGGAGGTTGCTACTGCCTTATTTTTTGCACACTAAACTGGTAAAACTTGAAAAACAACACATGGTCTGGTTGCACTTTATAGACTAAAAAACATGTAGCTGGTATCATGAGCTTTCGTGGGCACAGCCCACTTCTTCAGATGATCACTTCTTCGGTTGACTGGTCATCTGAAGAAGCGGGCTGTGCCCACGAAAGCTCATGATACCAGCTACATGTTTTGTTAGTCTATAAAGTGAGACTGGACCATTTGTTGTTTTTTAAGTTTATCCTGTACAGACTAACTTGGCTACCCCCTGAAGCTACTAATGTGGTAGTTAGCCTCTGAAAATGCTTGCTGGACTGTGGGCCGAAGGTGAGATGTGGGGGATGCCCAGTTGAAGGATGGCACTGGGAATTGGGGACTGAGTTCCTTGGCAGGATCAGGTGGCTGTGCATGTCCTTCCTGCAGAAATGTAGGTGCCTTGTGGACTTTACTGTCAGAAACTTAGGTGCCTTTAGACTTAAGAAACCTATAGGGTTAGGTGTCAGCTGAATGAAGCTTTAGCATTTGAATTTTAGACTCTGACACTTAAAATGGTAGTTTGGCACCTAAATGTATGGCTTTCAATGCCTGCCTGGTAAATCAACATCGATAGTTTCTTTTATTCATGATAACCAAGTACATGTTTGTTTTCTCAAACTGGTATTTGTAATGTAGCAAAAGGGCTTATTAAAGATAGTTTTCTGAACATCTTTTCTACTTTAACATCACATCTTGTCTACTTCCCAGACACACAACTAACTGTTAAAATGATTCCTTGCTATTGCACTTAGCTGCTCCCTGCACATCTTCCAAATTGCACCCGCTTTGTCTACTGCCAAAAGCAAAGCTTTAATTGCTGTCAACATTTCAAATGCAATACAAGTGTGGAGAAGTAAGCAGAGTTCAATCTGCCTTCTTCTCATGAACCTTTTGCAGCTATCTTATTCTAGAATCTTTGTGATTGGTGAGGGAAGCTGACCAAAAACACAGTTTGAATTTCAGATATCAAGCTGGAGCAGCAGTACAGGAAATGCATGTGTATATTTAAAAAAAATCCTTCATCCTTATACTGCACTTACAGTGGCCAACAATATCAGTCTTGTTTGCAGGGGTGAAGAACTCAGAATGGCAGATTCACCAGTATGCTCCCAGGGATGAAAGTAACTTAAATTTCTTACAGATACTGTTGTATCACAAATCCCTTTCAGGTGTGGGCAGGGAGAGGCTCAGGGCAGGAGGCTGAGGTATGGGGTGGGCTCAGGGCAGGGTGTTGGGGTTTGTGTGTGTGTAGGGGGATGGGAGGGACATGGAGCTGAGAAAGTCCTACTTGTGGTTGGTTACATAGTCCCAGCACTGTGCTGTGCCTGTTTTCTGCCAAAGGAAGCTGTGACTGTGGGGCGCTGCATGTAGGCAATGTGCAATAGGGTTGCCATGTGTCTGGTATTGACCGGGACAGTCCGGTATTTTTGCCTCCTGTCTGGTAAAAAAAAAAAATCATAAAATACCAGACACCTAAAATGTCCGGCAACCCTACAACACACTCAGCAACCGGGCCCAGCCTGTCCAGGTCCCCACTAACCTCCCCTGCTTACCTGGTTCCACAGTAGCTTGTCTTGTGGCTAGAAAAAAACCCAAAATGGCCACCAGCAAAAAAGCCTCTTCTTAAAAGGGCCATGCTGATTTTTAATTTTTTTTGCTCAACAACTTTGGTCTCCCCCTTTTTTCCCCTCAACAGAATTTTTCCCCATTTTTGGGGGGGGGGGGGGGTTAGGGTTAGTATACAGGAGACCCTGGTGATTGGCAGAAACGGTCTCAACACACAGGGAAGATGGAAGCTTCTGTTTCTACATGGATTGTGCCATTTAAGATTATTTGATATGACCATTGATATTTTTATGAAGCACCAGGGTTTTTTTTAATTACTTTGCTGAATTGCAATCTCAGTGCACCTGTAGTTATCACTGGCCCTATAAGGCACTCATATGAATATACTACAATTAGGAGCTCATCTTGTAGGGGCTGTTGAGCACTCTCAGATCGGGGGACTAGTCATGAGAGTATGGGATTGTAGAACTGACCCCTACATTGTAGCAATAGGGCAAACACTACATATGTTGTAGACATAGTAATTATGTAATTAAGCAGATTTAGCAGGTAATTACACTTGGAAATATCAAATAATTCAAAGGTTAATTACCAGGTACCTTGTTTATTAAACAGAACATATTGTGATTATGCTTTAGTTTAAAAGATAGAACCACATAATTACCCAGCAACTATTAAATACACATAATTAATACACACCTGGGAGTTCTCCGGGTAAAGGAGAAGCAAATATGAGACCCTTGAGGTAAGTGGCTGTCTGTAGTATGTTTGGGGGTTACGTGCTGTGTGGTGAACTTGTGTTTGTCTGTTTAGTTTGTTTGTTTGAAGGAGCATGTGCTGTGGCCAGCAGTTGGAAGCTGTGAGCTTCTAAAGATTTGAAATCCAGAAGCCTCTGTTAACTGGCTGAGCCCTACTCAGGGGGCGGGGCTATCAGGAAGGCCAGAGCTTTATAAAACAGTGAGTCAGCAACAAGGGAGCTTTGTGAACAGGAGCAGCAAACAGGGAGTTTTGAAAGGGAGGTGGGAAGGGGGTTAGGTACACTTGCCAGTCTTTATAGTTTATTTTAAAGGTTTTCATCAAAACTTCCTGATTTAACTAGAAACCCTATCAATAACCTAGGTAGCTGTAGGAGAGAATTCAGGCAGAAGCCCAGCAGCAGAGTGGGGGCTATCCTGTTTATTGCACTCAGTGTAGCATGTATGATTACCTACCCTATGGGTGGGTGGCATATATGTGCATTTGGTGCAAGGAGCTCCTGGCCCGTAGAGACTGTGTATGGGGGTGGCTGAACTGGAGGAGCTGAGGGAGGCAGAGAGGTACGTAGATGAGACTTTCTGGGACACTGTAGAATTGTCCTACCTCCGGTCAGACAGCCCCTGCACTGTTAAGGGGGATGGAAGGCTCAGGGAAGGAGAACAGTCAACGGGAGCAGAGGAAAACCTTCCTATAGTTGTGACCCTCCTTCTAGATGTTGAGGTATCTTCTCACACTGACGTTACCTCTCTGGGGGAGAAAACTCCAGTCAGTAGGAAAAGACATTAGTAATGGGAGATTTGATCATTAGAAATGTAGATAGCTGGGTTTGTGATGATCGGGAGAACTGTATGGTGACTTGCCTGCTTGGTGCAAAGGTTTTAGATCTCTCGAACTATCTACATAGACTTATGTGTAGTGTTAGGGAGGAGCTGGTGGTTGTGGTACATGTAGGTATCAATGACATAAGGAAGGGTAGCAGAGACATCCTGGAGGCCAAATTTAGGTTGCTAGGAAAGAGACTGAAATCCAGGACCTCTATGTTGGCATTCTCCAAAATGCTTCCAGTTCCAAGCACAGGGCCAGGTAGGCAGGCAGAGCTTCAGAGTCTCAATGTGTGGATGAGTTGATGGTGTAGGAAGGAGGGGTTTAGCTTTATAAAGAACTGGGGAAACCTTTGGGATAGGGGGAGCCTATACAGGAAGGATGGGCTCCACCTAAACCAAAGTGGATCTAGACTGCTGACATGTAACATTAAAAAGAGCAGTTTTTAAACTAAGAGATGGGGGAAAGCCAATTGGTGTGGAGGAGCAAGAGGATCGGACAGCGACGTCTCTTAGAGGAGAATCTATTGATAGAGATTCTCTAGGTTTTAGTCAGGAGGAGAGGATGGAAGAGGATAAAGTATGGGCTAGATCAGACGAAAAACATTCACATAAAGAATCTGACACATCAGAAAAGGGCAGACAAATAAACAGACAAGTTTTAAAGTGCTTGTACACAAATGCTAGAAGTCTAAAAAATAAGATGGGTGAATTAGAGTGCCTCGTGTTAACGGAGGATACTGATATAATAGGCATCACAGAAACCTGGTGGAGTGAGGACAATCAATGGGACACAATCATTCCTGGGTACAAAATATATCAGAAGGACAAAACAGGTCATGTGGGTGGGGGAGTGGCACTATATATGAAAGAAAATTTATAATCAAATGAAGTAAAAATCTTAAACGAATCAACATGTTCCAGAGAATCGCTATGGATAGTGGCAAGGAGTCCTGTGGCACCTTATAGACTAACTGAAGTGTAAGCTTTCATGGGCAAAGACCCACTTCATCAGATACATGTCATCTGACGAAGTGGGTCTTTGCCCACGAAAGCTTACACTTCGGTTAGTCTATAGGGTGCCACAGGACTCCTTGCCGCTTTTGCAGATTCAGACTAACACGGCTACCCCTCTGATACTTGATGCTATGGATAGTAATTCCCTGCTCTAATAAGAATATAACAGTAGGGGGTCTATTATCAACCCCTTGACTAGGACAGTAATAGTGACTATGAAATGCTAAGGAAGATTAGAGAGGTTATTAAAATAAAGAACTCAATAATAGTGGGGGATTTCAACTATCCCCATATTGACTGGGTACGTGTCACCTCAGGACGAGAAACAGAGACAAAATTTCTTGATACCTTAAATTACTGCTCTTGGAGCAGCTGGTACAGGAACCCATGAGAAGAGAGGCAATTCTCGATTTAGTCCTGAGTGGCGTGCAGGATCTGGTCCAAGAGATAACTATAACAGGACCGCTTGGAAATAGTGACCATAATATAATAAGTAACATTCCTGTGGTGGGAAGCACACCTCAGCATCCCAACACTGAGGCATTTAATTTCAAAAATGAGAACTATGCAAAAATGAGGAGGTTAGTTAAATGGAAATTAAAAGGTACAGTGACTAAAGTAAAATCTCTGCAAGCTGCATGCACACTTTTAAAAGACACCATAATAGTGGCCCAACTTAAATGTATACCACAAATTAAAAAAACATAGTAGAAGAACTAAAAAAGAGCCACCAGGGCTTAACAACCATGTGAAAGAAGCAGTGAGAGATAAAAAGACACCTTTTAAAAAGTGGAAGTCAAATCCTAGTGAGGTAAATAGAAAGGAACATAAACATTGCCAAATTAAGTGTAAAAATGTAATAAGAAAAGCCAAAAAGGAGTTTGAAGAACGGCTAGTCAAAAACTCAAAAGGTAATAAAATGTTTTTTTAAGTACATCAGAAGCAGGAAGCCTGCTAAACAACCAGTGGGGCCCCTGGATGATCGAGATACAAAAGTAGCACTTAAAGATGATAAAGTCATTGCAGAGAAACTAAATGAATTCTTTGCTTCAGTCATCATGGCTGAGAATGTTAGGGAGATTCCCAAACCTGAGCCATTCTTTGTAGGTGACAAATCTGAGGACTTGTCCCAGATTGAAGAGTAATTAGAGGAGGTTTTGGAATTAATTGATAAACTTAAAAGTAACAAGTCATTGGGACCAGATGGCATTCACCCAAGAGTTCTGAAAGAACTCAAATATGAAATTGCAGAACTATTAACTATGGTTTGTAAGCTATCCTTTAAATCAGCTTCTGACTGGAAAATAGCTAATGTAACAGCAATAATTAAAAAGGGCTCTAGAGGCGATCCCGGCAATTACAGACTGGTAAGTCTGATGTCAGTACTGGGCAAATTTGTTGAAACAATAGTAAAGAATAAAATTGTCAGACACATAGAAGAACATAATTTGTTGGGCAAAAGTCAACATGGTTTCTGTAAAGGGAAATCATGTCTTACTAATCTATTAGATTTCTTTGAAGGGGTCAACAAACATGTGGACAAGGGGGATCCAGTAGATAAGGTACTTAGATTTCCAGAAAGCCTTTAACAAGGTCCCTCACCAAAGGCTCTTACGTAAATTAAGTTGTTATGGGATAAGAGGGAAGATCCTTTCATGGACTGAGAACTGGTAAAATGACAGGAAACAAAGGATAGGAATAAATGGTAAATTTTCAGATTGGAGAGGGGTAACTAGTGGTGTTCCACAAGGGTCAGTCCTAGGAACAATCCTATTCAACATATTCATAAATGATCTGGAGAAAGGGGTAAACAGTGAGGTGGCAAAGTTTGCAGATGATACTAAACTGCTCAAGTTAGTTAAGACCAAAAGAGACTGTGAAGAACTTCAAAAAGATCTCACCAAACTAAGTGACTGGACAACAAAATGGCAAATGAAATTAAACACCACCTACTCAGTGCATTTACCCGGTGCAATAAGACTGCACTCAGAGGGTTTGAAGGTCACTTCAACTGAAATACCATGGGTCAGTGTGTTGTACCATCTGTCTGCTTTCTTGGGTACAGTTAGGTGCTTAGGCCATAGTTTCCCCTTATTCCACCCTGAATATCATTTACATGATTTCAAGTGTAGGTACACTTGCCGACATTCCTAAGTTCTTGCTCCCTAAATTATTGAAATAACAGTTCTCAGGTATAGCAGTTCTCAGGTATAGTGTGAGTTTTCCAGAAAAGCTAGAGTTTCTCTGAACTGCCATACCTTACTTTCTTAATGCAATTTACTCTGTTGATGCTTACAGTACTTTAAGCATAATTGTTTTAAGAAAGTGATTACTTAAAGCTTTTGTCATGGTTTGTATTGCGGGGTGATTAAGAGTGTTATCAAATGTTCTAGCTACCCTTTTATGCAGTGTAATTATTGCAGTGACATCACTATGAATGGTGAAATTCATGAATACTGAGAGTCATGGCTCCTGATCCCCCACCGTGAACTCCCCGCAGTTCCTGAACTCACTGCAGCTGGCAGGAGCTGCAGTGAGTTCCTCATGGCTCCTGGCAGCTGTGGTGAGTTCCCTGCAGCTCCCAGGAGCTGCAGAGGACTCATTGCTGGGACTAGAAGTCATGGTGAGTTTCCTATGGCTCCCAGCCCCTGTCTCCCACCCCAGCTGAGACAGGAGACTCCTGCAAATACACGGAACCATGAATAGTGATTCTGCCAATCACCAGGGTCTCCTGTATACTATTTACAGAAGCCCCCTTTTATACTGCTCCTGCGAGAGAACTTGTATACATTAATTTTGTATTGCTTTTGTAAAATAACAGAAAATACTGTACATAGAAATCACAGCTTTGCATCTGATGCGCCAAGCTATGATTAGGCCTTCTCCAAACTTCTAACACATTCAGCCAATTACCCCTTCAATTGTTCCTACGGAGAATTGTTCTCACAATCCACACACCAGAGGAATGAAGGTTGTTGTTTGACAGTGTGCATGAGAACCTAAATATAGTCTGTGATGGGAAACAACGTGAACTCGCAACATACCAAAGCCAAGGCAGCTCTAACCTAGTGCTGTGCTAAATAAGGTGGAAGAAATGCTGTCAAATATCTCTTTTCATGCACTATTATTCCCAACTAGCCTATTCCTACAGTAGACCAGGCAAGATACATTTCTAGGAGCCATTTCCAAGCAAAACCTGCCATCACAACTGGGACTAATTAGCAGGCAGGTCTGAAGTCTCATCAGACACATTCTTCCCCAAGGACTGAATGGGGATACTGAATTATACTTTCACCCTTTTATTACAGGTAAGAATGAAAGCTCACTGATAAGGCAGGAATAGTTATTTAGTTAGTGTGTATGGCTCTTGCCAGGTGTAGATGTTCTGGGGCAGATTTTCAACTGTGCCGATTGTCTCTGAGAACTTTGGGAGCTGCAGGTTGCAGATCTTTTTTGAAAGTATGGTCTACGTGTCTATACAGACATCAGTTTCTCAGCTGTCAAGGGGCTAAAATTAAATTTTTAAAGAAGGGGAATGAGAAGGAAAAGAAATACATTCTCATTAAAAATACAGATGATTTTTTACATTTTGTTAATATTAGAATAACCACTGAAAGGATTCCAGTTAGTGCATTTGGCTGGTCTACACAGCAGCGTTATTTCGGAATAACTAATGTTATTACAAAATAACATAGTCTGCGAGCAGTTATTTTGACATAATATCGAAATAATGTCGAGCTGGAAGACTTCTTACTCTGACTCCTGTAACCTTCATTTTACGAGGAATAAGGGGAGTTAGAGGAACAGTGCTCTAACTCGGACTTCCTGCTGTGTAGACAGCACCAAAAGCCAAAATAAGATAATTTGACTTAAGCTACACAATTGACGTACAAAATATGTAATACTGCAAAGGCACAATCAATGTCAGCTATGGGAAACACACATCAAAATAATCTCTTTATGTTCATAAAGGTGCTTAAAGTTTAACTGCACAATTTACATTAAAAACCACAGACTCATACAGTGAAATCTCCATTCCCCGTTTTGATAATGTCAGGGTTTTGCTAAATTCTCAAGAAAACCTAGAGCTGAATAATATCCTCACTACAACAGACCTACAACACCTCAATTACCTATTAAATCTTTGACACTGCTTGTTCCTTTCTTCTCTGGGTAATGGCATTGGTTTGCTTGCAATCTCTGTCAAGAGCTATTTCCTTTCTCTGACTTACCTAAGAATTTTCACCTGTTCCTTCAATGTAAGGAGAACTGGGAGGAGTCAAAACGCACCATCAGCTCTACTTCAATCATTGCTATGGGTCCTGGGCTAAATTCACCCCTTATGTAAGGACCTTCATAAGAGGGATGAATTTGGGTCACTGTGTTGATGATGATGATGAAGTTCAGAAGGACATAGGTATTTTTTTTTATTAATTTCAGTGGGTAATTTAATTCAAAGTAGCTTTTTTATGGAGATATCCAAAAATTATTGTTTCTTCAAAATGTAATGATTTCAGATGTCAGGTCAGGTTTATTAGCTTCAGAAATAAGGTATAATATCCTCTTATCAGATAGAAATTACAGTATGAACACATCAATGAACTACAAATGCAATTTAAAATAGTGGAAATATTTAATAGTTAACCATATAAAAATTTTCAGCTTTTGGGTGGAGAAAGTTATTAACTACTGACATTACAGATTAAAATATAAATTCTTCCAAGACTAAGCAAATATTCAGTTGGCTCGTACCATTCTGAGAAGTAGAACAACAGGGGAAATCCTTCCTCTTTGCAAAAATCCAAAGTCAGTGAACTTTGCACTGGAGTTCTTCATGGAAACTGATACGGGGAACTGAATCCTTTCCCTTTCTTGTGGCAACTAAAGCAACCAAATTTTTGCTGGTGGGTGCAAATGACCACAACCCTCTTTCCATACTCCCAGTGACTCTCAATATTATTACATTTGGGTCCCATGGAGCATAAGAAATTCTGACCCTCTATTATGGGATTTCTGCTTTGTGCAGAATTCATCATCAAATTCTTTATCTGTATGCCTGAGGAAGGGGACAGATAAGGGAAGAGCAGAGTTTAGATCTGAAACATTATCTTAATATAGGAAGCCTTTTTTTTATCCGTATTAACCCTGATGAATCATAAATGGTATTAATACATTGTGAGGAAAGTAGGCTACCTCTGAGATGGAGGATAGCAGCATTGCATAGTCCATTGCATAACAGTAAAGATGGGCAGGTAACATTTTGCACTTATATTTTGTTAGTCCAACAGAGTGATTTAGGCACCTAAATCCAAAATTCAGATCCTCAAAACATGGCTCCTGCCTAGCCTTGTAGGTATCTAGATTCCCATGGTGCCTAAGTTTCTGCTGCTACAATTCCCTCAAAACCTATATTTCTGCTGAAGTGTAGGAACAAAAAATTGCCTCAGTCCTGAAGCCCAGAATATACCTCATGCCTTAGGGTTGGTGGGAGTCACAAACAAAGGCTGCGTCTAGACTGGCTTGATTTTGCGCAAATACTATGAATGGAACAGTTTTTCCGTTCAAAGTATTTGCGCAAGAGAGCGTCTACACTGGCATGGATGCTTTTTCGCAAAAGACATCTTTTGCGCAAAAGCATCCGTGCCAGTGTAGACACTCTCTTGCACAAGAAATTAACTTGCCTGTCTACACTGGCCCTCTTGTGCAAGAATACTTGTGCAAAAGGGCTTATCCCTGAGCGGGAGCATCAAAATATTTGCACAAGAACTACTGATTTTGTATAGTACAAAGTCAGTGTTCTAGTGCAAATACTCACTTTGTGTAGACAGTGTAGACAGGCGGCAAGATTTTGTGCAAAAGTGTTTGCGCAAAATCTTGCCAGTTTAGATGCACCCTAAATGTTCCTGCTCCTATCTGACCTGTGTGTTCAAAGCACAAGAGGAAGAAGATGCAGTTGTGTAAAGGCCTCTGAGCCCAGAATGGGCCACCAGGGTTCAAATCCCTCTTCCCTGTCTCTCACATTCTGGGTGAGAGTTTTTATGCAGTACAAATCTCTTATGGGTTTGGTGTGTTTGTGAAACTAGTCAATTTGCTGAATGGATTGATTTAAAGCAAACTGGAGACGGTCTTTTAAGACATCTATAAAGATTTGTACATCATATGGAAAATAAAATCTACTAGAGCCACTTCTAGTATTTAGTTACAAAAATACATTCTACCATCCAAGATAATTTAGGATTAGGTTTATCTTATAGGATATAGTTAGATGCTTGCAGTGAAAATTTGTAAAGTGCCTAAAATGTGTCATAAATATTATAAATTCAGTCTAGGTAGCAAATTCTAGAAGTGAATCCCTAAATATTTTTGGATTGCAATTACTCTACAACAAAAGATTTTATAGAAGAAAAAACAATATATCGTGGCTTTGTATGATACTTTTCCTAGTTAAGATGCCCCAAAGCACTGAATCCACCAATGTATTAAATACTCTACTATACAGATATACTTCATAGTTATTTTGAGCTCCACCGTAGTTCAGATACAGCTTTAGATATTAAAAGCTATTTAATATCTAAAACAGTATCTTAACTGAGAGAATGTGAGAGAGAAAATATTAATTCACTAGTCTTCATGAAGGCTGCACAATCAGGGGCCAAATTCTACTCTAATAAATCTGGAGTGATGGGAAAGGAGTTATTCTGGATTTACACGACTGTTATTTTGGACAGAATTTGGCACTAGTACTTTAGTGAGTGTCCAGATGGAAGTTAAAGATGAACAGAAGGGCAGACTTTCTCCACATTTCATCTGAAAGACAGAATAACATGTTGATAGTGTATTTCTATCTACATGGTCTAAGACTTGATTATGTTTTAACTAGTTTATGTGAAAAAATGACAATTTCAACAACCTTGATGGAGAAAAAAAGCTATTCACTGCATAACCTTTCATAACTGAAAGTGGTGAAGCTTTATTGTCACTGGTTGATTAAACTTTGCTATTTTATATGCAACTCAGGATTCAAGATTTCAGTATCAGTACCACCATTACACAGTGGTTGTACTTGGGGAAGACTAATTATGCCCTGCTTGAAGCCATAAGTAGCCTTTGGCATTGAGCTGGAGTGATTTATCTTCCTCAAAGTAAATTGCATTCTTGGGGGAAGATTAGTGACACAGTGACTAGAATCCCAATCACCCATTATCTTGGAAGTTTGTTTCAAAGTGAGAGAGCACAGGAGCTCCCTGAGACAAGAAAATAATGATCTGCTTGGGAAGCATTAATTAACATTTGAGGGAAGGCAGAACACCGTTTAAAGTGGGCAGTGCTGTCCTTCCATTCACTACTTTTACCTTTCCTTCATTCATTATCCAATGAATAACAACAATGGGTACCATTAGATAGTCTGTAAGAACAAAGGACTACAGTGGGTATCTGGAACAAAGGCACTTCTGTGCACCATGATTGGCAAACAAGTAGGAACCGAGTATGGGGGGAGCTGGTGGCACCCGTTATACCATGCCACGGAATCACCACTCCTGGGATCACTAGAGGTGCTCCCCTGTGGGTACTGCAAAGGGAAAAAACTTCCAGCATCAGTGCACGTGGTGGGAATGCACGTTTACTGTGGAATGAACATGGGCAACACATCTCAAAGAACATCAGTTACCAAAACAGGTAACTGACTTTTCTTCAGACAAGATGTCCACTAAGTGATAAACTCTCTGGAATTGCCTGAGCTGCCTTTCTTTGAAATTAATTACTACACTCCCACAAATGAAGATCTCAGTTGTGTGCTTCATCTCTACAGAAAAATGGGAGAAGATGACTGTGCCCATAAGTGTGCATCAGCCAGTATGTTGTGTTTTTATCTCTCCTGTGTTCTAACACTCCCGTTTTCCCTTTTTGCTTCTCTCTGTTCTTTCACAAAGATTTTATTATAGACTCATAGTAGTGACCTCAAAGTTAAGGCAGTAACTCACCTGTTATGAGCTGTCATGATCATGAGGGTTAGCCAGCAGCCTGGGGACTAAGGGGTTAACATACCTAACCCAGGTAGAGTTGGCCAATAGGAATGTAGGTAGGATTTTCAAACTAGGACAAAGGAATGTTTGGTTTCTCCCTCCTTTGTCCTGGGCAGTTTCTCTCCAGCTACTGAGAGAGTCAGACAGAATATCTCCCTCCAAGAATAGACTCTTCACTCTTCTGTAAGTAGGGTAAAGTTTAGATAAATCCATTAGGTTTTATTGTTTTATGGTTTGGGAAATGGGATCTGCTGTCTGTGCATTTAAAATTGGGTTTTGCTCTCCTTTGTAATTAAGCTCCTGGTCCATGGTGGGTTTCCCCTCCATTAGTATATTGCCTTGTTACTTTTCCATCTAGTCATTACGCTTACAACAGGAATATTGTGGTGATAATAAAAATTCTTTCTCTTTCCTTTTTATTAACCTCGTATTGGTAAATTTTTGTGTCCTGGTTTGTACTTTAGGGGTGAAATTTCCCAAATGATCTCTCCCCTGATTTTCTTATCATTACTGAGGTGGTGGCAATGGAGTTTTTATCCCCAAAATTTAGGTTAAGATTTTGGGGGGACATTTTTTACTAAAGCCTGGAAAGATAAGGTTTTGGGGTACTTTTGTGGGCCCCCACTTTTGCATTTATCGTGCCAGAGTGGGAAAGGAGCCATGACATGAGCCCAAATATGAACACCTCCCCACACCAATCAACAAATTGCTTTTATAAAGTCCTGAAATTGTCAAACACAGTATGGACGCTTGGTACAGGAAAATTTTCCTGGGAAAATTTCAGGTTAATTGGACAGTCTTTTTTGCAGACACTGAACTCAAAAGAAAACTGACAGGAACGTTCACAATTTGAAAAAGCTTGTTTTGTTTTCTGTAAAGTCTTATCTCAATGCCAACTTGACCTAGAAATGTCAGTATTTTGGAAATATTTGCTAGTGTGGATTTTTGTAAGTCTGGATGTTTCAAGGAGTCCCAAAGTCTATTGATTTAGCCAAAAGTCCCGTGAGAGAAATTAATCTCAGCCTTCAACTTAAAAATAAAGTGATGGCTAAAGTGGTTTGCTGTGGTGGGATTTCTGAAGTAATAAATACTCCCCCTCTCCATGAGTGTTATACTTCCCAACTGTACTTTTGCTCATCCACAGCTCAGAATTCAATTTTCTACTTCTGAAAGCTAACATTATTTTCTACTATATCTTCTGTACCCTGAGGGGAGGAGGAGGAGAGAGAGAGAGTGTATGTAGCAGGTAACACCATGGAGATCCTTCATTCTATGCATACTAGCCACAGATACCTGCTGTTAACTTCAGTGGGTCAGCCAGTGTACCATCAGGAGAAAATATCATCACACGTCTCCTAGTACCTTATTAGCTACAAGTTCGCCAGCTGCAACCAAGAAAAATGGAGTCACATTGTGTCCCAAGAAGTTTGTGGTAGAGCCGGGAACAGAAGAAATTTTTTTCTGGGTCCCTATGCAGTGCCAAACCAAAAGGCTATTCTTCTTTTCAATTATTTCATCTCAAATGTTTCCAAATGGAGAACACTAGCAGAGCCCTGCACCTTCCAAGAGTCACAACAGATTTCAAGGCAATCAGAGTAACTGGTTAGATTTGAGAGCACTTGGAAGAGTTCAGCTATAATTTAGATTTTCATCGTGAAGGATGGGCTAGTGACTAGAATGCTAACTGCAGAGTAGGGTTCAATTTGCTGCTTTGCCACAGAATTCATCCCTGAACTTGAGTTGGTCACTAAGGACTTAGCAGCACAAAGACATTTACTGCTGGGGTGCGTCAAGACTGGCAAGATTTTGCGCAAAAGCATTTGCTTTTGCGCAAAAACTTGCCAGCTGTCTACACTGGCCGCTTGAATTTGCGCAAGAGCACTGACTTTGTAATGTACAAAATCAGTGCTTCTTGTGCAAATACTTTGACACTTCTGCTCAGGGATAAGTCCTCTTGCGCAAGAATACTTGTGCAAGAGGGCCAGTGTAAACAGGCACCTTAATTTTTTGCGCAAGAAAGCCCGATGGCTAAAATGGCCATCGGAGCTTTCTTGCACAAAAGCACATCTATACTGGGCACGGATGCTTTTGCGCAAAAGCACTTTTTGCACAAAAGCATCCGTGCCAATCTAGACGCTCTTTTGCGGAAATACTTTTAACAGAAAAACTTTTCCGTTAAAAGTATTTCTGCAAAATCATGCCAATCTAGACGCAGCCCTGTAGTTTTACTTTGAAACATTCTTTTTTAGAATAATGGTAGCTTTTTTTTCTTTGGTGTAACTTATGCCACTTTTACATAAGCTAAACCAAGAAAGGTCATTGTTGTTCTGAAGAATGTCCGCTCTGGGAGTTATATACTTATAACTATAGTGCTGTAATGTCAGTACTATCTAAACAACAGTGCTAAAGCCAAAATAAGCTATGCAACTTCAGCTACATCAATTGCATGGCTTAAGTCAAAATAGCTTATTTCGGCTTTTGATGCTGTCTACACAGCAGGAAGTCTGAGTTAAAGCACTCTTCCTCGGATTTCCTTTACTCCTCATAAATGAGGGTTACAGGAGTCAGAGTAAGAAGTCCACCAGCTCGACATTATTTCAACATTATGTCAAAATAACTGCTCATAGTGTAGACATGGACTATGTTATTTTGGAATAACATCAGTTATTCCAAAATAACACTTCTGTGTAGTCATACCCTCTGTGCCTCAGGTCCCTACCTGTAAAATGGGATAATAGTACTTCTCTATCTCTCAAGGGTATTATGAGGATAAATAATGATCAAGAGGTGCTTAGTTACTATTGTAATGGGGCCATATTAGTACTTTAGATAAATCTGAAAATAAGGTAGGTTGGAAGATACATGTTGCCTTATTCTTTTAGGACTAGATTCTGATACCTTTACTTACGTGGCATCTCAAGGTTCTAGTAAAACCAATGGGACTGTTTGTCGAGTAAAGCAGGTTTAACATGAATAGAGGTGACCAAATTGGTCCCATGATTTTTATTGTTTTAGTTTGTTAAAGGAAAACAGAAAATAAGCAACCTGGCTTCCATTTACTTTCATCTGGCTTATAAAAAAAGACTGTCAAACCACTAGTAAATAAACTGGCCAAGTGACAACCCAACAGTTGGTTGTAATAGGAAAAATGCACCTTGTGTGATTCCTTTGGGCTTCTACAACGTAGAAAGCCCTGATCATTTATGGCAAATAGAGCTGTAAGTGATAGACAAGCAAAAATTCATGAACAGAAAAGGAAATTGTTTACCAGGCAGAGAAAGCAAGCCTGCTCTCTTTATCCTTTCCCCATCTGCTGTCCTCCATTGAGAAACCAGAAAGGCAATTATTGGGGATTCCCAGTCTGTTGTGGCCAGAAGTTATGATTTTATTTTATTTAACATTGATCACATTGCTGAATCTGTGTTTCCTAGCATGGTATTTTTTATTATTGGCAGTTTCTTCATATGTCATATCCATTACTTTTCTCCTATGGCTTCCCTTTTCCGAATATGCTGTAACCTAATGTAGTATAAGCTTGATATTTATCCAAATTCAGACAATAAAAATTCAAGTAAGAAATTAAAATTCCATTGTAAGTTTCTTGCCGTTTCAAATTGAAGAAATACTAATGAGGCTTTAAGAGATTCAGCAAAGTACTGTACTAGGACAAATGTCTTTCCAGCTGTAAATGTGCTGCTCAGATCACTGCTGTGTACAATAATTTGCATACAACATTGTGAGTATAATTATTTTTTCTTTTTGCCACTTTCTATCACACTCTGTGATCATTAGTTATGTCACGCATAGAAATGTACCTGTTTTACGACTTTCTGGAAGATAAGATTGGCCAGCCACTCCACTCTGACACTGAGTAGAAGAAATCCAGGTTAATCAGACTGCTCACAATATGAAATAGCCCTGCTGATTGTCATAGCATGAAAATAAGCAACAGTCACTTAGGACTAGAAGGAAGCATTTACAAAAAGGATATCATATGTGAGAAAAGATCATTTGAATTTACCCATCTGACATGGAGAAATCAGATATAAAGCTAACATTGATGTTGTACTGTTCACCAAAGTCTGCAGGGCTCATAACAGAGCTGGCCAGAATCTTGAGAAGATTCAACATATAACTGACAAAGCCTCAGGTGCAAAAATCTCAACCTTCTTTCCTCCCTTGTGTCTGGGGACTTTCCAAGGTACTCTCAGGGTGAGCCCTCATGGTCACACCCTTGACCTGACCTCCTGATATTTGAACCGGATGACAACATGCACAGGAAGTATAGCCACTGTCTGCTAGCAGACCATTGTGCCTACAAGACACATTGGCTAGAACTCTCTCAGGTATCAGGCATAGCAAAACGTTTATGATTCTGGATTACCCCAAAAGGCTTATGGCCTAGCCCTGCCAAATGCAACAACAGTGCATCACCCTTAGTCCTGAATCTCATGAATCATTATCATGTTATGCTGGCTACAAGCATTGACAAGCACATCCCCTTCCTCCTTGAAGAGCACCTTTGAAGATGAAGAAAGAGACACGAAGCCTTGAGCTAAGTGTGAAACAGGTAGGTGGACCCTTACATGTGTGCATAGTTCCATAAAGCTGTATGCACCTGCACAGAACCATCCACACACAGCTCATTGCAGGACTGGGCTTGGGACAGTAGGAAACTGCTTCTAAGGAATACATCTCTAACTGTCCAGTGGATATCTATTCAATGTTTAGAAACGAATGCTAGGTTCAGTTGCCTTTGTTCTGTTTTACATAAGAATGGACATACTGGGTCAGACCAAAGGTCCATCTATCCCAGTATCCTGTCTTTTGACAATGGTCAGTGCCAAATGGAATGAACAACACAGGTAATTATTAAGTGATCCATTCCCTATCACCCATTTGCAGCTTCTGACAAATAGAAGTCAGGGACACTATACCTGCCCATCCTAGCTAATTAATTAATGGACTTATCTTCCATGAATGTATCTAGTTTTGGCGGGGAGGTGGGTGATGTTGAACCCTGTTATAGTGTTATAGTCTTGGCCTTCACAACATCCTTTGGCAAAGAGTTCCACAGGCTGACTGTGCATTGTGTGAGGAAATACTTCCTTTTGATTGTTTTAAACTTGTTACCTATTAATTTAATTTGGTGCCCCCTAGGGTGTGTCTAGACTACACGGTTTTTTAGAAAAAAAGTGGCCTTTTTTCGTAAAAACTCCCCCTGTGTCTAGACTGCTGCTGTGTTCTTTTGAAAGTAAATCGAAAGAATGCAGCAGTTTTTTCAACCGAAGAAAACCTTGTTTAACGAGGAAGAACGCCTTTTTTTGAAAGTGCTCTTTTGAAAAAAAGCGCTATGTAATGCAAACTGTGCTTTTTCGAAAGAGAGCATCCGGATTGCCTGGGTGCACTCTTTCGAAAAAGCGGCTTGCTTTTTCAAAAGTACTGGTTGTAGTCTAGATGCTCTTTCTTGAAAGAGGCTTTTTCAAAAGTATCTTTCGAAAGAGGCTTGCAGTCTAGATGTAGCCCTAGTTCTTGTGTTATGTGAAGGAGCAAATAATTCTTTTTTATTTAACCTTTTCCACCCAAGTCATGATTTTATAGACCGCTATCATATCCCTCCTTAGTCATCTCTTTTCCAAGATGAAAAGTCCCATTCTTATTAATTTCTCCATATACGTCAGCCTGTTCCATACCCGTAATCCTTTTTGTTTCACTTTTCTGAACTTTTTCCAATACTAAGATATCTTTCTGAGATGAGGAGACCACATCTGAATGCAGTATTCAAGATGTAGTGCATATCATGGATAGAGGCAATATGATATTCTTTGTCTTATTCTCTACCCCTTTCTTAATGATTCCTGGCATTGTTTGATTTTTTTAACTGCCACTGCACATTGAGTGGATTTTTGCAGAGAACTATTCACAATGACTCCAAAATCTCTCTCAACTGGTAACAGCTAATTTAGTCCCAATGATTTAATATGGATAGTTGAGATTACATTTTCCAATATGCATTACTTTGCATTTATCTACATTTAATTTAATCTGCCATTTTGTGGCCCAGTCACCTAGTTTTGTGAGCATTTTTGTTTGTTTGTTTTTAAGCTCTTCACAATCGCTTTGGACTAAATTATCTTGAATGGTTTAATATCATCATTTTGCCACTTGAAAGATCATTTATGAATATGTTGAACAGTCTTGGTTCCTTTACGGATTCCCATTGACCATTTATTCCTATTATTTCATTCCTATCTTTTTTAATAGTTATCAATCCATGTGCAGACCTTCACTTTTATCCCATGACAGCTTACTTTGAATAGAGCCTTCGGTGAGGGACTTTGTTAAGGAATTTCTTATCCACTGGATTCCCTCGTGCATTTGCTGTTGACTCTCTCAGAGAATTATAGTAGATTGGTGAGGCATGATTTCCCTTTACAAAAGCCCTCTTGAATCTTCTCCAACAAATTATGTTTATCTATGTGTCTGATAATTCTGTTCTTTGCTATAGTTTCAACTAATTTGCCCAGCCTGTAATTAAGATAATTGCAAAAAAAGTCATTGAACTCCTTTATGGAATTTGGAAACTGAAACAATAGCAGCCTTCACTCAAAACACAGGCAGTACTCAGGAATTTGAAATATGTGAGGAGAGGGGCTGTATGTGGGAAAGAAAGATATTGAGAAGTAGGAGAAATAGTCACAAATGGCCACAGAAGTTTGCAAAGAGGCACCAGATAGAGCCAAAGAAGCTCTGGTAACAATACCCTGAGAAAAAATAGACTTTTAGGGTAGAGCGCTGCCTGGAAAGAGGCTTGGCACTGTGAACAAAGAAACTCTGTGGATATTTGTTTCCTGCTGGGGGAAAAAGGACTTGGTACATTCTTTGTAAATAAACAAGAGTGCATCAAAGAAATAACTATCATCAATTTCTCCTCCTAGCTAACTGCTATTAGTATTGTGAACTGTCCCTTTAAGTAGTTTAACTTCCTGTGGAGGAAGTCTGGTGCCGGGATCTGCAGTAGTCCAAGATTTGGCATGCAGAGGCAGCTGGATCTGAATCACTGAATAAAGAGGATTTATTTCAAGCACCTTGGGCCCAGAGGGATTCCTTAACAACACACCAGTTAAAAGGGAAACAATACCATAAATCATCATTACGGAATAACAACAGGGTAAAAGGGTCTGTGGAATTCAACAAAATTAACTCTTGTTAACACAGCAGCTTTATGTATCAACACACTCTCCTCTGAATCCTTAAATCTTCAACGTTTTGTGCATGGAGTTTATTAATGTGCTGGTATCCATCTAGTATCTGCATACCGTCTTCATTTCGAATGGGGAGGGTAGTAAGAAAGGGATATGTCCTAACAGAGTAACTGTGGCAACATGAGAATTCTGCTATGACAAGGATCTTTTTTTTTCAGAACTCAGAATAGCAAACTGTTTCAGCAGCTTTATTTTAAGATTCCCAAGTCTGTAGGCGATATTAAAGGGATTTTTAATGATACATGAATGCTACATCCAAGGGAGTTATCACAGATGGAGATACATATTACTACAATGTCAATTACATGTCCAGTTTTTTTACTTGCGGATTTCTCTATTCAATTTCCATACAATTAAACATAATATTCCTTTAGTAGTTTTCATTTTGATTTACTAGTTAGAGACAAGTTTAAAATCATATATACATATGTATATGTTGAAAAGCCCACACATTCCCCAACCTGTGTTACAAATACCTAGGATTATTAAATCAGAATTAATTTTAAAAATCTAAATGCTATTGCCCTATTTATGCTGTGTGATTTGCTTATAAGATGCAGCAGATTACAAAGACTCTATGATTCTTTTTAACAGAGCCAGCCTTTCAGATTCACAAAAGAGAATCTCAGCTTGCTTTCTCCTCCACAAACTGGGTCTATAGATCTTTTCCCCTGCCAAGCTGGCCTCAGAAATATAAACTGATATTAATCAACAGCTGAAGAACTGCAGCTGGGCTTCACTTCTCTGGCAGGAAGGTGGGGGTTGAGTTGACCTAGAAATCACCTCTCTCCAGAACACTTTCAATGTAAAAAAGATGGTAAAGTTTAGGATACAAACTAGTCTAGAGATTGCTCTGACTATTTAGCCACAAATCCTTAAGCTAGTGTTGTATGAACTCATGGTGGAGAAGATCTGATTACATTTTGGAGAGATGGGGGAGGGAGTGATTTCACCAGCCTGTCCAAAGATGCAAAGGCTGCGTGGCTGTGATTGTTAAAACATACAGCACTTCCTGTGGCTGGGACTGAGCCAGATGATGCAGCTCCCTGTTATTGCCACAGAAGCAATACAAAGGAAAGTGAATTCCTGGATTGCCCATTTCCTGAGAGGACATAGGGTAGGGTTGGGCAAAATATGATCTGCAGGCTGGATCCAGCCTGCCAAGCCACCAGATCCAGCCTGTGTGAGCCTCAGCTCGCTCCCTGCCTACCCAGCCCTCACTCAGCACTCAGAAAAGCCAGCAGTGGGGCCAGGAATGCATCTCTGAATGCTGAGAGCCAGGAGGAGAGGGGAGAGGCTTCTCCAACTGCTCCTGCCACCAGTAGCTCCCATTGGCTGGGTTCTGGCCAATAGCAACTGCCTATTTGTAGGAAAAGCAGCATGTGAAGTACCCCTTCCCCCTCATCTCCCGGTCTCACAGCATTCAGTTCAGAGCAGCAAACATGGCCCCTGCAGCTGCTCTGAGCATGAACAGGGGCATGGAAGGCAGGGAATCTACTTGGGTAGCTGCCCAGGTACAGTCTCCCAGCCAGAGCCTGCCTCTGGCACCCCAGCCCTCCCTCCTCCAACCCTCTTCCCTCCTACCCCATGTAAGCCAAACCTGTGTCCCTGCTACAGCCCCCATACACCTTCCCGGACATTGGACCTCCTCCTATATCCCTCCTCAGGACACAGCTCCCTCCTAGATCTTGCACCCCAATCCACTATCCCTGGTCACAACCCAAATCCCTACACTTCCTCTTGCCCTCGTGCCCCAGGTTACAGCCCCCTCCCAGACCTTGCCCCAAGTCACAACTCCCTCCCAGATACTGCATTTCCTCCTCCTACACTCCTCTCCAGGCCAGAGTCTGTACCCAATACTTCTCCAACCCCCTTCACTCCAATCCTCTGTCACAGGTTACCTAAACTCCTTACATCCCACATCCCAATCCCTTGGCCCAGACTCTCCTCTGCACCCAACCACCATCCTAGACCCCACACCTCCTCCATTACTATAGGCAGGGGCGGATATAGGGCAGGGCAAACGGGGCGGCTGCCCCGGGCCCCACGCTTCAAAAAGCCCCGCACATGCGCCGTGGCACCACAGTGCATGCGCATGGTGTCACTGCGCATGCGCCGTGGCAAAGGGGGGGCCCCGCGGAATTATGCTGCCCAGGGCCCCGCAAAACGGTCATCTGCCCCTGACTATAGGAAAAAGTGCAGCCCTTCACTACTTACAGGGAAGTGAACTTGTGGGAATGCACCTCTGAATTTGGAATCTTCACTGACCAATGACAACAGTAGTGAGTGGTGTGTGTGGAAGGAGAGAGAGTGATATTGTGACGGGTTACCTGCCCCACATTGGTCTTGAGAGGGTTAAAATCAGTCTAGGATGGCTGGTTGGCAGGCAACCAAAGGAGTGGCTGCAGGAGAAACAGTTAATGAGGGCAGTAAATGCAGACAATTAGATTGGCAACTGAACCAGCCAATCAGAGCCAAGCTGGCCCACATAAAAGGAAGATGCAGCCCAGTGTGGGGAGGTCTGCTGCAGGGAGACTTAGGGAGAAGATTGGTTTCTTAAGGGGCTAGCTGGGAAAGGGTAGGTGACAGTGAAAGGGGTAAGGCCTTGATACTTCTGGGTTCCCCACCCCCAGACCATGATTGGTCTGGGGGTAGGGGAGCGCCTTTACCTGCCCACCCCTCCTCTTTGCGTCCATGCCCCTGGCTGAGAGGAGACTTCCCATGCTCCCCTACCCCCAGGTCAATCAGGTTTCTCGGCTCTGTCACCACCCTGCATGGCACTTAAAAGATTCCATGTTTGGCCTGGGGTCAGGGGAGTGCATGAAGCCTCCTCCAGTGCTGCCAGAAGTGCCTGACACTTCCAAATACTGCATGTTCCTGACAGGGTGGAGAAAACTTCATGCGCTTCCTCCTCCCCCAGGCCCTAATTGGCTTATGGGTGGGGAAGCAGCAGGGCCTTCATGGGCCAGATTCACTCACTCGGCAGGACAAATCCGGCCTGCAGAGGTGCTTTTGTCCACTCCTGAGTTAAGGAGAGCTCCTGATAAGCTATTGGCATTTACTAGGTTGAGACCCTGTAAAGAAGGCAAAGGTGCAGAAGCCAGAGGCAGGAACAGAAGGAACAGGGAAGTGGCCATAGAACAGAGACAGAGAGCAGAAAGGAAGAGGCAGCAGGAAGCTGCTATTTGCAGTGAGTAGTGGGTGGGCCTGGCCCTCCCCTCACTAGCTCCTGAAGGAGTAGCCTGGCTGTGGATTGTGAATCTGCTGTGAGGAGTGGTTGGACTCTTGTTGGAGAAGTCCCCCAGAAGGGAAACTAGATGGTGACATGACCAGAGGGATTTGCCATGGATCAGACATCAAGAGAAAGGAGCCATAATAGATCTGCAGATGGAGTCAAGGACAGCAAAGCCATCACTGCTTAAAGGCACATGCGCTGGAACTGAGCTAATTCCCAAAACACCTGACAGAAGGCTTCATTGTGGTCTGTAACTCCGTGACATGGGTGTTAAAGGACATGTGTTTATGGGACTTTCACATGACAAGATGAGATATTGAGAAAAGAATCCTCCCAAACATATGCTGGGTTGGGTGTTTTCATGGTCATAATTTCAAATCATGCTTGTGGTGTTTTCCCAGATTGATGCTGGATTCATTCAACTTTTTATTAATTTTTTTCTTTTTCCTTACATAAACTCTATGCTTGTGGGACATATTGCTTCTTGGAGGCGCCTGGGAATCTTGTGTAATTTCCCATGTTGTTGGGTGGGGACATGAGCCAGTTCTGGGTTGCGTTGTTAAAAAGGAACCTCTAGATTCTGAACCCAGCCCTTATTGCTGCTAGCTTCACCTGGCAAGAAGGGTTACACACTGATGCTGAAATTGACCTGGTACAGAGAATGCTTTATGACCAACCAAACTGCATCTAGAGGTTGGAAAAGAAATTCTAAGGGAGACTGAGAAATGGCGCAGAGAGACACTGAGCAATAAGTTGAAAATGGAAAGCAACAGGACTATTAGGCCTAGAGAACGTTGTTTAAAGAAGCAGCCCTGGTCACATGGAAAAGGAGAGATAAAGTAGAATGGTTTGCTTAATCTTATCCACTCTCAGCAGCTTTATTCATTGTGTTATTTTTAGTCTTAGCTGCACAGTGTAAAGGGGGCCCTGGAGGGAAGCGATCTTATTCTAAAGAAAGCTCTCCTGTCATTGTTGAGCTCTCCAAATGAATTCTCACACTTCAAAGCTAAAACTTTTTGGGGGAGGGAGGAGGTGGGAGAGTTATCTCTTCACTATCAAACCTCTAGAAATTAAAAAATAGATATGATAGAAACCTAGATGTTTCTTTCTTAAAGAAAGACATTTTGGAAAGATTAACTGTCAGTGAATGATAAAGTGCTCTACGAAAAGCACTCCAAACCTCCTAAATATGGAGAAACAAAATTAACCTAGCACAGAGTTAGTAGATGTGTTTAATTAGGAATGAACAAGACATCACCTCTGAATTTGAACTATTGTACCTTAGTACCTTGATCTGTGAAATAGGGACATGACATTATTGACCTATTGCTGAACAGGAGCCGGATTTGAGTCCTTTCAGGTCAGTTTTCTGTTTGGAGCAGAAATATGGTGATATAGTGTCAGGTATTTTCTTAATAATTTCATTATTTACAAAATGAACGTAACTGATGTTTCCTTAAAGAGGACAAACAGACCACTCTTGTTTGCAAGAAAGCATAAGTAAAGGAAGCAAGTCTGCCCTGACCCTAGAAGTACAGTAGCTGTCTAGGCCTCTATCTCTCCTCAGAGCATTACACAAGTCTCTTTGCTACACAAATTCTGTGTCCCCCTTTCTTCCTTCATCTCTTGTGTATTTCATCTGGGAAATCCCTATAGGAAAGCTATTAAAGCAATGGTTCTCAACTCGTTTCAGTCCACAGACCACCAGGCCAATCAAAAAAATGTTGTGGACCACCTCCTTTTTGAGACACGATAAAAAAGCAGACAACGAACATTTTGGTTTGAAATTTATTTCTTACTAACAGATTTTTGGATTCTCTTTTCACTGACAAGCTTTTCAATGTTTGGAGTGGTACTTGATAATGCACAACACGTATCGCTTTCCACTTCAAGCCAATTCCTCTGTTTGGACTTAACGTGCAATAAACACAAAATTCCAGTCTCACACATATAAGTTGATGCAAATGGCAAAAGAAATCTGGCTGTGTGTGCTAACAGATTTGGGTAACTCCCGGTCACGCTGGCCCAAAATTTCTCTATAGTAGCCTGCTGGTCGTAAGCCGCAAAATCATTTTTCAGATCCAAGAATTCCTCCTGCAGATCCTCTGGAACACTATTAACATCTGTTATAAATAGATTCCTGATGACAGATAATCCATCCCTTGTCCTGTCCACTTGCGGAAAGTATCATTGGAATTCATCTCGTAGCTCTCGTAAATGATCTAGAAGTTGCATCCTAATGGCTTCCTTTTCCCCAAGCATGACATCCACATATGGAAATTGAACCAAATTATTGCCCTCAACTCTTACAATCCAGAGTTCCAATTTGTCAAGAAAAGCTTTGATGATGCTTTGGTGAGAGAACAGATTTGCACCTTTTCCTTGCAGCTGAAGATTCAGTTTGTTCAAGATTCCAAAAATATGGACAAGATACGCAAGTTCTAAATTTGATTGCGTCAACACATTTTGGAATTCCTCTTTCCCTCGAGCCTGGAGAAATAAATCCAACTCCTCTCTCAATTGAAAAACTCTGTTGAGTACATTCCCTGCTGACAACCACCGTACAGAAGTGTAGAACAGCAACACATCAAAGTCGGAATCCATGTCCAGGCAAAATCTTTTGAACAGCCTGGTGTTCAGAGCCAATGATTTGATGTGATTCACCACTTTCACCAACCCTTCAAAAACGGCGTTCAGTTGATCAGGCAATGTTTTTGATGCCAAAGCTTCCTTATGAATGAAGCAATGAACTCCAGTTACCACTGGAGCATGCTGTTTCACCAGCATTTGGAAGCCCGATCTTGAGCCCAGCATGGTAGGTGCACCATCATGGGTGATACCCACAAGATTTACCCAATCCAGACCATGTACTTCAAAGAAATTGTTAACAATTTCCATCACATCCTGAGCTTTTGTGGTGGTATCAAGAGTCTTACAAAAGAGAAACTTGTCTTTGAAGTCTTCTTCAACCATGTATCGTGTGAACACCAATACCTGAAAGCACAATGTGATGTCGATCGATTCATCCAATTGTATGGCAAACAATGGAGACTTCTTTATTTCATCCACAACTTGATCATTGATATTCTGGGATATCTCATTTATTTGTCTCCAGGAGTGGCCCGTGGCTGGCTGCAGCAGCTAGTGCCCCAGGTGGAAGGCACGATTGGCACCCCCACCTGCACGGCTGTCAATGGCCATGACGTAATCACTCGGCACCCCATGACCTCATCATCGGGTGCCCGGGCCAGCGGTGCCCTAGGCAACTGCTTGGTTTGCCTAGGCTCATGGGCCGCCCCTGCCCGTCTCGATACTGTGTCATTAGAGACAGATATATCATTCAGCTTCCTTGATGCTTCCTCGCCAAGAACAAGCCGCACCATCTCTTTTGCACAGGGGAGCACAAGTTGCTCTACAATGGTATGAGGCTTCTTGACCTGTGCAATTTTGTATGCAACAATGTAAGAAGCACGCACTGCATTGCTTGTCTTATTGTAGAATGCACTTGTTGGGTCGAGGCACTGCCATTTCAGACCTAATAACTGCAACTCAAAATAATCTTCATCCTTTTGCAACAAGTTGGGGTGACACTATTCAAGATGGAGTTTCAGCTTAGCCGCCTTCATTGAGTCATTCTCCAAGACGTTGAAACAAATAACACATTGTGGCAAATCCACGCCTTCTTTTTCTTGACAAGTGAAGCCGAATTTGATGTTGTCCTCTGAATACTTGCGTTTGACATTTTTTCCTGTCATTGCCATTGTAAACAAACTACACCACACCTGTAAAACAGCACATGTAGCACAGGACAAACAACACAGCAACAGCTCAGCACGACGGCGGCAGCTACACTGACGCTCAGAGCCTCAGATGGAAGTTACTGGTGACACAACACAGTTGCATCTTAGGTGACGCTATGGATGATGCGCCGCATGCTTGTGAACATGGCATAAAACAGACTAACGGCAGTGCCTGCTCATGCCATGTAACTTTGGACAATGTTCCTGTGTACCACCGAAAAAGTCACTATGGACCACCGGAGGTCCATGGACCACGAGTTGAGAACCACAGTGTTAAAGGAAACCATATTGGCTGGTAAAATTAACCCAGGGGATTTACCCTCTGTTTGTACAACTGCATTGTAATAAAAGTAAGCTCAGAAAAATCATCCGCCAGGCCATTAAAGGAGACTGCTTTAACCCATAACAACTGTTTAACACCTCTCTGGGTATGTTTACCATCTAACTCCTTTAACATTTTCTACTCTGTTTTACCTTGGGTAATACCAAACTGGGTGGGGTTGCAACTTCTTTGGAGGATAGGGACATAATTCAAAATGACCTTATCAAGTTAGAGAAATGGTCAGAGGTAAACAGGATGAGGTTTAATAAGGAGAAATGCAGAGTGCTCCACTTAGGAAGGAACAATCAGTTCCATACATACAAGATGGGAAGCGACTGTCTAGGAAGGAGCATGGCGGAAAGGGATCTAGGGGTCATAGTGGACCACAAGTTGAATATGAGTCAACAGTGTGATGCTGTTGCAAAAAAAGCAAATATGATTCTAGGTTGTATCAACAGGTGTGTTGTAAGCAAAACTCGTGAAGTCATTCTGCCGCTCTATTCTGCACTAGTTAGGCCTCAGCTGGAGTACTGTGTCCAGTTCTGGGCGCCACATTTCAAGAAAGATGTAGAGAAATTGGAAAGGGTACAGAGAAGAGCGACAAGAATGATTAAAGGTTTAGAGAACATGACCTATGAAGCCAGGCTTCATGAACTGGGCTTGTTTAGTTTGGAAAAAAGAAGATTAAGGGGGGACATGATAGCGGTTTTCAAATATCTAAAAGGGTGTCACAAGGAGGAAGGCGAAAATTTGTTCCTCTTGGTTTCTGAGGACAGGACAAGGAGTAATGGGCTTAAAGTGCAGCAGGGGAGGTTTAGATTGGACATTAGGAAAAAATTCCTAACTGTCAGGGTGGTCAAATATTGGAATAAATTGCCAAGGGAGGTGGTGGAATCTCCCTCTCTGGAGATATTTAAGAACAGGTTAGATAGACATCTGTCAGGGATGGTGTAAACGGAGCTTGATCCTGCCTTGAGGGCGGGGGGCTGGACTCGATGACCTCTCGAGGTCCCTTCCAGTCCTATTATTCTATGATTCTATGATTCTATGAATACATCAGTGACCTCTAATGTACAGCTTTTCCCATATCAATTTTTACTGTAATTCTTAGGGGAGTTATGAACCTAAGAGAACCCTTCCCTCTCAGACCAAGCCAAATAACTTAGGCTGCCTACACTAGCAGTTTTGTTGAGCAATTTTACTATGCTCAGGGATGTAAAAATTCCTCTGACATAAATTACATCAATAGAAGAGCCAGGGAGAAGATGCTCTCCTGCCAGTATAGCTGCACTTGTTGGAGGCAGTTTGTTTATGTCATCAGGAGAGCTCTTTCCTGTCAATAGTGGTGACACAGGAGATCTTACAGCTGAGCTGTTGTAAGCTCTCTTGTGTAGACATAGCCCTAAAATGTGTTCCCACTCTGAAAAATGACATTGTAATCATCTTCCTGATAGCAAATCCCAAAGGACTGTATCCTCCTTCTAGAGAGAGTCTGCAGACTGCATCTGGGTTAATCTCTAGTAGTCTTCAAGATGTTCTGGATGGATGTTCAGTCTATGTCTACACTACAGGGTTTTCACCCCAAAACAGATGTTTTTGCACAAAGATGTGTGGAGTGTCCACACCTCAAGCGTGTTTTTCTGCAAGAAAATCTACAGTCAATCAACAGAATGGAGGGCTTTTTGCAGTGTAGGAATACCTCCTTCTACGAGGCGTAACTCCTTTTTGTGCAAGAGTTCTTGCACAAAAAGGTGTGTGGACGCTCAACAGGGATGTCTTGCACAAAGCCTATCACAGAAAGCACAGGTGCTCAGAACTTTCTTGCGCAAGAGCATCCATGCAGCGTGGATGGTCTCTTGCACAAAAACACATCACTTTTGCAATGTGCTTTTGAGGAAGAGTTCTTGCGCAAAATCTTCTTGTACAAAAACATGTCCACGCCTCAAAGCACATTGCAAAAGTAACGTGCTTTTTTGCAAGAAAGAGTCCACTCTGCATGGATGCTCTTGCACAAAAAAGCTCCGATGCCATTCACAGAATGTCCATCAGAACACCTCTGCTTTTCCCATCAGGGTTTCGTGTGCAAGAAACCCCTCTGGAGCATCCACACTTGCCTTTTTGCGTAACAACTGTAGAGCAAAAGGGAGTTATGCCTCGTAGGAGGAGGTTTACCTACACTGGCAAAATCCCTCTGTTCTGCTGTTTAACTGTTGATTTACTCGCGCAAAAGCGCATTTGAGGTGTGGATGTGCTACAGGTTTTTGCATGAAAACGGCAATTTTTGCACAAAAACCTTGCAGTGTAGACGTAGCCTCAGTGTTGGCTGTGTAGCTTAATAATGACCATGATTGTGTAATCATGTCGCCTTACTTAAGATTCTGAAACAAGTGTTAATTGTGTTTGCTGAATGAGTATTGGAAATGGTTTTGTCCAGTCTATACTAATACTTAGATCAGCATCCTTACTTATTCAGAGGAATCTAATCTAGTGAAATCTTTTGTAGCAACACTTGAGTATTGTAGTTAAAATTGAGCATTAGATATGGTCTGAGTTGAGGCACAGCATAGGAAATTTATCACAGTGCATATATCTTGGAGTGGGTTTTTTGGTGGCGTTTGTTTGTTTAAGGACAGTGGGGATCTCCTAAGCTGGTAAGTCCTGCATTAAGTTATCTAAAGTAGAGGCAGTCAATAGCAAAACCCTGAATGACTTTACTGGACACAGGACTGGGCTCCAAATGATGACTATAGAGATGTCACATTTAAGGACTTGATTCTGCAACTCTTAAAGTGTTATGCATCATGAGTTGTTTCAGAGGAGCTAGTTGAATTACTCATGTAAGTATTACTCAGCAAGAGAAAGTATTGGAGTGTCACCCCTAAACCCTTTTCACGATACAGTAAATTACTTTCAACAAACACTCTTTATTGTTCAGTGGTATAAATACAAATGTAGTTGAAATACCTAGACACTTGGTTGGGACATGGTTGGAATTGGACATGTAAATAAACAGATATAAAAGATGGAGTCAGGAGATGGTAGCATCAAAACAGCATAAACTCAAAATAGCCTGATCTGAAGTCACTGAAATAAATTGACTCTCTTGGACTTTGGATAAGGCTTCTAATAACCAGACTTAATGTTAATACAGGATTTTATGACTGAAGGCAACAGCATTGTTCCTGTGGCAAGCAATGTTATAGCATGTTTGGCAGCTAGACAATGATGATGATAATCTAGAAAAGGTAAAAATGTGCCCACTTTTATATGAATATGTGTAGGTTCACAGGATTCAGAAGTCTATTGACTTCAGTTGGCCATATGTCTGGATACTAGTGTAGAATTAAACTTATTGACTTTACAATCATATTGGCTTTTTCTACAAATATACAGGTTAGATAGACATCTGTCAGGGATGGTGTAGATGGAGCTTGGTCCTGCCTTGAGGGCGGGGGGCTGGACTCGATGACCTCTTGAGGTCCCTTCCAGTCCTATGATTCTATGATTCTATGAATGGAAATGATTTTTAGGAATTTGGGTGATCTAACAGAACAAGAAAATAGAAGCTGCTTTTACAATAAAAATTAATCTCATGTCATAAAAACAAGCTCTGCTGATTTCTGAGTCTCTGTACGGCTGTGTGCTCTGGGAATATGTTTCTTTCACAGTAAATGAACTACTTCCTCTTGTAAATCTCCTTTGAAAATATTATACTGCTTTATCAATTACCTTCCAAATCAATTAGTTTATTTTAAAGCCCAAATTGTGTCACTATTTATAGAACATATTCTTCTTTCTACATGAATGTAGAGACTTTTTTTATATATGCATGGTCCTCCAAAGATCAAAGCAGTGAGGCAGGCAATTACAAAGACCTTATCTAACCTAGAAAAATTAGTAGCCATATTTAGGCAGCTACTAGGAACATCAGTGGTAGCAAAAGAAAAAGCTCTAGGCTCAGATCTTTAAACTACCTAGGAGAATAATGGGAACTCGGCATCTATATCTTTGATCAGGCTTTGAAAAGCATAGTCCTACCATACACAGGGCTCTGGTTTTTCAATCATATCACGAAAACTTGCTCTGATGAGGTTTTTATAAGACAGTGGTAAAGACAGGTGAACCCTGGCTACCCTAATGGGCTAGCACCACCATAGCAGCATCATTACTGGCTGTGACAGACACACAGGGTATGTCTACACTACAAAGTTAGTTCGAACTAACGGACGTTAGTTCGAACTAACTTTAATAGGTGCTACACTAGCGCTCCGCTAGTTCGAATTTAATTCAAACTAGCGGAGCGCTTAGTTTGAACTAGGAAAACCTCATTTTACGAGGATTAAGCCTAGTTCGAACTAGCTAGCTCGAATTAAGGGGTGTGTAGCCCCTTAATTCGAACTAGTGGGAGGCTAGCCCTCCCCAGGTTTCCCTGGTGGCCACTCTGGCCAACACCAGGGAAACTTGTCTGCCCCCCTCCCGGCCCCGGACCCCTTAAAGGGGCACGGGCTGGCTACGGTGCACGTGCCAGGTGCAAGCTTGCCAGCACCCAGCCAGCAGACCCTATACCTGGCACGGATCGTGCCACCCACCTGATGCCCCCCAGCCCTCCCCCTCTTCCCGGGACTAGGCTGGCGGCTCCCGGGAGCTTGCCCAGGACTGCAAGAGGCGGGCACCCGCCTGGTCTAGTGCAGACATCGTGGACCTCGTCCACGACCTCCACACTAGGTACAGGAAAGTGGCCGTCTAGAGGAGGAGAGCTGCCAGCCTGGCCACCCAGGAGCAGGTGTGCATGAAAATCAAGGTGGTCCACTGAGACGCCCGACCCTGAGCCCTGAGCTTACAATGGCCGTCCTGGGTCAGACCAAAGGTCCATCTAGACCAGTGGCCTGTCTGCCGACAGCGGCCAACCCTAGGGACCCTGGAGGGGATGGACCAAAGACAGTGACCAAGCCATTTGTCTCATGCCATCCCTCTCCAGCCTTCCACAAACCTTGGGCAGGGACACCATTCCTACCCCCTGGCTAATAGCACTCCATGGACCCAACCTCCATGACTTGATCTCACGTCCCTTTAAACTCTGTTCCAGTTCTAGCCTTCACAGCCTCCTGCAGCAAGGAGTTCCACAGGTTGACTCTTTGCTTTGTGAAGAACAACTTTCTGTTACTAGTTTGAAGCCTGCTACCCATTCCTTTCCTTTGGTGTCCTCTAGTCCTTCTTTATGGGAACTAATGAAGAACTTTTCTGTATGCACCCTCTCCACCCAACTCCTGCTTTTAGAGACCTCTATCCTGTCCCTCCTCCGTCTCCTCTTTTCTAAGCTGAAAAGTCCCAGTCTCTTTAGCCTCTCTTCATATGGGACCTGTTCCCAACCCCTGATCATTTTAGTTGCCCTCCCCTCTCCCACCCTCTCTCTTCCCCTCTCCCACCTCCTTTTCCCAGTCTCCCCCAGTTTTGTTCAATAAAGACAGATTCCATTTTTGAACACAATTGTCCTTTACTTTGTACATCAAGAAGAGGGGCTAGGGAAGGGTAAGCTAAGGAGGTGAGGGAGGTATGGGGTACGTGCCCCCGATGTGCTGGCTCTGCAGGCTTCTGGGGGTGGAAGCTCTCCTGCTGCCCCCCAATTGCCCCCTCTCCCCAGATGGCAGCCTGCGGCAAGTGCAGCCGGTCTGATGGCCGACTGCTGTGATGTGCCCAGTGTGGGTACTCCGGGCAATCCAAGCCAGGACTGCTTTGCAAGCGGGACACCCCTGAGAACTGTCTGTCTGGGGTGGGGGTCGGGACCCTTTAAGCACAGCCCTCGGCTAGCCTGAGACAGCATCTCCACGCTCTAAGTCCTCCTCTGATGCCCTGCCGGCACTGCTTCCGGCCATCCTTAAGCCTGGTTCAGGGTCCACTTAATGTGGACATGCTAGTTCAAATTAGCAAAACGCTAATTCGAACTAGTTCTTTAGTCTGGATCCGTTAGTTCGAATTACCTTAGTTCGAATTAACTAATTTGAACTAAATTAGTTCAAATTAATGTTGTAGTGTAGACGTACCCTTAGATACTTTTTTTTTGTATCCCAGAAGGATTGCCTAGAAACTCAGCCATAAGCCTAGGACTTGAAATACCTGGTTCATTCAGGCTCTAGGGCTCCAGTGTAATGTTGGGCAAGTCTACTTAGGGCTTGATTTTTAAAAGGATTTAGGAGACTAATGATGTAGATAGGCACTTGGAGAAATTTTCAAAAGTGCTTGGGCTAGACACTTTTGAAAATTCAAATAGGATGCAGATCCTCAAAGCTCTTTAGATTCTTTATCCTGATTGTATCCAAAAGCCTTTGTGGAGCCAAGCTTACGGGACTCTTAAAGTGCCTAAACACTTTTTAAAAATCTGGCCCTCAATCTCAGCTGCCCCTGTGTAAAATGAGGATGGTAGTACTCCCTACATTACAGGATAAATACATTCGATTGTGAGGTTCACAGAGGGGGAGGAGGCATTTCACTTCCTAAGAGTTGACCAAGAGATCTGGCAAAGAACTTTGCAAAAATATTAGTGGCATCAGTCACAAATGCCTGAGTACTGGAAGATTTGCTATCTCCATTTTTCCTAATAATATTCCAGAACATTTGATGCCTTTAATCTGAGCTGTGAATATGAAATTCTTTCTCACCTAAAATTATGCTTTACTGCATTTGCAAGATGATTATGTTCATAAGTCAGACCCACCAATTGGTGGGGGGGTGAGGACCCAGTGGGTAATTGCCCTGAGGCCTGGTGATGCCTTTTAAATATCTAAGGACAGCGGGGAGGCATACTGCACTCTGGGCAGTGATGAAGGCTGGCTGCCTTCAACCCTGTCCCTTCTGCCCTTCGCCCTGCCCCTTTTAGGAGTATGGAGCTGGCTTCCCCATATCTTGCCCAGAAGTTTGTGGGTGCTCGTAGGGTTGCCAGGTGTCCGGTATTCTACTGGAGAGTCCGGTATTTGCGTTTTTTGTCTAGTAAAAAAATCAGAGAATACTGTACATGTGCAATGTCCAGTATTTTCTGATTTTTCTGGAAACCTGGCATGAGCGGAGGGAGTGGCTGGGAGGCGGGGCCACGATTGCTGCTCTGGGCGCTTCAGAAGCCTAGCTGGGGCAGCGGGAGAGGCTGGGACTCCCAGCCACTCTCCCCGCCCCCACAAGGCTTCTGAAGCACCCAGAGTGGCGATCGTGGTCCTGCCTCCCAGGTGGGGAGTCCCAGCTGGGAGGCAGGGTTGCGATCGCCGCTCTGGGCGCCCCAGAATGGGGGTGGGGGCGGGGAGCGCTTATTATCCTGCATGTCTGGTATTTTTTGCGAGACCATTTGGCAACCCTACTGTCAGCTCCGCTGCCATAAGTAGTAATTAATCTTCAATAACACTGTGGCCATGCCACTGAGAAACATCACTGTGCTTGTGTTCCAGAAATATGCCATATTCTCCCTTGATGGGTTATACAAACCCTACGATGGACAATATGAAGTTAATGAGCTAATGTGGGATCAGGTGGCTTTGCTCCATGGCACCTGTGAGAAATGCAGGCTTGGAGGACAAGCCCCAATTCAATTGATGGTAGATCAGAGAGGAGAGCTGATCTTCAGTTCCCAGAAGAGAGGCAGGCTGACTGAAGGAAGGATGTCCCCAACCAAGAACTGCCTGACAGCCGCTTTTTGAGGAAAGGGAACCATTTGGCTCTGTTACCCGTTAACTCAGTTTATTTGAGTTAATTTCCCATGTTTTTGTTTCTTTACAACTCTAAAAGAGGAATGACTTTAAAGTGGCCAAGAACAGGAAGAGGCAGGTCAGTACAGGCCCAGAGTGACCATCAGCAGAAGGTGCTCAATTTCTGGAGAGCAGCTGTACCATGCTTGGCCACAGGTGAATCAACCCCTTCACATGATGGTTGAAGCACTGGCAGCGTAGGCAATCCTTACATTGTAACTACCTTTCAACTATCTGCCTTGGATAAAGAGGCATTTCATTTAGAACCATGCAAAATCCTGTAACATTCCCTGGAACAAAACATTTTAAAAATACCCCCCATCCTCACCCTTAAGGGCATAGTGTGAAGTTCTCAGATGTCAGAGAGATTTCATGAAATCCAGCAGCACCAAATCAATTTTTCTCTTCTTGTCAGAAACTCGGATCCTTTAAATAGATTCCATCCACCCGCCTGAAGCAGTATTAATCCTGACACTAAGTTGCTGTAACTAATTTCTTTTAATTAGGGTGAGGAAGGACCGTCATTTATTTTGCTTTTCAAATTATTCACTAATCATCTGGTAGAGACAGTGCTTTTAGGGCTCCTCTGTGTTACTTCTAGAACTAAAGGAGATAAGACTTCTCTTTAAAAGCATATTCCAGTAAAACACATGCCTCCAGTCTCGACTTCTCAGATATTCCAATGCTCAACACGGTCCCCACCCTCTCTGAGGTTCTAGGCCTCCTCAGCTGCTTTTTAGAATGTTTCTTCTTTGCCTGACTCTTCTTAGGATCACATCAAAACAGGAAGGGATGATACCAGTAAAACATGCATCTAAATACAGAAACAAGGAGAACAAAAGGATCCAGCTTGTGTGTGATATCACTGGTAACTCTTGTCACATTACTAGTTTGCAGTGTAGACAAATATAATATTCTAACCCAGAGGGTGGCGAAATAAAGGGAAAATGTACAGAGGTTTGGGTCTGTATATTAGGACACAGGAAACATGGTTTCAATTTTCTTTACTGCTTCAGACTTCCGATGTTATTTTGGGAAACTCATTTAGGCCCAGATTCTCTAAGGCAGTGAAATATCTTTTGAGGATCTGGCCTTAATTTATCTGTGCTGCAGTTCCTCATCAGTAAAATGATGATAAGTGTATTCCTACTTCACTGATTTAGAGATAAACTCATTCGAAGCTGAGGCACTCAATTCCCTTCATAATGAGTGATTATATATTGTTTAGATGACACCTTTTTCTTCAAAATAAGCCCTGAATGAACCCCAGGAAGGGAGCTTCCTATATTCAAGTTCGGCCTTGCTATAATCCAGGAGCCTATGGGCACAGAGCTCACTGCAAGATGAGGGCAAAGTTACTAGTTGTGGCAACTTGACTACCTCTGGAAAATCATACAAATTTCAAGAACATTAATTCTGTGGAACAATGAAAAGGAACACGATGCTACAGTGCATACATGACCTTTCTTGTTACTGATTCAGTCAATTTCCCCTTAATCCCCCAGTCAATTTTATCTCTTGCTGATTCTACTGAATTTACTTACAGACTCTGGCTGTTTCCTATCAGTTTAAAATATGAATCTACCCACAAAATACAGATCACTTTGGAGCTATTACAGCATGAAGGCAAGCTTAGACTTTTCCTGGATAATAGCACACTTATGCTTGTTTTTGTATGATATGGCTTTGGCTTGTACGATGCATACAAATATCTGATGGATGTTCTGGATATCTGTTTTTCATGCTCCATTTCTAATTGTGAGGATTAATTTTTATTAAACTGTTCAAAAACATTATACATTTTTCTAGGCATATAAACTGCTGTGGGAGGTATAATAATGGTAAGAACTATAACAAAAGCTCCACAAACTATGAAAAAATGAAATCTTCATTGGTGGTCTTGATTCTATTTACTAAATTGTGTTTGAATCATGAGCAGTATTAAGCATACAGAGAGATTAGTAGTAACTCTGCATATAAACAGATTGGCATTAAAACAAAACAGATAACCTGGGTACTGCACTATAGTACAAGTGTTGCTCCATACCTCCGTTTGCATTAGCATTGTTTTTTCAAGGTGACTTTTCCAAAAGTCTCGAAAATCCACACACATAATCCAGGCTGCTGGAAAATTGGTAGGCCTGGTCTGGACCTTGGTTACAGTTGGTGAAAATTTGGAGTCGATTGGTTAAGGGTGTTCTGAAATAGATCACTTTTTTTGTGGGGCATGAAGGAGATGTTTTGAAAAAGTCATTGCTTTCAAAAGATGGTTTTAGTTGGATGGGTTGTTTATTGCACAGACTAGGATAAATCCTTTCATGCTATCAGCATGAAACATATCATTGGACTGTCCCTGCTAAGTTCTAGTGTCCAGTAGCAAAAACAAGCATCCGTGTCACATTACTAAAAAAACATTAGACTTTGTTTCTGGTTATATGGAGTGGTTCACCCGATTATTCTGAGCCTATCAAGAATTTCTGGCAAACTGAGCAGACTAAAATTTTCAGTGACCCTGAAATGAATCATGGCAGCTGTGTTCATCCAAAACCTGCTTTTGCAATTTTCTATGCAGTTCATTACCTTTCTTAAGCCCTTATGATGATAATGTTGACTCCTTTCTGTCATGGCAAAGGAGCACAGGTGCTCAGGGGAAAGAGAACCAGATTTAAAGTAGGGAATGGCTTACTATGTGGTAGGCATAAAGCTGGCCAGGAGAATATTGAATTCTAGGTCCTTCAATAGAAATGCTGACAATTTTGCAGCAATTCCTTGTGATCTCCTTACCCCTTCTTGTTTGCCTCCTTATCTGAAGGAGCTGCTTTAGAGTGGGTAGGAACTGCCTTCACATAGAATCACTATTGTGTGTGCATTCAGTTTTGAATAATAAAAGTTAAATGCACCTCTTTTTCATTTTCCCTTGGCAAGCACACAGTATGACCAGAGAACTTGGCCCTGGGAGGGGGGATGAAAGATAAGACAGTGTCTGGGTGATTTTAGATGGGAGTCAATACAGGTGCCTGGTGATGTGATTACAAATACTGGAACCATTTTCACAAGCAGGGGTGATCAAAACTGAAATCACATTTCTGAGAGTAATTGAAGATGCAAGGATGCAATTTCAGATCAGGCAAGATGCTGCTCTCCTGTGTGCTGCTTTGCTTCCTCCAGAAGTAATTTCTGATTGGCATGGCAACATTTCCTACAACCATGAAGAAACAAAGCTGATCTACCAAGGAACCTTTGGCAGGGAATTGCAGAGTTCCTGAAGGAAAGCTTCCTAGAGATTTTTAGGAGTGTTTCCTGGAGATAATGGTGTGTATTAACACATTTTTCCAAATGGCCCCCACTGCATAGCTGCACTGATATTGCAAAGCAGATGCAAACAGTACCTAATATTGTTAATTTTGATCCCCTCTCCCATGTGTACCATGCAACAACATGAAGGACATCTCTACCCCATATAACCATAGAGTATCAAAGCAAAAGGAGTACTTGCCAGAGCTCTCCTGCTTCAGGTGAGCTGGAGTTGGACTCCTGGATATGGTTAGGCCTCTCTGGTGTCAAAAAGAGGTCCTCTGTCACCGTGCCACTGGACAAACCTATTGCTGGTCCTCCAACTTCACCTCCTCCTACACCACTTCATCCTTGGGGTTGACTCCACTGAGTACTGTGTCAAGTCCCTTTGAAGTATCCACAGACGCTTGGGGTGGACATGGAGTCACCACTAAGTAGGCATGCTGCTTCTTGTAGAAGCAGCATTTTCAGGGCCGCATCAGAGTGATGGCCTCCTTTGACTTTTGGTACTCCTGCCTCAGCTCCTTTATTTTAGCACAATGACCCTTTTGTGCCCCTTCTCACCCAGGCCATGCACAATAATAGGTGTCAAGTTCCTATGGCTGGTTTGGGGCTGTGACTGTGCTGCCTCCCTCCTCTCTCTCCCCCCACACCTGTCTCCCCTGTCCCCAAAACAACAGATCCAACAACTCCATGCAGAAGCCCATTTGCTGTGGGAAACTGGATTGGTCATCTGGGAAGATGTGGCACCTTAAAGACTAACAGATTTATTTGGGCGTAATCAGTTGTGAGCCAAAATCCCACTTCATCAGATGCAGGGAGTGGAAAGCTTATGCCCAAATACATCTGTTAGGGTATGTCTACACTTGCACACTTTTTTGAGAGAGGGATACAAATGAAGACATTTGAAATTGCAAATGAAGCCGGGATTTAAATATCCTGTGCTTCATTTGCATATTTGCATTATGGCGCTATTACGAAATAATAGATGCTGTTAAGACACGGTTATTTTGAGAGAAAACCCTTCTCTTGAAATAACTGGTCAATCTCATTGTATGAGGAATAAGGGTTATTTCAAGAGGAGGGTTTTCTCTCGAAATAACCACATCTTAGCACTATTTCAAAATAACAGACGCTGTTATTTCAAAATAGTGTCATAATGCGAATATGCAAATGAAGCGCGAGATATTTAAATTCCACCTTCGAATGTCTTTATTTGCATCCCTCTCTCGAAAGAGGGTACAAATGTAGACATACCCTTAGTATTTAAGGTGCCACAGGACTCCTCATAGTTTTTACACTGACACTACATCACTCTAAGTTGCTGCAAAAAGCTCTCTGCCACTCATTGAGGTTTTATTATGTTGGTGTGGCTGAAGAGTTAAATTGATAGGAGGAGCATTGTTGTGTGTACATGTCCATTCTTTTATCGATGAAACCTGACAGTTGTCAACAGTGCAGAACAGATAAGGCCTAAAAGGGAAATACAACTTAGATGGAGCTACTATAAGGTGAACACCTAACTTGTTGGAAAGCTGTTCCCAGAGAGTAACTGCCAGTTGTTCACCATCCAGTTTGAAGATCATATCAAGTGGGATCACACAGGGATTGGTCCTGGTTTTGGTTTTGTTCAATATTTTTGTAAATGATTTAGATAATGGCATAGAGAGTAAACTAATAGAATTTGAATAACATACCAAACTGGGAGGGGTTGTAAATGCTTTGGAGAATGGAATTATAGCTCAAAATACTCTGGACAAATTGGAGAAATGGTGTGAAGTAAATAGGATGAAATTCAATCAGGACTCATGCAAATCAGGAACATGCATGCATATAAACTGGGAAATGGCTGCCTAAAAAGGAGTACAGCGGAAAAAGATCACCACAAACATATGAGTCAACAGTGTAACACTATTGCTAAAAATAATCTTTTGGGGATGTATCAGCAGGCGTGTTGTAAGCAAGACACAAGAAATAATTCTTCCACTGGTCTTTCTTCTTTCTTTCTTTGCTATTATGTTGCATTGCAAATTTCTGTCTAATTAGCTTTTTCTTGTGGGAATTGGTTAATTTTTTTTTTAAATTATTGCCACTTACAAAGTACAACAGTATTCTAAAGTATTTCCCTTACACACTTCAGCATCTGGGGGCAGGGGGTTACAATAATATTTTTAAGGCCATTTCTGGGATACAATGCAATAGACATTTAACAGTTCACATCTAGCAGGTTACACAACTATTTGGGGCTAAAAGAAGAGCTTTTTATCCTATTGCAATTAGGAGGGCAACTTTAGATAGAAAATAATTTGGCTAGTGTTAACATTCTAACTCCTGAGAAAATCATCACAGGTTCTTTAACAAACGGTCAGAACCTCAGTCTTTCACCTTATTTCAATAATGAGGATGGTTATTCTTCCTCCTTATTACCTTCTAGTTTAAGACCTGACTGCACTTTCCAAATTGAAATTAGGCCTTTCCAGGCACTTGTGACATAGGATGGTGCTATCAGCAGCATACGCCCCGTTCCCCAATGTCTGATTGTACAGCTGCATTTTGTGCTAGCTTTGGATGTTAGTGTATTTTATCTGGAGATCTACCATAAAAATTGATGCAAGAAAAGACACAGAGAATTCTCAGCAATAAATGGTACAACCCTTCCCCCCAAACGCCTGATTTCTTTTCTTTGCAGAGAGTAAGAACTTTAAAATAGCTTACACTGGTTTTCTATTTGTAGCCAGAGAACATCAAGTATATTTAGCCATTGTGCTATCACTCTGAATTAATTAGCAACACACATCTGAGAAGGTGAGAATGTAAATTGCAAATTGTTTTTTTTAATGTGCAGTCAGCAAATGTAGAAGTTAGAGTTGGGTAAAACTTTCATTGCATCAATTACACATTGGCTGCATCTAGATTGGCATGATTTTCCAGAAATGCTTTTAATGGAAAAGTTTTCCGTTAAAAGCATTTTTAGAACAGAGCGTCTAGATTGGCACGGACACTTTTCCGCAAAAGCACTTTTTGCGGAAAAGCGTTCGTGCCAATCTAGATGCGCTTTTCCGCAAAAAAGCCCTGATCGCCATTTTCGCGATCAGGGCTGTTTTGCGGAAAACAAATCTGAGCTGTCTACACTGGCCCTTTTGTGCAAAAGCTTTGCGCAAAAAGGGACTTTTGCCTGAATGGGAGCAGAATAGTATTTCCACAAGAAGCACTGATTTCTTACAGTAGAAAGTCAGTGCTTTTGCGGAAATTCAAGCGGCCAGTGTAGACAGCTGGCAAGTTTTTCCAGAAAAGCGGCTGATTTTCCAGAAAAACTGACCAGTCTAGACACAGCCATTGGGTTTTGGCAAGTCTGCTACCGTAGGTCTGATCGAGGGTTTAAAGGTCAAGGGTATAAGAGGTCAAAGATCTCAAAGGATTTCCAGGTGCAGTTAACCAAGGATCTGTTGAAGTATTTCAGAGGAGTTATTTGCTTAAGCATAGCTTACAACACTTCTGCAGTTGTTGTATTCTTTGTCAGGAACCAAACCTGTCCTTAACTGTTCTCCAAATCAGGAGAGTGGCCTTACTTTGGACCTATCTCAGTGTATCTTGTAGCCAAATCAGAGCTCCTCTGACCACTATGTAGATCTGTCTTCCATTGAACTGAGCCCTGAGAGTACAGCAATAGTGAACTAATCAACACCTCCATTAACTTAGCCTGGATGACTAGATGTGGAGAATGTAAGAGATTTCTGCATTCCTTTTATGAAATATTCTGTGTGCTTCTATTTAGATGTTTAATTTTGTGCTGCTTAGTTACTAACCTCAAGGAATTAACATTTTTACAAGGACACTTTCTGAGAGTGATTAATCAATCATGTGTGTGTGATATAGCTATGTAGTGGCTCAAAGAAGGGACTATAAATAGGTCTTTCTGGACAGTAAGCTGGATATGCTAAAGTAGATGGCCAAATTAAGAACACTGGTTCTACCAGATAGGCTGTAATTAAGCAAATGCATCACCTGATAGGGGATTTTGATTCCCCTATGAAGCTGTATGGAGAGTCTCCTGATAAAAGGGGGCTGATGTTATAAAAGGAAGTGTCTCTCACCATCTCCTTAAATGAGTGGAAGGATACTAAACTGCAGGAGTTCAGGATAAGGTGAAGGTCCTAGACACACCAGAAAACTCTGCCAAATCCAAGAATGCAAAAAAGTGGTGAGGAAATGGAGAAGCAAAAAGCATAAAGGTATTTACTTGTTGGAGCACAGGTTAGACCTCCCTGGTCTGGTACCCTGGGGATCTGACAGGTCATGAAGGAGGGAGGTGGTTGGAACCATGGAGACTGGCCTTTCTGCTGATATACTCTGGACTCTCTGTGAGTCTGTCAGCAGATCACCACTCTTTTGCCCTGGGCCCCTGGACTCCCAGCTCTGTGGCCAACCCTGGGGTTGCTGGAGCTCTGCTGCGCCAGGGCTCTCTGGTCCACAACATCTGTGGTCCTACTGAAAGTTGCCAGATCAGAGAGTCCCGCACCGGGGAGGTTCACTAGTATATATATTGTGTGCTGTCTAAAGAGTGATCTAAAAAAAATCCTTCTGGCAAATTCTATGTCTATTTGCTCCAACAGTCATGTGTTCCTGAAAAAGTAACTTCTAAGCCAGAATGCTCATAAGGAAAAGGTGTGTGTGACATTGTATACATTGGGGGAGTGCCCTATAATCCCCATATTTCTCATTTTTATATCAACATGGTCTTGCATATAAAGCATGCTTTGTAAGGTGTTAGGGGAAAGGTTAAGATCTGCTGAAAGTCATTTATCTGCGTATATATATCATGAATTCATACAAAATTATTTGAATGTGTTTGTATGGTTATCACTAACACATGTTGTAGAATCAGCCAGATATTAACTTCCCAGAGACAACAGTAAGGAGAGTAACCAATGACTAATGTCCAGCAAGAAAGCTACATTGGTAAGCTTGAGGCCAGACTAGGGGAATTGCTCAAATTTTCCTGGAAATTCAGCTATGCTTCAAACATGCCTGGAGTTGTGCTCTCCAAGGCCCTTGGCCTCTTATCACCTGCCACAGGAAGCCAAAATCAAAGACCCATGCCATATAAAGGAAAAACTGAACTATTTATGGTTGGTTTGAGACCGTTTTAAACTTGTAACAATGGGCAAAACCAAGTTGTGAATTCTGAAGGACTGACACTTATCAGAGCCCAATGCTGGAGTTAGGGTAAACTTTTAGCATGTGCATAGGTTCTTTTTTTATTTGTAATGTTTTCTGTATAATGCTTTCATCTTAAAAATAAATGTGCTTGCTTATAAAGAACTGTGTGCTGACTTACAATTGGGGGCAGCCTCTGGAGAGAAAGTCTCAGCAAGCCAGCCTTTATCCTGTGAGAGTATAGACAGAGACTATGTAGTTTGGAGAAACCCCAACCAGGAGGTGGAGAGATGCAGGTCTCTCACCAAAAGAGGTGATGTTTCAGGAGCTCGGGGCCTAGAGTGAGTGTTCTTAAGGGACCACAGACAAGGAAGACTGGTGTAACTGCCCTGAATTGTGACACACACTGCTCTGATGTTCTCCCTCTTCTCCACAATATCTGATGCACAGAGTGGGGTTTTGTAGGATGAAGAAAACAGTTTTAACATGCCACTTATTTTGGGCAGCAATATCTGAAACACATGCATAGTCTGAAAATCTTTGACAAAAATGAAGACACCATGTTATGTAGAGAGGCGGCGGGGGGGGGGGGGGGGGAGGGGGAGATTTTGAAATCTGACACACAAAATATTTTTTCTGAAGGTGATGAAATACCTTTAAAGTGAGTTTTACATGAAATTTGTATGCAGTTTAAATGCTAGCAACTTTATTCAGGAGTAAGTGGTGTGTAAAATCACAGCAAAGAGGAGTAATGTGACATAGGCCTACACCGTATAGTAAGCCTGGGTTCTCTTCTCTTCTGTCCACATACAACTTAGTCTGACTTAGGTTAGTAAGAACTCATGAACAAGGTTGCAGGTTCCTGGTAAGGGGATGTGTTACAGCCCAAGTACTGCTCAGTTGTGGGTCCAAGTCCTGTCCCTTAGCAGTATAGACACATTTCAAGTCACAACTTGAGTCAGAAGATCCGCATAGTGTAGTATAGTTGTATTAGCATGGCTAATGGACTGGGATTCAGCGTGTATAAACACAACTTTACAATGTAGGGTAGATGTGCAAGCATAGGCTTGGAAACAAAGCCTCCATACTACATATATGGGACATGGGCTTAATGTGCAATATAGACATATACAAATGTCTGAGATCAAGTTTTGCTTAGGGTTACACTCCTAGAGCCCCATGGAGTGCCAGAGTTTCAGAAGTGCAACTGGAGGCACTGCCCTGGAAATTTTACAGCATAGGCTGACGAGAAACATAGGAAGGGTGTGGGTGAGTAAAGAGATGCAATCCAATGTACATGACTTTTACAGGTATTTTCTGGTAATTTTAAATACAGGTTGAACCTCTCAGATCTGGGATGCTCTGGTCTGGCAACATCTGTGGTCTGGAAGGAAGGGCTATGGATGTTGCTGGACAAGAGAGTCCTGGAGGCAAGGAGCATGAGTCAGCTGGGAGTCCCACCCATGCTCAGATGCTCCAGCTGGGCTGGCTGGGGTTGGTCCTGCGGTGGGTGGGAAGTCCAGCCCTGGGGAGCCTCAGGCTGGGGAGCCCCTGCAGCAGCAGAAAGGAATCTCCAGCCCTGGCTGGGAACTCAGGCAGCTGCTGAGCCAGTAGCTGGTTTGGGGAATCCCCAGCCAGGAACCATGATGGAAGTGGGGCTGGTGGCAGCTGGGTGGGATCCTTGGTGAGAGTGGGGCCGGTGGCAGCCAGAGGGAATCTCCAGTCCCAGCCCTGGCCAGAAACCCCAGCAGCAGTGGGCCGGGGGAAGTCCCGCCCAGCTGGGAACCTCAGCAGAGAGGGGTTGGGGGGAATCCCAGCCTGGGGAGCCTAATCCTGGGAGCCCTAGCATGGGGCCAGCAGTTGGGAGAGAAATGCAGGCTATGGGGATGCTCACAGCCCAGAGGAGAACCTTCACCTCTCCTGGTCTGGTAAATTCCATGGTTTGGGACCACTCAGGTCCAGAGGGTGCCGGACCAGGGAGGTCCAATCTGTACACAACAGGGTCATCTTTCCCTAGCTGCCTGTCAAACCAGAGAGAAGAGGATGAAGAAATATAATGCCATCAGATGGCCAACATAGGGCAAAGAGATGTCTAACAGTAACTCCTGCACAGTTTGAGCATTCATGCCATTCACTAGAGCTTCTCCTGCTGGCAGACCCAGGGCCTACATGAGCATCCCACCAGCAGTTTTCCCTGGTTGACTTACCACACTATCTGAAGAGACATAAAGAGCAAAACCCCACTGGAAAGTGATTCACTTTCTGCTTAGCTCATTGAAAGCATTGGCCTATCTGCCCATGTTTCAAATCACACCATTATGCTACAGGCAATGGCGCTTGAATCTCTCAGGAAATGAACAGTTGATTTTAGAACACTTGGTTGTGGCTGCCTTTTCTCTCCATTTCTTTAGATAGAATTTTTCCCCTTCGGTGTCTGCCTCCTCAATTTACACACCTTGTCCTTTGTGATTTTTCTTTTAATCCTAGACATCACAGGATGACTTAGATTATCACTTTAGTCCATTGTAATCCTTAACAACAGTAGCTAGAGAGAGATGTGGCCCAAAGGAAAATACATGAATGAGACAAACTTCTAATTATTGCATTCTCTTAAGAGGAACAATAAAGCCTTAACTAAAATGCACACAAATGGCCACATGTGGGACAGAGCTTGAAGTGTGTTTTGCCTTTAGAATGCAGTGATACAAAAGACATTTTCTAAATCTTGCATACTTACTGCTTATATGACACAGTATTGCAGGATTTGAAAGACATTCCATGTGCCTTAAAAGGCTCAGAGAGCTCCTCTCTCTGGCTGTGTCCAGACTCCATGCCTCCGTCGACGGAGGCATGTAGATTAGCCAGCTCGGAAGAGGGAAATGAAGCCGCGATTAAAATAATCGCGGCTTCATTTAAATTTAAATGGCTGCCCCGATCTGCCGATCAGCTGTTTGTCGGCAGATCGGGAGAGTCTGGACGCGATGCCCCGACAAAGAAGCCTTTCTTCATCGACACAGGTAAACCTGGTTTCACGAGGCTTACCTGTGTCGATGAAGAAAGGCTTCTTTGTCGGGGCATCGCGTCCAGACTCTCCCGATCTGCCGACAAACAGCTGATCGGCAGATCGGGGCAGCCATTTAAATTTAAATGAAGCCGCGATTATTTTAATCGCGGCTTCATTTCCCTCTTCCGAGCTGGCTAATCTACATGCCTCCGTCGACGGAGGCATGGAGTCTGGACACAGCCTCTGAGGGTGTGTCTAGACTACAGGGTTTTGTCGACAAAAGTGGACTTTTGTCGACAAAACTAAACCTGTGTCTACACTACCGCTGAGTTCTGTCGACAGAACTCAGCAGTTTTGTCGATGCTGGTAAACCTCATTTTACGAGGAATAACGCCTTTTGTCGACAGAGTTCTGTCGACAGAAGGCGTTATTGCATCTAAACTGTCCTTTGCGTCTACACTGCCATGTCGACAAAGCAGCTTGCTTTGTTGACAGAACTGGCTGTAGTCTAGACGCTCTTTGTCGACAGAAACTTTGTCGACAGTATCTGTCGACAAAACTTCTGTCGACAAAAGCCTGTAGTCTAGACGTACCCTGACTGTATGCAGCATCAACCTTATTACCAGATCCATTCTTTATAAATTCAGAATGTTTATTGACTCCCAAGTGTAGTGTTAATGAGGATGTTTTGTACCAATACATGTATGTAGTACATATGTAGTACACTAGCTGAATTTGTAGAAGTGTTCTCTTTCATGTTTCATTTATTTTATTTTCTACCCCAAGAGTGTCTGATTTAGGAAAATAAAAGGTAAGCTATTCTGAGGTAAGAAAGTGTTCAGCTCTTGCTGGATGGACATAGGAAACAATTCACCTGCAATTTATTTCTAAAGCTAAAAGGTAAAGATGTGTGTGATTTTGAGCACACAACATGTCTTTCAGGCGTTTGAGTGCAGTGGTACATGGGGAAAAATCAAATAAAAATGAATAGTGGACATAGAAACAAACTTCCTACTGTATCCCACTGAGATGGGCACAATTTTGGAAATGACTGATGTGGAGTTGCTGGGCATTCTGGAGAAGAATAACTGGAAAAGTTGGGGGAAAGATACAGATCTTTTAAAATGAGTCAGTTCTACAATCTGACAGAATGGTGGTAATGTAGTATCTTTAGGAGTGTCTTAGGAGCCATCAGGGCAACTACAGAGGAAAGGAGATAGTCCAGCCTATCATGCAGAGAAAATGAGAGCAAGTAGCTGTGTAGAATACTGACAAAAGATCAAGAGTTAATTTCCCTCTAAGCTGTGCAGCTGTGTGGCTTCACAGCTTCCTATTAAGCCCCATGCAGGGACTCAGAGACTCAGGTGATGCCTCTTCCCAAACCCTGAAGCTGCTGCAGCAGGGGGAGAGGTGCCTCTACCCGCCAGTCCCACCAGGAAGCTGCCACAGCCGGGGCAGCCCTGAGCTGAGGCTTGTGGGGAAATGGCCAGCAGCAGGTCCAGATCCTAAGCAAGGGGCCACTGGGCTCCACAGGCTGCCCCCATCTTGAGCACTGGCTCTGTAAACTCATTGGCTGGTTCCTGGTCAATGGAAGCTGGGGATGGGGGTTGCTTGTAGACAAGAACCGTGTATGTAGTGCAATGTGGATCCTCATGTCTCTCCTCAGGAGCCAGATCTGATGGCCACTTCTGGGGCATAGTGCAGTGCCTCAGCACAGGCAGGCAGCAGGTATCCTGCCTTAGTGCTGTTGACCAGGAGCCCACCAGATAAGCCTGAGCCCCAACCCCCGGCCCAATTCTAAGTCCCCCCCTCAAAACCCAAAGTCATGTTCTACACCCCAATTCCTCATACCTGGCTCCACCCCAAAGCCCACATCCCCATTCCAGAGCTTGTACTCCCTCGTGCACCCAAATCCTCAGGCCTGAGACCCTCCCCAAACCTTAAGTCCCCTCTTGCATCCCAAACCCCTCATCACCAGGCATAGTCCAGAGCCCTCACCCCCTCCTACATCCCAACTCCTTGCCTCAACACATAGCTCCCTCCTATATTCTTAATCCCTCAGCCCCACTGCCCTCCACCACCCTGGAGCCTCCTCCTACATCCCAAACCTGTCATTCCAGCCCCACTCCAGAGCCCACACCTCCAGCCAGAATCCTCTCCCACACTGGCAGCACCCGTTTACAGCTGCACCCCTTTTTAGAGCCCTCACTCCAAGCCCTTGGTTCCACCCCTGCCACACACTGTTCATGTGCAGACTGCTGAATTTTGTTACATGATATATCACCTCCATACTGATGCTCACGGCAAAAGTCAGTCTGCAGCTAGACATAAAAGATTAGAGGTTAGACTGATGAAGAAGGGCAAGGACTATTAATATACCATATATTTTCCCCTGAGCCACACATCATGGGCTTTTAAATAAATACATGGGAGAAGAGTTTAATTGTCATTTTAAGGCAGTAGCACTACAAATCAAATTACTCATTTCCATACAATTACAACCAATATTTTTACAGCAATATTTGCCACACAACCAATAGTCAGCATGCATAAACTCTCCAGGCTGCTTAAAGTTATGCTGGGACCTTCGCTGACCCCCATCCAGCCCTGCACTCAGATCCTCAAAGCTATTTAGGTGCCTAATCTCTGGAAATTAGGCATCTAAACACCTTTTGATTTCAACCAGAGTAAGGTGCCTAAATACTTTAAAGGACTTAGGCCCATAATTGTAAGGGCCTAAATGCCCCTATTTTCCTCCAGATGGCATCTTTTGTGCAACACAGAGCTGGATCCCTGGCAGAGCAGATACCTGCTTTTGCCAAGGCTTTGTGCCTTAGCAGAGCATTGACACGTTCATTAGTATATTTAAAAGGAGAACTGGACTTGTAACAATATGTTTAGACTTTATGAAATGTTTGTAAGTTGTTGCATCCATTAATCTCACAAAATGTCTTTATCACATGCTGTATAGTAAGCTTTTGCTTTGTAATTGTAAAAATGGTAACTCTGGCATTGTGAACTCAGGGTAGGTCTACTCTACAGTGTTTTTGAGCAAAACCGACATTCACACCGCAAGCGCATTTTTGAGTAAGTAAAACGAAAGAACAGAGGAGTTTTTCTGGTATACGTATTCCTCCTCCTATGAGAAATAATTCCTTTTTGCACAAGAGTTCTTGTGCAAAAAGGTGTGTGTAGACGGGGAACAGGGGTTTTTTTGCACAAAAAGAGGCAATCGAAAAAAGCATAGGTGCCCTGGTGGCCATTCTGTAAATAGCAATCAGAGTTTTCTTTTGAGAGAGCGTCCAAGCGCATTGCTTTTTTGATGCGCTTTTGCAGTGTGGACGTGCTCGTGCACAATAAGTTTTTGCAAAAGATCTCTTCCTCAAAAAGCTTCTTGCACAAGAAGCCTGTAGTGTAGACATAGCCTCAGTCAGGCAGGATTATCTCCACCCATCAAGTAGGCCTATCAAAAAGAAATGGGCCATTGTGGAACATCACCATACAAAGACTGCTAATTGTCCCTTACACCTAGGAACAGGCTATGTGCAAATGGGCACATCCCATCCATGTAAATTCTGAAAAAGTAAAAGTAGCTGCCAGGAAAATCAGTCATCTCTTTTGTGTTTGAACTCTCAAAGGGTGGAGCTAGAAAACGGAAGCAGATATCCCCATGGCCAACCTGGCCATTCAGAGCTGACAGATTACTACATCTCAGTCACTTTTTAAAACCATAGACTGTAACTCCTTTTTCTATATACGTTTGGCTGCTTTACCGTTGCAAGGATCTGCCATTTTATTTGTATGTATGTAACTATGGATGCGTGAGGATATTCAATGTGGATGTCTATGTAAGTTTCTAGTGCTGTGCAACTGGCATTAATAACAATTATGCTCTGCGTGATATACATGCATATCACATGGAGAATAAATGTTTTGCTTTTATCTGTTGTTTTCCATGTCCCCAGCACACAAGATTGCAACCTGAAGTTACTTTTCTGTTGATATACACCTGGAGAAAGTCCACAGGAAGAGATTTATGATTTCTTTTCGAGCTTGCCTGCAGCTTGACTTGTGTGACTACATCAAGGAACACACACTTGTCTGCTTCCATAGCACTGGTTATTTTCCTTTCATTTAAGACAAGCTAGAATTATGATGTTTTTCTGCAGGTAAGTGTGGGATAGAATTTGGTTTTATATCGTTATTTGCATCTTCAAGATTTCTCCAAGAGTTGTGATACCCGTATTGTCAAACAAAGCAACCATTATGCATTCTCAAAAAGCTTTGGACATTAAATACTATTTCTTAAGGACAGCCTGTTGGCTGGAACACTCAATTCAAAAGTGGCATAGGATCTTTTCCAATTTCACAGCTACTCCCTGTTGGGAAGAAGGTACCTTGGAGTGCCAACAATGGCAAAAATACCCCCATCCATATGTAGCACCTTTCACCCTAAATGATCACAGAACAATTTACAAGCCATTGAATAAAACACAGAATTTATTTGTAAAGTGTCTAGCACAATGATCTATAACTAGGGCTCCTGAAAACTATGATAATATAATCATAATACATACATGCTAAAGATTAATGACAATCTTTTGGAGACTGGCTTGCATGCAGATATTCATAAGAAACTGAAGAATGGGTGGGGGCTCCCAGGGAAAGTCAGCCATGGAAAATCATGGGAAGCAGAATGGCCAAAGCACCCATGGTTTGCAGTAAAGCTGATGCACAAGGAGCCGTGCAGGGAACAAATGAAAATTGCAGAGAAGACAGAGTGAGGGTGCTAGGGCTGTGTAAAAGCTGTATGGATGACCAATGTTGCCAAGATATGGGATATAAGCATCAATGTTGTTCTGGGGTTCAGATTAGCAGGAGGTAATACTAAACGTGAGTAGACCTATACAGCACTGTAACTGTGGTCCTCAAACTGCATAGGGCCTGACTAGTCCAGCCACCTGACAGAGAAATAACAAGTTGCTGAATTAATAACAAACAATTCCTACATGGGTCACCTGCAACAAAGTGTCAAAAGGTTTTGGTCAAATAAGCAAAGTCTGTGAAAAAAGATTCAGTATCACAGAGGTACTCTGTCACCTAATGCTTGGCACAACAGTAGCACACAATAAAAACATAAACATAAGAATGGCCATTCTGGGTCAGAGCAAAAGTCCATCTAGCCCAGTATCCGGTCTGCTAACAATGGCCAATACTAAATGCCCTAAGATCTCTCTCTTGACTAATTGTAGCTAAATTAGTCTCCATCATATTGTAGGTATAGTTGGGATTATTTTTTCCAATGTGCATTGCTTTACATTATCAACATTAAATTTCATTTGCCATTTTGTTGCCCCAATCACTTAGTTTGGTGAGAACTTTTTGAAGCTCTTCACAGTCTGCTCTGGTCTTAGCTATTTTAAGCAGATTTGGTATAATCTGCAAATTTTGTCATCTCACTGTTTACCTCTTTCTCTGGATCATTTATAAATAAACTGAATAGGATTGGTCCTGGACAGACCCGTGGGGGACCCCACTAGTTACCTCTTTCTGTTCAGAAAATTTACCATTTATTTCTACCCTTTGTTTCCTGTCTTTTAACCAGTTATCAATCACCAAAAGGACCTTCCCTCTTATCCCATAACAATTTATTTACTTAAGAGTATTTGGTGAGGGACCTTGTCAAAGGCTTTCTGGAAATCTAAGTATACTATATCTACTGGATCCCGCTTGTCCACATGTTCGTTGACTCCCTCAAAGAATTCTAGCAGATAAGTAAGGCATGATTTTCCTTTACAGAAACCATGTTGACTTTCCCCCAACAAATTATGTTCATCTATATGTCTGACAAATTTATTCTTTACTATAGTTTCAACTAATTTGCCTGGTACTAACGTTAGACTTACCGGTCTGTAATTGCAAGGATCACCACTAGAGCCCTTTTTAAATATTGGCATCACGTTAGCTATCTTACAATCATTAGGTACAGAAGCTGATTTAAAGGATAGGTTAAAATCCACAGTTAATAATTCTGCAATTTCCCATTTGAGTTCTTTTCAGAACTCTTGGTTGAATGCCATCTGGTCCCAGTGATTTGTTACTGTTTAGTTTATCAATTTGTTCTAAAACCTTCTCTAATGACACCTCAATTTGGGACAATTCCTCAGATTTGTCACCTAAAAAGAATGGCTCAGGTTTGGGAATCTCCCCAATATCCTCAGCCATGAAGACTGAACCAAATAATTAATTTAGCTTCTCTGCTATGACTTTAATATCTGAGTGCTCATTTAACATCTCGATCGTCCAAGAGCCCCACTGCCTGTTTAGCCAGCTTCCTGTTTCTTATGTACTTAAAAAACATTTTTCTATTAGTTTTTGAGTTTTTGGTTAGCTGTTCTTCAAACTCCAGTTTGGCTTTTCTTATTATAGTTTTACATTTAATTTACATTTAATTTGACAAAGTCTATGCTCCTTTCTATTTTCTTCACTATGATTTGACTTCCACTTTTAAAAAGGTGTCTTTTTCTCTATCAGTGATGCAAAGTCTCTGACATAGAGCAAGATAGGGAAAAGAGAAAGGGTACACCGCGTTCCAGGAGTAGGCATTTATCACTCTCTGCTTTCCTCAGTATAATTTGCTTTGTTTGAACTTTTCATACAGTTAAAAATAGATGAAGTGGGGCATTTTTGTTCAAGAGACATGAAAAATACAAAGGAATGGGTTATGTGATTGCAAATACAGTACACAGCTTGCATTCTGCTCTGATCTATATTTCTTTTGAGTTGACCAAAATAAAAAAGCTCTGCTTATGCACAAATTGCTACAATAATGATGTTGCTGATTTGTCAGATTGTTAACATAAGGGCTAGAATGCCAGGAATTCATTCAGAAGGATCAAATTTCAATGTAAAACATGGAAAATAGTTAGAGGCCCATTTAGTTAGGTTCAGAAGCCTCCATTGCTAAAGGATGCAGTTTCGACTATAATATTAGTTTTTCAACTTAATTCAAGGTGAGCATTAATTATCAGAATGTGAAGGAGAAAAATCTAGTTTTCAATTGCTAAGGCTTTGTCTTTACAATTAGGTTGCAGCAAGCTGTAGTGTGAATCTAGACTACCTGCCATGGTCTGCCTGCTTGTGTGTACCTTCCTGATGCACAGAAACAGTACACTGTACTTTGAAGCTTCAAAGAAGAATAATGCAAAGTGCTCTAATGCACTGTTAACACCCATCAGCAGAGTACACTGGAAGGCTAGTGTTAGATTCATACCCCAGTTTTCCTGTTGATGTAGAGTAGCCATATAGGATTTGCCACAGGTCTTAGAAACTTTTCCTCCTGACTAGAATGTCATGCAGGCCTCTGGAAGTCTGCCTTTTTTTTCATGCTTGAAGTATGTGCTGAGGAGTGGGTTGGTTCTACTGATTATATAGAAAGTCATTGTTCTGCTGAATGCAATTGATGGCATGTACCAGTTTTCTAAATTTGTTTCTCAAGGGATAAGTCTTGTCATCTTTTAGATCACTCATCACAGAAGAAATCACATTCATCTTGCAGGTCTAATTCTCTAAAGGATCATGGCAAATGATTTGGTCATAGGCTTGGTGTCATATTATGGCTTATCATCCCCATAGTCACAGCCTTAATTAGAGCCTTGAACAACTCTCATACTTTAATTTGTTTTTTGGCATTTGTGCTGTCCAATTCACAGTAGTTCTTCCTTAGCAGCTGCTTGTTACTGATGAGCGTCCATGTTTTCCTTTCACCCTTCAAATGCATCAATTTGTCTTGGCTGAGTTTATTTATAGCTATCAGCATTAGGTCTCTTGCCTGCAAAACCCGAGACAGACCTTTCAGTTCTCCAGAGAATCCAATATCAAGCTTAGATTTAAGAAGACCTGGCAGATAGCTCTTCCATAAACTTGACGAGGTGCTTGTCCTCTGACTTGTCATCTTTGGCTCTAGAAAACTGAATATGAATACCAAGTAGCATTTACAATTTTGAAGCTGGAGCTAATCCATGTCACACCAGATGTCTTCTTTGCTGCTGCTTCTATTTTTTAAACGCATACCCTTAGTTCAGCAGATGCCTTTGCAAGCCCTTTTTTGGTTTTTGGCTGATTTGCTAACCATCCCCACTCCCTGGACAATCTGGCTATAAAACTGGAGGTGGTATATTTTTGTATTGTTTCATATGACATCTAGTGATGGCTTCAGCTTGGAATTTGAGCAGTGCCATCCTATCAGTCAAGGGAATTTTTCTTTCCGTTTAGTGAATATGACGGATTGATCACTCAATATTACAGAAATACCATCCAAGTAAAACCCAATTAAATTCTGTGCCAGGAGAAGTTCATCTACTTCATGAGATAAAAGACAAGAGAACAATGCAGAGCTGGTCCCAGTAGCAATTGTAATCTCCAAGCCTATTATAAATGGTCAAGAAAAATATAAGTGGCTGCTTTCACCAAATGAACACTCTCAGTTTATGAACTGACATGGTTCTGCAGTTCAATTTATTTTTTATTCTGGCAAGATAGACTAGAAGACAAGCTTATTTGATGCTGTCAGTCTGCTTTAAATTAATCGGCTTGGCCAGAAATAACTATGATTTCCATACATATGACATCTGACTGCAAAACTTCTCTGATACTAAGGCTTTTTATATTTTGCATTATCGTAAGACAAATATGCTCCCTAACTGAGGAGTATTGCAGTAAAGCAATTTGCAATCCAGACAGCATATTTTCTTTTACTAAGTAAATACTCCTCCTCTTTAAAGTCTCTGCTTTATTGTGTCTTAGAACTGGATAGTTTCACAGTAAGCACTAGTTAATATATGTTCAAACAACTCCCACAAATGATGGTTGTGTTTTTGATGTGCTCTTCCTAAGTGTACAAGTTGTTCCCATCATCCACTTCCTGGAAGATGTTGTTTCATTCTCAGCATGGGATGTGCAGACAGACTTTGGGCTTCCTGGCAGATTGACTTGCTCAGTATATCTTTGGGCACCAGCCAGCTATTCCTGTCTTGAAGTGTAAAACACTCCAACCTTCCAATTGCCATTATTACCAGTCAGGGTACCAAAAGGGGTTGGGGAGAGCTTAGCTCTCCTACTTTTTACCACAGTAAGGAACTGATTTTATTTCCTGTGGTTTACCACTGTTAAGAACTGCCCAGTCATATAATAAATGGTTAGTCACACAAATGCACCTGAGAGGCTTTTTATGAAATATTATGCATGATCACCACACTGCTAGAATGTTCACGCCTGTTACTGCAAAGGACAAAACTTGAAGAAAACCTAATCCAGGTCAGAGTCAGCCTGTCCAGCACAGGGTTCAGCTAGACACAGCCCCACAGAAGTATTTCCCAGACCATGGACTTTGTATCCAGTTTGTCAAGGTCACATAGTCTCATGTAAAATACGTTTTACATACTTGTAAAATAACTGGTCCCAAACCAAAATAAGTAAACAATTAAGACAGCTACTACAAATAATTTATTTAAAATATCTCAGTCAAGGCATGTTAGTTTGGAATGAGATAAAAGTAGATAAGTCAAAGCAAGATTCACTATTAATCAAAGTTTTCCTGCTATAATAGTAGATGAGAAAACACTAACACATATAAGCCCAAAGAATAACTCCTGGAACCTGGGACAAGTAAAGAGCAACATTTTTAAAATCCATTAGGGTCCAGCTCTTTATATCTAAATTTCCTCTTTAGCTATGACAGATGCTACAGGAAAATCTTTGATATTAGAGTTGGATGAATTTCTTTAATTTTTTTAAATTTAACATTTTTTTGCAGACAAATTTCATATTTCTGTGTGGAAAATGTTTGCTGTTTTGTGACCAAGGTATACAGTGATCAAGATTTTCAACAAGTCATAATTTTCATGAATAATTTTGAAGCGTTTTCTGCTTTCTAACAGCTCTATTTGATATATTATCTAGATTGATGGCCACCTTCACCATAAATAGTGTGACATCTTAATCATGGTCACTGTGGTCAGCTTCTATGAAAAGAAGTGAAATAACACCTCTCCCCTGCATAAATTCCCTGTAGAAATTTCAAAGTCATAGCACAACAAGGATATGCTGGATAGGAGCATGCATATGGTTGCTGAACCATGGGTCTCTTCTTAGTATTAATGACTCTTAGGACTGCAGAAAGATTTTGGAAAATAATAGCAGTCATAGAGAGCCACATAAAAAAACTCTCCAGATGGTTCAATTCTCTTATTAATGTAACCCCCAAGGAGATTACCTAGATTCCTGGGGCTCTGTCTGCTGGCAGCTCAGGGAGAGGCACACTGTTCCTAGTAGGGAGGGGGAACCAAGGCAAACTCAAGAGTCTGCCTGGCATCCAATAGGGAGTGAGATGACCCTCCCAGGGAGTTCAGGAAAGGGGAGAAGCATTTTTTTTTGGAGTGAGGCTGGAGCCAGCCAGAGCAAGGGCAGGGCTGGCTGTGTGGGGACTTGGTAAGCCCCAGACCTGCACGCAGGGTTCCTCCTGAGAACTGGTCTCTATGGTCCTGAAAGAAAGATCCCTCCACTGGGATTTTCCTTCTCCACTGATGATTCCCAGTTTGTAGAGTTAGGCTGGGAAACTTTGGGGATCCCCAGCCTGAGTTAGCCCTCCAGCTCCATAGGTGAGACCAGCCACCACATGGTCAGCTCTACTTTGCCTGCTAGTTCAGGGCTGCTGTATGGATGCTGGGCTAGGAGACTACAGTTTGGCTTTTAGTACAGTTGTGTAATCTGCACCTTGAGCCCTGCTCCCCTTTGTGGTGGAGGAAAATTCTGGAACTGAAGCCGCCTGATTCCTTCCTGAAGAAGATCCCTGATAGCAGAGATCAGCCCCTCTGCAGTGACTGAGGAGTCCAGAGTCATCTCTGGTGAAGAAGCAGTTTGTGATTTTGCTGCCTTTGAAGTTAAGCTTTCATTTAGAGGCAATAACTAGAAGAGTGTCTAGTGTGGTCACTTAACCAAAGCAGCTGTCATGCTGAAGTGGGAGAGGAAAGAATGTTGGTTAATTGCTATTTTATTTCTTCAACTTTTAAAATGCTCCAGAGTTTTAACTTATGGCCCATCAGTTTCATTTACTTTTTTAAAAATAGATACATGCACAAAATTTTTCTTTGGTGGGGAGTGGGAGGAGTGGGGAAAAAAATCTTTTTTTTTTTTACCCTTCAGACACCGTTTCTTCTAAAACACTCACTGATTTGGAGCCTTCTGCCCCGGTTTTCTCAAATCCATGGATTGCTGCAGTATAACAGGTGTCAGCAGCCTTGAGATGTACAACCACTTAACATGAGATCTTAGCCAGTTTTACATTGCAGCCTATTCTGGGCATGTAAAGCCTTTCTGTGTTAGAGAACCATGTACCATTTTAAATGTAGCTGTCATCAGCTTGTCAGAAAATAGAAGAAAAGGCCAGAAGAAAAGGCAAATCTGTGGGAGAGGAGAGAGAAAGAGAGGAAAATAGACAAGTAGGATAATCTAAAAGTAGCTATCAACATAGGTGCCTTGTTATCCACTGAGCCGCCATTCAATTAAAAATGGAAAATGGAGGTGGGGAGTGTGAGAGGTCCTTACCCTGAGCCTCATTAAATGTTTCCATATGCTGTTGGCTCTCTACCCATAAACTTCCCCAATATCTGAGGGGAAACCTTATCTTTGACAGGCTTTAATATGTTTTATTTTATGAGTGTGAAAAAGTATTGGCGGGGGGGGGGGGTGTAAAATTTGTTTTTCTAATTTTTTTAAAGCAACCAATGTATACATAGACAGTCGCCCCCTCCACACACTTTTTCTTCTATCAGCTGTACCTTATGGATTTCAATTCCTTTCCTGTCCCTTGTTTCTTAAATGCTCCCCCTTTTTCCCTTGTAGATTTCTCAAATTGAACAAAATGAAGTTCTGCTCTTGTGTGTTTTAGGAGGTGGTTTTCCAGTATCCTCATTTTCCTTCTCTTTTTATTTCTTCCCTGAGAGGAGAGTTGGGTGTGTTTCTCTTCTTAAACCATTGCTTCTTTAGTCAGCCACACCAACATAGGTCTACATCACTAGACTGATGAGACTCTTACCTTCCACCATACAGGGATGCAGACTCTATCTATTCTTCCAAACATTTGAATGCTTGTCTTTGCTAACTTAATGTTGTTTTAACATTAAAAAAAATATAATTCAGGTGTAGCAGGTTCACTGATGAGGCACTCCCAGCCTTACATGTCAGGCCACAGAAGGAACTTGTGGTACACACAAAGCTAGCACATAGGTTATATTGAGGCAATTTATAAAGCTCCTAGTCACCATGACAGCATGCGTATTCTCTCCATTGGTCTACCACCTTCTGTTGGCCTAAAGACTTGGATTTCTTTTCCAAACAAAAGTAGCCACCTCTTCCATCGCCTAGGGCGCCGCCTTCAACGGGGTGCCTGGGGTGCCCGATGATGACGTCACAGGGCACCCGGGGCACCTGATGATGATGTCACTCCATTGACGGCCGTGCAGGCAGGGGTGCCAATCACGCGTTCCGCCTGGGGCACCAGCTGCTGCAGCCCACCTCAGGCTGCTTCTGACCTCTTCTTTGCTCTCCTTGGTGCCTGCCTAGCCCTCCCACCAACAGCTGCTCTTGCTGGGCAGAAGCAAAGTAAAACTGATTGGATACTAGCACAATTCACACTTGGTCCTTTGCAAGAGGAGCAGAGGAAACATAAATAAATCTTTCTTTTCCTCTACATGCTCTTCCTTCTTCCCCTCTCCCAAAGCCCCCATCTCTGGTTCTAAGATGAAATCCTAGTCTCACTGGATGGAAATTTTGCCAGTGACTTCAATGGAGCCCAAATTTTACCCCAGTGAACTGTTATTGGCTCTGAAAATACTGAATGAAAGACAAGGTGGGTGAGGTAATAGCTTTTATTAGGCCAACTTCTGTGGTGAGAGAGACCAGCTTTAGAACTTACACAGAATTCTTCCTCGGGTCTTTGTGTAAGCTTGAAAGCTTATCTTTTTCACCAACAGAAGTTGGTCCAAAAAAAGATATTACATCACCTAGCAAGTCTCCCTAATACCCTAGGACTAAGAGGGCTACAATAACAATAATTGAATGAATATAAAAGTCTATCTTTCTTGCTATTAGCACTCTGCTGCTATGTCTTAAACCTCATGGTTCAGACTCCCACTAATTTCCCGTTTCTCTAAATTTTCAAAATCCCACCACTTCTCCACTCTCCACATCTCCCAGGCTAGATTATAGAATCATAGAACACTAGGACTGGAAGGGACCTCAAGAGGTCATCGAGTCTAGTCCCCTGCCCTCATGGCAGGACCAAACACTGACTAGATCATCCCTGATAGACATTTATCTAACCTACTCTTAAATATCTCCACAGATGGAGATTCCACAACCTCCCTGGGCAATTTATTCCAGTGTTTGACTATCCTGACAGTTAGGAACTTTTTCCTAATGTCCAACCTAAACCTCCCTTGCTGCAGTTTAAGACCATTGCTTCTTGTTCTATCCCCAGAGGCCAAGATGAACAAGTTTTCTCCCTCCTCCTTATGACACCCTTTTAGATACCTGAAAACTGCTATCATGTCCCCCCTCAATCTTCTCTTTTCTAAACTAAACAAACCAAATTCCTTCAGCCTTCCCTCATAGGTCATGTTCTTTAGACCTTTAATCATTCTTGCTGCTCTTCTTTGGACCCTCTCCAATTTCTCCACATCTTTCTTGAAATGCAGTGCCCAGAACTGAACACAATACTCCAACTGAGGCCTAACCAGCACAGAGTAGAGCGGAAGAATGACTTCTCGTGTCTTGCTCACAACACACCTGTTAATGAATCCCAGAATCATGTTTGCTTTCTTTGCAACAGCATCACACTGCTGACTCATATTCAGCTTGTGGTCCACTATGACCCCTAGATCCGTTTCTGCTGTACTCCTTCCCAGACAGTCACTTCCCATTCTGTATGTATGAAACTGATTATTCCTTCCTAAGTGGAGCACTTTGCATTTGTCTTTATTAAACTTCATCCTCTCTACCTCAGACCATTTTTCCAATTTGTCCAGGTCATTTTGAATTATGGCCCTATCCTCCAGATTAATCGCAACCCCTCCCAGCTTGGTATCATCTGCAAACTTAATAAGCCTACTTTCTATACCAATATCTAAATCGTTGATGAGGATATTGAACAGAGCCGGTCCCAAAACAGACCCCTGCGGATTATTTTATATGGGTTTTATCTGTCTCTCTATTTGACTGTGCCACTTTTGATCATGCTTTAGTTTAATGTAGCTATCTATTAACCATAGGAAATAGAGGGGACAGGTGTAGGGAAAAATGACTTAGGCCAGGCCAACACTACGGACTTATAGGGTATAAATTTCTCACTCATGGGTGAGAAAAGTCCACACCCCTGAGTTGTGCAATTATACCAACAGAACCCCCTTTGTAGACAGTGGCATGTCATTGGAAAAGCTTCTCCCACTGACATAGCAATCACCTCTCTGGGAGGTAGATTAACTAACTTTGAAGGCAGAAGCTCTCCCTTCAGCATAGGAGTGTTTTCACTCAAGCGCTAGAGTGGTGCAGCAGCATCAGTGCAGCTGTCCTAATGCAGCATTTAGAGTATGTTTGCCTGTGATAAGCCACATCCTACTACAAAAATGGGGGATGGGTGACATGTGGTGCACACACTAGCTTCAGGTATGGCTAGACTGCGGGGGGGTTTCGGGATACCAGAGGTATCCTGAAAAAAACTCCGCTGTGTCCAGGAAACACGTTTGTTCTTTTGCTTTTTTTTTTATGGAAGAGCAGACACACTCTTTTGGAAGCCCCTAAATTCCTCGTTCCACGAGGAAGAAGGGGGCTTTTGAAAGAGGGTTTTTTTTCCAAAATTTGGAGCAAATTTCAGAAAAGCCTCTTCCAACAAAAGCAGTGGAAAAAGATATGCAAAATGCAGTGTGCACTTTGCATATCTTTTTCCGATAGATCCTCGTAGTCTAGATGTACCCTTCCTGGAAAAGTAGTAGCGAGAAGCAGAGCTCTTATGGGGTGAATGGAAACTAAAGGCCTTGCAGTACCACATGTGAGCAGCTACAGCTTCTCCTGTGAATTCCTGCTTTCTCTTGCCTCTTTGCTTCTCTTGTCACCAGAGACCATTGTTCTGATCAGCAGGTGGATTAAAGAATCTGTAGGAAACAGGAGCACTTCCCCATTTTTTCAAATACTCCTTTCTCTAAACACTTTGGATCAACATCCTGGTTAAGTGTAGGGTTGCCACCTTTCTAATGGCTGATAACCTGATCCCCAAAGCCTTGCCCAATCCTGCCTCTTCCCCAGGTCCCAACCCTTTCTCTGACTCTTTCCCCAAGGTCCAAAGCCCATGCCCCCGCTCCACCTATTCCCTCAAGCTTCCACCACCTTTTCTACCTCTTCCCTTGAGGCCTTACCCCTTCTCCACCTCTTGCTCCCAGATTTAAAAAGCTTGGACATCAGGACTTGTCAATAGGGATGTCAATGAGTAGTCGACTAGACAAGTAACCAACAAGCCTAGGCTTATCCGCTAATCTTGCTAACTACTTGCATCCCCTCCTTGCTGCCTCCGTGTTAGAGGCAGCAAGGGGGAGGAAGCAGGAATTGGTGCTGGGTAGAGCCATCTTAAAAGCTGGATTGCCCAAGCACCGGCTCCCCAGTGCAGCATGCCCCCCCCATGCTGCTGCCTATATCAGAGGCAGCAGTGTGGGGGAGGGGCAGGGGACGCTGTTACAGGGCAGCTTCTGTCCACAGTGGGCCTTGGCTTGTTGTGGGCAGAGGCTGCTTTGTGATAGCAGCCCCTGTCTACGGGGGTTCTGGGCTCCCCGCGGACAGTGAATGCTCTACATCCCACAGAGCAGCCTCTGTCCATAGGGAGCTTGGACCCCCCCCCCCCCACAGACAGAGGCTGCTGCCATCCCATGCTGCTCCCCTCTCAAACTGGCACCCAGGCCAGCTCACAACATTTTGGCACCTGAGTTGGGGAGCTCAATTGATGCCCCCATGCCACCTTTTCACCTGCCTGCCTGTTATGTCTCTTGTGCCCTCCTTCCTCCAGCACAGCACTCCACCATCTCTGTGCATCTAGAGCAGAGAGAATACATATGCACCAGCAGCAGACAACATTTTCTACACTCTGGGTCCTAGTGGAGCCCCCACAGTCTGGCACCTGAGGCGGCCACCTCAGTTCGCCTCATGGTAAGACCAGCCCTGCTGGCACCCACTGCTACCCCATGCTGCTGCCTCCTGAGGCAGCACGGGGCTTCCTGGGAATGGAGTGGGAGTGATAGTCCTCATTGCTGGCCCTGTCCCTGGGGACTATCAAATAGTCATGTAACCACAAAGATTTCATGAAGTTATACGCCTATTCAAATACTCACTATCTAACATCAAGGACATAAAAGCCAAATAAATGTTGATTCATAGATGTTGGGTTCTTTTTATTTTCTACTGGGTTTTGAGACTTTAGAGGGCATTCAAGTCATATTTTTAAGCTTTTGTCTGCTGCTAATTTACATTTTTAAGAACCAAGATTCTCACAAAATAGTATGACTCCAGGAACTGGGGCTTTCAGAAAAAACCTAAACTGCAAGTGATGTGTGCTCAATTCACAGGTGTTGATAATAACATTGTTTGAAATGGATAATAAATTCCCTCCTCAAAAGATGCAGGACATTTTGCTTTTCAGACAAGAAAGTATTTTCTAAAATTTCAAAATACCAACAAAATAGAGAACATTTCTTGCATCACCCCAGGATGTCCCATGTGGTGGTATCAGTGTAGCCCCTGTCGTGCACCATCTGCAGAAGATATGACTTCTTACATTTCCTACCTAGGAAACTTTAGCTTAAACTGTAACAGCCTATGCTTTCAGGACCAAGGGTCTCCAATTCGATCCACTGGGTCAGGCAAGAAGGGTGGCTGTCATAATAACATAATACCTATATAGCAAGAACTGCCATACAAGCCTTCCGCTACAGTCTCCAATAGTTCTGCTCCTGTGTCTGCTCAATAAGTGCTATATTAGTACAAGATCTACCTGATCTGTAAAGCATATGAGCAGGATGCTTGTTCTGTATTGTTCACTCTACCTCTTCAGAGTGAGCATTACTTCAACTATATATTACTGTCTATCTTTGCTGGACAGTGAAGTTCCATAAAAGTAATTTATATACCAAATAAGGAAGGGAATTCTATAGAATGTTGGTTCATTCACTGAACAGCTTACAAAGTGCACCTTTCAAGTGCATTAGAAAATAATTCCCAGCATTAAATGGTATTATTTGAGAAATAGCATATGTCACTTTATAATTAAAAAGGATTGTAATGTATATGTACAAGGGATGAGAGAGAGAAAAGAGACCATTCCTATAGAACTGTAGAAATTGGCTAGAAGAAAATGGAGGTTTTATCACCTAGGTAGCAAGTAATTTGGGCTTTGGAACCAGAGAAAGTGTTAAAGGTTTGGGGTTATTGGTAGCTAGGAGAAAGATGAGGCTTTTGGCAGTAAATGTCTAGTTTTCTCTCTTTTTGGCGGCAGAATTAGAGGAACCTTGACATTTTTGGTAAGGAGACTTTACCTCCTTTCTAGTAATTAGCTAGAGTCATATTCCACTACTGAACCCAATTATGGCTCATTACATCAGTTAGCTTAGTGATTCTCAGCCTGTGGATGTGGGCCACTTGTTGCACAATCAGCACACAGCTGAGGCCCATCCATACAGGTAGTATATATTGTGTGGTTGAGGCCTACATAGCACACAGGGGGCTAAGTACATGGCTCATGATGGTTAATAGGTTGAGAACCACTGAGTTAGGTATTTATGATAATGTCAGTAAAACAGTGAACTTTGCTGACTTTTAAACCAGCTATATTATGTTTCAGAGTTAACACTGCATTTCCCCATTTCAAAGTGGGATAATAATTCCCAGCCTCATAGGGATGTCTTGAGGATTCATTTGTGAGGTGGTTGGATACTATGACATGAACGCTCGGCTTCCATTCTTTGGTATTTCTTTTCTTGATACCTATTTTTTCCAGGAGAGGGTGTTTGGTTTTTTTTAAGTCTCAGTCAGGAATCTGTGCTGACTGTTAATAGAATTGAGCCTCAAAGAAGCCTACAGGGAGTCATTCAGTTTCACCACTCATGAATTTGCTTCCCCTGTGTATTTATATTTTTAAGTCTGAACCTGTAGTTCTACTTATATCTATAGTTTTAGAAATGATTTTAGTTCACCTTTAAGTATGACAATACAGTACCACTTACATTCTGAAAATGGCCACATAAGGCATAGTGACTGGGAAGAAATGTAAACTAACCTCTAACTCACTCTGAAGCTGATTTGAAACTGACCATGTTAGTCAGTTGTAATTCTGCTTAATCAAGCCACTGTATGTGGCATTTCATTTGTCAACACTTTAAGACTCCTAGGGGCCTTCACAAATATGCTGCCCATTTTTCTTTTCAGATTGAGCACAATGATCCTTAGCAGTAATTTCCTAAAAGACAGCTATGCAATCAGAAAACTCCAATATTCCTCAAAAGTTGGTGAGATATTTGCTAAATCAAAAATGGGCAGCAGGTTTAAAACAAATAAAAGGAAGTTCTTCACACAGCGCATAGTCAACCTGTGGAACTACTTGCCTGAGGAGGTTGTGAAGTCTAGGACTATAACAGGGTTTAAAAGAGAACTAGATAAATTCATGGAGGTTAAGTCCATTAATGGCTATTAGCCAGGATGGGTAAGGAATGGTGTCCCTCACCTCTGTTTGTCAGAGGGTGGAGATGGATGGCAGGAGAGAGATCGCTTGATCATTACCTGTTCAGTTCACTCCCTCTGGGACACCTGGCATTGGCCACTGTTGCCAGACAGGATACTGGGCGGGATGGACCTTTGGTCTGAACCAGTATGGCCATTCTTATGTTCTTATGGTGCCACTCTTCTACGATCAGCAGACAGGACATCACTTGTCAAGACCAAAAATGGCATCAGTATTCAGTGGCAGGAACACTTCAGCCATCTGTAATAGCACTTTAAATGTGATCACCAGTCTACCTGTCCATATTGATATGGATCAAGAACCCTCCATCTACAAGATGCAAGAAGACACAAAAAACGAACAAGACCACAGGCACTGACAGAATCCCCACTGAGATATTCAGAGAGGTCCATTCCTGCTGTCATGCCTATGCTCCCTCCTTCTGCTGAGCTGGAGAGAAGAAACCATACCCAGCGAGCTCAGAGACACCATCATAGTGAACATCTTTAAGAAGGATGACAGGAAAGTCTACTTTGGGAAACTACCAAGGGAACTCCTTGCTTTCAATTGTTGGTACAATTTTCGCCTAAGTCCTTCTGAACCATCTCCTTCCACTGGCTGAAGAAGGCCTTCCGGAGTCAAAATGTGACTTCCGACTGGGGTGAGGAATGACCAATATGATCTTTTCTGCCCATCTAGAGAAGTGTCGGGAGTAACATCAGCATCTGTATATAGCATTCTTCAATTTGACTAAAACATTTGACTCCACCAATTGCAAGGCCCTCTGGAAGCTCCTGCGACACTTTGGCTGTCCACCAAAATTTGACATAATATCATATGTCTCTTATACAACCACTTGCAGTGTGTGATACTCAGCAATGGCACTGTAACTGAACCAATTGACGTAAGAGTGCGTGACAGCACCTATGCTATTTAATATCTTCTGGCAGCCATGTTCCAGGTTATTGGCGATAACCTACAGGATGGATGGTAGCCTCTTCAATCTGGGCTACTTCAGAGCCAAGACCAAGACTACAACAACGTCAGTGGTACAACTTCAGTACACTGATGTCACTGAGGTCAGTGCCACCTCAGAAGATGGTCTCCAAACAATCGTCCACAGATGATCAGGGAGCCCGATGTAAGGACCATTCCCAGGCCCGCTGGGGTTGGCATTGATGGAGATAGAGACCTCACATGCAGCCACTACCAGAGAGTGTTTCTTGCCAGAATTGGCCTAAATTCTTATCTTTGCACTCATCAGTTATAGGTGTCCAAGAGGAAATCTTACTTGATTCAAGAGATCCCAGAGAGAGAGGTTGAGAGCATTAAGTAATCCCCTTGACTGCTGGAAATTAGTAATTAAAACACAAGACTATGCAGCCTCAAGCAGAAGCTTATTGAATGTGCAATAATTTTCTTTTAAATATATATCGTTATCCTCTGACCTTTATGCTCCTTGGCTGGACAGTGTGGGGAACCTTTTTGGTAAAGAAGTTTCTATGTTCCTTCTCCCTTTGCCCTTTCTCCCCAGTGTTTAAGCTAAATTTATCCTCTCTCCTTCAAAAAAAAGTTGGCATTCACTGAAAAAGCTGAGTTCAAATAGCTCTTCTGCAAGAGCATGTTAGCTCATAAGGATCACTGGGGAATTTGGGTGACTTCCCACTTCACATCTGTAAGCACTAGCACATTGACCTGTTGCTGATAAGGGCTGCCAGGAATGCTGCCTGTGAATCAGTGATGAAAACAGTGCAATTGGTGGCACTTTCTGGGATGTCATTGTTCTCAGAACCATTATAGAAAGGATAATTAAGATTTTTCTGACTGTGGAGTACTTAGAATTGTAATCATGATGTCATACAAATGTTACCTCTTTTAACTGACTTTCCTTTATTATTCATAATTTAAAAGGCATTTGGGTTTAAATTTTAAATTAAAAAAGCACAAGTTTATAGGTAACAATACACCAGTAATTACTCACTATAGCACTTTAACATCTTCAAAGTGTTGAATAAACTGCAATTAACCTAATTCCCTGAATGTGCAATATGAGATGAATACATTAACTGAATAAATACAGGATCATTGTGTGTTGCCTATCATAGAAGTGAGTATGTGTGTGGAGGGGGAAAATAGGCTCAAGGCTGCAATTTTCAATAAGAAAAAAATTCAATTGAAATAAATAGAAGTCTTGCCTTTGTAAAGACATTAATATTGTATTACATGCTACAATCATAAACCATCCTTTCACACCACCAGCCTTCATAAGATACTTCGCATCTTTTGTCCGAAAACAATCTCCAACCACGACCTGCTCCTGCGATGCCACCAGGAAGACATGACCACTATCATTATGAGAAGATGCTGGAGATGGATAGGGCACGTGATGAGAAGGGAGGCAGATGCCATTGTAAAGGTAGCACTTCACTGGATGCCTGAAGGACAACGGAAAAGTGGGAGGCCCAAGACAACATGGTGGCGTAGTGTTGAGTCAGATATGAAGAGAATGAATTACAACTGGGACACACTGGAGAAAATGGCCAAAGACAAACAAAAATGGAGAATCTTTGTTGCTGCCCTACATGCCAGTGGGTGTAATAGGCATTAACTAATCATAAACCAACCTCCATACATCCTTGTAAAAGCACCCTCAACAAGTGTGCCAATGAAACAGACATTCAGTTCCATCTAAACTAGTTTTATATCTAGTCTAACCCTCCGTTATTAATTGTGCTCCAGGAGCATAGTGATGTCTCAACGGAGATGAGGTGTCATTGTGATAGGTATTGTACAATCACATCAGGAGCGGCCCGTGCCTATAGGCAAACTAGACAGCTGCCTAGGGCGCCAACTTGCATGGGGCGCCAAATTCCAAACCCTGCCCCTTCCATTTCCCATTCCTTTTCTGGTGCCTTACCTGGAGCACGGCTTCTGTGCAGCTTGGATGGGGGTAAGTCCTAGGAGAGGCAGTGCACCGGGGGAGGGAGGTATTCTCCTGTGCCATGGAGGGGGGGGGGGGTCGGCCCCGCAGGAGGAGGAATGCGGGAGGGTCGGCCCCGGGGGAGGAGGAACATGGGTGGGTTTCCCCTGTACCGCGGGAGGGGGTGGTTGGCTCCGGGGGAGGAGGAACGTGGGTGGGTTTCCCCTGTACCGCGGAGGGGGTGGTTGGCTCTGGGGAAGGAGGAACGCGGGGGGGTCGGGCCCGGGGGAGGAGGAATGTGGGGGTTTCCCCTGCCCCACGAGGGGGGGTCACCCCGGGAGAGGCGCATGCCAGCTTCTCTCGGGGGGGGGGGATCTTGGGAGGAGGCGAGTGCAGAGGACTCCCTCCCTCGACTGGTACCCTGTTCCCTCTCCCCAGCCCCCAGCTCCAAGCCCCAGAAGTCCAACTCCATTCCCAACCCGCCCCCCCAGCCACAGAACTCTATCCCCTGGCCCCCAGCCCCCAGCTCCAGAACTCCAACTCCATCCCCAACCCCCTTAGTCCCCAGCCAATAGAACTCCATCCCCAGCCCCCCCTCCCCAGCACAGAACCAAAACCCTCAGTCAATATCAGCCCTTGGGGTTGGGGGAGGGGGGAAAGGGAGGCGGCGATTGCATGGTTCGCCTGGGGCACCAGTTGCTGGCAGCTAGTCTAGGGCCGCCCCTGATTTACATGGTAACAAACAGTTCATGTCACGAAGTTCTCAACTAACAGGAAAGACCAAAAAATAGAACCATCAAAACCCTTGAGTCTTTAGTTTTTATCGAGGTTTTTTGTTATTACTAGCCTTAGGCAGAACGACCTTCATTTTTCTTTTTGAAACTTTCATTCGTTTGAATTGTGAATCATGAATTTTGAATGGCATTTATTAAGTTTGAGAAGACTGGTCTATGATTGGTTTCCAAACACACTGAAAACAGAAGGGCTCAATCTCCTACTAAATGAAGAAATGTTTTCCGGGTATTGCTGTGATTTTTGTAAATTACCTATTTTTCAGACTATTAAGTGCTTTGACATCAATGTGATTTGTGAAATAAAGCATTTCCAGAATGTGTTTGCTAGTTTATAATTTCTTTCTAGGTATGTAAAGAAATTATTCTGTAAAAGCTCAGAGCATGTACTGAGTATGATAGTGGGGAGGGGGGGAGCCTGCAGAAGTGTTGCCACAAGTCCAGGTTGGACAGTCCAGTTTTTGGCTTCTGTGTCCAGAATGGTTGCCAACTTTTTATTTATACAAAACTGAACATCCTTGGCCTGCCCCCTGACCCACCCACTCCTCCTCTAAGGCCCCTCACCTTCTCTGAGGTCCTGCCCCTGCTCACTCTGAGTGCATCTATACTGCACTATAACACTCAGTAAGATACACAATTTGAGCTATGCAAAGTAGGAATAAGGGATCTTCCGGAAAAGGGCTTATTTTCCGCAAGAGCCCATCTAGACTGGCGCTTTTCTCCGGCAAAACCCCGAGCCGGAAAAAAGCGGCAGCCATGTTCATGCAAATGCCGCGGGGGATATTTAAATCCCCCGCGGCATTTGCAATTCTGACTTGTCTCGTTAGCATCCCTTTTCCGGAAAGGGGTGCCAATGTAGACACAGCCATCCTGTTTGCTGATTTCTATTTTGTGATGGAAAAAATACAGTCAAGTATCTTTCTGTCTATGTCTAGACTGCAGGCTCTTTCGGAAGAAGCTTTTCCAGAAGAGAGCATCCACACTGCAAAAGCACATTGAAAAAGCAATCTGCTTTTTTGAAAGTTAGCATCCAGACTGAATGGATGCTATCTCCCATTTAAGCTGTGATTACTGTGGTTGGAGTGGCCACGAGGGCACCTGTGCTTTTTCCTTCTTTCAAAAGAACTCCCTCTTCCCCATCTGCAAACACCTTTTTCTGAAAGAGCTCTTTCAGAAGAAGGCTTCTTCCTCGCAGAATGGGAATTACCAATGTCAGAAAAACCCCTCTGTTCTTTCAATTTTCTTTCAGAAGAATGCAATTGCAGTGTGGATGTAATTGAAGTTTTTTCAGAAAAATGGCCATTTTTCCGAAAAAACTCTGTAGTGTAGACATATCCTCATTTTAGTTAACTAGCTCCACCACGAAGCCACATAAAACAGAGTCTGCAGAAAGGTTTGTTTGTTTTTTGTATGTGTGTCTCATGTGAGTGTTTTAAATGCGATTCGCAATTGAAGCAGTTTCCCAGCTTGTGTATCCTGGTAATTGTGTAATGCAAATGTCCCGCTGCACAGCTCGTTACCCATTTTGTGGATTTCACATTATGTTCTGTAGTTATATTTTGTGTGCACTCATATTTTAGGCATTTGCTTTTAAAATCTTGACTCAAAGTGTTTGTTTTCTATTTCAACTCCTTTGCTTTTTATTTTTATATTTTTTTCAGTCTTAAAAATGGCTATGCTGGCAGAAAAGACCAATTTCACTATTATTGTTTATCTATGTATAAATTTAACAATGTTTTGATGCTTATCTTGTTTATGAACTTGGGGTTGTGTTTCAGAGTGACCCTTCAGTGGGTCCATGGCTGTAGGGCTGGTCTAGCTCCCTGATCTGGCCCAGTGGCTCTTTTCTCTGCATGCAGGGGGGGCCCTCCACTCATGATGCCCCCTTCCTGGCTTAAGCTCATTTCATGTGTGTCTGTTCCCTCTCTTCTGCTCCCTATCCCCTCCTCCAGTGGTTAGGGGATCTGCTGAGATAGGAACTCTAATGCACATTGTTTAGTCTGGACCCTGATTACACAGAGCCCATAGATCATGTAATTATTTGCCAGGCCAGCTGTCAAGTCAAATTTAGGGTTGCCACAGCTTTAGATTTTAAAGGAACGATATCACAATTGTAAGATTTTGTGGCTTCGTGCATACCATGAAAAGAAAGTGGCACATACCTTTGTGTCTGTGACTTGCAGTGGAAATCCTGATTAGGTGGACTGAAGTTAGCTGTAGTGGATTGAGGGTAACCAGTGAGTTTCATGAGAAAACCAAAAGAGATGGTTACTGTTGCCTATTCATAACAGTGTGGCAAAAAGTACCAACAGTATGAAAGCAAAGTACAATGTTGTGGATAGCATTTAACCATAACCCACTTTTCCCATCTCTGACTCAGTACGGTCTGAATTTATAAGGGATGATGGCAAGTAACTCGAATCACTGTTTCTTCATGCTGAAAGGTGAGTGTCTGGTCATTTTTGAGCGGTGATTCAAGGAGCATAGGTTCACTTTGCTGTGGTTTTGCATTACACCTGTCAGAGCAGCATTGTATCTTTCACAATCTGACAAAACAATTTAGTGGTTGTTGGACAATATAGTCCTAAAGGGATTGTCCATAGCTAATCTGATGGACATTGTTGCTAATGTTTGCTTTGTGAGCTTTATATTAGCAGGTCTACCTGGATGTTTTCATTTATCTGCCTCACGCAACTGTTTCTGATGTGGCTGGTGCACATCAGTGACTGCATCTGTTAATATTTATACTTATTTGTAGTACTGGATAATATGTAATATAGTATTGGATAATCTGCCTGATACAGTCACATTTCAAGTCAGCAAAATCCCTATTTACTGTGTAATGGCTAAAAATACCCATTTACCCACATCCCCTTTTGGTGATCCATTGGGCTAATTGTAGAGGAAAAAGTGCAAACTTCTCAAACCCTTGTTGGCATCTGGAAAAGCCCTTTGTCCACTGTATTTGCTTTAGATACAAATAAAAGGTCAAAAATTTGCTTTATTCTACTGGTGTTAATCCAGAGTAACTTCACTGACTTTCATTACTCCAGCCTAAATAAGACAGAATTTGGTCCAGGGAAATTAATCAGTGTAAATGTTTCAGTTTATCAAGCTAACTTGGTCATAGCCAGTTTTAAACTGATTTTAGATGTCTGCAAAAGGGATTGTGTTGATGTAAATACTTGGATTTAGAAAGTGATTTAGTTCAATTGATGTAATTTCTGTGTGTAAACAAGTGATCAGACAGACACTGCTACATCTGTTATACATGGTCTCTTCAAAACTATGAGGACTAGAAATCTAATTTAAAAAAATCTGATGTAGTTACATGACTCCAGGAGCTACATCTGTCGGCTTGGGCCTTTAGTGCATTGTGTGGTCCTGATCAACGCTGTGCATAGGTGTCACTGACTTGAAAGCACGTGAAGTAGGGGCAGTAGTAGTGTGCTCCCAAAGGGGGATGGAATAAGGCTGCTCTGAAATCATCTTTTATGTTAAGTGCAACAGTAAAAAACTAAAGGCGCTGATTTAAGTGGCTGTTCTCGAACAGAGGAAATCCTCTAGCCAAAATATATTTTGATTAATAAAATAATTAAAAGCAGTTTGTGATAACAGGATGGTAAACAGCCCTTTTTGTGTGAAAAGATGTACATTCACGCAATTTACTTCTTGCCCCTTTATAAAAACACAATAGATGTTCCTCTGACAGCCATCTTACTTGACAAGAATGGTTTATAGAGATGAACAATGCCCAGCCCTCCCTGCTTTATATTATACAATATACAATTACACATATTGTAAATGTACCAGCCCCCAAAGGGCGAAATGCAGAGTCATTTTCTTTCACTCCATTCACTTATCACCTCGGATATATTTATACTGCTGTTCAAGATGTGATTGTTGGCTGGCTGGGCATGCATTCCAGCTTTAATCAGACTAGCTAGCATGGCTAAAAATATCAAAGAAGACATGGCAGGATTGTGAGTGTGCATGTACCCACAGTTTTTATAGACCTTGGACAGCCCAGGCTGAAGCCTGTGCTACCATGTCTTCAGTGCTATTTTTAGTTGTGCTAGGTAGAATAATTTAGCATGAATAAGACTATGTGGGCTGCCATCATACTTCCAACTGCAATGCATACGTGTTGTAGTAACACAGACTGTGAGAGTTGGTCTTCAGATTTCCAGAAAATCCATTTGGGACAGAAAAAAATCTTACTTTAAGATTCAATTCCAAACATAATAGATAGATAAGTTTGCTACATGAATCAGTCAGTATTGTCAGAGTACTTTTTCTCTTGTGGTTAATGCTATTCCATAAAATTGTCAGCATAAACTCCTTTTTTATGTTTTATCCCATTGCCTTTCAGCTTGCTGGGCTCACCATTTCTGGAACTCCATGTTTAATATTTGATATCAAAATGAATTACACGATTGCTTTAATTTTACTGCTTGTGAAGATCAGATAATTGGTTTTCAGTCTGTCTTCATATTTTCATACTTGATGAATTTATTTTTCCATTACCACTCCTCATATCCTATTACACCATTCACTAATATTTAGAAGAGGCTTTCTTTTCTTCCACCAGTAAGCCAGTAATAGCCTAGCAACCACCAAGTGTGTTATGAAGGAAGTTCTATTTTATCTACATTGAACAGATAATTCTCCTTACCACCACACTGCCTCAGAAAAGAGAGAGATTGCTTGAAAAAGCCATCCTCAGTTGTTTAATATGACTTTGTCCAATTGAAAAATTTCCATTCCACGAAATAAATTGAGTGACAAAGAGCAGATTTTGTTTGAAAGGTTTCCCAATTACCTGATAAAATGCATGAGTTGCCTCCTCCAGATTGACTATAGAAACATGCTACCAAGGCAGAACTACATTATAATTTCTGCTGCTATCAGGGATACTATTTCTCCATCCCCTGACCCAAACCTTGTGTATGCCATGATGTCTGAAAATAGCCTGTATTACATGCTCACCACGAGATAGACCCCAGTAAAACCATCATTTAAAACCTCTAAACTGGACATAAAAATCAGTGCAAAGGGTGACTCCTTAGGTTATTTTTTCTCTGAATATTAATTTCAGGCTCCATTCTGTAGAAGATTGGAATTGAACAGGCTAATGAATGCCATGTTCTGAGTGCCATCTTGACAGGCACAGTGGGGCTCATCTCACCACACTGGTGCATTCTGCTGGCTGTCTTGGGGATTAGCTCTGCCCATCAGTAGGCCACATCCTAATGGTGCCTCACCTGCTGTTTCTTCTGCTTCCGGACCCACATCACTCTAATGACCATAGGACCGTGTTCATGACACAGCTCTTGAGCTGAGTTGCAATCTATGCTCTCCCCTTCCAGCAGTGAGTGCTGTAGTCCAATTATCTTGCAACTTCCTCAGTAGTGACTGCAGCCAATTGTCTGGCCACTTACCTGTGGCCACAGCACCCTCTTTGGCCTTGCCTCAGGGCCTCAGCCTGCCAATCCTAGCAACCAGCCAGGATTTCTCTCTAGCTACCCTAGTCCCTGCTAGCAGTACTGCTCTGTCCAGGGTGCTAGGTTCTTTCTGCCTGTCAGGCACCCAGATCTCTCTCCTTAAGCTCCAGGGAGTAACTGATCCCATTCTCCCTGTAAGTCTTTTTATATGGGCCAGCTAGGCCCCAACTGACTATCCCTCACAGTGCCTTTCCCATTGGCTGCTTTCCTATTAACCCTTTAGAGGCCAGTGTGAAGTCAATGCCCATCACAGAATGAAAAAGACTGTGAGGTTCTCCAACCCACCAACAGTTTGTATTCGTGACACAATCTGGTATAACTGAAAAAAAGATCATATCATTAGGATTGTGTTTATGGATATACTAGCCTCATTCTATATGTAAAGTACAGTGTTTACTTCCAAGCTATGACAACAATGCCAGTGATATTCTGTGGCTGTTCACTGTCTTTGTCTTACTCACCTGAGCATGGGAATAAAAGGGCATGGGAATAAAATATCCTTACTTAGCCCTTGCTTGGTCTAGATCTTATATTCAGTGTTGAAAGCCAGTCTCTGTTTACTATTCACTGTAAAGAAGAGTGTGGAAAGAGCTAAATGAAAGAGCAGGGTCTTGATTCCAGCTTTCCAACAGATCAGCTTCCCTGGTCAGCAAGGGGGAAAGAAAGCTGCATCTTTTTTAAGGGCTTCATCAATTTCCTTCTGTGCATCCCTGAGCAAGAGACACACAGAGTAGGAGCTGCACAGAGAAGATATAGCTATGATATATTTGGCTGCATAGCATGGTGGTTTATTCAGTGAACTACTGAATTTCAGTATGGGTTCTGACAAACATCTGGCCACTTTGTTTGATAAACTCCAAACTAGTGCTTCGAGACTCACCTTCCTTATGGGGTTTCACAGCTCAAGTTCCAGTCCAAGCAGGAACATCTTTAGCCCTGTAGCACGAGACCGAATCAGCTGACCTGAGCTCTGAGGCTCACAGTTGCAATTTTTTTATTTTTCAGTTTTAACAGTATTTCTTTGGGCTTGCAATCAGCCTGGTGTCACTGATGAATTTGCACCATTGACCATTACTTTGCACCACTATAAAAAGCAACTTCACTCTATTTTCAGTAATACAAAAGCAATTAGATATACATGAAGAACAGTATGGCAACATATATTTCCACCAAATTGATGGTCCCAATTTAATGGGCCAAATCTAAATTATGCTGAGCATTTCCAGACTTGGGGAATAATTTTTTTTGAAGTCCATGGGACTACTCAGGCAACATAGTCCAGTTCAATGTGGCAGAATCAGGCTCTAATTTAGGATGTTCTATAGCACCCATTAACTTAGTTTCTATGCTCAAAGTTGCTAATGTGTGAATCTGGGCAGTTCATGGAGGGTCAGCCTATTTCTACATAGAGAACTAAATAGTCAAGGTTGCAAGTTTGTAGTTAGAGACCAATTGCACCTTCCACTGACGTAAATCTGTGAAGCTCTATTGAAGTCATCTGAGGCAGTGTTTGACATTTTCTTTTCAATATCAGGCTTGTACCCTTGCAACATCATGGTTGCTTAATGGAAGAAGAAAACATGTTTGTGCATTGTTTACTGCTTAGCCAGCAGCAGTTTTGTGCCATCTAGTGGGTAAGTGATAGAATATACAAGTGATATATTCAAAACAGAATACAAATATATCTATCATAGGGCCACCTAGCTCCTCATCACTTTGCTCTTTAGAAAAGTGGCTGAATAGCTAATGTAAATCCTTAATTATTTACCGTTTTGAAAAGTCTGGCAGTTATACCAAAATATATACAGTGGGCAGACTTGGGGGCAGGGGGAGAGAGACAGAGACAGACAGACACTATGGCAGAGTGCAGTCTTTGGAGCTCTCCTCTGTGATACTGCAGCATGTCATCTTCAGCTCTCTTGTAGTTCTCCTATTTTCCACATAACTTGTTTGCATACGAAAGTAGTTCAAGTACTGGCCTAAACCCTGGCCTAAACCTTCCTGGCCTAAACTCTTCCCCTAGTTAGGAGTTTCCACAGCCATCCTTTGTGGGGTGAAGGAATTTTCCTTCTGGGGTGGTGCTATAAGTCCAGCCAACTTTCCCAACAAACCAGTAACCAAGTTCCAGACCTGTTTCACAGAGCTCCTTTTCTGTCCTCTTACAGCCGAATGTCTTATGCTGGCAGAATTTGAGAGAATCTATAGATATAATCCATAATCGCAAAACCAGTGTGGCTGACCGTATGTAGACTCCCCAGCAATACATAAGAACATAAGGGGCAGCTAATAGGGAGTTTTGTGAGGGAGTTCTCCAGGTGAAGGACGAGTGATTACAGGACCCTTGTGGTAAGTGGCTGTCTTTAGTGTGTTTGTTTGTGTTTGGGGGTTACTTGCTGGTTGCCTGAAAGAAACTATGTGCTGAGCTTGTGTCTGTCTGTTTGTTTGTTTGTTTGGAGTTTCAAGTGCTGAACTGTTTGTTTCAAGAACTGTGGCCGGCAGTTGGAAGCTGTGAACTTCTTAACGAGAAATTTAGAACCCTCTGTTCATTGGTCATGCCATATGTCAGATCCCACCACTGAGTAGAAAGGTTTCAATCTTCCCTGGAGACTGTGGTATGTTCTAAACTGGCTTAGGACTGGTCAGGGCAGGTGTAGTTATCTACTGCATAAGTTAAATTTGTTGCCATCTCCACTTTGTAATTGTGGCAGTCCACAAACTATGCATCAAATTGTTGCAGAATGCCCAACACAAAAATTTATTGGCTCATTGGAGGATATCCACAATTTAACCAGTGATGCTGTTCACTGGCTGGAGAGTTTGGACATCCAACGTTGACGAAGAAATACAGCGTTGAACACGACATTCGAAAGAAGGTTGGTCAAGCCTTAGCCAGGGGGTGGAGCTATCAGAAAGGCCAGGGCTTTATAAAACCCATGAATAAGTGACCAAGGAGCTTTGCGAACAGGAGCAGCTAACAGGGAGTTTCATGAGGAAGTTAGAAGGGTTGCCATTCTTTAAAACTTAGAGATTAGAGAGGCTATAAAAATAAAAAACTAAATAATAGTGGGGGATTTCCACTATCCCCATATTGACTGGGTACACGTCACCTCAGGATGGGATACAAAGATAAAATTACTTGATACTTCAAATTACTATTCTTGGACCAGCTGATTCTGGAACCCACAAGGGGAAAGACTATTCTTCATTTAGTCCTAAGTGGAATGCAGGATCTGCTTCAAGAGCTAAATATAACTGAACCGCTTGGAAATAGTGACCATAATGTAATAAAATTTAACAGCCCTGTAGTGTGAAAAACACCTCAGCAGCCCAACATTGTGGCATTTAATTTCAGAAAGGTGAACTACACAAAAATGAGGAGGTTAGTTAAAAAGAAATTAAAAGGTACAGTGACAAAAGTAAAATCTCTGCAAGCTGCATGAAAACTTTTCAAAGACACTATAGTCGAGGCCCAACTTAAATGTATACCCCAAATTAAAAAAAACACAGTAAGAGAACCAAAAAAGTGCCACCATAGCTTAACAATCAAGTAAAAAAAGCAGACTCAGATAAAAAGACATCTTTTAAAAAGTGGAAGTCAAATCGTAGTGAGGAAAATAGAAAGGAGCATAAACTTTGTCAAATTAAGTGTAAAAATATAATAAGAAAAGCCAAATAGGAGTTTGAGGAACAGCTAGCCAAAAACTCAAAAAGTAATAGCGAAATGTTTTTTAAGTACATCAGAAGCAGGAAGCAGCTAAACTGCCATTGGGGCCTTGGACAATCGAGATGCTAAATGAGCACTCAAAGATAATTAAGTCATAGCGGACAAGCTAAATGAATTCTTTGCTTCAGTCTTCATTGCTGAGGATACTGGGGAGATTCCCAAACCTGAGCCATTCTTTTTGGGTGACAAATCTGAGGAATTGTCCCCAATTTAGGTGTCATTAGAGGCAGTTTTGGAACAAATTGATAAACTTAACAGTAACAAGTCACCAGGACGAGATGGCATTGACCCAAGAGTTTTGAAAGAACTCAAGTGGGAAATTGCGTAACTGTTAACTGTGGATTTTAACCTATTGTTTAAACCAGCTTCCGTACCTAATGATTGGAAGATAGCTAACGTGATGCCAATATTTAAAAAGGGCTCTAGAGGTAATCCTTGCAATTACAGACCAATAAGTTTAACGTCAGTATTTGGCAAATTAGTTGAAACTATAGTAAAGAATAAAATTGTCAGACACATAGATGAACATAATTTGCCGGGGGAAAGTCAACATGTTTTCTATAAAGGAAATCATGCCTTACTAATTTGCTAGAGTTCTTTGAGGGGGTCAACAAACATATGGACAAAGGGAATCCAGAGGATATAGTATACTTAGATTTCCAGAAAGCCTTTTACAAGATCCCTCACCAAAGTCTCTTAAGTAAAGTAAGTTGTCATGGGATAAGAGGGAAGGTCTTTTCAGTGATTGATAACTGGTTAAAAGACAGGAAACACAGGATAGGAATAAATGCTAAGTTTTCTGAATGGAAAGAGGTAACTAGTGGGGTCCCCCAAGAGTCTATCCTGGGACCAATCCTATTCAATTTATTTATAAATGATCTAGAACAGTGTTTCTGGAAGTGCTGCATGGAATCATTTTGAGAAACACGTTAACTGGCTGCCCTATTTTGTTTATTTACCAGCGCCGCAGCCATGGAGCCTCGCAGCTCCCATTGGCTCTGCTTCTCCTTTGCAGCCAAGAGGAGCCTCAGGAAGCAAAATCCACTAACCCTGGAACATGAGAAGAGTAAATATGACCTGAGGCCTTGAATCTCAGTCCTCCCTGCCCCTCCCCTCACTATGGGGCTGGAGCGCCAGGGGAGTGAGGTGTTTTAGGTGGGGGTCACATCAATGAGGGTTGGGGGGTTTTGGAGGTTTTTTGTTGTTGTTTTGCTTCTCACTTGTTTGTTCCCTGACTGATTTTTCTGTGTCTCTTGACCCAAAAGAGGTTCCCTCCCTCCTGTCATAAATCAAGACAATGTTGAAACCTTCTGTATTGGACATAATATTTTACTTTATTTACAAGTGAAGCCTGGCCAACAAGCTCCCAGTTGGGGTCCAGCCCCCATCTAGCTGCAGCATTATAACACTCCTGCACCCCTGCACACACCAACACTGAGTCCATCATACACCTGGCTCCCCTGTCCTGAGCCCCTCATATCCCCACATCCCCAGACTCCTGCACCCTCACATCCCCCAGTCCCCTGTCATAACACTCCTGCACCCTCACACACCCCAACCTTCTGCCCTGAGTCCATCATACACCCAATCTCCTGCCCTGAGCCCCTAGTACTCGCCAACCCAGTCTCCTGCATCCCCACATCACCAGCCCCGTGTCATAAGATTGACAGAAGACAGCCCTGATTGCATGAATGAAGTTGGATTTGACCAGCTATGATGTAAACTTCAAAGAACTGTGCAGAAAGCTGCTGCAGCAGAAGTTCCATTAAATAGTCTGTTAGTACAATGTTTCATTTATGCTATTATTAATCATGATGTCAATTATCAATAATATTATGTTGTATATTTTCAGTCATGCAAATGGGCATTCTTATATGGCTCTTTGTTGACCACTTGTTCTGAATTTTGATGTAGTTTGGCTCTTTGGTTTGAAAAGGTTGCTGATCCCTGCCTTAAGGGAACAAATCACCATGTTAAGTTACAACTATATTTAAAGAACTTTACTAATGTTGCAAAGTCAAGCACTCAGAACATTTCAGTAGAATCAAGATACCTCTCTATTCTCCTCTTTTCCATCACGTTGGAGGATTTAGGCCTCTGTGGCAGAGGCAGGATAGCATTTAGTTCTTCAGGACAATAATCAGTTACCAGAGCCATGAGACAATCCCCCTCACTTCCTGCAAGCCCTGCCTTATTCACCTCACATAATACATGTCTTCCCATCTCTGTAACAAAGCAAGGGGTCTCGCACACAACAACTTCCTTCACTACACAACCCCAATTCATCCCTTGAGCAGGTCCATCTCCTTCACCGAATAAGGAACGGGTTCTTGCCAGAGGCAATTGGTGAAGCTGGGCAAGGGGACCACCAGCCACATGGGACAACCTCCCTATGCCCTAAGTCCTATCACTCACAGCCTCTGCTCCCCCTTTCCCACCCCTGCTCCACTGTCACTGCCTCTTCGCCACACTTTTTCCACCCTTGTCCTGCCTCTTTCTCCCTTCCCTAAGAGATGCGGCCATGGGGAATAGCAGGGTCCAGCCCCCGCCCCCTCATTCAGCAGCAGCAGCAGCAGCAGGGAAAGTGGAGCAAGGCAGCAAGTGAATGCAGGGTGGCCCTCCCCCCCCCCCAGTAGGCTCTGCACTGGATTCCTTGCCCCTCCTGCCCATGGTGTTTGGGGGGGCATATGTGCCCTTCATGCACCCCACATGTTGCCTACAGTTCCTGTGGAAAACACTGGCAAGATTTTCCGGAAATGCTTTTAACGGAAAAGTTTTCCGTTAAAAGCATTTTTGGGAAAGAGCATCTAGATTGGCATGGACGCTTTTCCGCAAAAGCACTTTTTGCGGAAAAGCGTCCGTGCCAATCTAGACGCGCTTTTGCGCAAAATAGCCCCGATCGCCATTTTAGCCATTGGGGCTTTTTTGCGCAAAACAGTACAGTGCTGTCTACACTGGCCCTCTTGCGGAAATGATTTGCGCAAGAGGGCTTTTGCCCGAACGGGAGCAGCACAGTTTTTCCGCAAGAACACTGATGATCTTACATGAGATCGTCAGTGTTCTTGCGGAAATTCAAGCGGCCAGTGTAGACAGCTGGCAAGTTTTTCCGCAAAAGCAGATGATTTTGCGGAAAAACTTGCCAGTCTAGTCGCAGCCAGTATGTAATCAAGTAACTGAAGACCACATCACAACGTACACACAAAAAGTTGTCTCCCCTTGGTCAGCCTTTTGTTCCCTTTGCATTTGAAGCAGAGGGCTTCTTTCTCCATTCTGCCTGGGCATCAGCAGGCAGTGGTGTTGAGAGCACAGGAAAGACCGGCTCCCTGATGTCAATTTTAGTGCAGAGCCTGGAGTAGTTATTACAATGAGGCTATGTCTAGACTGGCATGATTTTGCGGAAATACTTTTAACGGAAAAAGTTTTTCTGTTAAAAGTATTTCTGCAAAAGAACGTCCAGATTTGCAAGGATGCTTTTGCGCAAAAGCATCCGTGGCAATCTAGACTCGCTTTTGTGCAAGAAAGCTCCGATGGCCATTTTAGCCATCAGGCTTTCTTGCACCAAAAATTTAGGTGCCTGTCTACACTGGCTCTCTTGCGCAAGTATTCTTGCGCAAGAGGGCTTATCCCTGAGCGGGAGCATGAAAATATTTGCACAAGAAGCACTGATTTTATACATTACAAAGTCAGTGCTTTTGCGCAAATTCAAGCGGCCAGTGTAGACAGCTGGCAAGTTTTTGCGCAAAATCTTTCCAGTCTAGATGCACCCTAACAGTGCTCCAACCCTCTCATCCCATAACCTTGGGTCTGGAGCAAGCTCACTTCCTTGGCAATCTGGTCAACAACAGGACCTGTGCATAGAAATGAGGGAGATTTTAGCTGATTTCTTCAGTATCTACTGAGCCTCTGTGCACTGCAACTTTTCAAAGACTTATTACTTGGCCACAGTTGTATGGATAGCACATTTCCCAGGGATGGCAAAAGGGTACGTCCCTGAGACAAACACTGCTCCTTGGAAAATAACTGCCTTGTGCAAAGTAGAAAAACACTTGTTCCTCTTTTTTTTTTTTGTAAAGCAACCACCAGAATTTTTAACATGGCAAATAATTGTAATTTTCAATAGCCTCATTCTCAGAAGTGCTGAATAATTTGGTCTGACAGTCCTCCCTCCCCCAAAAAATCAGCCTGAGGGTAGGTACTCAGCATGGGAAATTTCAGCCAAGTTGATTAGATTTTTGCAAAGATAAAAGCAACAGTAAAAAGGGTCTTATAATAGTAATGTTGGACAGCTGAAGCAGAGCTCTCTATCGCTGGAGAACTTGTCTATTTCATTAACAGATATTAGTCCAATAAACAAGATTGCCTCACCCAGCTTGTTACTTTAATAATACACAGTCAGGGGGAAAAATGCCAATAAGGCTGAGATTGCCTATTAGTAATTTAAGGGTTGTGATTAAGAAAAAAATTAAACAAAACCCCCATCATTAAAAAGCCTAGAAATTCAAGAGTTAAGGACAAACCTGAATACCCTTAGATCTCTGTGCCCATAAATAGGTTTGACTAACCCTGACGCCTGAGCTGAAATACAGAGGCCAGGATGCCAAGGTTTCCTGTGTGCACAGTCCCACAGGGTACAATCTGGCCCATGGTTTGGGTTACAAATTTGGGTCAGTCCTATTCCTCATACTCACACCCTTTTATGGCCATGTGCATTGATAGCCAGAGCCCACTCCTCAAAGACTGTTACTCTGCCTGGGAAAATGTTTGACTACATTCTTGTGAGTATTTTTGTTGTTGTTATTTTAAATAAATGGAGTTCATGTTCTTAAGCAGTAAGCAGTACAGCCAATCCCAAAAGTTAAAAAGTCATGCACAGATCCCTGAAATTCATCAGCCTGGCCACAAAACCATGGGATTTAAAAAATATTATATTTTGTATTTTAGTTTGACCATTGATCTCCCCCTCCTTCTCCATTTATGTGTATGTATGAATTGGCATTGCCAACATGCCCAAATTTATTAAACTGATTTTGATCCCTGCTGCAAGAGGTTTTGCCTCCACATCTGCTTCCTCCAACTCCCCATCAGTTCTCACCCACCACATCTGCCCCTTCCTGCCATTACTCCCTTCCCCTCTTCAAATTTGCTTACCCAGACTCATTTTTGCAGCTCTCAGGTTCTTCACCTGCCCACCTCTCCCAGCGTGGGGGAGAGAAACACCATTTTCACTCTCCTCAGGCTGAGTGTTACTGAGCAACATTCACAGCTGCTGATTTCCAGTAGCTCTTCTGAATTCTAAGCTCAGTTTAGGGCTGAATTTATTGAGGCTTGGGGTGGTCAGGTGACGGTCTTCCCACAACTATGGCTTAATGGTACTTGGGCTACATCTTCACTGCAGAGTTAATCTAGGTGACTGGGACCAGAGGATAAGTACCTGGATTAGCCGAGCTTGGGTGTGAATAGCCACATTACAAATCTATCTCAGTGTCTCCCATGCTGCATTCACTTGTCTGTATCACTAGAACATCTGGAAGGTACAACCCATGCTTCTTAGTGCTTCATGATTCTTCCCAGTGAATAGTGGGCAAACTCATCTGTCCTTTGGGCATATAGCAATGTGTGTGTGTGTGGGGGGGGGGGCATTATTATCATGGGAATGCTCTGGAGAACTACTCACACTTAAGGTATGTCTAGACTACATGCCTCTGGCAACAGAGTCATGTAGATTAGGCTACCTGGCATAGGCAAAGAAGCGGGGATTTAAATAATCCCCGCTTCATTAAAATAAACATGGCCGCCACGCTATGCCGACGATCAGCTGATCCGGCACAGCACGGTAGTCTAGACGTGGATCGGTCGGCTGGGGAAACCTTTGCCAACCGATCCTGTAAGCCTCGTTTCAGAGTTCCCTTAGAGTGGTTTACTCTGTTGTCCTCACTATAAAGTGGGTGGGTTACCAATACCAACTAGTGTGAATGCAAAACTGGGACTTTAGCTTATGCCCCAGGTAGCCCAGGAGTAAAACACCAACACCCTAGGCCAGAGGGAGCGGAGCTGTGCTAAGGCCAACAGACAAGTTAATTCTTTAAAGAAGACATACTCTTAGAGCACATAGCTCTAGGGACATAACCAGCAGATCTTAAAGTAGAAGTAGTACTAGCCTATATCCATTTTTTGTGAATCTCCACCTTGAGAATCTTGTGACCAACTCTTGCCTCAACATAATTAAAAACATAATTCAAAGCTACACTTCTCCATGCGCATGAGACTCCACATATCCCCATTCAGTTCTGTACTATGCAGTTTTGTCTGTCATGAACTATTGTTACTTTTCCAGTGCAACACTGGGGTGAAACAAGAGATTGCGGGTTTAGCTAGAGAAATGAATCTTGAACATTCAAAATACTAGTTGTGAAAAATAAACATAAGTCCCCCTCTCTTCATCTTTCATGTTTGTGATGCCATTACATCTATTCTAAGAACAATGTTGTGCAGTTACAGGATATGCCCTAGATTCCAATATTGCTCAATCTCCAGTTCATTTTCTCCCTCTCCCCCATCAATTGATCATGTCAAATGATAACTTTCAAATGGCTCCCAACAGGCACTGAAATTTGGCTCAGCTCATGGAGGTGAGTTTGGTGGGGATGAGTAAGTTAATACTATTGCTACCTTTATTGTTCAAAATGAATAACAAAGGATATTAGAGACACAAGGTGGGTGATGTAATAGTTTTATTAGAACATCTGTTGATGAGAGAGAAGTTTTCTCACAAACAGAAGTTGGTTCAGTACAAGACATTATTTCACGCTCCTTGGGTGTCTAGACTACAGGGCTTTTTCAAAAAAAGTGGCCTTTTTTTAAAAAAAAAACTTCCCCTGCGTCTAGACTGCTGTAAATCAAAAGAAAGTGGCATTTTTTTCGACAGTGGAAAACCTTGTTTTACAAGGAAGAATGCCTTTTTTCGAAAGTGCTCTTTCAAAAAAAAAAAAAGGCGCTATATAATGCAAACTGTGCTTTTTCGAAAGGGAGAATCCAGACTGCCTGAGTGCTCTCTTTCGAAAAAGCGACTCGCTTTTTCGAAAGTACTGGTTGTAGTAGATGCTCTTTTTCGAAAGAGGCTTGTAGTCTAGCCATAGTCCTGGTGTCTCTTTTACTATGGGGCCATCGTAGCTCCATCTTTCAGCCTCTCTCCATCTTTTATTTTCATTGGTTTTCAAGGTTGAAGGTTTTCATTTTTGAAGCATAATGATCAAGTCTTGGCTTTCCTAGTATTGCTTGAGAACTTTTGGGAGCCAGCTCATCCCCCTGTGAAAGGATGGCCAGTCTTTAACAAAAATATCTTATCAGGCATTAGGGCAAAATAAATAATAATACATAGCTCTTGTATAGATCTCAAAGTACTTCATAAAGGAGGAGCCCATTTTACAGATTGGGAAAGTGAGATATAATAATTTGCCCAAAGTTACCCAGAAAGCCAATAGCAGAGCTGGTAATAAAACCCAGCTAGCCTAAGTTCTAGTCCATAATTATGTTCCTGCCAAATTCATGACCTTAAAAAAATGCACTGCCGACAGTGAAATCTGGTCTCCTCCCATGAAATGTGTGTGTGTGTGTGTGCGCGCATGCGCACACTTTTACTATGATTTCACAGGGGAGACCAGAGTTTCTCAAACAGGGGTCTCGACTCAAAAGAAAGCTGGAGGGGTGTTGCAAGGTTATTTTACGGGGGATATAGTATTGACATCTTTCATAGTTGAGGGTCCACAGAGCAGTGGCACCCATCTCTGCAGGCAGTTCCCTGCCATCAGAGTGAAGAAGTAAGGGTGGCATAATACGGAATTGCCTTTCTTACTACTGAACTGCTGCCTTAGGAGCTGTGGCTGGGGGGTGGTGGCAGTGCAGAAGTAAGAGTGGCAACACCATACCATGGCATCCTTACTCCTGAGCTGGTGCTGATGGTGGCTCTACCTTCTGAGCTGAGCTCCTGGGCAGTAACCACCACTTTTGAGCTGCCCAGCTCTGAAGGCAGCCACAGGGCAGGTTAGCAGTACTACAACCCCCACCCAATAACCTTGCAATCCTTCCCCAACTCCTTTTTGGGGTGAGAACCCCTACAATTACATCACCATGACATTTCAGATTTAAATAGCTGAAATTGTGAAATTTACAATTTATAAAATCCTAAAGTGAAATTGACCAGAATGGACTGTAACTTTGGTGGGCTTTAATCATAATTAATTTTTTAAAAAACCCTAAAAGACCCCACAAGTTTTAAATGGCCTAAATAAGCTTGTCTCCACCTTGCAATTACTCTGCTGACAGTTTTTTTAATTAATTTACAATCCCACTAACTTCTCTAGTTACCTATAGAGATCCAGGTACGTGTGATGTGAATTAAGATCTCCAAAGTTACCCACAGAGTTCTAGATAGATGTGATCAGCATTTCAAATGTAAAAAATAAGAAAGGGGGGAAATACTTTAAAAAGACCAAACCCAATTAATCATATATATTTGAAGACATCTTTATCAGCAAGGCTATGTTCTGAACTGGACATAATGCATCAGCGTATATAGAAAGAATGATCTTCATTGTGCAAAAAAGCAACACAAAATTCGTCCACTGGGCAGTTGTACTAGCACAAGAAAAAGGACTAGACACTTATAAAAAATAAAACTTGAGAATCTAAGAAAAGTTTTGGAAAGAAATAATAAATTGCAGAAGCCAGGATTTTTATGCACTTGGTTTTCTGCTGTCCCTGTCCATGTTTCCCCAAACAGCTTAGAAAAAACAAACACAGCTAAAAGCTTCTAAACATTGAAATTCAGTTAAGCAAAACTGAGTCAGTTTCAGGGTTAATCACTAGCAATCTGAAAGTAAATAATATTCTCTTATTAAATACCATTCCCTGGTAGCATTTACCAGAAAAGTCTCAATTTGATCATAGACAAAAATCTTGTCAACATTTGTTTGAGTTTAGTTCATGGTTTATTAGCACTCCTTTATGTAATGTGAAAGCATTCAGATCTTCTCACCTAATAATGGTATATTCTGTGGAAAGTAGGTAAACAACTTAACATGAATAACTGTGACAATCTGTTCTGATCTTTTGCATATCTCATGCCATAGAATTTCACCCTGTAAATCCTGCATCAATTTGTGGTTGAATAAGAGCATTATTCAGACAAGGTTGAATAGATTGGCTTAAACCATATCATTAGAGTCCCTCCCCGCCCAAGGAATTCTTATAACTAAATAACATTCAGATCTCATATCCTGTAGACACAGTCACTTCAGGTGATTTGTCAATATTTATTTAATGATTCTGCAGGTCAACTGACATTTCCCAATGGGCTAATTTCACTGCATATTTTAGAATGTGTCCCCCTTATGTTCTTTTTTTGGCTACACAATCTAGTTCTATTTATGGTATCCTGACTCTTATCAAGATTCTGTACCTGATGTATAAGAAAGGAAAGGCAAGCAGACAGAGTAAAACAAAAAAGACCAGAAGTAAATCAAAAAATAAACTCTGATAAAAGCTCTCCTCCCATAAGAGATTAAAATCTTAACCAACACCACATTAAGAAAAAAATCAATATTTTATGGACTAGAAAAAACAGAGAATTATATACTTTTAGTTAGTTATCCAGTTTGGCAATGGCTTATTTTCCTGTAGTGTACTTTTCTTTTTATGTCTTCTAAATGTAATTACCACTTTCACTGAAATAGGGGAATGAGATCTTAATGCAACTATAGTCAATTAAAAGACTACTATTAACTGCAACAGTCTTTGTATCAGCACCTAAAAAGATACTTGTGCTCCTGAGTAAGGTGTGCTTTAAAACAGGAGTGTGGTAAATGGTATGAAATCTGCCCTATAGTATTTAATTGCACCATTCTCAATGGCCTAGTATAATGATAGTTTAATTACATGAAAGCATAGAACAACAAAGGTAAGAAGCATTTGTAACATGAACTGAGATGGCCTTTAATATAGACACTTTAATTTTAAAAGCTCAGTAAGCAGATGAAATCCTCGCAAAGTGACATAAATGAGATTTAGGAACAAAGCTATATTGTTCTATTGATTGTAATGAAAATATATCGTTAAAATAATTGCTGTAATGATGATAAATGTACATGACTCTTAACAAAATGCTGGTTTTTCTATAGCATTGACAGTTTTAATAGAGACAAGAAACACATGTAAGAAAAGGTATTAGACAACAGTTCAAAGAGGAAAGACCAAGAAGAAACTATTCATGGTGAGAAGGACAAATGAATTTCTGGAAAATTGGTTTTCAGAAGGTGAGAGGTTATATGGCAGACAGGAAGGTGAATCTCAGGCCATGTGTATACAAGGTAAAAATGTGTATGTTTAGTATATACTGAAAAAGGCAGTGGCAGTTTTATAACATGTTAGCTGGTTGAGGGAAACTATACACAAGTACTGTGTTTGATTGATGGAGAGTATTGATGCCAGTGGCAGACTAAAGTGTGGTTTTATTTATTTGTATTCTGAAAAGATGACATAGCAAAGAAAAAATATTCATAGAAAACTAGCTCATTTTGGTAAAGGGACTGTAGTCCAGCTCTGCAAATTGCTAGTTTTGCAACCTATTTTTGTTTGTTAAGAAAGGATCAGCTTTGATGCTTCAGAACATAACTACTCTGTGGAAGGCTGGGCTGGGCTTATGGGCAAGCAACTCCAATCTTAGGGGCACCAGACTCAAGGTGCCATTTTTGTTGTTCATAACCAAAAGGGTAGCAGAATGTTTGAAGTAAAATGTTTCAGATATTCTATATGTGGATTCATTTTCAGTAACCTCCTACTATGTTGTGGAGCTTTATAGAATCTCTTAGAACCTTTTAATTTTTCTGAAAAATAGATTTTCCTGGAACCAATGTTCTCAGCCAAGGTTTGGATAAATGAAGCACCACAACAAGACATGGAGGAAAGGGGCTGTATGACCTTAGTAAGCTGCCAGCAGACAAGAAAAGAATAAGTGTGTAGATTTCACCAGATGGTGGCACATGGGAAATGTTTGGATGCCATTGATAAAGACCCCTTATGTCAAATTGGACAACATGTCATGTTTTAGCACATGGGAAGCACTCTTCCCTCCAGGTTCTCCAGTTCATTCAGGGTGCAGAGCTGAAGGACACTTTTCCTAGTGCACGGATAGCTTTGAGGATTCTGCTTACATGCCGCATGGTGAGTGCGGCCTTTTGAAATGTATCTTTAAAATGTACCTTTGATTGGTGAGAAAAGCAAACTTTGGAACTAGAGAACTAGGGTTAACATTCTAAGGCTGTCACCTACTTAAAACTTTACAATGTAGATGCACAATTCAATTTTATTTGATATCAGCACATTTCAGATTTCTATAAGCTTACAGGAAACAATTTTTTTATTTTCTTTTACATGACATGAAAAAAATACAGATTCACAGCATGCAAATTTATCATATAAAGCCGGCTTAAATGACACATGCAAATTGTGTATCAAAGTCATGAAATGGGCTATAAATGGTCTGGGTGACATTTGATCTATGGCTCATCCTGGTGGTAAGTGTTAGTAAGAAACTTACAAGAATAGCAACATATATCATACTTGTGCATTATGCATTTTCTTCCATTTTCATTTGGAGCAGCTCGTGCTGGCCACTGTTGAAAACTAGATACTAGGTTAGATGGGTCCATTGATCAGATACTATCTGGCAATTCCTCTTTTCCTTCATCATAATGCATGAAAAATTTAAAGAATTTTTTTCTCCCATATAATTCAACTTTTTTTCTCCCATATATAGTGCTTAGTAATGTAGAGATTTTTGTTGCTACAAGCAAATATGAAGTGGAAAAAATGAAAATGGATTTTTTACAGTCACCTTTTCCAAAAATAATCTGTGAACATGCACCTGTAATTTTGGACCCATAATTAATTGCTTGGCTAAGTCCCACATTTTTGCAAACTGCTTAGTTAACATCCAGTATAACGAGAATCAGAAAACTGGAAAAAAGCAAGTGAGTTGCTGATAAAGTGTAGAACACTGTAAGGGGATTCTGATTTCATGTACAATTTGAAACAAGCATTAAACCGGCTTTTAATTGTGTAGTTGGTGGTGCAAATTATGGAGGAGATGGCCTTCTGTCTCCTCCTGGCCATGGAGTGGATTCTCGTCTCCTTGTATTAGTGGGTATCCATTTCTGTTATTCCTTTCTGTTTGCAAGGCAGAGAAGTAGTCCCCTCTCCCCCCGCACTCTTCCCTCTGGAATGGTGAAAGTCATACAGACTCTTTCCCTTTCTATACTACCCTCCTACCCCCCCAGCTCCTGTACATAGCAGAATGACTACTTTGGCAGCAGCCTCCTTTGTCTGTCCAGCAGTCTTGAGGTTCAGAGCGCAGAGGGGCATTGTTCAGATTAAATATTGTGACCCAATGGGGATGCATTTCTCTACTGTCACCACCACTTTACACCTCAATGTCTGGATCAATAGAGTACTGGTATAATTTATATTCATTAAGGTCACCTATTATGTCTTCCCAATAAAGATTTTTCATAGTAATTTTTGGATTATGTAATATGAAACCCTAAAGCTCCCAACGGCAGAGTGCACTGTTTTACAAGGACGAACATACTGTATTTCCATTAAAATATATGCAGACATTTCTTTTGAAATGTTTTCTTAACCAGAACTGCGTAAAACTCTTGTTACAAGACACAAGGCATGCATGCGGCAGCTGAGCACTGTGATAGAATTGAACTGCTGTTGGAGAGTGACTTGAATGACTAAATAACTCTTAGGGCCTTTAGATGAATTTCTGACTGCAGGCTAATGAAGTACTTGGTTACAGCATGAGAGAATAATGAGTGTGTCTCTAACTATACAGCAGAGCCACATTCACGACAGAGAATGTCGTCCTGCTGTGTGAGAAATCCTTGGCCCACCAGCGAAATGGAACATTTTACACAGTTAAAACAGTCACTGTGCCACTGGCGTGCTTCAAATGAGATATATTTGGCATCTCCAAGAGCTGAAAAAGAAATTAGGAAAAGGGGAATTCAATACATTTCAGAAGAGATCTGAAATTCAATAGCCTGTTTTTGAATATATCATGTTGTCTTCTTTCACACTGAAATCTACAGGCATCCTGCAGTTTGAAATATCCTGTAAAAATAGATTTGCCCAACATATGCAAGGTAGGTGCTAAAAATGAAAGACGAGGACAATATTTGCAACAAAGTTCCGAACTGTGAGATACCTGCCTGTTTTCATATTCCATTATGATCTCTAAGCATAGATGTGACTCATACACTAAGGCCGGGGTCTCAAATGCCCAGCCCATAGGCTACCCTGGCTGGAGTGAATGCACCATCTGGCCTGGGAGTACTGGTGGGCTGAGGTGGGCAAGGGCATGTTGGAATCATCCCTCAAGCCCTTCCCATTATCACTTGCCCTCTCCACCACAAAGCATCTCAACCCCCAAGGATCACCAGGAGGGCCTGATGCGGCGATAGCAGTCGACTCCCTTGCACAGCCCATAGGGGAAATGGAGTGCAAGGCCAAGTGGAATGCAAGGCCCGGTTGCCAGGGAGAACGTTTGAATGTGTCTGGAGGCAGGGCCATCCTTACAATTTATGAGGCCCTGTGCAACTAAAGCCAACCCTGCATGGCTTCTGCTGGTGGCAGGCTGCGTATTTCATGTATGCCTAGGGATGGTACTGCTTGGAGGGGGGGTAAAGCAGAAGGACAGAGCCCCCTTCTTTCCTCAGGTGGGTGGGGAGAGCACAGTGGCCTTGGTCTGGGCACTTGGCAGGGGAGGAGACACTGGGGTGGTCATGAGTTGTCCTCTTTGGGTCTTGCACCTGGAGGCAGGAATCATCTCTGATAGAAATTATGTGAATTTTTGTGGTTCCAGTGCAAAATAAAGTGAAATTCAGATATTTCAATGGAACATGTCTGAGATTTAGGGATTTTCATAGTCCAGGACTCAAACTGAAAATCACTAGGTTTGAGCTATGTGAAATATAAGGTCCCAGAAAAAGCATACCCTCAGGTAGGTATACTGGTGGATTTTGGAACTCCATATCTTAACACGTGAGTGAAGATTTTGTTAATCTCAAATATTCCTAAATCTGTTACTGCCTCCACCCTGTAATCTTATCACAGTTGATTGCATTTCCCCTAACTTTTTGGATGTATGTATATGAGTAGCATGCTACTGTTATTAGCTGGTTCCATTACACTTCATCATTGGGCTACAGGAGTAGAGGATTCATTACTAATCATCTCAACTAATGGTCTCAGAATAGTCATGGTATGGACCTGACTTTGAATTATAAATCATCTAAGGACACAGGGCCAAATCATAATACAACTATTCCATGAGTGGCTAGATCTCTTGAGATACGTCTACACAGCAACATTATTTTGAAATAACTTAGTCCGTATCCACACAGATGGCAGTTATTTCGAAATACTATCAAGCTGGAGGACTTCTTACTCCGATTCATTGTACGAGGAGTAAGGCAAGTCAGAGGAAGCTCAATTTGCATAATTTATTTCAAGTTATGTTCTGCTGTGTAGACGCACTCTTAATGTGGTAAATGTGCCTTAGCTAAACAGAACAGTTATATCTAATTAAGATACAATTGTACTAGTTTTAGGTCTGAAAAAAACTGATTACAGGAATAATATACAAAATGTTTGTGTTCACAGTAGAGGTAGGATGCTACTGAGGATACATCTAGATTGCACTCTAAAATCAAAATAAGATACGCAATAAGCGCTATGCAAATTTTGAAATAAAGCACTATTTTGAGACATCCCTTATTCCTTGTGGAACTAGGTTTACAGGGATGCTGAAATAGTGCATCTGTTATTTTGAAAATTATTTCAAAATAGTGGCCGTGTTCCTTGGATGTGGGGTAGCTATTTCAGGAGGTATCCCGAAATAGTCTTGACGTACCCTAAGTGTCTCTTTGTGTATCCTTAGGGACGTGAGTCACTCAACTTCACTTTGCAGTTCCTCCATCCAAAAATATACAAGACATTTATATAAACCAAAAGAAAAGTCTTTTCAGCACATGAAAATAATGTAATGCTTAGTAGGTCCTGTAGAATATGTGATTTACATGGTCTAACAAGTTATGTTGCATTTACTATGGACCGAATTCAGATTCTGTCTTCATTTACATAGCTAAGAACAGAATTCGATTCATGGAACTCACTTTCATATGGCTGAGAGCCTACATACTGCCCCTTCAGTGGGGCAAGTTTTATAACAAAGAGCTTTATAGGGAGCATGAAATAGATTTTGTTTTTTTCCTTTTGTGTGATTTGGAGGAAGAATATAGGAGGACACCTTTTGTGTCACCAGACAACATTGACCTTATTTTCAGCTGATGTATATTTCCTGAGCTTACCTGACGATTCCAGTAAGTCCCACCAGCTAGACCAGGGGTAAGCAATAATTTTTGGCTGGGGGCCACTTCAAAATTTTTTGAAGTGGCCCCGGACCACCCTGGAAGTGGCAGGGCTAAAGTGGAAGGGGTGGGGCCAGGATGCTTCTGGGCTTCCCCACCCACAGACCATGATTGGTCTGGGGGTGAGGGAGTCCCTTTGCCCCCCCTTCCCACTAAGCACCCATGCCCCTGGCAGGGTGGAAAGAGGCTTCACAAGCTCTCCCACTCCCCAGGCCAATTAGAGCCTGGGGGCGGGGAAAATGCAAGAAGTTTCCTCTGCCCTGCCAGGAGCACGTAGCACTTTGAAGTGTCACACGCTCCTGGCAAGGCAGGAGGAGACTTCACACGCTCCCTTGCCCCCATGCCCTGATTAGACTGGGAGCGGGAAGAGCGTGCAAAGTTTCCTCCACCCTGCGAGGAGCCCGCGGCACTTCAAAGTGCTGCACACTCCCCCGCAGGGTGGGGGCAGGGCAGAGGAAGTTTTGTGTGCTCCCCCGCCCCCATGGTCTGATTGGCCTGGGGGCGGGGGAGCATGTGAAGCCTCCTCCCGCCCTGCCAGGAGTGCGTTCCTTATAGAGCGAGGGCGGGGCGGAGGAAACTTCACGTACTCCTCCCTCCCCCAGGCCAATCCCTGGGCTTGGGGGTGGGGGAGCATGTGAAGTCTCCTCCTGCCCTGCCAAGAGCGTGAGGAACTTCAAAGTGTTACGTGCTCCTGGCAAGGTGGAGGAAACTTCGTGCACTTCCCCCGCCCCCAGGTCCTAATTGGCCTGGGGGCAGGGGAGCGGCAGGGACTCCACAGGCCAAATCAACCCACTTGGCGGGCTGGATCCAGCCTGGAGAGGCCCTTTTGCCCACCTCTGAGCTAGACACCTGGGAAATGATCATTGACTATTGGGGATATTTGCTACTAGCAGTCACAGGTTAACTACATGCCATTGTAGGCAGTCTCATTATACTGTACCTTACATAAGTTTATCAAGTTCAGGCTTGAAGAGACTTAGGTTTTTTGGCCCCCACTGTTTTGCCACATACTATTCTCCTGAGAAGGCTGTTCCAGAACATTACTCTGGTGGTTAGAAACCTTCACCTAATTTCAAGCCTAAGCATCTTAATGGCCACTTTATTTACATTTGTTCTTGTGTCAACATCGGTGCTGAACTAAAATAACTCCCCCTCTCTCCCCTGGTTTTTCTCCCTCTAATGTATTTATAGAGAGCAGTCAAATCCCCCCTAAGCCTTCCTTTGTTTAGGCTAAACAAATCAAGCATCTTGCGTCTCCTCTCATAAGTAGGGATTTTCTTTCTTTTGATTATCCTAGCAGTCTTCCTCTTGCACCTATTCCAGTTTGAATTAATCTTTCTTAAACATGGGAGACCAGAATTGCATGCAGTATTTCAGATGAGGTCTCACCAGTACCATGTTTAATAGTAACAACACTTTCTTTTCCTCTGGACAGTTACATTTGGTGACAGTCAAGTTTTCATAACCTGCACCATGAACAAAGGACTAGAGCAGCCAGATTTGGGGAGTGTGCTAGGAAGTTTGAGATATGGGTGGTTGGACTCAGGCCTATATGCCGTAGTGTAGACATTGGAGATCCAGGTTGAAACTGACAATTCAACAATTCCTAACCTAGGTTAACCTCAAGCCCTAAGTAAACAAATCCAGAGTTTGTTAACACATGTTCTACTATTGGTGTAGTCATACCCAGAAAGTACTTTTTAAGCAAACTGACTTAAAATTCACAATAAGTGCAGTATTTTAATTGCAAGTGGAATATTTTATGTTAGTTAATACAGTGATTTTGAAACTTTGTTTCTCATTAACCTGTTGAAGAAAATCATAGATGCCTGCAACCCAATATAATTTGACTAGAGTCTGGGCTCCAGGGTGTGGCTGAGGATGAGAGCTTTGGGGTATAGGAAAGGACTCTGGCTTTGTGGGGTGGGGGAGTCAGGGCTGGGACAAGAAGGGCTTACCTTGAACAGCTTCCTGCCAGCAATGCAGCGGGGATGCTAAGGCAGGCTTCCTGCCTCTCCTGCACCACAGCCCATGCTGCTCCAAGAAGCAGCCAGCAGCAGGTTTCCAGCCAAAAGGAGTGTGGAGCTAGTGCTTGGGTTGGGGTCATGTGAGGAGCCCTGTGCATTCTTCCTCTCCCCGCTCCTAGGGTCTGGCACACTCTGCAGTGCCAGGACAGGCATCCCCACTGGTCACCTGATCACCCTGCAGCAGTGAGACCCAGTGCCTGACATTCTATGTCCCAGTACTGGGTTGAGACCTGTAGTTTGAAAACCGCTGAATTTACAGATATTTGAGCTGAATCAGCACTGATAATTTTTTAGTGGCTGATCTACTTTAAATAGCTAGACTCACCAGTAATGGGTTTGTTGCAGGCTGCACACTTCTGTGCATAAAGCTTGTTGAAGCAGTCTAGGCAGTATGGATAATCATCTCTGGAAATAAATCGTTGCCCAGACAGTTGCTGCTTACATCCAGCACACAGAAAGCATTCTTTGTGCCATGGCTGGTCATGGTAGGTCACTCCACCAGTTGTTATCACCTGATGCAGCAACAAAAAGCAAATAAACAAAGGAATGAAAGCATGAATCCATAGCATTCAGCTGCAAAATCAAAATGTTCTCTTATTTGCACAATTCTGATAACATGTGAAGGGTAGTCTAAAGTAGGAATTCCCAAGGTGTACGTGGGTTTTTTTTTTAAATAAATCCTCCTACTTCTTTCCTCTCTGCAGTTTGGATTTTAATCTTGACTGAGTAGGACTGACATGAATATGCAGCTGCATAAATTATTCATGTTGGTTCCATAGCAGATACTGTAACATCTGCACCTCATCATCTTTAGTGTATTTATTCTTACTAAGGATGTTAAGTATTGGGTAATTGATTAATCGAATAGTCGATGCATTTTTGCTTCGATTAGTTGATAGGGCGCCTCCGCCTTTGAAGTATAGGGCTGTTGCTACACTTCAAAGGTGAAAACACTGAAGCTCGGGGTCAGCTGAGGACTCCTCCAATGACCCCAGATTCTGCCCGGCACTGCTGCTTTGAAACACCGCCATGGCGTTTCAAAGCGGCAGTGCCGCATGAAGTCCTTGGTCAGTGGGGGAGTCCCCAGCTGATCCCAGGCTACGCATGACACTACCACTTTGAAATGCCAGGCTCCATGCAGCATTCAAAGCGGCAGCATTGCATGGAGCCCGGGGTCAGTTGGGCTCCCTGCGATGCTGCTGCTTTGAAATGCTGGGCTTCCCACAACATTCAAAGCACCAGTGCTCCGCACAAAGCCCAGGGTCCGTTGGGGACTCCTTAGTTGATCCCAGGCTCCACGCAGCCTTTGAAATGCCACGAGGAGCCTAACGCATTCAAAGTGGCAGCGCTGCATGGAGCAGCTGACCCCGGGCTCCGTGTGACACTGCCACTTTGAAGTACCCCTCTCTTTTCCCCCCCTTGCTGCTTCTATCTGATAGAGGCAGCAAGTGGGGGCGGGAAGTGTCTAGTCGACTAGTCCTTCACATCTCTAATTCTTACAACCCCTTGTGAAGTAGGAAAGAACTGTTATCCCCATTTTACCGATGAGGAACTGATACACTGACACTAAGTGGCTTGTCTAAGTCCACACAAGAAATATGTAAAACCAGGAAATAGAACCCTGGTTCTCTAACTCCCAGGCTAGTACCATAATCACTGGATCATCCCTCCTACTTAGAACATAAACTCTTCAGGACAGGGAATATCTCTAAGAATATGTCTACACTGCAGCTGGAAAGGGTGATTTCTAACCCAAGTAGACAGTAGGGATGTCATAGTGTAGTCAAACACCCAATGAGGCATAGTAGTGCAGCGGCAGGGGAAGCTGCCGTGGAACAGCCTCTGTCCTTGGTGAGCCCAGGCTTACCGTGGATGAAGGCTGCTTTTTGGGATGCCAGCGCATCTCGTGTCTGCGGGGAGCTCAGACCCTCCACAGACAGGGGCTGCTGCTACCCCATGCTGCTGCCTCTAATAGAGGCAGCAGCAATGGGCAGAGGGATGGGATAGGTGGCTCTCCCTTGTACCAGCCTCCCCTCACTGTGTCTGTGTCTATATCAGAGGCAGCAGCACGGAACAGCAAGCAGAAGGCCGCCTGTGTGGGGAGCTGGTTTTTAAATTGGCTCCCCTCATGGACCAGCTCCCAACTGCCACCCTACGCTGCTGCCTCTGATACAGAGGCAGTAGTGCAGAGTCGCAGGGGCCTCCATGCAAGTGGAGCTAGGAGTGCACTGGCTGCCGGCCCAGCCGCCAGGGACTATCGTATAGTTGTGTAACTATAATATTTGATGTGGTTATACATCTATTCAATTACTCGTTAACATCACTAGTAGATAGACTTGAACTAGCTCTGCTCAAGCTGGGTGGCTAAGGATAGCACTGTGGACATTGTGTCTCATGCTAACTGCGCAAGTCCAACCCTGCCTGAGCTCCTGTGGCTAGCCTGAACGCCTGTCCGCACTACTTTTTGTAGCACACTTGCTCAAGCAGAGCTAGGGCAAGTTTATCTACATTGGTTGAGAATCACACTTCTTAGATGCAGTGTAGACATACCCTCATGTACTGTGCTTAAACAATGGGACCACTTCTTGACTCTATGGTGCTACTGTAATACCAATAATTAAGAACAGCAGAAGAAATTAGGCCTCTAAATATGGAAGATGGTAGAATTCTATTAATTACTGGTTCATTTTCAACTTTTCAGCAACTCTTGGGTAACTTTTTAAATGTTTTCAAAAATATTGTATTTTAACTTAGTAAGAAGTAGCCAGGGTATGTCTACACTGCACTCTAAAATCAAAATAAGATATGCAATTTGCGTATCTTATTTCAATTTTATTTTGAAATAGCCTATTTAGAAATTTGACACGTATACACAGCGCCAAATTTCTAAATAAAGCACTATTTTGAGACATCCCTTATTGTTCATGAAATGAGGTTTACAGGGATGCCGAAATAGTGTGTCCATTATTTAAAAAATTATTTCGAAAGAGTGGATACGTTCCTTGGGTGTGGGGTAGCTATTTTAGGATACCTTGCAGTCTAGATGTACCCACAGTCTAAGTAAGCATTGTGGTAAAACATTCTTATGCCCTTAGGAGAGCAAAACATAGTGGGCTCGTCTACACTGGCCCCTTTTCCGGAAGGGGCATGTTAATTTCACCTATCGTAGTAGGGAAATCTGCGGGGGATTTAAATATCCCCCGCGGCATTTAAATAAAAATGTCCGCCGCTTTTTTCCGGCTTTTAAAAAAGCCGGAAAAGAGCGTCTACACTGGCCCCGATCCTCCGGAAAAAGCGCCCTTTTCCGGAGGCTCTTATTCCTACTTCAAAGTAGCCAGTATGATCTTCCATTCTGCTATACCAGTTATCCTCCTTTGTTCTTGTATGTTACTATCAACTCTAACTTTGCTCTTAGATTAGCTCCCTTGCTGACATCCTATGAAAAGCTCATTTGTATGCTCTGTGCCCTTCCTGCTGTTTCATGTAAATTCAGATTTAAACCTCTATGTGTCTATAATGCTTGGTGTTTACAGAGATTATTTTAACCTTGTAGTTTCTGTAATCAGACTTTGCCTATAGTATCCTAATGTACATAATGTTTTATCTTTGGCTTCCTTGTCCAGAATTGCATTAAAACGAGCGTAGTAGTGTCTTGTAGAGCTCTAGCTCTTCCCTTTAGTTATGTTTGGTTAATTACCTTCTTGCAGGCATAGCAGTGGCGTGCAAACTGCTTCTCAAAACATGGCACACAATAATTCTCATTGTCTTTGGTAACCAAAGGCTTTGTTCCTAAAGGCTGCCGGCAGTACTGACAAACAAAACAAGTTTCATGCCAGCAATTTCCTTTAAATTCCATTTTACGAGAACCTGAAAACCAATAAAAGCATGTGAGTGCCACTGAAGTTAAGGGATCACCTTGCAGAAGGACAAGATTCCCTCATCCAGATGAACTTGCATCTGACTTTGTTGAGCCCCTGACTACCATTGCACCCCACATCCAATTCAACTACAAAGTCATAATCCATACCCACATCCACATACTATAATGCTTCTTCCCTCCTTTTCCTCTGCTGGTGCCTCATTGCTGAGAGAGCAGGGGCCTCTTATTGTCTCCTAGAGAACCCCTTGTAGGGGAGGAGGAGACATGTTCCAACAGCAGGCCATGCCTCTCCTCTCTGCAAGGGAGTACACCCACGTTCTGAATGGAGGGAGAAGCTGCAAAATCACATCATAGAGTTGGTGTTTCCCCTGGGTAAGAGAACAGGCCTTGCTGTCCTGACCTATTAGGGCTGATCATAGTGACCAGAAAAAATAAGAGGTGTTAACCGTGTCCAAGACAGAAACAGACAAGCGTCACCTTGTCACCTGCCAGCGTGCTTTAACTTTTCTCTACTATCCTCAAATGGAGCAGGGACTAATAGCACTCATGCCATTTCTTTTTGCCAGACTATGGGACAGTTTATAGTTTGGAGACATAAGTATTAAAGGACAATAATTGGTAAGGCCACTAAAATCAGGCCTGGTCTACACCTAAAATGTGGCTGAACATAGCTACATCACTCCAGATGTACAAAATTATACACCCTGATAGATGTAGCTCAGCCGACCTACTCATTGGCGTACACATGACTAGGTTGATGGAAGAACACATCTATCAACTGAGCTGCTCAAGGAGGTGTGAGTTAGCACAGCCACAGAAAAACTCTTGTCTCTAATGTGTGTCTGCATTATAGGGTCCTACAGGCATAGCTACAACTCTGTTGCTACATGGTAGTGGAGACAAGCCCTTAGACATCATCCTTGTCAGGGAGGGATAGCTCAGTGGTTTGAGCATTGGCCTGCTAAACCCAGGGTTGTCAGTTCAATCCTTGCAGAGGCCATTTAGGGATTTGGGGCAAAAATTCATCAGGGATAGTACTTGGTCCTGCTGTGAAGGCAAGGGACTGGACTCGATGACCTTTCAAGGTCCCTTCCAGTTCTAGGAGATAGGCAATCTCCATTAATTTTAATTTTTTTTGTAAATTTTACAGTAGGTGCTTGTCTACACACAAGTGGTACCCTCTTAACTATACCGTTGGAGTTAAAGAAGTACAACACCCCTGTACACCCAATTATATTAGTATAAAACATATGGGGGTATAGCTACACTTGGGAGATAAACCAAAACAGTAAATAAAACAAAACAAAACACAGTGTTTGGTAAATTAAAAATCTTGAAAACAATTTTGAGAAACTTAGTCTGATAAAAATGTAAGTTAAACTAATCATCACAAATGATTGACAATAATATCTTGACAATATTTTGAAGAAAAGTTTTCATCTTCGAAGAAATCATGATACAGCAACAAAAATTTCCTCACATAAAACAAAGCAAACAAACTGTAACCAGGTCTGATCTCTGAAGGTCTAAATGACACAATGGAAAAATACAGATAGCAGCATTCTCTACACTCATATTAGCACTCCTACTGTAGTCAGTCTAATGGTAGATTTCCTGAGAATTGCAAGTGTAGGCAATGTCAGTGAGCCTATGTGGGAAAATCTGAGTCTGTTTCAAGATTGTAATATTATTCCTTGCAGGTTTAATATAATTACACGTGCAATGTTAAATCTTAAACTATGAGCATGCATCCGCCTTCCCCCACCTCATTAACTGCCAGAAGGATTAAAAGAGGGGAAGATAGTCCCCTGCATGCTGTACTGAAAGACAGGGAATTATGCTCTGCTTGTAGCTTAACTATGCAAGTGCTTGCATTTAATTAAAAGTGCAATATAATCGTTTCATCGAGTTAGTGAATAGCCCTTGTTAACTTACCAGGCATAATGGCCTTCTGACAGTGGACGCACTTTGATGAATACTCATTAGAATAACAGTGAGTACACAGCAAGAGCTCATCCTTGGCAGCAAAAGGCTTTTCCACCAAAGAGTGATTGCATTTGGCACACTTGAAGCACGCTGCATGCCAGTGGCGGCCTTTATAGGAGAGATCCTTTGAGAGAGTAATACATGTTAATGGAAAGCATTGGTTTACTCCACCACAACCCCACACTTTAAAAAAAAAAAGACTAAACAAAAAGCACTTGGAGAGTGACTGGACCAATGGCTTGTGCCTTTAGCTGGAAAATAATTGTCAAAGATGACAAATAAAATCTATCCAGAGTGAAAAGATGGGCAGGATATTCTGTAGTTCACTTTTATTGACCACAAAGAGCTCCTTTGCTCAGGCCATAGCTGTTCCTCCATGGCAGGATTACTTAGTATTTTAAAGATGACAGTCACAGGAAACAAATGGAGTTCATCCCTTTAATAAAAACCACTAGCATTTTTTCTTTCTTTCAAGGTCTCTACATGAAAAATGCAGACCTTTTTTTTAAAAAAACCATTTTTTCCCCCTGAAATACTCTATGGGTAACTAAAGAACTCAAAGGATTATGGCCTCTCAGATAACAAGCAAGTGAAACCTGCTTAAATGATGGGGGAAGCAACCTTTATGCAGACTATTATACCCTTTGTGTTTGTTTTTTAATCTTAGAAATATGAGGCATGTTAAACTTTATCTTCCTTGTTCTTAATAAAACAAACTGAAAATCTTGTTGTATATTTTCTTAGCTTTCTTAGTGCTTAAGCATGTTGAATCATTTACAAATATCTGTCTTTAAATCTCTTTAGAGTGTGATTGAGTTAAATAGGTATTAACAAAAAACCCAAACAACTAAACAGCAACAAATCCTGTAGGAAAATAAATCAAATACTTCCAGATCTTCTTTCTAATGAAGGTAGTACAAAGAAGCACAAATGGGTCTTTTATTGACTGTATAAGTCCCCCTTAAAGTAATAAAAGGGGAAATAAAATACATAAGACTTAATTTTAAGACGTGCTGAACACCTACCATTTTCTCTGGTTGCCTATATAACAAAAGCTATTGTCAAAGAGTAGCCTGGGGCAAAAATATAGAAAGGAGAGAGAAAGAAGGCAGGGGGGTGGCCCTTTAATTCTGTGAGGAACCACCAATTGTCACCCTAAAGGGGCAATTTTTTTGGCTGATTGTTGTGAATTTTTCACCCTGAGCTACACAGCTAGGTTGGCCTAAGTTTGAGATGTGGAGCAGGCCTGAGACACAGGAAAAGCCAGGATGAAAATATAATAGGAGTGAAGTGAAGAGGATACAACACACAACAATGACAAACTTTCTGTTAAGGCAACTTAAGTCCCATTGTGGAATTCTTCAAGCCATCTAGCTACCTCCTCTCAAGTGGGTGGATTTGCTACAGTGAGGAAAAACCTATTCTGTCTCTGAAGCAGATGTCAATAGTGCTACAGTGTAATTGTGCTGCTGTAGTGTTTGTAAAGTAGATACTTCATAGTCTTCTGGAATGTGATTCAGCTATCCATCTAGGGGCCAAAATAGTTGGCATGAAATGATGCTGTAACTTAGTTGGTTTTAATTTTAAATTTTGGATCAGACAGGTAGGTTGGGCTTCTGAACACAGAGGCTGTGTCTAGACTGGCAAGTTTTTCCGCAAAAGCTTGTGAGCTGTCTACACTGGCCACTTGAATTTCCGCAAGAACACTGACATTCTCATGTAAGAAATCAGTGCTTCTTGCAGAAATACTATGCCGCTCCCATTCGGGCAAAAGTCCTTTTGCGCAAAAGGGCCAGTGTAGAAGCTCAGATATGTTGTGCTCAAAAAAGCCCCGATCGTGAAAATGGCGATCGGGGCTTTTTTGCGCAAAAGCGCGTTTAGATTGGCCACAGATGCTGTTGCGCAAAAGCATCCATGCCAATCTGGACACACTTTTCCGCAAATGCTTTTAACGGAAAAGCTTTTCCATTAAAAGCATTTGCGGAAAATCATGCCTGTCTAGATGTAGCCAGAGGGGTTTTTTGGGTCACATGGATGAGTCTGCTGCTGAAAATGCTGGTCACAGAGTTTTGGGGCAGTTTTCTGCCCAAACCAGCAGTTTTCCCTTGATAATTGCCATATGATACACAGCTGTGCTCTATCTTTTATCTCCATTGGGACCACTGACCTCTTCCCTGGAGAGCACAGATCCTGCCCTCCATTATCCTCTGGCCCCTCTGGCACTGCTAATGTAGCAGGGCCATAAAACCACCAGATGCAGTCATCTAGGAATCCTCCCAGCCAATGTAGGGCATTTCGCCAGGGTGATCGAACACCTCTAGGTCATCTGCTTCATTTGTGATTTCAAATGTCTTAATTTGCATCCCTCTCTCAAAAGAGGATGCAAGTGTAGACATGCCTTAACAGATTACTTTACTTAAGAGCCTTTGGTGAAAGACCTTGTCAAAGATTTTCTGAAAAATCTACACATACTATATCCACTGGATCCCCTTGTCCACACGCCACAAAGATTTTTAGTAGATTAATGAAGTATGATTTCCCCTTAGAAAAATCCTCTTGACTCTTCCCCAACAAGTTATGTTCATCTACTTGTCTGACCATTTTGCTTTTTCACTATAATTTCAACCAGTTTGTCTGCTACTGAAGTCAGAATTATTGGCCTGTAGTTGCTGGGATCACCTCTCGAGTCCTTTTTAAAAATTGCCATCATTTTAGTTATCCTCCAGTCATTTGATACAGAAGCTGATTTGAATGCTAGGTTACAAACTATAGTTAGTTCTGCAATTTCACATTGGAGTTCCTTCATAACTCCTTAGGTGACTACCATCTGGCTAATGCGATTTGTTACTGTTTAGTTTATCAATTTGTTCTAAACCCTCCTCTCACACCACCTCACTGTGGGACAGTTCCTTAGATTTCTCACCTAAAAAGAATGGCTCAGGTTTGGGAATCTTTGGTGTCATTAAAGTTTCCATGCAGCTTACAAGGATTTCATTTTTATCACTCTACCTTTTAACTTCTGTTTAACTAACTTCTTCACTTTTTGTGTAGTCCCCCTTTCTGAAATTAAATGCGAGGGTTGGGCTAGTATGGTCAGTGATGCTGACGGACTTGCCGGGTAGGCCTGACACATAGTAGTAGTTATATAGGCTTTGTTTTATAGCTTTGTTTTATATAGTTACATAGATTTTGTTTCATAATTTTTTTATAGCTGCTGCTAGGTATCAAAATATATTCTGCCTTTTCTCCCTTTGGGTGGAAGGGGTTAGGATAGGACTAGGCTCCCCCAAGCAGTCCTCAGCACTGCCTAGAGCATGCTGTGCCTCCCCTCATACCAGTCCTTCCGTGCTACCTGGAGTGCTCCACCTATGTCTCTGGTGGAGATTCAAATGACCTGCAGTAGCAGCAGCCAAGAGCCCCAGGCCAGGTAGTTGCCCCTTTGCTCCCCTCCATCAGTGGGCCTGGTTGTGTAGTTTTCCTCACCACAGGAATTTTAAATTTAATTATATTATGGTTGCTATTACCAAGCAATCTAGCTCTTAGACCAGATCTTGTGCTGCACTTAGGACTAACTAAAAAATTACCTGTCTTCTTGTAGGTTCCCAGACCAGCTCCAAGAAGCCTCAGTTCTCATATGATTCCAAACTCAGCTCTCCTGCTGAGCAGAGCACCACCCTGTTTCCCCAAACGTTGTGAATATATCTGGTTTGTGGTACAAGTGAGCCTGGGAAAATTTCTATGTTTTGAAACCATGTGAAACATGGGTGCATTGATAGTCTCCCTTGAAGTTTCCGGGTTCATTTGAATTTAAAACTCAAAGTGAAATGCAGGGGTTGTGAGTCAGAACTAAAGGGGAAAAGCTGTCAGCTGACAACTAACTGCACCTACTCAGGATATCACAGTTCTGATTAAAGTTCTGCAAGTTGTCTAGATTCAAGGAAAGCAGAGTCCAGAAAGCTGAAGTTTGTTCTGTCTGATTGTGTCTAACATGGAGATTGCCTTTTTGAGACAAGCCAGGTGGTGTGAGATAAACAAGAAATTAAGCTGTCATATTGCAAGTAAGATATTTTAATCAAAATATGCCCTCTGAAGGCATCTTGTTTACGAAGACAGACATTACATAAAAATGATAAATATTGTTCCCTTCCCGCTGAACTCCTGTGTGTTGACTAAACATTTATAATAAAACCAATTTATAGACAAAGTGAAGTTGTTTTTCCCTGGACATCCCTTGGAAGCATTTATTTTACAGTTTCCTGTGATCTTATCTATTGAAGTACAGGGACAGCAAGAGAGGGTAGAGTAGGGGGAGAGTGCGAGATTGCAACTAGTGAGAGTGCTAGAGGGAAAAAAAAAGTTAAACCAGTGTTTCTCAAAGTGGTCCATGGACCCATTCTAAGAAAGCTGCTACCAGGTGCTCCAGTTTGTTTACTTACTGGCAAAAGGCGAACCACAGCGAATGAGAGCCTTGAAGCTGCGTGGCTGTGGAACCGGTAAGTAGACAAACCAGAGTGGCCTGGTAGCTGCTTTCTTAGAGTGAGGTCCACGGACCACGTTGAGAAACACTGAGATAGTTAAACAACCCAAGATATTTCTTTGCAATCACCAACCCTTTTTGCCACAACAGGAATGACACTCACCCAAGCAAACACACAACCCCAAAAGAGACTTTCTTATTGCTATTTGATTTTATATGGAAGTCACTCAGTCCTAAAATACAGGACAGAGGTATAAAACCGTAACATTGATAAATAAAGTACTGCTATTCACTGGAAGTTGAGGATACTACAAAATATTGTGGAAGTGAATTAAATAGTTTGGTTGCTTTCTTGGTGGATCCTCTCCCTAGTATCACCAACCAAAATCTGTACAGTCTTTACGCAGGAAGCTAACCAGCAGTGAACGGTGGAATTGGTCACTGAATCCACACAAGTGTAGCTCCTATGGTTCCTGCCCCAAAGCTTCCTTCTGCAGCAGCATATTACCGGACAGCATGGAACCATCCCCTGCCCTAGTATACAGGGATGCAGAAGCTCCATCTCACATTAGCACAACAGCTAAATCCAGCTTTGTGCAGAGCTTCTGTATTCATTTTTGGCACAGAAAACCTTGGGTGGAATCCACCCCTAAAGAGGCAGATCTTATACTCTGTGATTTAACAATCGCAATAAATACATAAAACTGAAACCAAAATAAATGCTTACCTTGGCATCACATTCAATGGGCTTCTTGCATTCTTCACAGGAGTTAGCAAAGAGGTCATCATAGCATGTAACACAGTAAGAATGCTCTTCTCTCAGTGCATACCTTCTGCCAAGAAGGGATTCCATGCAGTAATGGCAGTGATTACTGGTCATTTTTGGGGGGTTCTTTAACTGTTTTGAGAAGAAGGAAGATTAATACATAAGATGAATGGAAGAGTTTAGGCCCCAACAAACAATATGCAGTATGCAGTGATGCAGAAGCTCCATCTCACATCTGTGGCCACTAATGCATTATTGGTGCAATTTAGAGCAACGATTCCCCGGTTACTTGCTGTGGTTGGGGTTCCTAATGTTGGAGCCCTTTGGCAACAAAATGGCAGTCTTTAGCAATGAGTAATATTCAGAAATGGGTTGCCTTCATAAAACCAAACAAGAAGATTGACTCAGTTTAAATCTGTTAGTATTTACACTGATAGCTCTAGTGCCTGAAATTTCCACTATTAGAACCAAAACCAATCTGGCAAATATACATTTCTTATCTAAGACCACTTTACTCCTAGAAAAGAACTATTCTGCCAAAAAAAAAAGGAATAAACCTTAGCATTTTCTCGGTAGAATTTCAGTCATAAAAAAGATCCAGCAGACATAAAAAAAGATGAAACATGCACTGGATATTGAATGTAACTTGGGATTTCAAAAATACATGGAGGAAATCAATCAGAAGTTTGCAAGTGAGCACACTGGCCATAGAGGATTTGAATTCAGAAGAAAATAGGTGAAACATGAAGACACAAAGCCTTATACAGTAAGTAACTAGGTTTGTGAGCTTCCCAAGTCACCAAACCACACTGGAGAAAATGTATGTTATCCAGTACATTGTGAAGAGTAAATTATCCAGAAAAATCATACTATGTGGACAAAAACTTTTCTGAAATCAAACTGACTGAATATTTAAATAAGCCAAAGAAAAAGTAGGTGTGTGCCAAAATTTTCAGACTTCTCCTCACCAACAGATCTCCAGAATGTTGCCAATTTCCTTGTCAACTCCTTTCTTTCTGGAATATGTTTTCCTTTTGGAAACCCTATCCCCACCATGGATGGAAGATGGACAAGGAACCACTGGTTAGCTGGTCTACACTGTGGAGCTTATCTCTGTAATACTAAACTCAGGCTATGTCTACACTGCCATTTTTTTTGGCAGAAGATATGCAAATCATGCTCTCATTTGTATATCTTCTGCCGATCCTTTTTGCGGAAGAGGTTTTGCCACTAAAAAGCCTAGTGTAGATGGGGTCATTTGTTAGAAAAAAGCCTTTTTCGCAAGATCCTGTAAACCTCATTTTTTGAGGAATAAGAGATCTTGCGAAAAAGGTTTTTTTTCTGACAAATGGCTGCATCTACACGGGACTTTTTAATGGCAAAACCTCTTCTGCAAAAAGGATCGGCAGAAGATATGCAAATGAGAGCATGATTTGCATATCGTATGCCCAAAAAACAGCAGTGTAGACATAGCCTCAGAGTATTTAGTATGTGCAGGGAGATTTGAGTAGCTTTCTTCTCTTGGATATCCTAAGAAAAAGGGAGAGAGGGATAAATCAGGTATAACCAACATAAACTCTGAATCAGACCAAGCTCTCTTTTGTTATTGTTGGAAGTGATTAGTCTTTTGTTTTTCTGAGATGCAACTGTATTGCCAGGTTCCTCTCAGAATGTAACTTGGAACATGATAGCATACTGTGAGAAAAAATGATATTTCCATATCAACCAGATGCAGGAAATACCATCAATTTTCTGAGCACCCAATCTCATGCATTCCCCTTCCCTCAGTTTTACAGGGCAAAGAGAGCTTTAATAAGCATAGAAATTTGGTGTCTGAAACTGATTCTTTTGAGGCTTGTGAGAAAGGAATCTTATTTCAGTCTTGTTACTGCTTGTTGGATCAGCAGCCTTTTGCTAAAATTGGGTCATGGTTCCTGGGAACAAGGGAAACCGCCTCCAAAAGGTTCACAGTGAAGCAAAACTCAGACATCTGCTGGACTCATTAGGCTGCACATTTGAATAGCTCATAAGTTAGGGTCATTCTGCAGTTACTGTCAACAACCATAGTTACAGATGATTTAAGAAACACTAGATCTCATAACGTATTTACATCTCATTGACTTTGGGCAGCTATAACTGAACTCTTGCACGTATAAAGCAAGGAGTATGTTACAACTTAGCTGAACAGGCTGCAAAGGGTGAAAGTAGCAAAGAAAAGAATCAAAAGGAATAACATTTGAGGAAGCCAGTGACTTTAAAACTAGATTAGTTCTATGCTGTCATGCTCACACCTAATCTTTCTCCTGCAACCACTGTACAGCTCATATCCAGACTGCAGCTTTACAGAAGCACTACAGTTTTTTCTTCCTTCGTGAGGACTATTAGACATAATACAAAAGAATATTTGAAACTATAAGAAAGCATGACAATCTCCTCACTACAGTAAACTCAAAGCATAGAACTCTGTTTTTATTCTGTTCCCTGAGGGTTGTGGCATGATTGTGAAGAATAAGTAGGGGAGGAAGATGGAATGCTTATCTTAAACCAAAAATAATGGCTTGTTCATTTGGCACAAGCTGTGGAAAACTTGTTGTCCTTGTGTGTTGAAAACATTTTTAGTTGAGCTGATTTACTATCTTTCTAACCACACTAAATCATTGCACTAGCCAGTACAGGATGCAGTAAAAAAGTCAAATGATCTGTAACTCAAATCAGTGGGAATCAAGTGCTCCTTTACTAATATTTCAGTTTTATTGTCTATCCTGTTCTGGGGTTATAATTATAACAGGAGTTTGCATCTGGACTTCCACATACTTAGGTTCCACCTATTTTTAGCACAGCAAACAACAATTAGACTAAGCAGACTGCCATGTTGTAAGTTTTTGAGCTATATAATCTGTTTTCATGTAGTGCATCCTGTGACAGTTGCACTAACAATACCTTTGCAATCAAATTTTGGGGAGTGGGAATGACTCTGTGGATAATGGCAGGAGTTTATTTATTACCATCTCTGGACACGTGTCAGTCAACACATCACAGATTCCAATCTACACACCTTTCCAACCAAACACAAAATATGTTTTGCCTTTTGCCATTAATATGATCAAAACATATGAGATATAATTATCTTTAGTACTCACAGCAAAAATACTATTAATATCATTTACCAGATTCTCAGCTGCTAAACACAACTTGGACCTTGTGGGTCTGGCTCAAAATGCAATTGAATTTTTATTAAGGTATTTAATTTGATATTAATAACTAAGTATTTAATAGGACTTCCAGCTAATTTAGGCCAGAAGGCAATAAATAATGTCCCAAGAAAAATCATAGCTGTAGTTACCTGATCAAAAGGGTTTCTGAGTTGAGGAATACTTAACTCTCAAAGCTAAAACTATGGAAAATGTAAGAAAATGAAGAAAGACTTGTCTGGATCACCAGAATTTACAATAGTTTAAGTGTGATTTTCATAAAGTATAGCCCTAGTTCTGTGTTCACTTGGGCTGTTTCTTTTGCACTAACCATTACTGGGTATTTTCACAAACATATGACTCTAAATGGCCATCTTATGCATAAAGTCTCCCTTTTCACATACTTTTATGGGATGTGTCACTGCAAATGTAGGTGTGCAAAGTAATGTTGACCCAGTGTTATGAAATTCTTTGATCTTTCAATGCCTATTCTTCTGTTAGTTCAAATGCCTGACTTCCACTAAAATTAATAGGAGTGACGTAGGATATTGTTATAATTTACATAAAATGAACGAAAGTTCAAGAAAATATAAAATCTGTCATCTGATATACTCATACCACTAGACTCAGACACACACAAACATGCACACTGTGGTAACTGGGCACAGGGAGACTATAGAGTCCCCAGTAAAGCAAAAGTTAGTGACAATTAGTTAATCTTCCCTTACCTCTTGCACCATGCTTGGGCAGGATATGCCTGTGGAGTGGTAGGCCTGCGTACACAAGGACATGGGATTGGGTTGAGCCTCAGTAAGAGAGGTAGTTTGTTACTTGTTTTTGTTTGAGTCACAGCTATGCACTTCCGAAGTAAGCCCTTACTTTATTATATGTTTGATTTGCTTCTGCTAAGTCCATTGGGCTTTCGAAGGAATAAGAGAGCATGCACTGATGAGCTACTAATGCACACCTGCAGTGCTTTGTGAAGCATAATGCCCACTGACATAATTTCAGTCATGCGCAAAATGCTATGAATGCACATTGGTTCAACTAAATGACATTCTGCTATTAAGTTACTGTAAAAAGTAAAATCCCTACTTCTTCAAGTACAGGCCTACTGGTTATTTAGGGTTAATCTATGCTGTAAATGTCTCTCTCAGCTACTTATTTGGCACCCATCACTTTAGTATTTTAGTGTATTTATCATAATATACCTGTCATGTAGTCAATTAATCTTAGTCCTATTATACAGGTGGCAATTTAATATATAGGAGGATGTAATCTGCTTTAACTACACACAAGCAGGGACTTAAACCCAGGTATCCAAAGTACAAAGCTCAAGTTCTAACTATTAGACCATCCTTTCCACAATAAGTCAGAGATACACTTTGTGGGTGGATATGTTGCTGTCACCATTTTCCGTATCTGCTTTGGAAAATGGTGACAGCAACATATCCCCCACAAACAGAAGGGTCCACATCTTGCAGTCTTTTCTCAAACAAACCTCTCTTATGTCTACACTGCCAGGTTTTTTGGGCAGAAGATATGCAAATCGTGCTCTCATTTGCATATCTTCTGCCGATCCTTTTTGCGGAAGAGGTTTTTGCTAATAAAAAGCCCCATGTAAACGGGGCCATTTGTTGGGAAAAAGCCCTCTTGCGCAAGATCCTGTAAACCTCATTTTTTGAGGAATAAAGGATCTTGCAAAAAAGAGTTTTTTTCCCGACTTATGGCCTCATCTACATGGGGCTTTCTAGCAGCAAAACCTCTTCTGCAAAAAGGATTGGCAGAAGATATGCAAATGAGATGATTTGCATATCTTCTGCCAAAAAAAATGGCAGTGTAGACATAGCCTGTCAGTGAGGACAATAAGAGTTTGCTTGACTAAGGACTTCAGGAAATAGCCCTTGCTAAACTGATACCATGTTTGGATATAAAGCTGGAATGGCATGGCAAAGAAATGACAAAATTTGCAAATCTTATGACTAGCTCTGGAAGATCTTTGTGAAATACTTTTACCATAAGACAACACAAAAAAATAATGAAAATCTGTCTCCCTAAACCATCCCTTGCCTTTGTCAATAAATAAATAATGTTATGAGCATCGTGTAGTTGAAATGGAATATTTTTCTGATGCTTTGATCCTAATCTCTTCAGAAATATGTTTACTGGAAGTTAGCTGGAAGCTAGACTTTGTGTTTTGGGAGGTCAGCTTAGAAGTCTCTGGAGAGCTGATGTTATGCACCCTCATGGAATGAAATGCTGACTCCAGGATTCCATCTGGTTACTTGTTTCCAAGACACAGTAAAATGTTGAATTTTATGTATTTCTTGGATAAAATTAGGGTTTTTAAGCTATTATGAGGACAAAAATAAAATGCAGTTGATTTTCATTTACAGAACAGCACATACAATGTAAGCGACAGTATTAAGAACTGTAGCTCTCGTATAGCTTAAATGAGGGTACAGAGGAGTTACTATGGTAACAAGGATGCAGCTTTCGGGTTAGAGTTGAGAATGTAGTCAGAGTACAAATTAAAAAGCTGGTGAAAGCAGGACACAATTTGTACTTCTGGATCCCTGGCTCCATGAGTTGTGCCCACGAAAGCTCATGAAACTATCTACATTTTTTGTTAGTCTCTAAGGTGCTGCAGGATCATTTGTTGTTTTTTAATGATGTTCTGCCAACAGTTTCAACAGAAAGTAAAACACAACAAATGCATGCCTCAGAATTTCTGCATAGTTGAAATGGTCTATGTAAAGTGCAGGGATTTACAAGTCCAAAAATCTTGTTGAGTTAAAGGGAAGTCATATATGCACTAACTGGGAGTTTTCTGAGGCCTATCCAAATCTGGATAGTAAAGAACAATAGTAAGCAGCCTGCGGCCCATAGGCCACATGCGGTCCTCCTTTGTGGCCTATGAGACATTTTGTTTACTGTTGGTCATACGCAGGGTTGCTAGATTCTGTTGGCTTCCATTTGCTCAGGTTTTTTTCCTACTGGTATTAATAAAGTCACATGCATATAAAGCAAGGGCACATGAAGTGAGGTGTGTGCTGATTGCACACAGCATTGAGTGTGAGCACCAAGCTGCATCCAGTCAAAGTGCTGCTATGGTTCAATCAGCATACCCCATGAATTCTAGGTATGCAAGCAGAGTTATCAAAACTACCCCTATCCCCGGAGACTGTCTTGGTTATAAAAATCTTGTGGCACACTGAGATGAAGGAGGGCCACTCATGAAGACCACTCACTAACCTCAGTTGCCTAGGTGGAGAGTCAACAAGAAAGGGGATTATACTATACATAGAAAGTGTTGGGGATCCAAATTAGCTGTTACCACTCAAGAAAGAGATCTTGGAGTCATTATGGATATTTTTCTGAAAATGTCTACTCAATATACATCCACAGTCCAAAAAGAAAATAGAATCTTAGCAATCATTAAGAAAGGGATCAGGAATAAGATAAAAAATATCATATTGCCCCTATATAAATCCATGGCATGCCTACATTTTGAATACTGAGTACAGATTTGGTTGCCCCGTCTCAAAAAGATATATTGGAATTGGAAAAAGATTCAAATGAAAATTATTAGGGGCATGGAACGGCTTCCATATGAGGGGAGATTAATAGCTTGGAAAAGAGACAACTAAGGAGGAATATGATATAGGTCCATAAAATCATGATTAGTGTGGAGAAAGTAAATGAAGTGTTATTTACTCTTAACACACAAACTTGGGGTCACCAAATTAAATTAATATGCAATAGTTTTTTTTCCCCCACAGAACAACGTCAGGCTTTGGAACACCTTGACAAAGAATGTTGTGAAGGCCAGAACTATAACGGGATTCAAAAAGAAGTCGGTAAGTCCATGGTGGATAGGTCCTTCGAGCCAGGATAGGCAAGGATGTCGTTCCTTGACTCTGCTTGCCAGAAGTTGCAAATGGGCAACAGGGTATAGGTCACTTGATGATTATCTGTTTTGCTCATTCCAACTGGAGCACCGAGTACAGTGCTGTGAGAAGACAGGATTCTGGGCTAGGTGGATCTTTGGTTTGACCTAAAATGGGTGTCCCTGTGTTATGATGTTCATATTTTATTCTATCACTGTGTAAGTAGCTAAGGGATAAGTTAAAATATCTAATATTACTTTATTTCCTGTAAATACATGATTCCTCTTTAGAGATTATGATGTGTTTGAGTTTAGTACATTATTCCTGTTTATGTATAAATTAAAATATATATAAAGGAGACTATTTTTATTTGTTTTATGCTCCCCTTGTGGAGTATTTCCTAATCTGCCTTCATCAGTTTGTCCTTGAACTACATCAATCAAATGTAATATATGAAGCAGGGTTCTCAATTTGGCATTGAACAGGTACAAACAAAAAAGAGAAATGGTGGCATCAATCATCATAACAACACTCTTGAGACCAAAAAAACACCTGTTACTAGGGCCAGTTTTGTATGTATGAGAGACAACCCAGACAACATACTTTATCTACATTATTTCCAGCAGATTGTGTGTTTTCTTCCATACCTACTTGAAATATAGTTTTGCTCTTTTGCATGTTCATCCATCATTGTCATATATTTCCCTTGCTGTTCAGGTGATGATCCCAGAGTGTTTCACCACCTCAAAGAATTGCTGCAAAACCAATCAGCACATTTGGGGGATAGCTAGTCCACCTTGTAGCAAACATCACTCTATTGAAATTAAGATTTCTAAAAACCTTCTGCAAAGAGGAGGCAAAGGACTTTGTTGTTTCCTACTTTCAGAGATTAATGTGAACAGCTCACATTCTTTGTTGCCTTATTTTCCATCTAGAAAGGAGTTATTTCCTCTTCAGTAGAGCTGCTAAAAACAAAAAGGAAATTTGAAACGTTTTATCGTTTTTTTCAAAATGTAGATGTATATTAATGTTGAAAATTGGAAAAAAAAATACAAAAAAAACTTCTCCAAACCCCACTCAAAATTCCATCATTTAAATTATTTTTTAAATTCAAAACCAAGTGTTTGACAAAGAAAATTGTTGAGAGAAAACTAAAAAATTGGAAAATTTCAACCAACTGTACTCCTAGGTTTTGCTTTGTGCACAAATTCTAGGGACCATGCTTTTCCAAAAATATCATGAGAAGAAAATGAAACCAGAAGCAGCACGTATTTCAAGCTGAGTCTAAGAACATGACTGGAAAAGCAAAGGACTCTTGAGCTAAAACAGGGGTGGGGAACCTATTTTGGGGCTGTTGACCCACAGAAAAATCAATTGGAGGCCACACAAGTGAGAACCCCCCCCCCCATATATATGTGGCCCCCGACTGAGAAGCAGAAAAATCTCCTCACAATCCCTTTGCACATCAGAGCCTAGGCAGGCCCAGGCTAGTAGATTGAAGTGGTGGCAGGGGGCTGAGCCTTGGGGGCCAATCCAGACGAGCCAGGGGCTGTATCTAGCCCTAGAGACTTAGGTTTCCCACCCCAGGCTAAAAGGAGGATTTAACATATCACTAACTACATTACTTTTTTCTTAATTTGTATTGCTTTAGGTCTGTACGTGTGATCTCAACCACTGGTGAGGGTGTACCGAACACAATCCTTAATGAGCAACTTCAGTACCTGGGGTGTTTCTTATTCCAAATTGTGATTAAATCTTTTAACTCCAGTCAGTTGTGTGGGTATGGTGAGGACAAGCAGCAGCAGCAGCAATTTCATGGATGACAATAGAATCATCTGTCATGTTAAGATAACATACAAATGATAAATTTCTGCTGCATTTAATCCCTGGGATAAAAGGAGACAGGAGAAGCAGCTTCTGATAACAGCAGTGTGCTTAGCAGTTATACAGTGTCTCCCACTAAGGGAACTCAGTGAACTTTGCAGTTGTTAATTAGCCATCATAATGTCCTTGTGAAATAGGGACCATCTTCATGTTTTCTTCAGAAAAGGAAACAAAACCCCTTATTTCACAGGTGAGACACAGAGACTTTAAGTGACTTTTCCAAGGACATAATGGAAGTCCTAAGGTCAGTCCTTTCACTTAGTCTGACTTCTGTATTAGGGAAACTCCAGTAAGGCCAGTGGGACAGCAATATAGCATGTGGGTGGATTGCAAATTCTTTGTCTGCCAAAGGCTTGCTGTTTGAGGCAGCAATGGCCCACATGCTCCTTCCAAATTATGCCAATGGCCTTAAACACAAGACCATATTTCAGTTCACAGTAGTCACTAAAATGCTGATGGATGGTTAACTGCAAAGGCTGCATGATGGGTAATTTTAAAAAGTATTGTTATCAGGAAGTAGGAATTTGTAAAGAAGGAGGCACAATAAAAAGTTCTAGACATCAACTTACGCACATTAGTTATGCATTTAGGGATGTAACTAAGGCTATACAATTCTCAGGAAAACTTGCCTGATTTTGGGTTAAGTAATAAAGTGGAAACATAGCCCATGCCGGCTGAAAGGTTTGCAAAGGATTGTGAATTTTTCCAATGAATTTGAGCTCATTTTCCAGCATGCCTGTGTTGGCATGATTTTGCATTGAAATCATATGAATTTTCCTATTCATGCCTAATATACCATAAACCTGTTGGGCTACGTCTAGACTGGCATGATTTTCCGGAAATTCTTTTAACGGAAAAGTTTTCCGTTAAAAGCATTTTCAGAAAAGAGCATCTAGATTGGCACGGATGCTTTTCCGCAAGAGCACTTTTTGCGGAAAAGCGTCCGTGGCCAATCTAGACGTGCTTTTTCACAAAAAAGCCCCAATTGCCATTTTCGCGATCGGGGCTTTTTTGTGCAAAACAAATTTCAGCTGTCTACACTGGCCCTTTTGCGCAAAAGTTTTGTGCAAAAGAGACTTTTGCCTGAACAGGAGCAGCATACTATTTCCGCGAAAAGCACTGATTTCTTACAGTAGGAAGTCAGTGCTTTTGCGTAAATTCAAGAGGCCAGTGTAGACAGCTGGCAAGTTTTTCTGGAAAAGCGGCTGATTTTCCAGAAAAACTGGCCAGTCTAGACACAGCCTTGGAGTGTGTTCCATTTTGACAAAAGTATTTTTGAACCCAAACTGTGAATCTCGCCTACATGCAATGTGAAGAGACTCACCCAATGGCATCCAGTTGTAAAATGTGAAAGCCTCGTAGTCCTAGATCATTAGAAATATTGGTTGTCCATATATAGATGGTGGGGAAAAGAGGAAAATGAACATTAATCATCTGAAAAAAAATCTGGAAGTTGTTCGTAGTCATAGAATGGCATGCAAAGTTCCAGCAAGGAGTTCTGTTTGTTTTTAACTACTGCTTCATGTTTCTCTCTCTATTGTGATTATATACCACCATTACGATGGTATCTCAGTATTTCAGAATTTATGACGAATTTATCCTCACAACACTCCTGAGTCATTATCCCCATTTTATAGATGGGGAACTGAGGCACAGAAAAGCTAACATGCCCAGAGGCACATAGGAAGTCTGTGATAGAATATGGCATTGAACCTGTCTCCAAAATCCAAAGCCATGGCCCTACCTTTGCCATGTCCTTTGTCTTAGTTTCATTCTCTGACAGAAAAAAAGGTCATAGGTATTGGGGGTGGGGGAAGAAAGGCACATTGTGCCACTACAGAAGTAGTCATGGAAGAGGGAACAAGATTGAAGGCTAGCACTGAGCCAAGGGAGCTTCCTCAGAAGCAAGGTCCCATACCTGATGGAACGAAGAGATCTTATTAATACTTTGATGAATGTAAAACAAATCAGATTTACCCAAAACAAATTAAAACAGTAAAAATGCAACCATCGGTGATGGTGAAGTACCCTCACGTTGTGAGAGTAAATAAAAAGTTACAAATACCATTTCAGTAGTAACTAGTAAGTTGTGTAAAGGGTTATAACCCCTTGGACAGCACTTATGTATTTCAGAAGCCCTATTAAAATTACCAGTTCTAGAATTTTAGCTGGGATGGTAACTAAGAAGGAACACTGAAATGATGAAGAATCCAACAAGGGAAAACTAAAAATCAGCACAACCTCAAGGGCAGAGGTTTGTGAAGGTGAGAGAGCAAGATGCAAATGGAAGGAAGCTTTTGAAGGAATAATATTAACCATAGTCAAAGAAAAGCTTTAGCTCAAAGAAAAGGAATCTGGAAACAATAAGGAGAATTGACCCACTACTTTTTTGGACCACGCTGTACTATTTCATAGAAGATTATATCCCTGCTATAGAATTCTAATGGATAGTTTATATAAGTATCCATTAAATTCTCTATATTTGTGGAATAACTTATATGCTGCCTTATTAAATTTCTGGTACGCTTTAATTAATGTTACCCCTCTCCAATTCTATACGAGTTTACAAGAAGGTAAAGTTTAAATATGTGGGCTGAGATTTGCAAAAGCCATCTAAACATTTTTGGATGCTTTCCAGTCCCTACTCCTACCCACCTCTCTCCCCTTCCCCTCCCCCCCAAAAAAATCTACTAGAGAAAGACAAGTAGAAAGTATGTTGCAATGCATCATTCCACTGTCTATGAACACAGCATTTGGAGCTTCACAGATCGCTAGACTGGAAGGGCTTTGATTCAGTGGGAGCACTACACAACCTGATCTCTCATCAAACCAGTCGGGAAATTTCTACACAAATTAAGGAGGATACTGTTCCTAAGGTTCTTGGCTCCTAACCAGGTGAAATCTGGCCATATTGAAGTCAAGGAAAGTTTTGCATTGATTTGAACAGATCTAGTATTTTACCCCTGGACTTCAGCTTTCCATTATTAGAAGAATTCTTCTGGAGAGTTTGCACTTTCCCCCTCTTTATATTCAATTAGTCAATGCTATTAGACTTCAACTTTTATGAGAAGTAAAATTCAACCATAAAAGTAAAATACAAAAAATTGAAAACACTGGCTTTATTAGCAAAAGAACAACTGTGATTAAAAGGACAACTAACTATGAACCTTACAATGTCTACCAATTAACCAATAAATAAAATCCTTAAACTTTTCTCCCTGCAAATAACCTTGAGACACCATAGGTCAAAACTGATCAGAGTCTTTTTCAAACAACTCGTTTTTTCATTATTATTTTTTTACTATTACAAGAAGATTGGTATAGCATCTTAAATTTCTGCAAATTATGCAATCTAAAATCAAAGTGCCTTTTGTGACAGTGCAATAAAATTACATGGCAAGACTGTCAGCAATGTGATAACATTAATACATAAATCTGTTCCATTCTGTTCTGTTAAAATACTTCAAGAAATGTCAACTAATCATACATACTGAAGACAAATGTGGGCATAAATGTTAGATGTGAACAAGACAAGCATCACAAAGTTATTTTCTTACTATAAGAGGTTCTATGTCAAGCTTTAGGCATGTAACTAATCTGCTGAAAATAAGAAAAAAGATACAAAATAGTGTATTTCAGAACAGGGATGTGATTACAATTTAAATTGTGTTTATCAAAGTTTGATTTTTGGGACTCATTAGTAAAAGAAAAATTGACTGAATGTACTTCATACATAAAACCAGATAGTACAACAATTAATCTATGTTGTTGACATTCTGTTACAGAAAATTTCAATGTCATTGTCCATAAAGCTTTTTAATGCAAACCGTGTAAATAGACATTTAAGTAGTGCTTTTTTTTTTAACTAAGCACTGGCACATCCTCTTAATATAGTACTTAGTACAGTAAATACAAAATCTGTAGCAGAGATCTTTTAAAAGCTGAGACTCCGACATAATAGTGGAGGAGAAAAAATGAAATAATGTTGATTGAGATTTATATCATGTGTAAACTTAGAAATCCAACAAGTTAATTTTACATTAAATAAGCAACAAGAACAATCCACTGTTTGCAGCAAAAATAACTTTAGGTATCTCATCATAAATGCCTCGTTGAAAGCTTTTGTTCTCAGTGGCAGGTAGGAAGAAAGTAGGCTAGTAGAAGAAAACAGAATTTACAGCATATTGGTTGATTCCTACTTATCTAATTTTTAAAAATTAATACATTGAAAACAGTTCATTGAAATCAGCAACAATCTTGTTTGAATATGTTCACAGAATTCTGTAGGCAATCCAAAGAAGATTCACCAAAGTATATGGCCTCAGCCAGTCTTAATGACAATGTTCTTTTTAGTCTATGTCACAAATTCCATCAATTATATAAACTAATTCTATTAAAACACTACTAGAAACAAACAAACAAAAATCAGAATTAATCAGTGACCGAAAAGAAAAAGTTCTTGCTTAATTCACAAACTTTCAATTGATTACCAGGTCAACTGACCTAAATATTTTAAAACGTATCAACTAAAAGAGCGGAAAGAGAAATAATAAGGAAAAGCAGTTTCTATAATACTCACAACTGGTTCAAGCTGCTTCTTCTTCTGACTTGTGTAGCAAAATAAAGGGGGAAAATAATTAGATTAGCTTTCACAGAAATAAGCATTCATCAAGTCCAAAAGAAACAGAATACTCTGCCAGAGCTATTTGAGGGTCCTATCAAATTTTGGCTGTGTAGAAGACGGCTGAGGGACAGTTTATTTCCCTTAGACCTCATGACATGCAAATAGCTGGTTCCCTTGTCACTGGATTGAAATCATTCTTTGTCATATTGTGTTTACAGATGGTAGACAAAAACAGACCACAGAGGAGATCCTTAAAAGAGCATTTTTCAAGGACAATGTTTCAAAGACCTAGAAAGAGGCGCTTTAGTAAAAAAATCTATAGTGGAAGGCGGGGAAGGGAATGAACATATTAATCTCCAGCTTTTTTGTGCACAGATTCTTTGAAAACATTCAAGATACTCGATAAAACTCAAAATTAACATTAAAACTCCTGCTTACAGTTTTTGGGGTACAGGCAGTCCCCGACTTACGCGGATCTGACTTACGTCGGATCCGCACTTACAAACAGGGCTTTCTCGCCCCGGAGGTCGGGGCGAGAAAGCCCCGTTCGTAAGCTGCTCCGGTGCCCCTGGTCTGCTGGAGACCGTCTCCAGCAGACCAGGGGCACCGGGCGGGTTCCCGCGCTTCTGAGGCTTTGCCAGAGCAAAGCCTCAGAGGCGCGGGGAACCGCCGCTGCTGCCGCTTCAGTCTGGGTGCCTGTGGTCTGCTGGGGACCATCCCCAGCAGACCACAGGCACCCAGACTGAAGCGGCAGCAGCGGCGGTTCCCCGCGCCTCTGAGGCTTTACTCTGGCAAAGCCTCAGAAGCGCGGGACCCCCCCGCGGCTGCGGCTTCAGTCCGGGAGCCTGTGGTCTGCTGGGGACCGTCCCCAGCAGACCACAGGCACCGGGACTGAAGTCGTAGCCGCGGCGGGGTCCCTCGCCTCTGAGGCTTTGCGAGAGCCGCTGCCGCTGCGGCTCTGCTCCCTGTGTCCCTGGTCTGCTGGGGGGGGGGGAGGGGCGCAGCTAGTGTGCTTCCCCCCCCTCCCAGCAGACCAGGCTTTTGTTTTGGACTCTGGGGCAGAGCAGCTGGGGCGCTGCCAATTGGTCCTGCAGCGCCCGCTCTGGGCACTACTGGACCAACCCGGCAGCACCCCAGCTGATCTGCCCCAGGCGTCCCCAAGTCAGCTTCTGCTGAAACTGACCAGCGCTGACTACAGGAAGCCCCAGGCAGAGTTGCTCTGCCCCGGGCTTCCTGGAATCAGCTGCTGATCAGTTTCAGCAGCAGCTGACTTGGGGACGCCTGGGGTTCTTAAGTTGATTCTGTATGCAAGTCAGAACTGGCGGTCAGTTTCAGCAGTGTCTGAATCTGGACGCCAGTTCCGACTTACATACAGATTCTACTTAAGAACAAACCTACAGTCCCTATCTTGTACGTAACCCGGGGACTGCCTGTATTCTGCATAGGTTTTGTGGGTAGGGGTGGAAGGGAGACATTAAAATACCACACCCTTCCAATTTAGGAAAGGGCTATGGGATTTAATATTACATCACAGCTTCCTGCTAGTTATTTATACAGTGGGATGGTTGATGCCTTCAATGCAGTTTTCTGGTGATTAGATTCATATCAGTGGAAAGTGAATGGCTTTTCTCTGGACCTCTCTTAATGCTCATCTCAGGGCTGGCCGCATTAGACTTGGAGCAGAGGTAACCACACCAGTGTTTGGGCTAAGGTTACACTATCCACCACTCCCACTACAGAACAGTTCATTCACTGCACTGTTGTACCAGCCTTCAGTGAATTTTTTATATCCAGTTAAAATTAAGCAGCTGAAATTAAGCAGCTTAAAACAGGATTGTTGGTTGTGGCTTGAGACATTGCAGACCCTAGACCATGCTTTCCACCATTATATTCCCTAGATTACACTATGATGAACCAATTTATCTCTGGGCTTAATCAAGCCTTGCATGTCAAGTGTACAGAAGAGCTGTTTATTATTATGTCATTGCCAAGAAATAGAATTCTGTTTCTCTCTTTCGATAAATCTTACATTGAAAGATTTTGGTAAAATTTGCAAATACCAGGAAATAAAGTTTCTAGGTGGTAGATCTTCAATAGGACCCTGGGCCGTGAGTGACTGTACAAGGCTGTCTACTGACAGGATGCTTGGATGTAACTTGACTCAAAGTAGTGGCCTGGTTAAAGCCCATACCACATGAACTAGCCTTCTTCGTGATAAGCACACCAAATTACACAAATAGTATGTTCTTTTCAGGAAAGAGTATGAAATATATGTTCATTTTCCATTGAACATCGCATTTTCCAAACTTCAATTCATGTTTTTTTTCTTCTCAGAAGAAACTTGCAGAATGGAGACTATACCTGTATAACTTACTAGAGAGTTGTCTTTTTAAGCATTTAAAGCAAAGTGAAAACCTTCACAAATAAGGAGCATGAAGTGAAATTAATTAGTGGATAATGTGAAAACTAAGTGCCCTTTTCTCTAAACCCAAACGAGGTGCTATAACACATAGCCCTTCTTAATAAACTATTTGACCAACCTGGTAACAAAACCACCCTGATTTGACCTAAACTTCCACTTCTACCCTCACTGATATTAGCATGGTATTTGCCATTAACATGAGCCTCTCAAAGAGCTCTTTCCCCTTTATTTTTGTTTAAGATTCACTCAAATGTATCTTTCTAAGCAAGGTTTCTATCTCTGACAATTCAGAAAAATAATTTAAAATCCATTTCACTACTACATTGATCTTCAACCTATTTTAATGTATTCTTATACTTTAAAAAATGAGTAGCTATTTAAAATATCAGAAAGCATTCTGATCCCACAATAAAGCATTTCAATAATCCAGAAGCTTCAGATGATCATTACTTTTATGTTCCAATTATAACCATGCTCTCCATCACAGTAGTAAATGTCTCTCAAAAAGGCTACAAAAGTCTTAAGGTAAAAAACATGAAGCCATTTAAATCATTAATCGAAAGGTATACAGAAAGCTTTAGCAGAAGTTCTAAATATCAGAAACTCAGGACAAGCTCTGTTAGATTACATCAGCAATCTTTGACTGCTCTCATGCAAGTCATTTAATTTTGAGTACAATTACAACAGTTTTTAAATGTCATCACTTCTTGAAGTTTAATCTCAAGAGTTTCTCAGATTAATTACTCCTCTCCCCCGTTTTTCAAGTGTCTTTGGAAGAGACTTCATACAAGAAATTTTATGAAGCATGTATTTTTAGTGAGTGGAACAAGGGGGCAATTTGTCCATGATATTGCTCTTTTTAAAAATGTAATTTAAATTAAGCTACACTGTAAATTTATCTGAAAAAGAAATAGGCAGCTTTGTCAACTAAACAGCTGATAATTAAAATAAGAATCCTAAGAATAGTAATGAATCCTTTCCTTTTTTTTCCAGTCGCTACGTGAATCATATACAGGAAAAAAATCATTAGCACAGTGTTTGGGGGAAAATATTTTATTTATTCCTCTCTCTTGTAATTAAAGACACCTTTATCTAGGAATGTTAACCTCTACACTTGATAGACAGATATTCAATACTTATTTTTTCTGGCATGGAAACACCAATGAAGGTTTCTCATAATTAACCACTGAAAATTCTATGAAGAGACCACTACCGAAACATTAGTACTTCTTTCCTATCCATTTTAAAGAATGTTCTTTTTATTATTCTCATCATGTGGCCTATATTTGTAACAAAAATCTGTTGCATTACATAGAAGACTTGTATTAATTCATTATTATGTATTACAACAGTTTTAAGCAAAAAAGAGGACACAAAATTGGCAAGTATAACAAATTAAATGGAGCACATTAACAACTGTAGTTTGCAAGCAACAAGTGCAAGTCCAATCGACATATCTATGGTTAAGTCAACAGCAGAAACTATTTTAACCACTTAAATCATTAATTTTATTAAAATAATTATATTTACATAAAGAATATCAAATTGTAGAGTATTATTTACAAAATCAATGCCATATAAAAGTGTGTACATTTAATATAGGAAAATTATAACTATTTTCATTCAATAACAAGAGAATAAATATACTTATTTTATGCAAACCATTTTTGTAAACAAAGTGAAAGCAGTCAGAATATTTTCTTTTTTGCTATTTCCAGGTGACAGGCTTATATGGAGGCTTCCAACTAGGATGATGGACAAAACTGTCTCTGCCTCTAAATCCAAAGGGCAGAGATGGAGTTGCTCCTTTGTATTACAGTTTGGACAGAACCAATGCTATTTTGTAGAGATATTATTGACTTTAGTACAGTAATCTAGTAATTTTTTATAAGCGATTCTGTTTTTTTAAACTGCATTCTAAAATAAGCCTAAATGCAGGAACACAAAAGTCTCAAGTCACCTTTCTTTTGTTGCAATCAAAGTTTTGGGGACATTTTTGGTTGATTTCTACCCAATGCACAATTCTGCACACATCTTGCAGGAATTTAACAACCACTGCAACTTAACAGCATTCTTACAGAAGGTTTTGTTCAGTGCTAATAGAGTTTGGGCAAGAATGAAAGAATACTTAGAACTACTGTACTATTATTTTCACTGGATATCAATGTCTATTGCCTTACTATTAAGACCTGATTTTATGCAAGCAGCTAGGTAACAAGTATAATCACTGCATATTCCAGTGATAAGTTGAAACTGATTTGCTAAATTAAAACTGCACTAACTTCAAAACAAATTCAAAAATATACAACTGACATACACAAATTATATACTTAACTAATATTGGCAAGATTTTAGTTGGTATTCTTTACATATATTTTTTCTAAGACACACAATATACCCCATGTACAAATGAGGATACAAATTACAATGGGCATGACAAAAATATAGCTAAATAATATCAAATACCACTTGGAATAGGTTAACATCAGAAAAAAACACTATAGCAGATACTCAAAATGGTTACTATTTTCAGAATATTTTTAAAAAAACATATGGTAAAGTGAACAAAGTTCTGGACCAAACTCCCTCGAATAAAAACAGTATTTGTAATGGATATTGATATACCCCTTGTATCCATATCAGTGGATACGGATATGGATACACCCCTTAAGAAACTTCTCTAGGAGTCACATCTGAAACTGTGTGGTAGCAAATGTTTCCTAAACAATCTAACTTGTACATTAACTACAGAAGTCATTCCCCATTTCTCCTCCTCAAAAAAATCCCTATAAACCCAATACAGATCACGTGCATACCTTAACAGTTTTATTGCAAATCATTAGAAAATGAAATGAAAAATAATAGTGTGCGCAGAATTCACTGGAGTTTGTTGAAAAAAGAAATCCATCCTTAATCACTATTACCTCTCTGGTTAAAAGCTTTACTCTAACCAATCAGATATTTTGACTATGTTATGCGGGTGTGCTTGACCACTTTATATTTTGCCTTTGTATAGCTTGGGAGAGAAGGGGGAGGATACTCTGAAAAATTTCCAATTCATGAGATCAATAAAGAAAGATGACCTCTCATTCAATGCTATTACAGACCTATAAACATAAATTTAAAACGTAGCTGTGGAATCTAGACAAACTTACATTTTGATATTTACTATACAGGTAAAAAGGGAAAAAATCCTGGTCTGAAAAGCAAATTATAAACTCACAGATATTTGTAAAATACTCAATCAATCATTTGAAAGAATACCAATATTTTGAGATGCTATATAAAGGGGTCATCTTAGAATTTTAATTTCATAGCCAGTGTTGCTATCAATGTCTTGTGTAACATTGCATGCACTGGGATAATATTTTTTTAAGACTGTAAATCAAAATTCAAATCCATCACTGTCTGTTATCTTTCAGTCTGCAATTTTAAAGGGTAAAGAAAAAGTTTCTGAAGCGAAGGCGCTCTCAATCATTCTCCACTATCCCAACACAATGAACACCTTTCTCATTTAAGAAAAAAATATTCTGTTTGCTGGATTTAAGTTTAGACAGACAGTCACTCCTCTGTGACAGAAGATTTTCTGGGCCTGAGAACAAGATCTTTGAGAGAGGTGGTGATTTCTTGAAGTTCTTTTCGAACAGTGTCTGCACATTCTTCCTCTACTAGGTTATCTACTGTGTTGTCATCCCCTTGTCCAATCTTATAATTCTGACTGACCAATTGTTTCACCACTAATCCCTGATATTTGACCAGAAGAGAATGTTGATCCTGAGAGGGAAAAATATTAAAGAAATGTGTTAAAGTTATTTAAAGGAGCACAGCTGACTTCATGTGCTTACAGTCAACCAATATTTTTCCATCAAAACATTTTACAATCTAAATTGTCACACAAATATGTTATGGTATATCAAAAATAAAATGTCTGTAGTAATGAAAAAGTATCTGAAACAACATGCTGGAAGACAGCGTGCTATACCATGAACAGCTATCCTTCAGCAGATTAAGACACAGCCATTTTAAGTACACTTTGGAGCACACCCTATATTCCCTTTAAAATTGAATTGAAAGAAGTCAGGTTTTATTCTCACTGAGAAGAGGTAAAGATTATAGAATGAAGGCTGTTCAATGGTCTACCCTTGGAAGGTGACTCCAATAAATTTGCAGATACCCATAGACTTCTGTGGTGGATCCCATAGATCAGTGGTCCCCAACGCAGTGCCCGTGGGCACCATGGCGCCCGCCGGGGCATTTATGTGCACCCGCCTAGTGACCAGGGCTGGCCCGAGCCATTCTTGCGCCCTGGGCACCCGGCACATGCCGGGCCCCTGGCAGCCCCAAAAGGTTGAGGACTACTGCCATAGACCATCAATGGTTCAGTGAAATGGCAACCTTTAATCTATAATCAAGAGTTTGACATCAAAACACCTCATAGCTTTGAATCATCCTCACAGATCACTGTAATTTACAGATGACCTGTGACAGATGAAGCTCCATGGAAGGAGGCTAGGGAGCTAGTGCCAATAAACATATGGAGCCAGATAAAACAGAAGAGTTTTATAGTCTGTATCACTGTAATGGTAACAAAAGCAAATAAGTCAGTTTCATTCTGCTTTGTACCATGCTTTGCTTAAAACAGCAAGACACACTAGCATGCTATTTCATAAGTAGAATACCTCTGGGATCTTAGTGCTTAGGAAAGTAATGATTTGTGGTACACATCTTCCTGGTGCATGAAGCATGCAGTGTGTTGAAAACTGAAACAGCAGGGCTGATGTCAGGTGTAAAACAAGAGCCGGATCCTCTGTGACTTTCAGTTGTTCAATCAGTGCCTGTCTATGTTGGAACAGAATTTGCCTAGGAAACAAGAAGTGCATAGTGATTTTTTTTTCTTCATCAGGTTGGAATGTATAATGTATATTTAGATTTGATGGATGTTAACTTGTTGCCTCCCAACAGACAGATTCTCAATATTAATGGATGGCATTTTCAAAAGTGCTCAGCACACGCCAAGCTCAGAGCTTTAGAAAAATCCCACCCTGGACTTTTAAAATTCTCTCTCTGTAAAAAGTGATATAAAGCAACCAACTCTGCTATCAGAAAAAAAAAATAGCTTCAAACATGGTACACAATATCAGAGGGGTAGCCGTGTTAGTCTGAATCTGCAAAAGCGGCGAGGAGATTTCAGTTAGTCTATATGGTGCCACAGGACTCCTCGCTGCTGATGGTACATAATGTGCAAGTTAAAGATCTGATCTTTGGAAAAATGCCTCATCTTTGCCTAAAAAGAAGGCCCCTGACTTTATCTCTCTCTTCACCCCTTATCTACTTGTGTGTTAAATTTCTACAAGATAATTATCTAAAATGTATGCCAAAATAGTGCTATATATCCCATTTCATACAATTTTATAGGGTAATGAATACAATTTAAAAGTTACCTTTCCTTCTTTTTGTCCCCTTTTTTCACCATAATATCACAAGCATCTGTTGCAGAATCAAGGCACAAAAGAAAGTCTTCTAAACTCTACAAAAAATTTGACGCAGGTATAGACAATTAATTTGTGCTTAGTGGCTTAAAAATCCAGTTTATAGCATCTCATTTTTCCCTGTTCTAAATTTGGCATTCAGATCATAGTGATGTAAAATCATAAACAATATAAGCAGGGGAAAATGACTGTTTAAAATAAAATCCTGTTAAACCTTTAAAAGTGTATATATTTAAATAGTTTTGTTTTACAGCTGCTATAATTCACAATTGAGTATCCATGAGTATGATGACTAAATGCCTATGGAGATGAGGGGTCAAGAATTTTAGGGAGAGGATCAAGGAAATATCAAGTGTTCTAAATAAAAGTTAAGGAACTGCATTTTAAATTGAGATTACTCTCCAGCCCCTTAAAATGTTTATGGTATGAAGATGTACTTATTCTTAACTGATTTACAAGAATTTGAATTGAGGATATTTGTATGCCGCTTGCACAGTGACAAGAATCTTTAACTTAGCTGGTTATAAGTACTGCATTAGCGAAATGGATAATCTGAATGTGAAGTTTTTGGAGCAAGTTACCTTGCCATTCAGAGAAGCATGTAGCTTAGTCAGAGGACCTCTGGTCTCTTCAGGTAACTTTGCTAAAATCTTTTTCCTGACCTGTTGAAAAAAAACGTAATACCATTTTATGAATAAATTTCAGACTTACCCTCATGTCGGTACTTTATAACTAAAATAATGAGAATATTATTGTTGTGTTTATTAAAATGAAACTGCCTTAAAGAAAAATACAAGTGTTATTTACATACCTCACTTGTAATGGCAGTACAATCTTCCGTTGCCATCATTAAATCGGCAGCAAGAGAGTTGAAAATAAGATTTGTGATGTCTGTACAAATGGTCTTCAGCATGTGTTTGGCAAGATTAGTTTGCGTCTCATCTGTAAGATACAATTTATTTCTGTAAGTAAAAAGCAGAGTAAGAAAGTAATTTATTATGTTGTCTAATCTATCCACATGACATTTCAGATTTCCATACAACAGCGGCTCCCGTATGGCAGGCTAAAGACTACTGGCGGTTCACAGAAAGGTAGCTTGACATGTGGTGCAAGTGCTTCTTCTTTCCAACTGCTTTTATAGGGGTTCCAATGCGTGCAAGAAGCTGGAGGCTTGAAAATGCAACTGGAATGGAAGAGTCAGAGCAACTGATATTTCTAGGAAATAATGCTACATAATGAGAAGAAACTGGTTCCAGGGGGCAGCTCCTGAACCACAAGCGGGACTGGAGCTGCCAGCCAGCACAAGAGAGAAATATCACAGGGAGCAGGAGAAAATGAATGAAAACAGCAAGGTTCCAGAGACAAGGGGTTAAAGCAGCACACTCAAGGAACTAAAATAGGAGTGAAGGAAGAAGGTGCACAAAAACACATGCAGTATAAAGAGGAACAGCTATTTATTGAGGTAAATGTAATGAAAGGCAAAAAGAGAAAGTATGATTAATATATGGGTAAGTCTAGACTACCGCGTTTTGTCAACGTAAGTTTTGTCGACAGATACTTCGACAAAACTTCCGTCGACAAAGAGAGTCCAGACACATTGAGTTCTGTCGACAAAGCAAGCTGCTTTGTCGACAGAACCCCGTAGTCTGGACGCAACCCTACAGGCAATAACACCTTCTGTCGACAGAACTCTGTCGACAGAAGGTGTTTTGCCTCGTAAAATGAGGTATACCAGCGTCGACAAAACTGCTGAGTTCTGTCGACGTTATGTCGACAGAACTCAGCGGTAGTGTAGACGCTGGTATAGTTTTGTCGACAAAAGTCCACTTTTCTCGACAAAACTCGGTAGTCTAGACATACCCTATGTCTGCCTTTATGACAACTTACTGCATTAGAAACAGCTAGAAATACTTCGTTTTCCCCCCAATGCTACTTTTTACATGTAAGTACAGAACTGTAGTAGCCACAGCGATGCTATCAATGTCAGTGTGAATGGGAGGGGAGACCTTCTGAATTAAGAGGTTGTACATAATGTGAACAAGTATGGAAAGCCTTGACTACTGTATGTTGCCTAATGATTTGTCCATTGGTGTTTTACGCGATTCAAGTGATGAGGGGTTTGCTACTTGACTTGGGAGATTATTCCATGAAACAGATGTCACAATCACAATATTTTCCCCACTATTTAGCATAATTTCCCTATTCTTAGTTTCATCCTAATCTTCCTATAGATACATTTTACACTCTTGCAGTACCAGTGTAGTTCCTCTCCCTCCTTGGCATTTACACCATGTAAATGCAACTAGATTTACATAAAGCAGACTCTACTCAATGACAGCATTGTTTTACATCCTTATTGTATTCAAATGTCATCTTTCTAGTACAGAGGTGTTAATACTTTGTTTAAGGAAATATTTGTTGTACCTGTAAAATGCTTTGTTCCCTTTTCAAATAATCGGATGTTATTGTACAAGTTTGAAACCTCATCCTGCAAGTCTTTGATGGTCCGCCTCCTGCTAGCTCCAGATAAAGAAGAGGTTGAAGACATGAACAATGAACGTACCACTTCCTGGTAACTTGCTGTTAGGGACCTCAGAACAGGAAACAAAAGGACATTCTTAATCAATTTCCTTTTAATAGTTTTATCTCCAAATACATTCATTATTAATGAGAACATTATTATATTTCTGTTACACATGAACAACATTCCAGAATGCAACAAAAATATAGAAATATACTTAAAAGTAATAGAACGTTAGTGATGATAGATTATTAAAATGTGCACATATTACATTTTTCTGGCACTTATTACAGCACAATTTGTTATAATATTGTTAAGTCTTTGTCAATGTTTTCAGTTTCAAAGGCATACAAAACTTGCCCTTAAATCCAAACAAGAGAGGAAAAAAATGGTATAATACTCCCAGAGAGGATGCTATTTATAAACTGTTCCACATGGTCACAGAACTGATACCAGATCAGAGAGCAGCATGAGACAATTAAGATTAATTTAAAGTGGCATGTGGTTTTTCTGAGGTCACTCTTCTTGTACAGAATACGCTGACTGACAGATGTCATAATACAAACTGCTGTAGCACAACAGCAGCCTTTCCCAGAAAGCAGTATCATCACAGATTTCTGACCTACCAAGAGGTTTGCAATATTATACTGAGCATCACCAAAGAGCAAGCACTACAATTCTGACTTTTATTTTATTTTATTTTATTTTTTTTTAAGAGAAAGAGAAAAGTATATTCTAGTCAAAGCAAGTAGAAGGAGACTCACTTGGACTGAATCATTGCACATCTAATTTTTCCAAGATGAATTAGTGCACTTACCTTATTAAATGTTCAGCAAGTTCTGTGATAAGCTCTTCAGGACAGTCATGTATATAGCTCCTTAAAACATCTTGAATCTCTTCCTGTGTCATGAAAGGAATCTCCAAGTGCTTATTCTTTCCTGTAATGGCCATGAACAACATTCTAATGGCAGAATACAGAGATGAATTTCTTTAAAACTATCCTATGGCACAGGACATTGTAATGTCTGGTAGCTCTAACCTCTAACACGAAAAAAATTAGCAGCAAATCTCAAGCCATGTGACTTTGCCACTGATGATGGTACAACTGTCTCACAAATAAAAAGACTGATATTTCTGTTCAGGGGACTTGAAGACTACTACTATATATTTCATAAATTATCCACAAAAGGTAAAAATATCAGTTCTAGATTTCTCTCACATTTGTTACTTGGTGAAGAGATTATTTTTATATTACTCAAAAGCAAGACAACATGACAAAGCATGTTTTATTTCAGGTTAACATCTTCATTGTAAGACACAATGAATGAGAACAAGCAGCAGTATGGAAGGAATGTGGTTTATAGCAATACAATCGCCTGGATACTCAGCTTATGTATGAACGTATTTTGGTGGCTTTGTATTTTTCATTTTGATTTTTTATTTAGCATGACATTTATTGTGGCACTGCAGAAGAAATGAGTATTACAGGTATTAATAGGTGTGCAAGCCTTGGAAATGAAGAGTAGGAAAGAGATTCCACATATAAAGTGCAGTGTAAAGAGAGATGCGGATCTACTTGAAAAAACAATTAAATGAGGCATCAGGAAAGGCAACACTGGTAAGTAGGAGTGGGGGACAATAAAAGACAAAAGTTGGACAAACAGGAAAAGACTGAGTTATTTATTTAAGGACTTAGAAGTGAGTGCGTGGTTAAATTTCAATTTATACAGGGGTTTGTTAGTCTAACTGATTGGGCACCTGAAAAAGAGTTCAGTAAATGAATGTCTACCAACACCACTCAAAACTATTAAACCGAGCACATTTAGTACAATATATTAATATTTGCAATGATTGATTTGAAACTAAACTATTGAGGATTATACTTAAAAACCCTCCAGTGTGACAACATTTCATCTAGTAGATGAGGAGTCAGAAGAATTATCTCACTATGTCCCAGTCTAGCCATGTCATTCAGTGCTATGAAATTTCATAGCTTGAGTGCCATATTTAGATTGATCTAATCTCTGGTGTAGATGCAGCTCAATTATGTAAGAATTCTTCCACTGATCTTGCTATCATCTCTTGGAGAGCTGGATTAACTATATTGATGGAAAAAAACCCTTCTGCTTATGCAGAAGAGTCTATACCAAGATACAACAGTGGCCCTGATATAACATCATTCTAGTAGCTGCAGTATAAACATGCCCTATATTAATTACACAAATCTAGTGGAACAGCTTTTAGTTACTGTTAGATATTCTAGGGACTTATACAAATAGAGTTAATGGGTTTAACCATAAAACTTCTAAGACTGTTTTCATTCAGACTTCAGTTATAACAGTCACCATTAAACAGTTAGAATTTGTCAACATTTATAGCACACAAAGTTTTCTGCCTTAATTTAGAAAAGAAACTTAAGTGTTATAACTGTGCTCATTTTTCATCTGCAACAACTATAACTCACTGAAGTTAAAAACTTGCTTGGATGTTTTCCTTTACAAAGGAAAAAAGATTAGTTATTTCTAGTCATCACTAGGATTTGAACATAAGAACGGACATATTGGGTCAGACCAAAGGTCCATCTAGCTCAGTATCCTGTCTGCTGACAGTGGCCAATACCAAATGCCCCAAGACGGAGGGATCACAACAGGTAATCCTCATGTAATCCCTCCCCGGTCACCCACCTCCAGAGAAACAGAGGCCAGGTATACAATTCCTACCCATCCTGGCTAATAGCCATTGATGAACCTAACCTCCATGAATCGATCTAGCTCTTTTTTGAACCCTATGAAAGTTCTAGTCTTCACCGTATCCTCTGGCAAGGAGTTCCGTAGGTTGTGCACTGCGTGAAGAAAAATTTTCTTTTGTTTGTTTTAAACCTGCTGCCTATTAATATTCATTTCAATTTCAGTTCTTTTATTATGGGAATAAATAAATAACTTTTCCTTATTCACTTTTTCCACACCAGTCATGATTTTATAGACCTCTATCATATCCCCCCTTGGGCTATGTCTAGAGTACGGAGTTTCTGGTATCCTGGAAAAACTCCACCATGTCCAGGGAATGCGTTGCTCTTCTGACATTTTTTGCGGAAGAGCATATGCACTCTTTTGGAAGCCCTGTCTTCCTTGTTTCACGAGGAAGAAAGGCTCTTCTGAAAGAGGAGGTTTTTCTGAAATTTGGCCCATTGCAGACCGGTCAGATTTCAGAAAAGCCTCTTCTGAAAAAAATTGGAAAAAGGTACACAAATTATAAAGTGCAATTTGCGTACCTTTTTCTGAAAAAAAGGGGCATCTAGCCTGTGTCTCCTCTTTTCTAAGCTGAAAACTCCAAGTCTTTTTAATTTCTCCTCATATGGCATTCATTCCAAACCCCTAATCATTTTTGTTGCCCTTTTCTTAACCTTTTCCAATGCCAATATATCTTATTTTAGATGAGGCAACGCAATATATTCAATATATTGGCATTGTATTATATTCATCCATGTGTCTGACAATTGTATTCTTTACTATAGTTTCAACTAATTTTCCCTGTACTGATGTTAGACTTACCCGTCTAATTGCCAGGATCACCTCTAGAGCCCTTTTTAAATATCGGCGTCACATTAGCTATCTTCCAATCATGAGGTACGGAAGCCAATTCAAAGGATAGGTTACAAACCACAGTTAATAGTTCCACAATTTCCCATTTGAGTTCTTTCAGAACTCTTGGGTGAATGCCATCTGGTTCCGGTGACTTGTTACTGTTAAGTTTATCAATTTGTTCCAAAACCTCCTCTAATTTGTCAGTTAATTTAGTTAAAACTTGGAACTAGATGAAAATGAGTGGGTTTATCATATGTTATTCAGCAGATATTTAAAGACCAAGTAGTATCTGCATATTGAAATCAAGGTTGTTTATTTCTATATTTTCTTAAAAATTTAATAAAAATTCTTCTTTAACTCCCTTTTCTTTGATTTCTTTAAGAGTTGATTACAATACTCACTATGAATACATATTACAATACCGCAATTTACACTGAGATATGTTTTTGTTTACAAAATTAACCTTATCAACAGAATAATATCTTTTGATATTTTATCTGGTTAGATAGGATATAGAGAAACAAAGCAAGATTTACAAAAGCAGAAGTTAGAGCATGCCAGTGCACACAGATAATACCTAAAACAAAATTACAAACTTGTACTACTTGCTTGTGATTCCTCATCACTATCAGCATCCTTTCTTCCTTTCTTCTTGGTTTTCTTAATCCTGATTTCTCTGGCATTTCCACCTCCTCCTCCTCTTACACTTCCACTGCCCTCTGGTGGCAAATTATTTTGTTTAGGACACAGAAAAGCATCATGACTTAACATGACATTTTGTAATTATGGTAACAAATGAGGCCGAACTATCTGTCAAAGACGCTGGTGAAATAATCTTATCAACCTATCATGAATGACACTTGCAACATATATGCAGATTAATGAGTCTGATGTTTAAATAATATGAGAACAACAACATGCTGATTCACAACTTTTTTAGTTGTCACTTCATTATTAAAATAAACTGAACTTTCTAAAAATATGACTACTCTTATATCAATATCTATCTATCTACAATGTAAATAACATCAGTAAAATAACCACTCCCGTTAGATAACAAAACCAGATACCATTGCCCAACACAAGAACTTGATGGCTGAAAATAAGTTGTTTATTAATGCAGGTCAGCACTGCTGAACAACTGAACTACTCAAACAAGATTAACTCTACTATTGCTTACGAAAAACATACTAAGACAGTATTCAATTGCTTGTGCCACTAAATTTGCTGGCTATGTCTTTGATATGAATTCCAAAGCCCCGCTCCTCAATCATGTCCTGGGACCACAATAGCGACAGCTGTGATACTTAAGATGTGGCTTACGAACAGCTAAATATTTGGGTAACCCTAGCACTTTGCAACTTTTTAGATGAAACAGGTTTATTTGAACTGAGACTGACCTAAGTTGAGCAGGAATCAATTCTTTAATTAACAACACAATAAGCAGAAATGATAAAAATCTATTTAAAAAAAGCTATTTAATGATTTGCATCCTATCTTTCACACTGCTTATATTATTAAAAGTGCAACCAAGATATGATCTGTGAAAAGCACAAATAAAACAGCACGCATGCTATAATTTACTGACAACAAGATGAATAGAGTGAAAGCCTGATTAGAGAAACTATACCATGGCAGGTTTTTTAGTTTTTTTTTTTAAAAGAATGAACTTGCAAAAAAAACTACCATTGTTATTTTATTGTCTTTTTTCAGTTGCAGCACAAAAACACACCATGAGTATATTTTAGAATTTCATACATATAAAACTGTTCCCAATTAAGCATCTAAACAGGAAATAAGTGGCACCTGTCATTATTTCCAGTTTATAACATGATGGTATCTGGAACCTTAAATCATGATATGGATCATCTTGATGCATGCTACATAATGGCCAAAAAGAAAACACCACATCACGAAAACAGCTTTGCCAGGATGCAAGATATATTATGCATGTATGCATGTGACTATATTTATACACATGTAATTTATGTGCATGAGTAAGACACCAGCCAGGGTGGAAGGCTTTCTATTTATGACAGTTCATTAAAGTTCAAGCTCCTCTTTAACAACAATGCCCTAGAAAAATCTGCTGTCTCTTGTGGTGAAATAAGTTTGGTTTCCATGCCAACTCAGTGCTGGCCTCTTTAGAGTGGAAACTAATGTTCTATTTCAAGATTTGGTTATGCTGTATCTCAAATTAAGCTAAATATATCAGTGTTTTGATTCTGTTGCTTGCAAGAGAACACAACACTGTGAGACTGAAGCAGATTTCTTAATTGCTCTGTTAAACTTTTAGGACTTATTGCATTATATTTAGCTTAATTAAAGTTTTTCAGTGATTACTGAAAACTATAAAATTTCAGAAGGATTTTATATATATTTACATGCTGGAGTAAATGGAGATTTATTGTAAACAACTTTATTGACAAATGGAGCTATGAGTTATGTATGCTTAGACCCAGTATGAATTTGGTCCAGAATATATTAAAAAAAACCACATTGTGAACCTTCAAATAGTTATCTGGTAGTAATAGAGAGCAGGCTACCAAATTATGCTTGGAGAATACTCTGTGACTTCAAAACTCATTCTGACTTCATGGGAAAGTATGACCACAAGCAGCTAGGTGCTCCTTTACAGAAATAGAAATAAATCCAAGTACCGTACCTATTGCTTTCTTCCTTCTTTCATCCTTTCTGTCTTTTTTATTAGCAGACACATTTTCTAAAATAGAAGCCTGTTTCAGGTCCTCTTCGGTGACTAAATTAACAGGATTATTTTTCATTTCCTGGAATGAAGATAATTCGTTTAATTTAAAAATACAAATGAAGGTTGTGACTAATAAAGCACCATTCCTGCAGTATAGACATTTAAAAAAAAATACTGTCTTAAACACAGTACGTTCTAAATGCAGCACAGGAAAAAGACACTTATTTTCCTCTTTCAAACCCAACATTCTGTCCTGATAGCTGCATGTGATAAAGTTGGTCAAGAAATAACTGAACTGTAAAACAAATCTAGTAAAATAATAACCTTAATTTTACAGTAATGAATTCAGTCAAGAAACTAAAAGACAGTGCTTTGTCTCAAATATTGTCATGAATCCTGAAGTTTAAATAGGTTTTAAATATGTCACCTGCAATTACTGAAATAGATTGGGAAGAATTACAGCACTGCATTTTGTAACCTAAGACTATTAATACCATAATTATATTCCAAAACATAATTCTCCAAAGAATATGGTGTTCATGGGCCCCTCGTCACCATATATTTGTATGTGCATTCTACTGAATTTAAGGGAACTGTACATAAGAATATCTTAAATAAACAAGGCCCAAAATATGAGTAAGTTTAGGCTGTTCTTGATCTCTTTGTATTTGCCTGACAGGCCAGGTCAGTACTTCATGAAAAAACCATGAGATTATTCTGTCTCCCTAATCCTTGATTTCTCTTTTTTTGTGGTTACAAAATGGATTGGGAAATTGGGCCCCTAAACTCTTTCAGTTCACTGTGATAAGACTAGGGATCTGATACTGCTTGGCACCAGCTGTGCTAAGCTTTGCTATGAGAGATACTGGTGAAAGCAGACAGCCATCCAAGGAACTGAGGGCAGGTCAGATAAACAAGAAGCCATCTGCTGGGAGGGCTCCCAGCAGTTAGAGACTAGTGGGGGTTGTGGGGTAAGTGCTGATGCGCCAGAGAAACTGGGACACAGACTCTTTTACTCAGACAGATTTAAGAATACAGGGACAGTCCTGGATAAAACACTTCCAGATTCCTGATCTGATTTACTCTTGCTTTCCTGTATGTGATTAAAATTGCATATGGAAAAATAAAAGCTCACACAGGCAAAACTGAGAATAAGCATACTTTCTAAAAACCAGCAAGTAAATAGCATAAGCAAATACAAGTTTTTCAAAAAATGCAATTTTTTATTAAACAAACCAGAATGCTAAAATGACATGGCAAAAAGTAACTTAAAATGTTCTCTATTATTGTATGACTTACTTGGAAATGTCCCAGACAAATTATTCCCTAAAATAGCCTTGGTCAACATCTTTTGATTTCCCTGATCTCACCTACATTCCTTGTTCAACTAGTTTATTATCTGGTGTGCATGGCAATATTTCACAACTTTGTTGTAGTAAAACAAGTTAATTACTGACTCTCAAATTTTGTGAAATTGTGAACATAATTTTCAGATTCTTCTTGAATTTCCTCAACTTATTAACCCTGAACACATTTATAAACCATATTTCAATAACAACTAAAACAGGGCCTGATGCTGATCCCACACACGTAGGCTGTGTCTAGACTGCATCCCTTTTCCGTAAAAGGGATGCAAATTAGACATCACAATTGCAAATGAAGCGGGGATTTAAATCCCCCCCACTTCATTTGCATAAACATGGCTGCCGCTTTTTTCCGGCTCGGAGCTTTGCCGGAAAAAAGCACCAGTCTAGACGCAGATCTTTCGGAAAATAAAGCCTTTTCCGAAAGATCCCTTATTCCTCCAGAGGATCTTTCAGAAAAGGCTTTATTTTCCGAAAGATCACGTCAATACTGGCGCTTTTTTCCGGCAAAGCTCCGAGCCGGAAAAAAGCGGCAGCCATGTTTACGCTAAATCCCCGCTTCATTTGCAATTGCGATGTGTCTAATTTGCATCCCTTTTACGGAAAAGAGATGCAGTCTAGACACAGCCATGTTTTATGCCAGTGATTTCAATGAGGTTCTCATTTACTCTGAAGTAGGTGACATCAAAATAAGGCTATGGATGTAAAACATGCTGAAATATACAGTGCACCTGTATGTTTGAGGTCTATGGATTGATCTGATAGAATCTTTTAATCAGAGTCAGTAACAGATCTTTTAACTCACCCTTAGAAAGAGTTCAATAATGAATGATAATTTTACTCTTATCTAGTGCATTACAAACATTATGTGGTCAGGATCTGAGAACTGGTAATGTAAAAATGGAACTTTATATGCTGGAGGAAATCTCAGCAATTGATTCTTAATAATATCACTTAAATTTGCCCCTTCAGGGACTTGAGGAGATCTGCACAGATGCATGCAATACCACATCCTATTCCTAAAATAATTTTTCCTTGTGTAAATACTCCAGAAAATATCAAAACCTAAGAATCTGATGAGGCCATTTTTACAGGAATAAGTTTTCAAACCAAAATTACAATATAAAGGATAAAAATTACAACTAAATTCAAATATGATTAGAAACAAAACACACATACACATCCAGATATACTTGAGAGCATACCTTTTCGGCTTTCTGGTGCATTAAATCACTGAACAGATCAGTACAACTGTTTATAAATTTCTCACTGACTACAATAGTGTCACTAAAGATTACAGTCGGCAATTGTTTGTTGAAAGATCTCATCACTTGCTGAAGCAAAATTCCAGCATCTTCTATGGATAATGAACTAGGTAGAAGAGTCTAAGATTTAAAAAAATACCAAAATCATGTATATATACACACTGCACAAAATATTACTTTATGAAGCCACTTTTACATGTACCAAGAGGTCCTACAACATCTGGTAGCTGTTTAAAATATACTCCTTTACATCTGAGCTAGATGTGTCCTCATATTTTAAATGAAATTTTAATCTTGAAAGATCCCAAAGGAATACAGGAACACTAATTAATTTCACCCAGCAATGATATACAGCTACCTCTAGAAAGGAAGATGGCAACTGCTTAAAAATGCAGCCCAACAGACTAGGCTAGAAAATAAGGCAGCATATTATTGCTAAAATTAGAATTTAGCTAAACACAATATTCAACATCCTCCTATTTTGATCAAGAGTGTAACAGTCAGTCTGTTTTAAATATCATCTGACAAATGGTACCTCTAGAAGTAAAATGTTCCCTAACACAATGACTCTCTACTGATTCAGGGAATGAGTTTGCCATAGATGTCTACCAACAAAGCCCAATTCAGCTTCAGACAAGTTTAAAGTGGGGAACCAGCAGACATGTGTTTCACTCATTACTAGGTCTAAGTAAACTGAAAATTCTGCTTTAAAACAACATTACTTGATGACATCCAACAAAAAAGGGAAGAAATACAGCCCACTGAAAAAAAAAAAAGCATACCGCTATATCCACCCATGTTCCAGAGCTGATAGCTTCATCTACTGAAGCCTCCACCTGATCCACAATTTCCTGACCAACACAGGCTGCTTTCAGAAATAAAAGCTTTGTGGACTTGTATCTTTTCTTTATGTAGTTCACAGGGTCTGGGATGCCAAGTCTGGACAATGCATCAAATTCTATAAAATTATAAAAAGTTTGTTAAGTTTTATCCATTCATTGGGCCTGAAGAAATCAAAATTTCCAAGTACAAATACACTCACTGGGAAGACATTAAAATTCTTGAAGAGATAATGGTGCCTCATGAAAAAAACATAGTATTGAGAAACCATTTCACTGATTGCATGTCCATGAACTCCAGTAATATTATTTCAAACTTTATTTCTTACATGTAAGAAGAGGATCTGAAAAATTTAACCTAAATGTAATTAGCACATAGGCTAAAATACCCATGCTGCCACAATTCATGCAATTTAAAGAAATAAATACTAGTCAGTTTTCATTTTGCAGCTTCTTTTTCAAGCTGCACCAGAGGCATTGGGGATGATCATTCCGCAGATCTATATACATTGGTATACACATGATCCACAACCAGAATGTCATCTTCACAATCATATGGATTTCTTTAATGCAAGCTTAGGTTCTGAAAAAAAGATGGTACCCCCCTAGGAAAGCTTCCTATTTATTCACCATAAGCAACACATTGAATGGATTTTTCAAACACTGACACTTGCATGAAAAAGAGTGTTTCTTTTTTAAAATCTCATTCGCATTTGCAGTTTATCTCTTACCAGAAATCATAATTGTCTGTGAAATTATATTCACCTCCATAGCAATCCATTGTGATGCCACAGAGTATTAGGACTTCTGATAAGAACTAGGAAGATATTCAGATTCCAAGGCCAGAAGGAATCTCTGTGATATTTAAAAGTCAGTTAGGTGCCTGAATACCTTTCCTGATCTAGCTCCAAGTCCCTACCATCAGTTGGGCTTATGACATCTACTATTAAAGGGTCTAGCACACTGTGCAACAGATGTTTTCAGTGCGATACATATAAAGTAATGGAATTATAAATAAGGATATCCTATACATTTATCTGTTGGCATCTAAAACACTCAATGTTCTTTCATCATTAAAGTAATATGCAGGACTTCATCTCAACAATGCCATCTACGTGAACAAATACAAACACAGCACAGCTTGCAAATTTAGGGACTGCGATTACGCAGTTACATATGCATGCATTTTGGAAGGCAGTAACAAGCCTTTACTAATGAAAGCACTTCAATTATTCTTATAAGACTCAGTCAGAGACACTGGAATCAGTAGGGCTCTTTTAGTTACCTAGATCAATTTCCAAAAAAGACCTTTTATTCATAAAGAATGAAGATCAGTTACCTAGGTAACTGTTTTGCTTGAAAAAGGAGTCCACCCAGTTGCTCTGTGTTCTGGCATAGATGTCTGGAACAAACACAGCCTTATCCTGTCTCCCACCAACCACTGTGCCTTTTAGACGTCCACTGTTAACAAGTTCTTCTAACACAGCTGAAAGAATAAAACAAATGAAGCAACAGTTCCAGTAAAATATATTCAGCAAAAAATTAGGAATTATTTTTCCTTCTTTCTTCTTGTAATTCCTCCTTTTTTTTCTACCCATTGCTAACCAAAATAAACCAAAATAAACTAACAGTAACTGTTTTAATGAAGTGATTCTGAGCTCCCACAGTTTTATATGCTTCTGATAATTTCCTGAAATGCCTAGAAAGTTGGTCATAATGCTGATCTTTAGCCAGCAAATAAAATGCATGATGAAGTTAATTTGTTAATTTTCCCTTTGGATAGGTGTTAAATCGTCAGAACCAAAGTTGAAATAGTTCTGATCTTAACATTTTAAAATCATGGCAAGATTGGATACCTATAAGCCAGATGCAAGAGCCTGTATCCCTGCTGGTGACTACAGTTGATCTTCAAAACTTCTAAGTTTAATTAACCCCTTGACACCAAGAATCAGCAACACATTCATATGCAGCAATCCACTAATATGAATATACACTGCAAGCAAAAGACATATTGGCAATCACTAGTACTAAATTATTAAGGACATCTTAACACACATACTACACTTGAACTTCTTTAATCTGGCAACCCTGGAAACCTGGATATACCAGATTAAACATTTTGCCGGACCACACAGGGCACTCAGGGTCTGGGCATGAGGACATTAAGGGTGGGACCCTTATCTGGTGCTCTGTTCCTGTTGAGCCACATGTGTGTTCCCCACTCACTGTTACTGGTGCAGTGAGGAAAAGCCACAGAGGAAGCACATTGCTGTGCTGCTGTTCCCCCAGCCAGTGAGATGGGGAGCAGCAGAGCTGCTTCCTCCTCTATACAACAGGTGTTCCTGGGTTAGAAACACCTGGGCTGTGTCTACATTGGCACTCTTTTCCGGAAAAGGGATGCTAATGAGACAAGTTGGAATTGCAAATGCCGCAGGGGATTTAAATATCCCCCGCGGCATTTGCATGAACATGGCTGCCGCTTTTTTCCAGCTCGGGATTTTAAGAGGAATAAGGGATCTTCCGGAAAAGGCTTTATTTTCCGAAAGATCCCGTCTAGACTGGCGCTTTTCTCCGGCAAAGCCCCGAGCCGGAAAAAAGCGGCAGCCATGTTCATGCAAATGCCGCGGGGGATATTTAAATCCCCCGCGGCATTTGCAATTCTGACTTGTCTCATTAGTATCCCTTTTCTGGAAAAGGGTGCCAATGTAGACACAGCCCTGGAGAATAGAGGTTCAAGTGTATTTTCAATTTATTCCAGTTGCATGCAAGGTTCACCATCCCATAATCCTCCTGTGTTTTTACATGCCATTGCTTATATTAAAAAAAACAACAACCCTATAAATGAGGGAGGCACCAGGCTCTACGTTTTTTTATGATTTTATGGATTTTTCCATAGGTTTTAGTTTATAGAACATGTTGAGTTCTACTTCATTAAAAGGCAAAGTAGCCATGCATTTATCCTGGAATAAAATACAACATGGTAATACCTAACACAGAACCTCCTTAACTGGTTAACAAGAATGGAAACAGAAAGCAAGGGGAACACAACTGGATAGTAACATATGGAGACCCTTCCTTATGGCAAGCATCCATTGAATTTAAGTGATTATTAGGGAATTTGTGACTGGAGCACTAACAGAAACAGACAGGAGAACAAACAAGTGATAAATTGCTTTCCCCCTTCTCTCACAAAAAGGATAAAGAAGTGATGTGTATCATCCCCAGGACTCAACTAGAAAAAAAAAAGAGGGGGCAGGGACACACTATAAGATCTTCTTTTAGAAAGTTATCATCATGCAAGTACTCATGGTGTGCTTAGAATTATCACAACAGTACAAGGTACATGAGAGTGGATATACTAGCTACCTTTCTCAGGATGGGACAATAAAATACAGAGTTACACACAGATGTATTTCCCAGCACATCCTGAAGAAAAGAGACAGAGAGAGTGCAGGAAATGCCTTACAAGTCTGGCACCCTGCATCAGGATGTTTCTCTCTCTGGATCCCTGGACTCTGGAGTATATGGAACGTGGTTGCGAATGAAAAGGTTGGGAGGTACTCTGTGGCTGTGGCTTTGGAAGATGCCCAACAATTAGGCTCTGGACTGTGGGGTGCCCCTTGGTAGGACTATGGGGGATAGGAGAGGTGGATGTCTTTACTAGGGGGCACCCTGCAGCAGGGCTCGGAGGACAGAGGGTGCAGCAGAATGGGCTGGGGGGCTGCCTGTGGCTGGGTTCTGGGCTGGAGATTGCCCTGTGGCTGGGCTCTGAAGGGGTAGGAGATGCAACTTTCTGAGCTGGGGCGCATGCCACAGCAGGGCTTTGAGGGTATAGGAGGCACAAGTGTCTGAGCTAGGGGAAACCTGCAGTTCTGGTGTTTGGGAATATGTGTGGTACAGCGTGCTCTGGTGCTAGTGGGGCATCCTATGGCTCAGTTCTGGTCTGGAGGTTGCCCTACAGCTGGGCTCTGGGTGGGTGGGAGATGTGGGTGTCTGAGCTAGGGGGCACCCCACGGCAAGGCTTTGTTGATAGGGGTACAGTTAGCCATGTAGAATGAAAGAAGAAAGGGAACATGGGGACATTAATAGAATTAAGTCATGTGAGGCCCTGAGGCCAAGAAAAGGAGATTATCTTTAATATAAGAAGATACAGAAGCCAGCAAATAGAGATAGCAGGACATGGTCAGTCCACAAACAAGACAGGTGATATCTGAGGTAGCATTTTGTACAGAATAGAGCAGAGATGAGAGCTGGATAGTCAAAGAGGAGCTGCAATAGTTGATGTGAGAACTAATCAGGGACTATTCAAGGAAATCTTCATGGGTCATAATTTTGTGAGGCTTTATTTAAACAAAAGAAAATATACACAAAGAAGAGTGTGATTTATCTCCCAGCTTATTAAGACCTCTAGTTATAGGATAACAAAAATTCTGCCTCTTATCTCAGAATAAAGTCAATAAATAAAAATCCTGTGCAGTTAATGTCATTCGGCTATGTGAAATCTGAGTCTTTATGTACTCCATTGTTAAGTCTACTAGTAGTTGAGAGCACTTAATGAAATATGACAAAAGTAAACACTAATAGTTTTATTTGAAATAATTTTAATTCCAACAATAAAGAATTTAGAATCAAAAACTGAAAGAAACTCACAGTAAAGAAGTTGTTCCTGAAATCCATACCGAGTGATCAAGTTAGTGACAGAAGTAGGCCTATAAAGAATAAAAAGGAAAAAAACATTAAAAGGTCTGAAGACTCTCAAATTGAAGTAGAATCTACAAACAAGATAAGTACCTGTGGATTCTTTTTTCCCCTCAAAAAAGATATTGTCTGCAACACTGATGAAGCGAATTAGCCAGACAGTTACTGCCAGGTTTAAACAATTTAGGAAGCTTATAAATTCATATTGGTTTAAAACTATATCAGAACTAAACTAATATAAATATCATACAATATAAATAATATAATATAAATATAATAAAAACAAACACACTTAAAGTTCTACTAACTTAAGTTCCTGCTCAAGAGAGAGCCTTAAGATACATTTCTGAAAAATGAAGCTTAGCTGGTGGGTATCAATCTATAATTAAGTCAACAAGGGGGACATTTTCCAGAAAAATTAAGAATTCACAGTGAATTCATGACCAGTTTCAGCATAGCTTTAGCCAATTTTTCAAAATATTTCCCCATTGTAATTTAGCTCAACTTAGCTAACTAGTCCTTCCCTTTTCTAGGAATAAGCCTTTTATCCTGCTCACATTATATGTTGCTCCAAAAAAGTACAAAAAATTCTCTCATAGTAAATGAATTGTAATGGAAAAAGTCTCATATACATGTCTTTACTTTCTTTTTTCTATATTACAAATAAATCAGATGCATAAATAATGCAGGAAAACACATTTCTACATACAGATATGGCTTACCAAGTAATGGCACTGAACAGACCGCGAATGCGTGCCCGATGCCGGGCTACAAATGCTTCTGTAAAAATCACTCCTTTGTTGTCCTGATCTAGCCGGCCATGGATAATCCTACCCAGACGGGGGGACAATGCCTGTGATCAGAAGTCATGAGAAATATTGGGTCAAAAGTTTTCAGTTATTCAGTAAAAAAAGAAAATATATTTGTACTGGAGATTACAAAAGTTAATTGGTCTAAATAATCAACACATTCAGAAGTAAGAATGCATTTAAAATGGCAATAATTGTTGAAGAATATTGAGAGTATGCTATAAAATGCACACACAAAGATTGTGTGAGATTGTGTTATTTTTACCCAACTGGTAGCTTTCTTAATACATACATAGAATAACCTGAACTATTTAATAACTATTCCTTCTCCCACACACATTACAATCGTTATAGGTGAATGAAGACTGTACACATTGTGAAAGAAACCCATTTGATCTGGGATTTCTGGGGCTCCCCATTCAAGTTAAATCCTTTGTGTCTGTGTCAAAGGAAGTCCCTGGCCCACACTTCCCAGATGTCAAAGTAGAAGTTAGCAGCAAGAAAAAACAAAAACCCTTGGATAAAAGAAAAAAGGATTTGCGTTCTAATTAGTAAGTTAAAATATTCAGATTATCTGGGACAAAAAAAGAAACTACATCTGTAAATATTCTCTACAAAGTGTTTAGATGACCAAGCCAGATGCATTAAAGCCAGAAGGGACCGTTATGATCATCCAGTCTGACTTACTGCATAACACATATCATAGGATTTCCTTTTCAATGAGAAAAGCTTTTACCTTCCTTCCTCCCCCTTCCCACCCCCCCGCATCCCCCTTCTGTTCTGCAATGTGATTTGTCCTTTTCATATTTGTTCATTTTTTTTAAATTGTATCCTTTGGTATATATGGTTGTGACTACTTTCTTCCACTATTTGATCTGAGGAAGTGGGTCTGGCCCACGAAAGCTCATCATCTAATAAACCATCTTGTTAGTCTTTAAAGTGCTACATTGTCCTGCATTTTGTTCAAAGGGAAGCCTCTGTTGGAAAAACATCCAGTCTGGATTTAAAAATTTCCGTTGATAGAGGCTCTACTGTACAACTGTTGTTAAGTTGTTCCAATGCTGAATTACTCTCACTGTTAAAAAGTGGATGTTTCTATTTAGTTCAAATTGGTCTAGATTCAACTTTCAGCCACTTTTCTCCTCTAGAGTGAAGAGTACTCCTATTATCAAATTTCTATTCTTCATGTTGGTATTTATACTATGATCAAGTTCAGCCTTCTCTTTGATAAGATAACTAGCCTGCACTAGGGAAGTTAAATATCAGTTAATTGAATACTCGATTAACCTTATGAATTTTATCAGTCGACTATTCTATATCCCCAAGCAGCCCTGTCGGGGGGAGGGGTCTGAGCTCCCAGACCCAGTATAAACCGGAACTGAGCCAGTCTGCCTACCCACCTGGCTCCTAATACACTCTAAACACAGAACCACAGTGGAGCTAGATCCAGAACCCAGTTCAAGCCGGGACTGAGCTGGGCTGTTGGCCAGCCTGCTAAAAAATTTCCTGGCAAGGGGTGGGGGGAATGCGTGTAGTCTATAGCATTAACTTATAAGCTTTTACTTATCAGTTAATCAACTATACTATGACATCCCTCACTTGCACCCACTGAGTCTTTCACTTTAAGGCAGTTTTCAAATCCTTAGTCCCATTTTCAGAGTATAGTTGTTCCTTTTTCCGAAAGAATCATAATGGCTAAGAGGAAACCTAGCTCATTTAAGGTACTGGAATTCTATACTGGCAAATTTTAAGCTAAATCAGTTCATAGCCACTAAAATGCAAACCTAGGGTTTTAATACCGACCTTCTTAGGACTACGCAAGACTTCATATAACTATCCTTGGAATAATACAGCTGCTCTAAGAGGGAAATATTTCTTCAAATCAGAATTAATCATTTCTATATGAAAGTGTAGATAGCATGAAGTAACCTGTATCAAGAAGTCTCCTGGAAGGTCGTATGTCTTGCAGAGTTCAGATACTGTCACCTGGCCAGTCTCCTGTAGTTTATCGTTTATCTCTTCTGCTAATTGGTCTAGGTAACTCCTTATGTAAAATCAGGAAGAAAAATATTAGTGTCATGTTCCAAATTTGTATCTCTTTATGTATCACTATCCTACCTCAGTATTAATGTATTTGTTCAGAGTTAACGTATTTCCAGTGTATGCATACACACATTGGAACTTATAGGCTGGACCTCCCTTGTCCGGCACCATCGAGACCTGACCGGTACCAAACAAGAGAATTTGCTGTAAAAGGGGAGGTCTGCCATCAGCCCTAAAACCCAGACTGCCATCAGGCTGCCCCAGCATGCACCATGCCTCACCCTCCACCCCAAACTGCAGGGCTACTTGGCCAGCTGCTGCCGGCTCCCTGAGCAGCACGGGCTCCAGCTCCTGCCATGTTTTCCCAGGAGCTGCCATAGGGTTCCGGTCCCAGCTCCGGGGGGCTGCTGTGGGGGCTCTGGCCCCACATTTCAGGAGGCTGCCAAGGGACTCCGGCCCCAGCCCCGCATTCCCACGGGCTGCTGCGGAGCTTTGCCCGATGCCAAGAAAGGCTGCCCAGGGACTCCGGCCCTGGTACCGGGCTGCTTCAGGCTGCCACGGTGCTCTGGCTCAGTCCCACATTCTTAGGGGCAGCCATGGGGCTCCAATCCCAGCCCCATGCTCCAGGAGGCTGGTGCGGGGGCTCTGGCCCCATACTCCTGGGGATTGTCAGGAGACTCTAGACCCATGCATCTGTGTGGTTGCCAAGGGACTCCAGTCCTGGCTCCGCACTGCTGCTGGCTCCAGGGGCTCCAGCCCTAGCTCTGACCCTGTTTCCCCCCCAGCCCTGGCTATTTATCCTGCCCTTAGGCTCCTAGGCTCTCTGGTCCAGGAGCATCCATGATCCAATGTTGCCAGACCAGAGAATGTTGAGTTTTAGAGGTACAACCTGTACTGTAAAACAGAGATAGGATATTGAAATTCAGTACACGTATTAAAGGGAAAATGTATTTTTAATATTCTTCTAATCAACCCACTAGCCTGCAACCTGTTCATTTGTTTCCTTATATGGAACAATAAGTAATAACTTCCCACCCCCTCATTCAAACACACACATTTTTTCCTCTCAACAGGAACTGAATATTGACTTTTATGGGAAATGAAGGTGCTCATCGTGTCACAGGGGTTAGCACATGAATGTCTATTCTCTGCCCCAAGAATAAACTCTAAAGCATAATTAACAAAGGAAGACTAAAGTTATATTGCACCCGAACATCTAAAGTCATATCTCTGGACCCTGTACAAATTTCTCCTAAAGATACTCACTCATTTATAAGCTGTCCTAGCACCAGCTGAATAGTTCTATCTGATTTAACAATGTCATTAGCTCGGCTTTCAATATGGACCAGGTCTACATTTATTATCTGGAAAAAAAATAAATCCATCAGTCCCTTACATTCAAATTAATTTTCAGATATTAAGATTTTATATATTTTCCAAAGGATATCTGCTTTTGATTTGCTCTATCATTTTTAGATAGATTAGATAGACAGGCAGGCAATAAGTAAGTCTGTAGCTTGGAACAGAAGCATTTGTACTTTAAAAAAGAATCTCTTGCAATTACATGGTTAAAAGGGCCCTAGAAAATTAAGATTTCTGTAAAGCTCTGAAGAGAAACTACTCATTTTCTTATAGAAAGTTTTCTGATGTCATAGTTACAGAAGCTTACTGGGGGATAGTGGAGACAAGAGATTAATGAATGAAGAGAAAGGACCTAAAGAGACATACAAAGTTTATTATATTTCACTGAATGACCCTGTAGCTCTAAATTTTAACAGACAGACATTTCTTATCCACTTGTACTTGTCAGTTTAAGAAAGCAGAGAGAGTCAAATAATCAAAAAAGCATTGCTTCTTTTGAGGGGCAATTTGAAAGTGTGCCACGGTAGTACAGATTACAGTAATATTATGTCAAAATCAACATAAACATGAATACAGGCAGTCCCCGACTTACGCGGATCCGACTTATGTCGGATCCGCACTTACGAACAGGGATTTCTCGCCCCGGAGGTCGAGGTAGCGGATTGCTACCTGCGAGCTCCGGGGCGAGAAAGCCCCGTTCGTAAGCTGCTCCGGTGCCCCTGGTCTGCTGGAGACCGTCTCCAGCAGACCAGGGGCACCAGGCGGGTTCCCGCGCTTCTGAGGCTTTGCCAGAGCAAAGCCTCAGAAGCGCGGGAACCGCTGCTGCTGCCGCTTGAGACCCGGTGCCTGTGGTCTGCTGGGGACCGTCCCCAGCAGACCACAGGCACCGGGTCTCATACGGCAGCAGCGGCAGTTCCCGCGCTTCTGAGGCTTTGCTCTGGCAAAGCCTCAGAAGCGCGGGAACCCGCCCGCTGCTGCCGCTTGGGTCCCGGTGCCTGTGGTCTGCTGGGGACGGTCCCCAGCAGACCACAGGCACCGGGACTGAAGCCGCAGCCGCGGGGGGGAGGGGTCCCGTGCCTCTGAGACTTTGCCAGAGCAAAGCCTCAGAGGCGCGGCACCCCGCTGCCGCTGCTGCTCTGCTCCCCGTGTCCCTGGTCTGCTGGGGCGGGGGGGGCCCGGATAGTGTGCCCCCCCCCAGCAGACCAGGCTTTTGTTTTGGACCCTGGAGCAGAGCAGCTGGGGCGCTGCGGATTGGTCCTGCAGCACCCGCTCTGGGCACTACTGGACCAACCCGGCAGCATCCCAGCTGCTCTGCCCCAGGTCCTGATTCAGCTGCTGCTGGTCAGTTTCAGCAGTGGCTGAATCAGGACGCCTGGGGCAGAGCAGCTGGGGTGCTGCTGGGTTGGTCCAGTAGCGCCGAGGGGTGCTACTGGAGCAACCCAGCAGCACCCCAGTTGCTCTGCCCCAGGCGTCCCCAAGTCAGCCGCTGCTGAAACTGACCAGCGCTGACTACAGGAAGCCCGAGGCAGAGTTGCTCTGCCCCAGGCTTCCTGGAATCAGCGCTCATCAGTTTCAGCAGCAGCTGACTTGGGGAAGCTTGGGGTTCTTAAGTTGAATCTGTATGTAAGTCAGAACTGGCGGTCAGTTTCAGCAGCAGCTGAATCTGGACGCCAGTTCCGACTTACATACAGATTCAACTTAAGAACAAACCTACAGTCCTTATTTCGTACGTAACCCGGGGACTGCCTGTACAACATTTGTGAAGCAATATACAAAAGGATGAAGTAGTCAATGTTAGTGAAATTAAGTGCCACCAATTTTGGAACTGCTGCTATACAGCACGTCAGTGTCAGCATAACAACTTACTTAGAGACTAACTAAAGCTGTATAAAAGGAAAAACAGAAACAAAGTATACATAATTTTTATTAAAAAAAATTACCTGTTGTAAGTCAACAATGTTTACTCGACCTTTGAAAAAAATACAAATACGAATTCAGTACATAAAATAGCCTTGAACAACCAATCAATATTATTTAGTGATCACAAGACGTATCATAGTGATAATATTTAAAACTGATATCTGTTTAACCACACACTTGGAGGCACAGTTCCTTATGACAGCCTAGTCTATGTCCCTAAATACAATGTTAACACAGAATCTCTACAAGTTAAAGAATTTGTTGAGAGATTTTTTTCTCGTTTACCTCTCTGCTGAAATTGTCAGGTATGGCACTAACAAAATATAAAGAAATGGATACATACCCTATATGCACTAACTGTGGCTCTTCAAGATGTGTGTCCATATAGATGCTCCACTTTCGGGTGCACTTGCAACCACTGCACCTTTGATCAGCAATTTTTCATAGCAGAATCCATTTGGGCCGCAGATGCATGTTGCTCAGGCTCATGACTCTCAATGTTGCTATATAGAATGGTGCAGACTAACCTTTATGAAACCTTATGACAGAGGGGAAGGAGACCAGGAACACAAACCTCAAAGAGCCAAAGTTACTGCACAGGATGAATAACCATTTTTTTTTCCAAGTAATGTCCCTATGGATGCTCCACTCAAAAGAGAACTGCTTGGTGGTCGACTAAAGGATGAGGGAACTTCAGAATCTAGTCCAGTATGGAAGAAAATATAGCTAAGACAAACATTTATCAGAAGAAGAATCACAAGTTATTATGGCAAATGATGCATAGAAGTCCTCGTTGAGCCTTAATGTATTCTAATGATAGGAAATGTCTTCATAGATTGACGAAGTGTACATAGATTTTTGTAGAATGAGCTCATATATCAGCAGGTGTTTTGAGGTTGAGATGGCTAGCAGAATACAATCACTTATCCATGCAGAGCGCCTCTGTTTACAGTGTGCAGCTCCTTTTGTTCAGTCTGTAGTCAAGACAAAATCTGGAATTCTTCCTGAGAGGTTTAATCCCACGTAGGTAGAAGGTAAGAACCCCCCTGACATCAAGCATGGAATAATGCCTCCTCCTTATTCTGGTGAGGTTCAGGGTGGAAGATGGACAGGCAAATGAGCTTATTAATATGGAAATAAAGAGGCACTTTTGGCAAAATCTTGGATCTGATGACTTTGTCTCTGAATAATGTTGTGAAGGGGGATATGCCGTGAGATGCCCTATCTCCTACACACATCAACCATTTGATGGCAACCAGAAATTTCATTTCATCAATAAATGGATGAGTGCACAGGCAGCCATATTTTCTTGTAAGGTATTTAAAAACCAAAAGGAAGTCATAAACCAAAGTATGGTTTTTAACTGGCAGAGAAAAGTTGGAGAGGTTTTTGAGGAACCTCGATGTCTGGGATTGGTCCTGCCTTGAGTAGAGTGCTGGACTTGATGACCTCCTGAGGTTCCTTGAGTTCTATGAGTCTATGTCATAGGAAGGGCAAATAGACTAGCTATCTATTGGGTAATGGAAGGATGCCAGGTGAACTCTGATGGAACTCAGTGATAACTCTAAGCTCTTTAGTTCTACAATGTAGCTAAATATGTCCGGCAGCAATGAGATTCCTGGTGCAATGTGTATGAGATCACCCCAGTGGGCAAGTGAAGTGCATCATGTGGAATGTTTTCTTCTGCATAGGAGCACTTTTTTCTACTTGCTCTGAAAAGGCAATTTCCATATGCATGAATCATCAAGCAGGAGAAGGATTCTGAACTTGGAGTGAAGGATCTTCCTAATCTCCTGGGAGAGGAGGTGAGGAACAGCATAGAAAATGATTGGTGAGAACACCATCACCTGTACCAGTAAGGAAACCATGTTTACCTGGGCCACATCACAACAAACAATACCTCTTTCCCTGTCCTTTCTTATTTTGAGTAAACACTGGATATCAGAGACACTAGGGGGAATGCATACAGAAGACCCAGAAACCACTAGAGAGGAAAGGTATCCCCAGAGACTGGTTACACATCCAGGCTCTGAAGCAACACTGGTGAAAAGGGTCTATCTGAGCAGTACCCCATTGCCAAAATATGTGGAGACATACAATGGAATCTGCAACTCATGGTCTTAAGAAAAGTGCCTGTCCAATACATCCACAGTTATGATCAGAATTCCCAAAGGTAAACTGCTGTGATGACAATCTGACTAAATCTAATCCAATACCATAGCCTTATAACCTTGGAAAATCTTGCTCCTCACTGCCAATATATTTATAAAACATGCATGATATGCTGTCCATCATTATGTCTCTGCCTCTGATTAATGGCAGGAATTGGACAGACATATCTGAATACCAGGCTGACGTACAGCTTGGCTTCTTGGGATGTCCAACTATCCTGAGCTGTGTGGGTTTCTAGCTGTGCTCCCCATCCTAACAGAAAAACATCTGTCACTCTGGCAACCATCGGAAGAGGATGGGGGAAGGAGACTCTAGCACACATGCTGAGAGATTCCTTTACAGAAGTGGGTACAGAAAGCAGTATATTTGAGCTGTATCTGCTCTGTGAATAAACTGTCCTGAGCCATTCCTGAAGACACTGCATGCATGGTCATGTGTAATCAATAATGAAAGTGATGGCAATCATAAGCTACAGATAATTCCTGACTGGCATATGAGGTCTGATCTGAATCATATTGACTAAGTTGAACAGGGATATAAATCTGTGCATTGGGAGGTAGGCTCTTGCTACTGAGTTATGATGAGCCCCTATGAATTCCAGCTGTTGCACAGGGATCAAAATGTACTTTTGAAAGCTCAACTCCATATCTGGTTACTCTCCAAAATGGATTTTGAGACACTGTATAATAACCTGCATATTGCCTGTTAGTCTGTTCTTCCAGAGGCAAAAGTTTTCGGCATCATTAAGGAAAACACAAAAGGACAGGGATATAACCTTCTGATACAGTAGGTAGTATTCTTTACAAAGCATATGTAACTGGGTGCCAGAGTTTAGGAGCCGGAAGCTTCCTTCCAGGTATGCACTGGGTCCCAGCAGCCGGCTCTGCAGGAGCGGGGCCAGCAGGGGCTTCTGCCCCATTCCCAGGGAGCTAGCTACAGAGCCTGATGCGATGACTCCCCAGGAGGGGGATCTGCAGCCCCTGCCATCTCCTGCTCCCAGAGAAGTGGCTTCACTTTGGCAGCGGAGACAGCTCCCAGGGACGTGGCTTTACTGCAACCTCTGAAGTATAAAGCTTATTTAACCTTTATACTGCAAAGCCCAGTGTATGTAACAATGTAACTGCTAAAATTTTTAGTGGTTACATGGTTAACTTTTTAACTGACTTTTTACATCCTTATTCTGTAGCACACAGGGGTAGAAGAGTGTCTTGCGAACAGGAGCAGCTAACAGGGAGTTTGGAGAGAGAGTTTAGAGGGGGAGGTTAGAGGGCACTAGTGACTTCTGACCTTCTTTAAACATAACTTTTATAATCTATATTCCAGACATTTAATAAGTCCAGTTTAGACTTAAACTTATTCATAGGAAAAATGGAGACAGAAGCCCAGCAGCAGAGTGGGGGCTATCCTGTTTATTGTGTCGAGTGTCACATGTATGATTACCTGCCCCATGGGCGGGTGGCATATGTGTGCACCCGTTGCAAGGAGCTCCTGACCCTCAGAGACTGAGTTCGGGCTTTGGAGGCCAGAGTGGCTGAACTGGAGGAGCTAAGAGAGATAGAGAGCTACGCTGATGAGACTTTCCGGGACACTGTAGTACTGTCTCACCTCCAGTCTGAGAGCCCCAGTGGTACAGCTAGTACAGGAACCCACAAGGGGAGAGGCAATTCTTGATTTAGTCCTGAGTGGAGCGCAGGATCAGGTCCAGGAGATAACCGTTACAGGACTGCTTGGGAATAGTGACCATAATATAACAACATTTAACATTCCTGTGGTGGAAAGAACACCTCAGCAGTCCAGCACTCTGGCATTTAATTTAAAAAAGGGGAATTACACAAAAATGAGGAGGTTAGTTAAACGGAAATTAAAAGGCACAATGACTAGAACCAAATCCCTGCAAGCTGCATGGAAACTTTTTAAAGACATCATAATAGAGGCGCAAAGTTCTCCAGTAAAAGGAGTAATATCTCCCTGTATTTTCTGGCTCTACCTTTTAACACCAGCCAGAATTTCCACTTTTGTGAAATATGAGATTCCCAATGGTAACGGATGCATCGGGAGCTGTCCATCACTCACCGGGATTGCCTCCCAGTGTGACAAGCAAGTCCTGAATCTGGGAGAACCAGGCATACCCTTGGAAAGAGCAAAACAATCTCCTTGGGCAGAGAACTATATAGAAGCTATATATTATATATACAGGCAGTCCCCGGGTTACGTACAAGATAGGGACTGTAGGTTTGTACTTAAGTCGAATTTGTACTTAAGTCGGAACTGGCGTCCAGATTCAGCCGCTGCTGAAACTGACCAGCGGCTGACTACAGGAAGCCCGAGGCAGAGTTTCTCTGCCCCGGGCTTCCTGGAATCAGCCACTGATCAGTTTCAACAGCAGCTGGATCTGGACGCCTGGGACAGAGCAGCTGGGGCGCTGCTAGAAAAGCCGTCTGCTAGAAAAACCTGGTCTGCTTGGGGGGGGGGGGGGCGCGCACTAGCTGCGTCTCCCCCCCCCCCCCCCCCCCAGCAGACCATGGAGACGCGGGCGGCGGAACCAAGATGCGCCGCGGTCCCGCCGCCCGGGTCCTTCGCGGCTTTGCTCCGCGTCTCCCTGGTCTGCTGCCCCCCCCCCCCCCAGCAGATCAGGGAGACGCGGAGCAGCTTTTCTCGCCCCGGAGGACGCGGGCGGCGGGACCACGGCGGGTCTGGGCGGTCCCGCCGCCTGCATCCTCCGGGGCGAGAAAAGCACCGTTCGTAAGTATGAATCCGACGTAAGTCGGATCCGCGTAACTCGGGGACTGCCTGTATATGGGGGAGGGGAGAGTAAAATTTGTATTAAAAAAATACAACTAGTTGTTTTAATATACAAAGTGCAAAAGCTAAGAGAACACAGTTGAGCTAAAATTCAACATGGACAACTTGCTAAGGCTTCAACTGCACCAGCTTAAGATGAGAAAGAACTAAGGATGATGAGCATGCACAGTGCCATATAGCAACAGGCTGGGGCATGAATCTGAATAACATGTTCTCACAGGCCAAATGGACACTGTTATGAGAAATCTCTGATCAAGGGCACAGGAGATGTAAGTGCACCTACTGTGGAACACTCGTATGGACACTACTAGAAAAGGAACATGTCTACTACAGATGGAACTGAAACCACCACCCTTTCCACATATGCAAGAAAACTGCTGTCAAATGGTAAAAATGTCCAAATTTGTCATGCTAACACACTGAGGCAGCACACATTAAGATACCTTAATGATGGGGGGTGGTGGGGAATCAGCTGGAGTGCATGAATGTGACAGGCATGTTAACTTATTTACCAAACATCACAATATGAACTTCATACACGAGAGAAAAACTTTAATTAGGTTAACTACAGGTATATGCTTTCTCCACATTATAATTCAGGCCATGTCTACAGTAGGAATGCTTATCCAATACACTATAATAGCAAAGAGCACCTAGGATGGATGCAGCTATACTGGGAAAGCAGAGCTTTGTATCAGAGTTGTAAAACCACTCCCCACAGTAAAACATGCTATACTGTTTAAAAACATAGTTTTACCGGTATAATTGTGTCTTTGTTAGGGGCTTATGCTGACATAGCTGTTGGTCAGGGATGTTAACTTTATTCATGTGACTAATATCATTGAAGTCAGTTTCTTTTCTCTTCTGAATAGTCTTCACACTTGTGACTGATAGAATTACACTGACAGAATTCGGTATCCTAGACATAAAACTACAGGCAGTCCCCGGGTTACGTACAAGATAGGGACTGTAGGTTTGTTCTTAAGTTGAATTTGTATGTAAGTCGGAACTGGTACATATTGTAGGGGAAACTCTAGCCAAACATTCTCCAGAGCTCAGTTTTATTCTCCACCTCACTTCCCTCAGTCCTTTATTCTCAAGCTGAGGTGTCTGCTGAGAAAAGCCGCTCCGCATCTCCCTGGTCTGCTGGGGCGGGGGGCGCTAGCTTCGCGTCTCCCTGGTCTGCTGGGAGAGAAGCAGCTAGTGCGGGGTTGCCTCACCCCGTTTGTAAGTAGGGATCCAATGTAAGTCGGATCCATGTAACCCGGGGACTGCCTGTACTCATTTGCCCAAGCAGGAGTGGCCAACCCGTTCCAGATGAAGAGTGGAGACAGTGTGAAGAACTGGGGCAAAATTGTTGAGGGAAAAAAAAAAGCTGCACTGGTGGAAAATAGGTGCTGGAACATTCGTCCCAGGGCACAGCTCTTTTTTTTCTTTTTGTGTGTGTTAACAACTTTTCCCCAGCTCTTCACGCTGTCTCCACTGCTATTGTGGCTCACAAAAAAAGCACTGGGAAGGGGTGAGAAGTGCAAGCTCTGGGAGGGAATTTGGGTGCAGGAGGAAGTAGAGAAGGGGATGCTGCCTCAGGGAGGGGGCTCCAGGATGGAGAGTGTTGGGGTCAGGTGGAGGGTTGGGGTGCTGAGCAAGCCGCAGGCTTGTAGCTGTGAGGGTGCAGGAGTTTGGGCTGGGGTGTATGAGGGGCTCAGGGCAGGAAGGCTGGGAGTATGATGGGCTCAGGACACAGATGTGCAGTGTGTGGATGGTACAGAAGTGTTGTGGCAGAAGACTGGGGATGTGGGGGTGCAGGAATTTGGGGATGTGAGAGGCTCAGGACAGGGGGTTCCAGTGTATGATAGGCTGAGGTTTGGGGGCTGAGGGGGGTGCAGGAGCGTTATGATGCTGCGGCCAGATGGGGAATTGGCCCCAATTGGGAGCTTGTTGGCCAGGCTTCATTTTAAAATAAAATATTATGTCAAACATAAAATGTTTCAGCGTTGTCTTTATTTATGAGGGACAGGGAACCGGTTCGGAGTTAGGGGTCACTGACCCACCCACAGAAAAGTCAGTCAGGGTCACACAAGTGAGATGTGAAAAAACAACTGCTCCAAAAACCCCCAAGCCTCACTAATGTGGCCCCAACTGTGCTGGTGGGGACAGAAGACAGGGTGCTGGGGGAGGGTGCAGGTGGGTGCTGGGGCAGGGTACTCGTGGGGGGGGTCTGGCCAGGAGGAGGGGACAGAGACAGCTGGGGCCAGTACCTGGGGATCCCTGGTCTCTGGAAGTGCACTAGCTACTCTTCTCCTCCCCTCCCCTCCCCCAATCTCCCTCCTCTTCCCCAGAGCCAGGCACACACACCCCTAATCCAATCCCCTTCCCCTTCCCCAGAGCCAGGCACACACACCCCTAACCCAATCCCAGCCCCCCAGAGCCAGGCACCGGCCCCCCCTCTACAACAATCCCCCTTCCCCCAACCTAATTCTCAGGTCCTGGAGCCACCGCTGCTGTTACAGCCACGCATCTCCCTCCAGACGCTGGGGCGAGTGCAGTGAACGGCTGGCGCACTGAGTGGCCAGCACGCCATGCACGCTCCTCCCAACCCCCCTCCTCCAGCCAGACACCTTCCCTCCCCACTCTAACCCAATCCCCCTCCCCCACTAACCTTATGCCCAGGTCCCGGAGCCGTCACTTGCGCCACCACTGCACCTGGAGCACCTGCGGCTGCCTACGCTCAGCAGCCGGCTGCTAGCAGGTGCAGGCTGATGCGGTGTGCGACCTGGCCTGCGCATACAGGATATGACGTAGTACACTAGGGACCGTGAGCAAAACGGCGCGGGCCATGAGCATGCATGCAGCTCACAGGGGCCCGGCTGCGAGAGCGACTGACCTGAGTAGTTCCAGGTTCCATCTCGGTTTCGCCAGGAGCCGCAATATTTTTCAGTATAAAAGAAAGAAGCCTCTTAAGGAGGCAGAGCAATAAGGAGCCTAGAAAGGCATGATTTATCATTCTCCAGAAATGGGATGCATTTATCAGGATAGCAAAGAAAAACCCTTCCAACTCCCCATCACTTGGAACAATTCATCACTTGAAACATCAGTAAATGGAGCACATTTGAAGCACATATTGATTTTGGTCCTTTTTTTGCAAACTGAACCAAGCCAATCAACTGCAGTATGCTGCAACATTTGGCTCCAAAGCTTGTTTAGGTTTCAAACACCCCAAATTCTAGGATACCACAACTTCAAAGACATGCACATCTGGGATTTGTATCTGTCCCTGTCAGTAGTTTAGATTACAGAGATGAATGGACAAAATCAGCACTCCTGCAATCACTTTTTGCCAATTCATTTAGTAAAAAACACTTCCAGAGAAGTTAGGTGACTCCTGATGACAGGGAATAAGACCCAGAACTTCTTCACCAACACGGACCAGTGCCAATTCCTGATTACTATGAGCCCTGTAGGAGCTATGTGGGAAACTGGTTCCTAAAGTGCTCTTAAAATGTGTTGGGTAAGGGAGAGTGATGACAGTTCACTCTGGATTTGCGGGTGCAAATCAAAGAAGTGGGGGGGGGGGGCGTCCCCACTTGCCCGGTCACTATGGATACCTTACAATGCTTTCCTTCCAGGGTGCCCAGCCTGGTATGCTCACAACCAGCTTGCAAGAATAAAGGTCACACCCGGAGTTGTCTGTGGGTTGGCCACGCCTGGCCTAGAGCATCAGGGTAAGTCACATATGCTCCCTGGGCATCTAAATCATATCTAATACAGAAAAGCTCTTAGTACTCTTCACTCTGTGATATCATACAAACATGGAGGAATATGTTGGCTCTCATTCTACTTTTTACATAAAAAAAATTGATCCTGAATCAAGACTGCAGGGCTGCAGTCTTAGACCTCATCTATTTTAGTTTCACCAGTGCAAATTTTCTAAGTCCATTTAACACGAAATCTGGTTACACCAATACAGATCTCCAATACTGATGTTCTCAAATTGGTTTAAATTACAATTCACTGGATGTAATGAATCTATATTAGAGGTTTTCACTGGTGTAATTGCATTAGTTTTAAACGGATAGTTATATTATTGTAAGTTTTCTAAAAGAGACAAACCTTTCAAAAATAATCTCCTTGTGAAATATGAGTATTCGTCTGTGAAGTCAAACCCCATCATGGAACATTTCGGATTCACATTTCTCATTATAAGTGCACATACATTTATTTCTCCCCAGAGAAAAATGGCTGGTTAGTTGAGTGATTTGCTTGATTCAATAATCTTTCATTTGTCTTTGAAAACTGTCTAAATATGCCTGTCACATTTAGATGATTTCTGGCTGTAAGCAGTAATGTTCAGTACAAAACAAAACAAAAAAGCCCAGATACACAATGCTTGTTTTATACTGTGGGATAAGGCTTTAAAAGTCTATAAAAGTACAATGAAAATATTCAAATTTAATCACACTTTCAATCTGACAGCAATAGAGAAATTAACATTAAACAGAGCACAAAAATTACTGAATGTATAAAATCACTATTTTATTTATTATACATAAAGACGTGAATATTAATCCCCACAAAATATCAAAGCATGTTATATATGTGTGTATACACACACACACACACACAGAAATAAATAAAATCAATATATTAAGGGTACTAAAAGATGTATTGTTAAGTATTGTAACATCCTTGTCCTATATTCTCGATACTATAAAATAATGTAACATTGACAGTTCTGGTTCATAACCAGCCAGTAGCAGAATTTGGAAGGGACACAAGAATAAGAGGAATTAATCTTCAATGAAGCAACAGGGAAATGCACACTTAAGTGATACTAAATGTATTGAACAACAAGGCCAATCTTAGAATCCCCAAATTATTTTTTATGATCTTGCTATTAATCTAATTGAAGTGAAGGGAAAAAATGTAACTCTTACCACCACAAACATGAAGCTCATCCTGTATCTCTCTGCTAATCTGTGCTGGAGTGACATACTCCTTTCCATCAAGGGTGTGCACTACTTCCAGCTGCTTTTCAGCAATCAGTTTAGCAACAATCTCTATGCAGTTACGTTCAGACAGCCTGTGAATGTTATAAAGAGGAACCAAGTAATTTTTAATGAGAACTTTCTAATTTGGGGATAAATAACTGAAGCTTTTCAACTGTTATAAACTGAAGGATTATTTTGCTGTTCTCTGCACACACCTTTTAGTATGTCAGTTTCATAAAATATCCTCATTCTCTTCTCATTTTAAAAACATGGGCTTGATACGTACTAATGCACATGCAAAAAATTAACTTTATTCATGATACTAGTATCACTGAAGTCAGTTTCCTTCCTGAATAGTTAACGTTTCAGGGAGACCATTCACATCAGCAAACTCAATCTCTGTTTGGAGTTTGTGTTTGAAATCACTTCAAACAAGTAAACAACTGCCCCCTTTACACCAATTAACATTGTTTGTCGAGACGAAGGCAATGAACTGCCAAAAGATGAGCTCTGCAGCGGATCCTCTGACGAGGACACACAGGAGGCCTCGCTGTCAATTTGAAACCCCGTCAACTTTATAGCGCGAGTTAACCTTTCACTGGGCGCTTTCTGCCAACCGCAGCGGCTACGCAGCCGAGCTAAGGATTTTCTACCCCAATTTCAGCGCAGTCACCCGGCGGCCTGCGGGATACTCGACCCCCCCCCCCCCCCCCCGCGGGGCTAGTGCGGCGCCTCCCGCTTCTCTCCCCGCGCCGGGCACAGGCCCCGAGCCGCCCCCCAGCACCAATCCCCCCGCCCCCCGCGCCCGGGGGTTCTGCGGGGGGTGGCGCAGCCGGGCTCCAGGCTGGGCTGCCGGGGGGGGGGGGCGCTCCAGGCTGGGCTGCCGAGCGGGGGGGGGAGGGGCGCCCCAGCCCCCTCACCTCTGCGCCGCCTCGGCGAACTGCGCGCGCTGGAAGTCGGCGGCCAGTCTCCGGATCTCCTCCCAGGCGGCCGCCATGGCTGCCCCCGCCGCAGCCCCACGTCAGCGCTAGCCGCCGGGCTACGGGCCGCGCGCTGGGACACATCGCGGCGGCGAAGGCGTTCGCCTGCCAATAGCGCCCCCTGGAGAGGAGAAGCCGCAGGGAAAGCGGCTCCAGGCTCAGCCCCGGGAGGGGCTTTCGTCCCGCGAGGAGCCCGCCAGGGACAGGAGCCTCGTTACAAACCTGCCCCCGCTAAACTCTCCAGCGCAGGCGACAGCGGCTCGCTCTGGGGGAAAGCACCGCCCCCTGTGCCCTGCCAACATGTTAATTGCTGAATGGGGTTCTCCATGCGCACCCACCTTGCCCCTCTGCCTGGCCCTCCCTGTGCCCTCTCCCTTGCAGGTACCACTGCCCCCCAGACATCAGCCCAGGGCCGGCTCCTATCCAGCCTGCCTGGGCAAGTCGTGGCACCAAGTGGGAGCCCCCTGCTGCCAACCACAGACCTGCCCTGGCGCATTGTGAGTCCATGCAGCCTGGCCCAGCCCAGCATTCCTATGGTCCATGGATGAAACTTGTCATAGAAATGTGAGCATGGAAAGGAAACGTTTCTTGATGGGGAGGGTTTCTCAGATCCCGGATGGATTAACCAGGAGTCTATAATCCTAGGGCTGGAACAGACCTCAGGAGGTCATCCAGTGCAGCCCTCTGCCGAAAGCAGGACCAACCCCAACTAAATCATCCCAACCAGGACTTTGTGAAGCCAGGACTTAAAAACCTCTAGAGATGGAGATTCCACCACCTCCCTAGGTAACCCATTCCAGTACTTCAACACCCTCCTAGTGAAATAGTTTTTCCTAATGTCCAACCTAGACATTCCACCACCGTAACTTGAGACCATTGCTCCTAGTTCTGCCATCTGCAGCTACTAAGAACAGCCTCTCTCCATCCTCTTTGGAACCTTCCTTCAGGAGGTGGAAGACTGCTATCAAATCACTTCTCTAAATAAGCCCAAATCCCTCAGCCTCTCCTCTTGGGCATGTGCTCCAGCCCCCTAAGTATTTTGGTTGCCCTCCACTGAACCCACTCCAATGTGTCCACATCCTTTCTGTAGTGGGGCCCCCATAACTGGACTCAGTACTCCAGATGTGGTCTCACCAGAGCTGAATAAAGGGGAATAATAATTTCTCTTGATCTGCTGGAAATGTTTCTCCTAATGCACCCTAATATGCCATTAACCTTCTTGGCTACAAGGGCACACCGTTGACTCATATCCAGATTCTCATCCACTGTAATCCCCTGGTCCTTTTCCGCCAAACGACTGCTTAGCCAGTCGGTCCCCATCCTGTAACAATACTTGGGACTCTTCCATCCCAAGTGCAGAACTCTGCACTTGTCCTTGTTGAACCTCATCAGATTTCTTTTGGCCCAATCTTCTAATTTGTCTAGGTCACTCTTGATCCCATCCCTGCCCTCCAACATATCTACCTCTTCCCCTAGTGTCATCTGCAAACTTGCTGAGGGTGCAATCCATCCCCTCATCCAGGTCATTAATAAAGATGTTGAACAAAACTGGACCCAGAACAGATACTTGGGGCATTCAACTTGAAACCGACCACCAAACAGACTTTGAGCCATTGATCACTACCTATTTGGCCCAACAATCTAGCCAGTTTTCTATCCACCTTACAGTCCATTTATCCAATGCATACTTCCGTAACTTGCTGGTGAGGTTATCATGGGAGACCATGTCCAAAGCTTTGCTAAAGTCAAGGTATATCACATCCAATGACTTCCCCATGTTCAGAGCCTGTTACTTCATCATAGAAGCTAATCAGATTGGTCAAGCATGACTTGCCCTTCGTGAATCCATGTTGACTATTCCTGATCACTTTCCTTTCTTCCAAGTGCTTCAAAATGGATTCTTTGAGGATGCCCTCCATGATTTTTCTGTTAAGGCTGACTGGTCTGTAGTTCCCTGGATTGTCCTTCTTCCCTTTTTTAAAAGATGGGCACTGCATTTGCCTTTTTCCAGTCATCCGGGACCTCTCCTGATCTCCACGAGTTTTCAAAGATAATGGCCAAAGGCTCTGCAATGACAATTGCCAACTCCCTCAGTACCCTCGGGTGTATTAAATCCAGACCCATGCAGGGCCGGCTTTAGGAAGTGCGGGGCCCAATTCGAACAGTGTTGGCGGCCCTCCCCCCTCACCAGGATTTTTTGTTCAGAAAAAAAAGGACACCCACACTACAAACCACAACCACACGCAAATATCATATCAGAAGTAGATCTGATCAAAATGTATATCAATATAGTTGAACTTTTTTTTTTAAAAGCCATCCTTTATTATGCAAAATTTTACACAAAATTAAATCAGTTGCCTTAAGTGTAGGTTAAATATTTTCAATTGCAAACTATCTAATCTTTTCAATAAAGTTTAAAATTTGATTTTTTTAAAGTTACCAGAGAGTATTGCAGTTTTCTGTTACATTGTTTTACTTTTTAAATAGTAAAAATGGAGTCTTTGTTAAGAAAGTGTCAGTTCTGTGGTCAAATTCCAGTCCTTAGTGATTTCAGCACCAATGATTTCACTAGGTAATATCGTACCTCACCACCACCATTGCCTCCTTTGCACTGCCCTTCAACACACGGACTGCATGTTGAGTCCAAGATCAGTCTACACAAGATTTTATCAATGATTTTTGCTCAAGCGATCACTGAGACAAGACATGGACTCTCAATTGATTCTAGTCAGCTCTGCCTTTAAACACTGGATGTAAAGTGTCAGATATAATTGAGGACTCCCAAATAGACGCTACATCACCAGAAATAAAACCTGTTTCTATCTTCTGTGACTTTCAGTTAGATGCGACTCACTATTCTCTGCTTAGTGTTCAAGTTATGGAAGGCCCTAAGCCAGGTCATATTAGGTTCAGGTCTTTTTCCTTTTAATCATACAATAAGGATAACAACATTTCATTCTCCCAGCTCCAAGTCTTAAGTGAGTTTCAACCCAAAAGAGCCAAAATTGATCACCTTGACACAGAAAGTGTGTCTACTGATCTCTGTGGCTCAGTAGGTATGTCTATATAAATAAGGTCCGCTTGTGAAGCCTTTTCCTACAGTTGACAGATGGCAGTAGATAGCTCATTCAAACCACTGGCTGATAATAGTTAGTCACCCTGACCAGTCATTAACCATAGTCATGGACTCATCCTACTCTCCATTGTCTCTGTTTCTCTGATGACCTGTGACAAAAAAGGAGGGTGGAAAGGGAAACTGAAGGGAGAGACCTCTCTAAATTCACCAATCAAAGAGCAGTATTGCCAACCCATAAATCACGAGGAACACTTACATAAAGTTATGAGAATGGTCTACAAATCATAAGATTTTTTAAAAATAAAACATGTTGGATTTTATTGGCCTTTTGTTTATTGAATATTTAGCGTTCATGTTTTAAAGCTTTCCTCTTTAGCTGTAAGGCCCAGAAGTATAGAGAACTTTTTTTAAATGAAAGCTGAGATTCCTACATAATCAATTGACTCCAGGCCTTTAGAAAAACAACAAATGTTTTGAGACTCATGGTAAAACAATGGAGGAATTCTTGTGAGCCCATGCTTTGCCCACAGTATAAATAGAAAACCACAATACCTTCTCCACTAAACATCCTAATGAGATACTGCAAATGGTGAACTGAATTCAACTTCTCCTAATAGGTATCAACCTAGTTTTTCATATTTGAGATGGGTTACCAGGAATCGTACATGACAATATGAAATCTTTCCACTCTCAAGTCAGCATATTCACAAAGCACCTATAATTTTGATCCATGCATTATTGGATAGTGAAAGAGAAAGGAGGGGAATTAGTGGAGATAAATGTTCAAATTAAAAAAAAAAAAAAGCCTGAAGGAATTAGGACTGGGCTGCTACATCTCCCGTTCAGAACTGACTGAGGGTATGTCTACACTACCCCCCTAGTTCGAACTAGGGGGGTAATGTATGCATACCGAACTTGCTAATGAAGCCCGGGATTTGAATTTCCCGGGCTTCATTAGCATAAAGCCGGCGCTGCCATTTTTAAAAGCCGGCTAGTGCGAACCCCGTGCCGCGCGGCTACACGCGGCATGGACTAGATAGTTCGGATTAGGCTTCTAATCCGAACTATCTGTGGTTACTGGCTTATATATTCTTCTCAATAAGGAGTCCCCAATCACATAGACCTGCCTTTTCCTAGTGACAGTGCGATTCTCTGGTCTATCTCTTGCTTCCTCTGGCTGCAAGTCCTTGCCATTCCTATTTTCCCTTGTAATCCTCTTTAACCCATTCTGTATCCTCCTAATGGTCATTATTGGTGTTGTCTCCCCTTTATCTATGGGACTAGCCACTCTTCTCTTCTTCCTTATCCTTCTATCTTCATTATCTACCTGCTGTACCCCTTCTTCATTCTCCAGCTCCACATACCTGTTCTTGAACCCTATTTTCCTTCACTGACCTATCTTTTCCTGTGCCTGGTTCTCTGAGTCACATGCTTCCACTGTCCATTTTCTTTGCCCAGCAGTCCCCCCTCTGAGGCCCTTGATCCTGCTTCCATCTGCATATATAAGCTTTCCCCTTCAGCCACGTCACGCCTTTGCTCCATCATCTGCTCAAACCCCCTTCTAAACTCAACCAGAGTTTCCACCTGCATCTCCAGTCCTCGGATCTTTTCTTCCATCAGCTCTATCAGGTGGCACTTCATGCAAACAAAACTGCTTTCAGGTACCCCCTCCAGAATCATGTACATACCGCAGCTACCACATCCAATCATCTTCCTTATGTTCTCTGCTACTTGGGCCATGGCCACTACTGCCTCTGTGTTTTATCTACTTTCTCACCAAAATCCTATTAGTCCAGTGAACACAAAAACAGACCAAAACACCCCCTCCACAGCAAAAACAAATCCCAAACAAGTCCCAATATCCAAACTCCCTTTACAAACTCCCACTCAAACTCCCCTGTTTACAGCTCTGTTTGCTGGCTCCTGTGCCGCTGCAGCTATCTATCACCTCTAGGGTGGGCTGGACAGCTGTTTAACACCTGCATAAGGTTTCAGGAAGGGGACAGTGTGGACTGCCTTCCTGTAGAGCCCCCATCAGAACTACTGTGCCCTCCTGGCTTAGGAAAAGAATAAACAGAAGGATTGGAAATTAACCCGCCCAGTTTCACGTCCCCTAGGCAGGGAATGAGCCATCTACATTAGGCCCCAGCTGGAATATCTCGTCCAGTTCTGGGCACCACATTTCAGGAAACATGGAGAAACTGGAGAAAGTCCAATGAAGATCAATACAAAAGGTCTAGAGAACATGAGATATAAGGCAAGGCTGAAGAAATTGGTCTTGTTTACCTTCGAAAAGAGAAGACCAAGAAAGGACATGAGAGCAGCTTTCAAGTATCTAAGGGTATGTCTATACTAGCCCCCTAGTTCGAACTAGAGAGGCTAATGTAGGCATTGGAAGTTGCAAATGAAGCCCGGGATTTGAATTTCCTGGGCTTCATTTGCATCTTCCCGGGCGCCGCCATTTTTAAATGTCCCTTAGTCCGAACTCCGTGCCCGCAGCTACATGTGGCACGGAGTAGGTAGTTCGAATTAGGATCTCTAATTCGAACTACCATTACTCCTCGTTCCACGCCATTTTTAAATCCCCGGTAGTTCGGACTCCGTGCCTGCGGCTACACGCGGCACCGAGTAGGTAGTTCGAATTAGGCTTTCTAATTCGAACTACCTACTCCGTGCCGCGTGTAGCCGCGGGCACGGAGTCCGAACTACCGGGGATTTAAAAATGGCGGTGCCCGGCAAGATGCAAATGAAGCTCGGGATACATTGCCTACATTAACCACCCTAGTTCAAACTAGGGTGGTAGTGTAGACATACCCTAGGTTACCTCTCTCATCCAGTAAGTGCCCCACAACCTCTCTGATCACCCTCTTATTGATAACATGCCCGTAGAAACCTTTCTTGTTATCCTTCACATCCCTTGCTAGTTGCAATTCCAGTTGTGCTTTTACCTTCCTGATTACACCCCTGCATTCTTGAGCAATATATTTAAACTCCTCCCTAGTCATCTGTCCAAGTTTCCACTTCTTATAAGCTGCCTTTTTGTATTTAAGCTTCCAAGGGTTTCCCTGGTAAGCCAATCTGGTTACCTATCATATTTGCTTTTCTTACTGCGCATCGGGATGGTTTCTCCCTGTGCCTTCAATAAGGTTTCTTTAAAATACTGCCAGCTCTCCTGGACTCCTTTCCCTTAATGTTAGCATCCCAGGGGATCCTGCCCATCAGTTCTCTGGAGGAATCAAAGTCTGCTTTTCTGAAGTCCAGGGTAGGTATTTTGCTGCTCTCCTTTCTTCCTTTTGTCAGGATCTTGAAATCTACCATCTCATGATCACTGCTGCCCAGGTTGCCACCCAGATCTACTTCCCCTACTAGTTCCTCCCTGTTTGTGAGCAGCAGAGCATTGTGCACAGCCCCTGGTCGATTCCTTCAGCACTTGTACCAGGAAGTTATCCCCCAACATTCTTCAAAAACTTCCTGGATTGTCTGTGTACTGCTGTATTGGTCTCCCAACAGATGTCAGGGTGATTAAAGTCCTCCATGAGAAACATGGCCTGTGATCTGGAAGCTTCTCTTAATTGTCTGAAGAAAGCCTTGTCTACCTTATCCACCTGATCTGGTGGTCTATAGCAGACACCTCCACTAGGACCCAGAGTGTAGAAAATTGTGTCTGCTGCTGGTGCATATGTATTCTCTCTGCTCTAGATGCACAGAGATGGTGGAGTGCTGTGCTGGAGGAAGGAGGGCACAAGAGACATAATAGGCAGGCAGGAGACAAGGTGAGAGGGAATAACAGAAAGCAGCAGGAGCTTCAGGGAAAGAGTGGAGGAGAAGCCTCTTATGTACCTCTCTAGCACCCCCAGGAGCCTGGACTGATTAACACCAGCTTCTCAGGGAGCTTCCTGTTTCCTGCTGCTTCCCTAAACCCACTTGAGGAGAACAGGCAGTCAACTGAAGTAGTAGGAGCCAGTTAGGCCCTTAAGATGTTGATATCTTCCCTCACTCAGGCCCTGCTACCAGCATGTTTATTTGTTCCCTTCAACTGAGTGATGAGAGCCACTATAGCTGGCACAGAAGAGCAGTCATGAGTGAAAGATGAAAACGCCCCTCTGGGGCAGCATTCAGAAAAAGAAAGCAAGCAAAGGAAGCTTTTCTATCTAAGCAGGAAGGAGCTCTCCTGAGATACATAGACACAAATGTTCACGGTGAGCCTTCAGGCCTCAGTGAGCATGTGAGTGGTGACGAGATGCCTGATCTTCCAGTTAGTGAGAGTGCAGGTGATCTGGCAGCTACTGCAGCATCCATATCTCCATCTCAAATGGATGTAACCATGCACATTCCTGAAGAAAAGTGTAGATCAGAGAAGAGTGTGGTGGAGGCCCAAGAAACAGGTGCTGCTGAGTTTCGTTCCTTTAGTCTAGATGATCCAGGACTGTGGACCCACTTGAACAGTAGCCTGAGGGACTTCCTTGTACTGCATGGGCCACAGCAAGTGAAAAACTTCATGTTCCCCAAAGACTATGAAAATAGAAGTTTCCATTCAACACATTACTGGCATGAAAGCTCCAATGGAGATAAAGTGGAGAAGCTATGGCTTATGTACTCAAAAACCCAGAATGCAGCAAATCACCAGAGAGCATTCCATAAGTGGAAAGAGCTTGAGATGAGACTAAGATTAAAGGCCACCATAGATGATCATCATCAAGAGAAGATTGCATCAGAGTCTCTTTACTAGCAAAATGTTCTGAGAAGGCTCATTGCCTTTGTGAGACTGCTTGCTACTCAAAACCTAGCACTGCGTGGCGCTTCAAATCAGCTGTATGTGCCAAACAATGGAAACTTCCTTAAAATTGTGGAGCTGATGGCTGAGTTTGATGCTGTACTCCAGGAGCATCTAAGAAGAGTCACCACCCAAGAAATGTACACACACCACTACCTTGGAAAAACAATTCAAAATGAGATCATACAGTTACAGACAACAAAAGTCAAACAGAAGATTGTGGCAGATCTGAAGTCAGCAAGATATTACTCTGTTATTGGACTGCACACCTGACATCAGCTATACGGAACAAATTGCTTTAATGGTGCATTTTGTAACAACAACAGAACCTAGTGAAAATGTTCCTGAAATGGTGACTGTCAGAGAACATTTTCTAGAATTTATTGACATTGGTGATACTACAGGAGCTGGTATGACAAATGTGCTTCTTAAAAAAATGGAAGATACGGGAATTGCGATAGCTGACATGAGAGATCAGGGCTATGATAATGGTGCCAACATGAGAGGAAAGAACAGAGGAGTGCAGACGCGGAACTGAGAGTTATACCCTTGAGCTTTTTTTGTCCCGTGCAGTTCTCATTCATTGAACTTGGTGGTCAGTGATGCACCATCAGCTTCTAGTGAGGCTGCTGAATTTTTTAATGTAATTCAAAGCATCTATGTATTTTTCTCTGCATCAACTCATCAATGGCAAATTTTGAATCAACATCTGGGAACATCCTCTCTGACACTGAAACCACTGAGTGCCACATGATGGGAAAGTCGAGTGGAGGTGATAAAGCCTATCAAACACCAAATTGGGAAGATAGATGATGCAATAGTTGCCATTATAGAGGATAATGCTATGATAGGAACTGTTCATGGGAGAACAGTGTCAGAGGGAAATGGAATCACCAGAAACATACATAACTTCAAATTTCTGTGTGGCTTAGTGTTGTGGCATGACATACTGTTTGAAATAAATGTTGTAAGCAAGAGACTCCAAGATATTGACCTTGATCTATCTGGAGCAATGGAACAACTGGACAAAGCAAAGTCATACCTACAGTCTTACTGGTCAAATGAGGGATTTCAAAACATTCTGAAGAGTGCACAGAAGTTGGCAGAGGAACTTCACACTGAAGCTATTTTCCCACCCATTCAAGAATACAAGAGTCACCAAAGAAGAAGACATTTTGATTACGAGGCATGGGATAATCCCATAAGAGACCCCAAACAACAATTCAAAATTGAATTCTTTAACCAGGTGCTAGATTGTGCAATACAGTCAGTTGAAGATCGTTTCATGCAGCTCAAGGAACACAGCAGCATATTTGGGATGTTGTATGATATTTCAAAACTCTTCACTGTATCTGAAGAAGACCTACACCAGCAATGCAGGGCACTAGAGACAGTGTTGACACATGATGACATGCGCGATATTGATGCGAGTGATTTAGGTGATGAATTGAAAGCCCTTTCAAGATACATTTCAGCAGGATCTACTCCAAAGGCTGTTCTGGAATATATATGCACAAATAAGACGACCACCCTCTTTCCAAATGCTTTTGTTGCTCTGCGCATACTTCTAACACTTCCTGTAACAGTTGCCAGTGGAGAACGCAGCGTCTCCAAGCTGAAGATAACAAAAACACATCTACGCTCCACAATGACACAGGAGAGGCTGGTTGGCCTTGCAACCATCTCAGTAGAGCATGAGCTGGCCCAGACTGTGGATCTTCAGGAAGCAATTCAAATCTTTGCGACCAAGAAGACATGGAGAGGACTGATAAAAATGCCAGTGTTTACTATTCAGACAAGAAAAGCTACATTTGCTGTTCAGGCATTTGAAAGTTAAGTGTTACTTAAAATTTTTGAACAAGGCATTTTAAGTTGTTAATTCTCCTTTATTGGGGTAGGAAGCAGAGCAGTACCATGAGAGGAGTAGAGCAGGAAGAAGGCAGAATCGAGACCTTTCAAAGTTTTGGCCCAAGAGAGGGGATATGGGGGTGTCATTTGAGCTCTACCCCTCAGGTGCCAAAATGTTGTAGGCTGGCCTGAACAGTTTATACCCTTCCATGACAGTGCTCCAGTCATGTGAGTCATCCTACCAAGTCTCTGTTATTCCAATTAAATCATAGTACTTTGACTGTGCCAAGGCTTCTAATTCTTTCTGTTTGTTTCCCAGGCATTCTCCTCCTTTGTTGCTCCTTCCTCCTTGTGTTTCTTCCCAGTATCCCACTTCCCCACTTACCTCAGGGCTTAGGTCACCATCCCCCCAATGAACCTAGTTTAAAGCTGTCCTCACTAGGTTTTCAAGCCTGCCCATGAAGATGCTCTTTCCTCTCTTGGTTAAGTGCATCCCTTCTCTTCCTAGCAATCCTTGTGCCCAGAACAGAGTCCCATGGTTGAAGCAACCAAAGCCCTCTCTCCGACACCACCTGTGCAGTGATTCAGGAATAGCTAAATTCTTACCCCACCTTAACCCGTATAACTATTCAAGTGTAGACTAAATTTTGCCTTACCCAAGGTAGCTAACTCCATTTAAACAAACCACCTTTCACCTACTCTAGGAAAAGCCTTGTCTCAGGTTGAGTGTCTGGGATTTGCTCACTCTTTATGCTTGAACAGAGAGAGCAGCAGTCTGGACTCAGTCGGAAAAGCACTCTGCCTTCCGAGCAAAACAGACATAGTGATGTGCAATTGGGATTTGCCTTTGCAATGTGAAATTGACCAGTAGAACTGACCCTCATATCTAGAATAAAAGTAGGCGGTGTTGCTGTAGCCTTTATCTCTGTTGATCCCAGTATTTTAGAGAGAATATAATATCATTGTATTTTATACAATGTGTTTTTGTTATCTTCAGCTTGGAGAAGCTGCGTTCTCCACTGGCAACTGTTACACGTGGGGTAATATAATTTATTGGGACAACTTCTGTTGGAAAGAGAGACAAGCTTTTGAACCTACACAGAACTCTTCTTCAGGTCTAGTAAAGTGACTTGTTTCAATATTGTTTCTGTCCCTATATTTTTCTGGTAATTTTTCCTGTGCATATAAGCTGTGACTTGGAAAAGCAGAAGAAATGCCGAAGAACAGCAAATAAATATAAAAAATTGAGATTTATGAGTACATTAAAAATATAATTTGTAAATACCAGGCCATGCTGTTTAGTGAGCACTCGAAGCTGGATTTTTTTTTAAAAACAAGACATGCCATTCTCTTTGTATATATGTGTGTGCACACTTTGTATTTAGCAGATATTCTCAGGTGGTCTACACTACCGCAGAAAGTCAACCTAAGGTACTCAACTCCAGGTAGGAGAATAATGTAGCTGGAGTCAATTAGGATAAAGTACAGGGTCAACTGCAGTAGGGTCTGTGGTCAATTTGGTGGGTCTTCACTAGATCTGCTAAGTCGACCACCAATGGATTGATCTCACTGCTGTAATATTGATGTAGCCCAGACCTGAAGAAGAACTCTGTGTAAGCCTGAAATCTTCTCTGTCTCATGAATAGAATTTGGTCCAATAAAAGATATTACATCACCTAACTTGTCTTTCTAATATCCTGGGATGAACATGGCTACAAAGACTCTGTTTGTCCACTGATAATTTCGACATCTAAATGTTATTCATATAAACATAGGTATTTCTACTATACAAGTCATGATGATATTCAAATCAAATAAAACCATTTGTGGTTAAGAAGCTATAATCAATTTATTTAATTATCTCATATATACATATACAATCACAGTGAACTGAACTCTTAATATTATTAGCATATGCTTGTGAACTGAGAAATATACAGTAGTTGTACTGGGTATAAATAACATTTATTGGGTACATATTTCAGTTCTCTCTAGTATTTTGAGCTTTATTGATTCCAGAATCATGAATATCACAAAAGTTACCTTAATAAGTTGTTTCAGGAAATGTACACTTAAAACGAAGATTTATATGGGCTTAACGGAGATAATTGTTTCAAAATTATTTATATTAATATTGTAATAAGAATTGTCATATTACTTGATGAATGCAAACTTGTACTATGTAATATGATCCACATACAGTATCCTATTGATTCACTTTGAGAGCATCAAATCTCCATCTTAATTATGAAAAATGAAAGAAAATTATGGGGAAAATTAATGCTGTCAAAATGAATCAATACTATACGCGAGTGTGATGGGGTGGAGGTGCCCCACACTCCAGTCCCACTGGCAGCTGCTTATTTGGAAGCTCTCGTGGCAGAGGGCGGGGTAGCAGTGCCGGCAGCTGTTCCTGGGAGGCTGCCCCGTCAGGACGCCCATGTACCACCTGCGGGCCGGGCGCTGATGTGGGGGGCGTAACGTCGGCCCACGGCCCCGCCAACAGACCGAAAGTAGGGCCACGCCGGAAGGGGCGGGACCTGACGGTCTGGGAGTCGGCGCAGGGATTTAAACCCCTGGAGGTGCGGCAGAGGGGGGAGGCACGAGAAAGCGGCCTCTCGCCAAGGCCCAGCAGTGGTTGGAACCCAAGGCAAAGAGGTGAGCCTGGAGACAAGGTGATATCTGACCGCGGAGAGAGGAAGTAGCCCAGGGCAGGCAAAGGGAGCCTGCGGGCTGGCGAGTTACGGAGGACGCCCCGCCAGCCGGACCGGACAGCAGAAGCGTCCATGTCCTTAGGGCCCTGGGCTGGGGTCTGTGAGAGGGGGTGGGTCCAGACCCCCCCCTCCCCGTGGCTGGTGAGAGACCGGTCCCTGCTTAGTGGTCCGCGAAATCCCAGGCAAGTGAGGACCCGGCGAGCTTTGGACAAAACAGACTCGAACGCTGAAGGGTGCTCAAAAAGGGTAAAGGAAACACGGGGGAAGGGGAAGTGGCACCGGGCGAAAACGGGGCGCACGGCCCAACATGTTTACAGTGAGACACAAAATACCTTACAAAGTTTCTTATTATAGTACCCAGAAAAGATCATAGTGACTATTCTAAGTTCCATTCTTATAGGAGTTAAAAGTTCTAGTTCATCAAGGAATTAAAGAAACATCTTAATTTTGCTGCTGCTGCTGCTCTGAGGTACTGAGGCATTATTTATCATAGGAACTATTCCTGAGCAACTGAATAGCGCAACTGCTGACTGCCAACCTGGAAAAGAAATTATACAATAAATGGCCACTAATAACAGCCTGTTGGACAAATTACATCTTGTAAAGAGCTAAAAAACTTGTTTTGTTAGTAACGATAGGAATCAGGAATCAGCAGGAATCAGGGATACTACACCTAAAATTGCTCATTTTGGTGATCCTTAAAATGATGCATTATACACATCTCTGTGGAGGGTTGGATATAAGAAGGGGCAAGATCATAGCCTTATATTTTCCATTTGGCAACTATGTGGAGCCCTTGAATGTATGGGGGGAACATTTCACTATAATCTGGCCAACCTTACATAAGCAACCTCACCCAACCTCACCCAAGCAAAAGCTTTCCAAAATCAGATGTGTTTGCATTCTTCCACTTTCCTTCTGTGTCTGAATTCATGCGTACGTTAGCTGTGTTTTTATATTCTGCAGTGAAGTTCCCCTTTTTATGTTCTTATTTTTTAAAAGGACTATATAAATAAATAAAATGCAGCAGTATAATGATGCAATCAAATCATATAGGCTATTTGAGATAATTCGTGATCCAACAAGAATGTTCCAATGTCTCATCCTCCACTGATCAAACTGTTAGAAAACAAAGAGTGGAAGCTTTTGAAAGAATGTACAAGGGGAAAAGAACCTGTTCAGTACAGACTGTGTGTATATGGACAGTGTCTGGCCAAGAAGGTGCAAGAAATCACAGAGAAGTAGCCCAGAAGTGTGAGGCAGTAGAGGGAAGTGAAGGAGGACAGGACAAGATTGCTGCGAGAGGGTCCCTGGTCAGGACCCAGAGTAGTGGGCAAGTCTGGGTCCCCCCACTTCCTCCTTGTACTGCACCTCACTATATGAAAGAATGGCCTTTATAGTCAGCGATTTGCCCCTGAGGTGAGGGACTAGACATTGGCTGCAGTTGGCTTTGGTGCCAGGTGCAAGACTGGGGACTGTTGATACATACCTGCTGAAAGGGAAGAAAGGGGAGAAAGACTGGAGTAGTGGCCAAAGGGCAGTGTCCTTAGGAAGACAGTATGGTCCAGGGAGTGTCCAGAACCAAAGGGTAATAGTGGGTGCCAGGAGAGGACATTCTGAGGTTTGACTGAGCTAATTTTCAGAGTGACCAGCAGGAGGCATTGCACCAGTGAGTCATGAATCATGACAATACTAGTGTGTAAAACTTTAGCTGTTGAATAGCTAGGGAATAAAAGCTGAAGTGTTTGTGAGTGACATTGAACATTTTAAGATGGATGATGAATTCATTAGCAAATCTACAGGATGATATGGGAACATTTTATTGGTTATATGTAAAGGATGGGAGTATTGGTTGTGCATTTACAGCATGCTGTGAATGATGTTTATGTGTGCTTGGAGTAGCCTTTTAAAAATATTAATTGGGATATAGAACATACATTAAGAGCACAATACCTCCACTGCACTGGCTGAGTGTGTCATGAATAAAGGCAGTCCCTTTCTTTGTCACTGGCCTTCATAAAGGCAACATTATAAATAGTTTTTCTTTCACTGTACTTTTCTCATTTTATGTCCTGTCTTTTTTTCTTTCTTTTGTTCATGAGCTAGCAGCTGTGCTGAATACTAATGAGACAGCATATAGTTCAACCTCAGGCAGCCTTTTCGACATAATTTCTTTGGTTACTAAACAGCAATCCTGCAATTAATTAGTCTGCCTACCTACCTGTGGATTAATACCCAGAATCAGTCTTTTCTTAGCAGGAAATGTGTCTTTTCTAATAATGATTCCTTTCTAGGTCAAAGCTTTAATGAATGCACAATCCCTGCAACAGCACATACAAACAAGCAATTGTATTTATATGTTGCACAGAGTAAAATAAGAATTCCATGTGCAGCTGTCTGATTTGTGCACAAATAGATAACTTACACATGCAATTTAGATACCTATAATTGAATATATATAATACTTACTATTTTTTGAAACAATTACCTTTTATTTTTGTAGATATATCTAATAGGGATTATTTATTCTTCTCTAACTCATTGAAGTCCAAATTCTATCTTGTTTGGGAATGATGTTTTTCTCCATTTGAATTGGAAAACTGAATATATCAAAGCATTTTGATGAGTTAACTCCCATACTGTGTGATGAATTAAGCCTCTTTGATCTTCCTCCAGGAAGACTGTAAAATATACTTCCTGAGGTTTACTATAATCATTTGTTTCACTCAGTCTTTGAATGCCATGCAAAATATGTAAGGAGAGGAAAGATATATTTTTGAACTTTTTCAGGCTCTCATTCAGTATTAAGTCAAATTTACTGACATATTAGTATGACAAGCTGAACAGAATCAAAGCTACTGTAGTAATAATTGGGCCTATACATTTATTCTTAATAGTGAACTGAGCTGTAAAAAGTGAGTGAAAGTTCACAAAATATAACAATAACCTACAACAACATATGTTCAAGGGAAAAGGTGCAAAAGAGAGACAAAGACGGATTTTTTTTCCTCAAAAACGACCAACTGATATAACTCAGACTGTGTTAAAAACTCATCTGATAAACAAGAGAAGTGTCAGAATGGAAATCAATGGACCCAAGTTGATCTCTTTGAAAATTAGACCCAACTGATAAACAAAACAATGAAAGGATGGGCTATTCTACTCACCACTCCTTTTGGGGTCTTAAAAGAAAAACTTGCTGAGAGGGGAGGATGAATCAAAAAGCAGTAGCATCTGTCTGCCTACAACTGCTTTACCCTCCTGGCTACCATCCTCATCATTTCCTGGGTCTCTGGGACCTACTGTAGCACAGTCAGGTTATGTCTACACTACCACCCTAGTTCGAACTAGGGTGGTTAATGTAGGCAACCGAAGTTGCAAATGAAGCCCGGGATTTGAATTTCCTGGGCTTCATTTGCATCTTGCTGGGCGCCGCCATTTTTAAAGCTCCGTTAGTTCGGACTCCGTGCCCATGGCTACATGCGGCACGGAGTAGGTAGTTCGGATTAGACTTCCTATTCTGAGCTACCGGTACACCTCATTCCACGAGGAGTAACGGTAGTTCGGAATAGGAAGCCTAATCCGAACTACCTACTCTGTGCCGCGTGTAGCCGCGGGCACGGAGTCCGAACTAGCGGGGCTTTAAAAATGGCGGCACCCGGCAAGATGCAAATGAAGCCCGGGAAATTCAAATCCCGGGCTTCATTTGCAACTTCAGTTGCCTACATTAACCACCCTAGTTCGAACTAGGGTGTTAGTGTAGACATACCCTCAGTTCTTTATTATTCTGATACTGAGAGATGTCCTGACCACAGCAGGCCAGAGAGAAAGAAACCCAATGACATCTTTTAACTCCACCTCCACTGGCTGTAACTAAATCTTAGCTCCATCCAGGATATGATGAGACTGTCTCCCACCTGCCAAAGTGTCTTTTTTGTTTTCCACTTTCTTTCTTTTCTTGCCCATCTCTCTCCTATTGCCTTTTGCCTAACAAGAGTCTCACTTAGCTGGACAGTGATGTATATTTTGCAACATTGCTGTAAGCCTGTGTCCAGAGAGGCAATTTGAAGGAATGCCCTAAGTAGCCCAACACTGACTGGTGCAAGTTTGCCAGGACACAGACTATTTTTTCCCATCTGTGAGGCTGCAAGTGAAAGTCTGCACAAGAAACAGAAGTTATATTTTTTATCTTTGCTGTTGTTGTTCATGTTTGTCTTGTTTTAGCTTCTAGAAAACAGAATCAGGCTTTAACAAGAACAGCAAGAAAAGCGGTTCCAGCCTCTCTCAATTAACTTTTTCTCTTTTTCCCAAAGGAGCAGTTATTATCTAAAAGGCTGCCAAACAGTAGAATTTTTTTCCTTCTAAAGACTGCCTAAGCTAATGGGAACAAGGGATGTTGTTAAAATGAAACCTTACGTAACGTTTTACATTTAAAATGCTTTTACCATTTTTCCTTTTCTGTTTGTTTACTAAATGGTTTAAAAGATTTGTAATGGTGTGTTTGCCATGGTACAGATTACATTCTCTGTACATTGAACCCCAAACATTGTTTAACTCTGTCTAATGTTGGACAGTTAACACTCCATAACTGAGTAGTTAGAGCATATTTATGAGAAGTAGGGGCCCTCTGTTCAAAACTTCTCCCCCTTCCAGTGCAGGCCCACCAAAGGGGCAATTGCCCTGGGGCCTGGCATTTTAAAGGGGCCCAGAGCTCCCGGCTGCTGCTTTGAATTTCCTCCAGAGTGTTGCTCTGAGGACTGGGGGACACTATGGTCTCGGTGACGCTAAGGGCGCTAATGGTCAGTTTTCAGAATGGAGAGCAGTAACTAGTGGAGTCCCCCAAGGGTCCGTACTAGGACCAATCCTATTCAATCTATTTATAAATGATCTGAAGAACGGGGTAAACAGTGAGGTAGCAACATTTGCAGATGATGCTAAACTGCTCAAGATAGTTAAGAACAAAGCAGACTGTGAAGACCTTCAGAAGGATCTCACAAAACTAAGTGACTGGGCAACAAAATGGAAAATGAATTTTAATGATGATAAATGCAAAGTAACGAACATTGGAAAAAATAATCCCAGCTATGCATACAAAATGATAAGGACTAATTTATCTATAACCACTCAAGAGAGAAATCTTGGAGTCACTGTGGATAGTTCTCTGAAAATATCCACTCAATGTGCAGCAGCAGCCAAAAAAGCAAACAGAATGTTAGGAATCATTTTAAAAAGGGATAGAGAATAAGACAGAGAATATCTTATTACCTCTATATAAATGCATGGTATGTCCACATCTTTAATACTGCATACAGATGTGGTTGCCTCATCTCAAAAAAGATATCTCGGCATTGAAAAAGGTTCAGAAAAAGGCAATAAAAATGATGAGGGGTTTGGAATGGGTGCCATGTGAAGAGAGATTAAAAAGACTGGAACTTTTCATCTTAGAAAAGAGGAGACTAAGGGGGAGGGAAATATGATAGAAGTCTATAAAATCATGACAGGTCTGTGCAAAGTGAATAAGAAAAACTTATGGGAAAAGTAAATAACAATGAGGGGTCACCAAATGACATTAATAGATAACAGGTTTAAAACAAAAGGAAGTTCTGGGGGCTGAGGCTGGGGTATATATTTTGGCAGATTGGTAGCATTTTATTTGCATTTTTATTATTTGCATAATGAATATGCAAATAAAATGTTACTGGTACACCAAAAGTTTGTGAATGGGTTTGCCGGTCCACAGTATAAAAAAGGTTGAGAACCACTGGGCTAGAGTATATGTCATTAGATATATGTGTAGGAAATAAATCTGAGCCTTAAGAGGCAAGGATTCCTACTGAAGTCCATGGGATTAGGCCTAATACAAGATAACTGTTGAGAGAAATACTGTGACTTTAAATTCTCTCACTAATAAAGTTAAGACATTTTATTCTACCAAACTGAATATGGCTCAAGCCAAATCAGGCTCACTGCTGACCAGCTCATATCAATCTTCATTAGCAGAACTTCATTTACATTCAAAACAAAAGAAACCAAAATGGGGAGCTTCCCCTGTTTCACAAACTAATCTATAGAAGTCCATTTAAGAAAAAAAAAAAAAAATTTTCTAGCACCTTTCTGGTCAAATGGATACATTGGAGAATATTTTTGTGTCTGTAGCAATGGGTTAAAGTAAATTTTACATGGCATTCCTTGTGTAGCTGCATTTCAATCCTGCATCAACTCCCTGGGATGATGTACATTCTCAAGCGGAACAATTGCTTCCTATTTTAGCCAACATATTAATCCATTCCATTCTGTATCATTTTATTAAAGGGTGCCTACATGTCACACACGCTGCAAGAAGCACAGATGTGCTAGGATAAAAAAAAAACCAGCAAGCAATTAGTTTTTAGATGGATCTTTATGGAATGCCAACTCATAATGAGAAACAAGTTAATCCGTCTGTAAAAACAAACACACCAAATAAATCTATAAATAAATTCATGCCTTCCTCTCCCAAAATTATGATGACAAATATTAGTTTTGGGAAAGCAAAATACTTCCCGAGAGATAGTTAATCAAGATAGTGCATCAGGTCTTTATGTGAGAAAAGATAACCATTAGAGGTTGATCTCTATAACTGTATGCTGCATTATATTACAGTACTTCTGGTGGGGAATATTATAAGATTTCAATTTCAGAAAATTAATCTGTAGAGATCTTCATTTCACTCTCTGTTTCTCACACATAATGTCATGTCCCCCTGGGGATGTTTGGTATTACATAATTAACTCTTTCCTTATGGAGTTCATCTTTTTTTAATACAGAGTAATGAAAAAGCACAAGGGACGCTGGTGCTGGAGGTTGATATGAGGATTAAATGAACAAAATTAGCTTTAAAATGCATGTTCTTTACACCTCCTAACAGGACATGGATCATGTGAGTGAATTATGGTGCATTTTCTTGTGTCAAGCTAGGGTTTTATATTTATTTTAATCCTCTATTTAGCTCTGTGCCTTTATTGCTGGGAAAGCTTTCTTGAATTAACTCTTAAAATGAGAGAGGGTTTACAGACCAGTTTAAGAACTGACAGAGTTCTCGGGAAATGTATATTTTCTTACAGCTAGTGGTTAGGCTGCAAGTGTGCTTGATTCCTTGTTGTCCTCCTGCTTTCAGTCTGTATCTATCTGTTTTCTATTGTCTCATATTCTAAAGTCTTTAGGGCAGAAAGTGCCTTTTTTGCTCTTTTTGTACAGCACTTAGCGCAATTGGTCCTGCTTTATGACAGGGTTCATAGGCATTAGGATAAAATAAGTAAATAAATAATAAATATTAGTAATCACCATTTTTCTTTTTCTAGAGGTGGCAAAATGGTGGATCATACTATTATCTCATACTACTGCCAAATGGTGCTATAAGATGTACAGCCTTCACAGCCTCCTGCAGCAAGGAGTTCCACAGGTTGACTATTTGCTTTGTGAAGAAGAACTTTCTGTTATTAGTTTGAAGCCTGCTAGTGTTTTACAACTACTACTGTCTCTTTGCTGCCACTTCTCTGCCACTACTGCTTGCTGTTCTCTACTACATCTTATTCTGAGGTTCTGCTATTAACCTACCTCTCAGATAGTGGGGAACCTCATGGCCAATTCAAATGTAACACTAATTCTTTTTTGTTGGAAAATGGTAATTCATCAAAACCAAAGCTTTTCAGGGAAATGTATCAGTTTTGATGAAACTTTCATCAAGAAGATTCCTCAGATTCACATTTTTCAGAGGGGTTGCCATGCTAGTCTGTTTCAGCAAAAACAAGTTGCCCTGTGACACCTTAAAGTCTAAAAAATTTTATTTGGGCATAAGCTTTTGTGACCTCTTGGTCAGTGGAATTTCTCTCTCTCTTTCTCTCTCTCTCTAAATCTTGAAAATATTTGCAGGACAGTAAAACCATCAAAGGGAGTGTCACAGATATGGACTCTCTATGGAATCCCACGGCTCTTGTCTTCAGATGAGCACATGTAGTTACTGTGAGTGTGATCTCAACTGCTAGGGAAAACACAAGGAGAGAGACAGCTTTTATCCACAGAGGGAATTATAGATCAAAACTAACACCTGGAACTGCACTCAGAAATAAAGCACAGAAGTAATTATGGAATATCTGTTTTAATAAAAAAAAAACCTCTTTCATTTCACTGCAACACACAATGTGACTGTAAAGTGGTTAGTACACCGAAAGTATGTCTAGACTGCAGAGTTTTTCCGGGATACTGGAGATATCCTGGAAAAGTTCTGCCGCATCCAAGGAACGCATCTGCTTTTCCAAAATTTTTTTGGAAAAAGCAGACACATTTTATTGGCATCCCTGTAAACCTCCTTCTACAAGGAAGAAGGGATGTTCTGAAAGAGACTTTTTTTCTGACATTTGACCCAGTGTAAACAGGACAATTGTTGGAAAAGCCTCTTCTGAAAGAAAAGCTGAAAAAGATATGCAAATTGCGGTTCGCAATTCGAGTATCTTTTTTCAATAGAACTCTGTAGTCTAGACTCAGCCTGAGTTGTACATCTGCTGAAATATAGATCTGATCTATAGCTCTATCATCTGATCCTGCAAAATGAATCAGGGCCAATATTCTTTCATCACACTCTAGCCATCCAAACCTCCAAGTTCATGATAACCTGAAAATTTACAATCCAAACTTGATTATATTCCCATTTAAAAAATAAAAAAATCATGCCTACATGTTATTGGAGAGAAGAACCTATTGATCGCTCATGACCCTTGCAGTCACCACCACTTATTTCTGCTGAAGAGTTAATGCTGCTACTAAACCTTTCAGTTATTTCATTCTAATCCCTTCACTGCATGGACCCTTTCATATCTGTCCTCACTGAGCATTTATTCCTGAATCATTAAAGGAAAGTGTGCAATCCAGGGTAATCTTTGTGAACAAACGCTACAATATAAACTTGCTTGGGGACACTCTCTATATAAACAGAAATGTAAAAGTCTCAACTCCGATTCCTGGATTAAAATTTTCAAAACATGTCCCAAAGCCCAGTTTAAAAAATGACTTGGGCATGTGCAAGCATGATTCTCGCTGAAAGTCCATGGAGTCTTGAGTGGCGACGTCATGCGCTTGTACATGCTTTTGAAAAATTTACCCTTTGTCTTTGGGCATTTCTTATTTTGGCAGTCAGTCTAATTTGCTTCTCACCCCTCTTCTCTGACTGAAGCCCTCTAGCTCCCCATTCTCACTGCTCTGCTCATTGGTTGAGATTTGCAAAGCTGCCTCTGGGATTTGGATGTTCAATTCCCATTAACATAAATGCAAAGTAAATGTCCAAATCCTCTAGGTGGCTTTGAGAATCCCACCCATTCCCCTCTTCCCCTTCCTCCGTTCCTGCTTCCCTCCCCTTCACTTTCCCTCTATTTATATGATAAAACTCTCTTTTCTTTCCCACATTCCACTTCCCCATTTCATCCCTGGGTGCAAACCCAAACAGCCCCCAAAATAAGGTCAGTTGTGATCTGCCCGGGTTAAGGAGAAGCATGTTGCTGGGCTACTCCGAGAGCAAGCTGAGAAGGAGATTGTGTCTCAGGGAGCTGATTTCCCTCCCTATCTCCTCACTACTTCATGAAGAGAATAAACTAGGCTGGGTCTCTAACCCTGACTAACACCATGACACAGCTTTGGTTCCCTACCCCAATTCTATCCTTTTCTGCCCCCTTGTGGGTGTTTGATAGGGGTTGCTTTTTGGAGCCAGCTCCTATCCATGTGCTGGATGTGATGGTATGGGGCACTGCCCCCCACTCTATTATGTTGGTGTGCAAGACAGGCTACAATCTGATCCAAAGTACATAAAGCAGTCACTAAAGCATACTCTGACTACTACATGCACAAAGGGGAAAACCATCATAACCAAAATCCCATCAAGATATGTGCACATCTGCAGTCACACAGTCTTGTTGCTGCCCCCCTTCTCTGTGAGCTCTCCACAGCCCCTTTAGATGTTTTTAATCCATTTGCTCTGCTATGTTGTTACTTTGACTGTTGGCTCTTTAGGCCAGCTGCTCCCTCTTCTCTGTGCTCTTTAATGCTCCTAGTGTACTTGTACATCTTCTAAAAACAACCCAGCAACACATTGTGTGTGTTGGAACACCACAGTTAGCATTAGGGATGTAAAACCCCGGTTAATTAGTTAACTAGTTAAACACTCCCTGGTCACATGGGGCTGCTGCTGACTGCTCCCAACTCCCACAAAGGGCTGCTCCTAGGTACCAGTTACCCAGTTACCCATTCACTTGGTTAGTTAGTATTTCTATATTCTTTAATTTTAGAAGGGATGGTGTGGGGTGGATGGATAGGGAAAGGAGCAGCTGCTTATTATGGCATCATCTCTACCCTAGCACCAAATAACAGATTTTATCAGGTAAATGAATGCTGACAATTTATTCATGTATCTGTATTCTCCTTATTCCCCTTAAACCCACCCCAGGAGACTTCCATATGGCAGCCAAGTGGCTAGTTAGTGGATTTCCTGGGCGTATGACTGTAATGGAACATATTTTCCTGCAACGTGGCAAAAAAATGTCATTGAAGTCAATGGCAGTTACTCACAGGGCCCTCTGAAGGGGGCATGTAGGGAAGTCTGCTTTGTCTTGTTTTCACTGTCTTTTTCAGTCACCATCTCTATATTTCCAGGGTTGTGCCTTGCTGTCTTCTTCCCTGAGCTCACTAGGAGAAGAAGAGTACTCAGAATCCCATGTTCTTTGGGGCAGTCTCTGATAAGTGTAATTTGTGTTCTTCTCTCCAGCAAGGGGATGAGTGACTGTCAAAACTGTGACAACAAGTTGTCTTTTCAAATCTGGGACTAAGTACTTTTATACAGTAAGTCAGTCCATCTGAATCCAGTAAGAAGGATGGTGGAGTGTGGGGTGATGAGAGAGACAGAATATTTTCCCATCATACTGTATTAACATTTCTTGTCTTTGATCCACCCTTCTAAAAGAACCCTGAGAATATTACCTTGTTATGGTTGTCACCCACTCCTAATTGAAATCTATAATTCCGTTATAGATGCATTCAGACACATTTAATCAAACCATATCTTGTTGTGCAAATTGAGATCCGAGTTCATAGCTCATCCCTAACAAATTATACACAGTGTGAGAGTCCAGGCACTGAATAGGAGTCTTGTAATGAATGTTGCCAGCTCCTTCAGGGTCAGCTAGAAAACTGGGTTGCCACTGTTTGCTATTTCTAAAGCATGGCAGGATCACTCATTTTCCAAGCTGCCTTTTGGATTTCTAAGAAGGGTACCTCATGGGAATAATTAGTCTTTTGCATTTGTAGCGTTTTGGAGGTGGGCAGAGGCTTAAATGTATTTTTCTTTCCTTGAAAATTTGCAGACTTCCTTCTTTCAAAATGAAGACTGAGATCCCAGCATGGGACAGTTGCTAGTCCTAGCTGTTGGCTATTGTTATTTTAGAAGCCTATTAACTGAACAAGACTTTCAGATTTTGATAGTATTTTATAATAAACCGGAAATGGGTATGATCTGTTTTCTTGTCCTGATTCTGTCTTGCTTTTTAATATTTGACTTTATAAATATATTTTATAGTGAGAGTTGCCTAATGTTATAAATATAACAGCCTATCTTTGTACATGGGTAAATACTTCCAATTCAGAATTTTTGAACAGCAAAGGTATCTTAACTTTGCTTGGAAGTTATCTTTTTTAAATCTCTGTATTTATATATAATACTGAACTCTAGGTGGCAGTATGTATGAATGAATATCAGATGTTTATGTTAAAGAGCTAATTCATTACAAGCATGTTATAATTTATAGTCATGTAGTTTAATCTATTTTATAAGCACCTCTTTTTTTCTGTTCTGCTGTTTTTCTTTCTTCTGTGTATTGGCATTCTATCAAAATCCAGTAACGCATTATTGCTTAAACTGAGAAGAATGCAAATCTGGAAGTTACTGATGTTTGATTATGGTGTAGGGCAAAATCCAGCTTTTACTATAAATAGGGATGCTACAGGATGATCTAAAGGGAATTTCTAAAGCTGTTTCTAAGGGGAAACAGCATTGCAAAAGGTTCCTAGCCTTTGGAAGGATGTCTGAGGGCAACCTGTTGGCTGTGTACTGCATCTGTGCTGCTCATCTAAGCCTTGGTCTACACTAGGGCTTTATTTCAAAATAACCCCCCTTAGGTTGAATTAATAAGCAGAGCGTCCACACTAACAAGCCCATTATTTCAAAATAATGGGATGCTTATTTCGAAATCTGTACTCCTGCTTTCCTCGGAATAACGCTAATTTAGAAATAGTTATTTTGAAATAGCAGTAGTGCAGATGCTCCAGTACCACTATTTCAAAATTACTACTCCCCTAAGTAATTGGAACTAATTAATCCCCAGTGCTTCCTGGAACTCTAAGCATGTCCATATTAACGGTGCCAGTCTCGGACTAATTTTGAGGCTTCCCCATAGTGTGGACATGCTATTTTGATTTTGTTATTTCAGGAATTATTAAATCAATTTTAGTTATTTCAAAATAGTTTTCTAGTTTATACATGCCCTAAAAGAGCAATGTGTATGCTGTCAAGCATGGATTTTCCATAGCAACAACAAAAAACATATAATTAGCTCCTGGGGTTCCATTCCTATTGTATGCCATATCCACAAATAGGGGCTATAAACTGACTGGTCCATCATAACTTCTTACAGCTAGGGAGTGAGGGGAAGTTAGTACTTGAAGAGTATGATTGCTGCATGAGTACATTCGAGGTGGGGGGGGGGGGGGGGGAAATAGAGAACCCTGCACGTTTTTGTGCCCAGCACATAGGCATAACAAAAGGCAGGATTCTATCCTTGATGTGGGGGGAGGGGATAGGGTGTGTATTTGGAGCTCTCTTACACAATCTGATAGGAATCAAAACAATACAGTTCTGTAGAAACAGGGATGCCATTTGCAGCAGGACTTTGTACTCATCTTCTTCCCCAAGTTTGTGTTCACTTCTTTCAGACTTGAATTTTCCCTTTTCTGCTGAGTATTCAGCTATCTGATGTACAACTAGCTCTGGCAGATGAAGATAAGTCCTAAGCATCATCAGCAGACATTCGGGGTAAAACTGTGGCATTTGGGCACTCTTCCAAGCAGGGAGAGTGGAGCTTGGCTGTCTCATGTGGCACTCATTGCATGATCTGTGCTAGTGCTTCTGATATTAATAAAGGCTTGTCCATACAAAGACTTAGGGTGCAGCAAGCTGAAATGTATATCTATAGCACATCAGCATGCCATACACTAAGGGTACATCTAGACTACAGAGCTTTTCTGGGATACCAGGGAACGCATCAACTTTTCCAAAAAAAATTTCAGAAAAGCGGACATCCTTTTAAACCTCATCATATATATAGTAGCCCTATGTCTGAGAGTCTGTAACGCTGAAATGCTGGCTGTTCCCTCTGGGTGGCCAGTGCTGCATGGGGAGTGCGGGGCCCAAACGGCCGCTTGCTCCTCCGTGGCAGCCCAGCTGAGTGGTGCAGAAGTCAGCCGAGCGCCACGGCGGGAGGCGAAGGGGGGTGGGATGGTGACATGCGGCATCACAGCGGCTCCAAGCCCCACCCCCTGGCCGTGAATGTCACCTCCCCACCCCCTTCACCTCCCGCCATGGCACTTGGCTGACTTCTGTGCCATTCAGCCAGTCTGCCGCATGGGAGCAAGTGGCACAAGCGACTGTTTGGGCTCTGCACTCCCCATGCAGCACGGGGAGTGTGGAGCCCAAACAGCCATTTGGGCTCCACGGTCCCCTGAGTGAGAGGCAGGAGGGGGAGGAGAAGAGAAAGAGAGACAGAGAGAGAGGCAGGAGGCAGAGGAGAGCTGAGAGAGAGAGAGGGGGAGGTAGAAGCAGTAGGAGAGAGAGAGGGATGGAGCGAGAAACCGGAGGCTCAGGAGAGAAGACCGACGTGGAGGAGAGACCTGAAAATCTCGTCTTATGATGGGCTAATTGGCTAGTTTTACAAAGAAGAAGGGATGTTCTGAAAGAGGGTTTTTTCCCGACATTTGGCCCCATGTAGACAGGCCAAATGTCGGAAAAGCCTCTTTCAGAAGAAAAGCAGAAAAAGATACACAAATTACTTTTCTTTGTAGTGTAGACATAGCCAAAATGGCCATGTAGACCTTGCTACCAGCAGCTAAAGTTCTGAAGTGAGCTTTTTGCAATGGCTATCTGAAATATAGAACTTTTGGTGTGCAGTAACGGGATCCACAGACCCAGTGAATAAGTGGCAGGCTGGTCAGCTGTAAATTCACACTCGAGCTTGCTGTACACTCTGTCTTCATGTTGCTAAAGTCCTAAGTGTCGCTGTCATCATCATCATCAACAAGCATAGGTTCAACGCCCATTGGTATCTGATGCCTCCCTCACTACTTCCTTCCATCTCCCTGTCCAGTGTGGAGTAGCTCAGTTTCTGTAGACTAGCTCCACATCAATCTACTACATCATCTACCCATTCTCTGCCTCTCCTATTCAGACCATCCATTATGCCGAATACCAGGGTCTTAACTTGCTTGTTATCATACATATAAATGTCCAATCCCTGTGGACAGAATACACAACTGTATTATGGGATAGGAAGATTTTTTTACAGACAGCCATTTGAGAAAAGAAGTAAGCTTCTGAATAAAGCTACCATCCCATACCCATAATGGTAAATACTCCAAAACTTCTATACCACAACACAAATTGATAAACTTAATGGTAACAGGGTCACCAGGACTGAAAGAATTCAAATATGAAATTGTGGTTTGTAACCTATTATTTAAATCGGCTTCCATACCTAATGACTGGAAGATAGCTAACGAGATGCCAATATTTAGAAAGGGCTCTAGAGGATCCTGACAATTACAGATCAGTAAGTCTAACGTCAGTACCTGGCAAATTAGTTGAAACTATAGTAAAGAATAAAATGGTCAGATACATAGATGAACATAATTTGTTGGGGGAAAGTCAATATGGTTTCTGTAAAGGAAAATCATGCCTTACTAATCTACTAGGGTATATCTACACTAGTCCCCTAGTTCGATCTAGGGAGGCTAATAAGGGCAACCAAAATTGCATGTTCCTGGCTGGTCGCCATTTTAGAAATTGACTAGCCCGAAGTAACTGCCCGCGTCTACACAGTGAAACGGGATTCCAAACTCAAGCCAGAAATCGAATTAGCTGTTATTGCTTCATTTGCAATTTTGGTCACCCTCATTAGCCTCCTTAGATCAAACAAGGGGGGTAGTGTAGACATATCTCTAGTGTTCTTTGAGGGGGGGCTAACAGTCATGTGGACAAGGGAGATCCAGTGGATATAGTATACTTGGATTTCCAGAAAGCCTTTCACAAGTCCCTCACTAAAGGCTCTTAAGTAAAGAAAGTTGTCATGGGATAAGATGGAAGTCCTTTCATGGACTGATAACCGGTTAAAAAACAGGAAACAAAAAGTAGGAATAAATGGTAAGTTTTCCGAGTGGATAGAGGTAACTAGTGATGTCCTCCACGGGTCTGTTCTGGGACCAATCTTATTCAACTTATTTATAAATGATCTAGAGAAAGGGGTAAACAGTGAGGTGGCTTGGACTTCCTCTTAGAAAAGAGGAGACTAGGGGTATGTCTACACTACCCCGCTAGTTCGAACTAGCGGGGTAATGTATACATACCGAACTTGCTAATGAAGCCCGGGATTTGAATTTCCCGGGCTTCATTAGCATAAAGCCGGCGCCGTCATTTTTAAAAGCCGGCTAGTGCGAACCCCGTGCCGCGCGGCTACACGAGGCACGGGCTAGATAGTTCGAACTAGGTAGCCATTCCGAACTATCTGTATGCCTCGTTCCACGTTCCACGTTCCACGAGGCGTACAGATAGTTCGGAATGGCTACCTAGTTCGAACTATCTAGCCCGTGCCGCGTGTAGCCACGCGGCACGGGGTTCGCACTAGCCGGCTTTTAAAAATGGCGGCGCCGGCTTTATGCTAATGAAGCCCGGGAAATTCAAATCCCGGGCTTCATTAGCAAGTTCGGTATGCATACATTACCCCCCTAGTTCGAACTAGCGGGGTAGTGTAGACATACCCTAAGGGAGGATATGATAGAGGTCTATAAAATCATGACTGATATGGAAGAAGTGAATAAGGAAAAGTTATTTATTTATTCCCACAATATAAGAACAAGGGGTCACCAAATGAAATTAATAGGCAGCAGGTTTAAAACAAACAAAAGGAAGTTTTTCTTTACTCAGAGCTCAGTCAACCTCTGGAACTCTTTTCCAGAGACTGTGGTGAAGGCTAGGTGTTTAAGGGGCTTAAAAAAAGAGCTAGATAGATTCATGGAGGTTAGGTTAATCAATGGCTATTAGCCAGGATGGGTAGAAATGGTGCCCCTAGCCTCCGCCTGGAAATGGGTGACAGAGAAGGGATCACGTGAGGATTACCTGTTGTGTTCCCTCCCTCTGGGGCATCTGGCATTGGCCACTGTTGGCAGACGGGTTACTGGGCTAGATGGACCATTGGTCTGACTCAGTATGACCATTCTTATGTTCTTACATAACACTACATCATGTATTATAATGTGTTACTGTCTCTTTAAAATTATAAAATCATAGTAATATAGGGCTGTAAGGGACCTCAAAAGATCATAAAGTCCAGCCACCTATGCTGAGGCAGGACCAAGTAAACCTAGACTATCCCTGCCTGAGCTCCTTTATTTTCATGCAGCACTGCTGGGCTTCCTTATCGTATCCTTTTTCTACCAGGCCCTTTGTGATCTTAGCATAGATATCAGTGTTTCTTTTGCTGCTTCGGAGTTCTGCTTGAATTCCTCTCTCTTCACAGCAACAAGGTCCTGAATCTCCTTTACGCTCCATGCTGGTGCTCATCTGTGACGCTGGGCATTCATGGTCAGGTGTGTGCCTTCCTGCTTTCAGGTTTGCTCGCTGCACTGGTGTCATGGGAAATGAAATTAAAATTTTCCTACTGCTATTCCTGTATACCTGGAGAGAAGTGGAGTTGAAAGTCCTGGCAAAAGCAGTCACAGTGCGGCATTGTGGAACACCTCCCAGAGGCCAAGAACATCAACTTTCACAGTACCGCATCTTCAATACACTGAAGCACCATGCAAGGCCAAATTTACTGCTACTCCTCGTCAACAGCAGGAGTATCAAAATCTATGCTCTTAAAATTGATGGAATGGGCATGATGGGGTGGACTTATTAGAAAATCAACCTTATGCAGTTATGTTCAACCTAAAGTCCCAGTGTAGACCAGGCCTATATCTGCATAGGCAGATGCGCACTTGGTACACACTTGAAATAGGGCACAGATGTACAATATGCGAATTTGCACATTTATCCTTAATTTCTCTAGTATCTTCACAAAATGACATCCTTTCTCATTGCTTCTGGGCATAGAGAAGTTTGAATGTGTTTCAGATACTTTTTTCCTCCAGCTGTTCCATGTGTTCAGGCCTTCCCTTAGGTCTTTTCTCTGCTTTAAGTCACCTCTGAATGGTTCCGTTAGATTTACAGACTGATAAATCTTCACTATTTCTGCATTAGAGCACTTCCCTGATACAGAGGGTCCCAAGTGCTGCACACACCAGATTTATTGCTCTGCCAATTGCTTCAGTTTTATGCTCTAGGCAAATCCAATCTAGAATCAATCTCAAACACGTGCTTGAGTTGCATCTTTGTAAATGATCTTGGAAAAGCCACAATGCCATTTAGTAGAATGCCCCAAGATTAGAGTTTCTAATTCTGTCACATCGTTTTTGACATAATTAACAAGTTATTAAATAAAAGGAAATCCAGTGGCAATGGGATATTAGAGTTCTCGAAGGGGATTTGATTTGGTAGTACATAGTATACATCATATATATAGTAGCCCAGTGTCTGTGTGTCTGTAACCCTGACGTACACGGACACGTCTGGCCATGTACGTCAGTGCCCCACTCCCCCTTCCCTTCGCTCCCTGGCAGTTCGGGCCCCACGGCTCCCCGGACACCCCCCCACCCGCCAGTGCTGCTTCCCTCTCCTCTTCCTCCAGGGCCCCCCCATCCTCCCCTCCAGCCCCACAGCCCCTAAACCTACCCAGCTCTGCTTACCACCCCCTTCAAGCCAGCCCCAACCCCTTCCCCTCCCTCCATGGCACGCTGCACCGCTCAACTGAGCGGCGCTCCAGCCGGGCCCTGGCGGGGAAGCAAGCAGCGATAAGCGGTAAGCAGTAAGCGGCCACACATGGGGAGCGCGGACCTCAAACGGCCACTTGCTGCCCCGGGCTCAGCTGATCATCGCTCCTGCCAGGCCCACCTGAGCAGCACTCCGGCGTGGCCCCGGCGGAGGAGTAAGCTCTTGCCACCACTTGCTCCTCCGCCGGGGCCCGGCCGGAGCGCTGCTCAGGTGAGCCCGGTGGGAGCACCGCTCAGCTGGGAGCAGCGCAGCGTGCCATGGAGGGGGGGGGGGATGGAGGAAAAGGGGAGCAGGGCGGGGCACCACGCAGGGAGGGGAAGGAGGCGGGGCTGGCCAGAAGGGGGGTGGGAAGCAGAGCTGGGGGGGAATCGGGGGCTGTAGGGGAGGATGGGGGGCCCGGAGGAAGGGGGAGGGGAGCAGCACTGGTGGGGGGGTTGTCCGGGGGGGCCGTGGGGCTAGCCGGCAGGAAGAGGGGGTGGGAAGCAGAGCTGAGGGGGATCGGGGGCTGTGGGGCTGGATGGGAGGAGGGGGGTGGGAAACAGACCTGGCGAGGGGGGGGTGTGCAGCCACAGGCCGCTTGCCGCCGCTTGCTCCCCCGCTGGGGCCCAGCTGAGCGCCGCTCAGGTGGACCCAGTGGGACAGGAAGGGGGGCGGGGCGGTGATGTACACGGCCAGGGGGCGGGGCCATGTACATCATGGCCCCCCCTTCCTCTTCCCGCCATGGTGCTGAGCGCTGCACCCCTCAGCCGGGCCGCTGGGGGAGCCAGCAGCGCAAAGGGCTGCTTGGACTCACCCGGGGTGGGAGGAGAAGGGAAGGCGATGATGTACACGGCCCTGGCCCCAGCCGTGTACGTCACCGCCCCGCCCCCCTCCCTTGTGGCAGCCCTGCTGAGCAGGCAGCACTCAGCCAAACACCAGGGTGGGGGGGGGAAGTGGAAAGGAGGGGCAGGGAGAGATGGAGGGGAGAGAGAGGCAGGAGAAGGAGGAGAAGAGAAAGGGACAGTGAGAGGCAGGAGGGGAAGAAGAGAAAGAAAGAGATGGAGAGAGAGGCAGGAGGTGGAGGAGAGCTGAGAGAGAGGGGGGAGGCAGTAGGAAGAGAGAGAGAGAGAGAGAGACAGAGCGAGATCACTCAGGAAAGAAGACCTGAAAATCCTGTCTTATGACGGTCTAATTGGCTAGTATTAAAAATAGTAGAATAAAAATATAGCAAAGATCTGACAATGGTTGTTAAACAGGGAAAAGAGAGCAGCAATAAACAATTCTACCTTCCAGTGAATGCCTCAAAAGCCTATATTTGGGACCCGTATTTTTTATTAATAATCTGGATTCTAAAAAAAATGTTTTCACTGGTTTGTCAATTACCAAATGGCTCACAAGTACAGGGGAGGAAAGAACCAATTTGGAGAGTTATCTGGAGATAGTACAACAATGATCTACATTCTGATTCAATAGATGGATGTCTAGGAAACAGATGAAATCAATAGCACAGATACAAACTGTGGGCAGCTCTCTGGGATTCAGGAAGTACAAAAAAGCAAAGCAAAGATGAGGCAGTAGTCCAACATTAGTAAGGGAAGAAAAGGCCCCACTCATCACTGCCTTTCAGTATGACTGTGAGCCATTGATAACCACTCTCAGGAATGATTATCTAACCAGTCGTGCACCCACATCATAGAAGCTACATCTAGGTTGTATTTCCCTATTTTGTTTATGAGGAAGTCATGAAAGACTGTATCAAATGTCTTTCTAAGCTTAGATATACCACAACTACCACTACTCCTCCCTCCACCCAGGCCACCTATTTACAAGGCTTGTTATCATGTCAAATAAAGCTATTGGGTTGCTTTGACATGATTTTGTTCTTGACAATTCCACACTGTTACTTACTACCTTATTATCTTCTAGATGTTTTCAAACTGATGTTTGCTTCATGATCTTTCCCAGTTTGAAGTTAATCTGACTGGTCTATAATCCCCCAGGTTGCCCTTATTCCCCTTTTTATAAATAGGCACTATATTTGCCCTTTTCCAGTCTTCTGGAATCTCTCCCGTCTTCCATGACTTTTCAAATATAATAGCTAATAGTTCTGCTGTCTCCTCAGTCTGTTCCTTGAGTATTCTAGGATGCATTTTATCAGGTCCAGGTGAATTGAAGACATCTAACTTGTGTAAGTAATTTTTAACTTGTTCTTTACCTATTTTATCTTCTCATCCTACCCCATTTTCACTGGAAGCCAATCACTGCCAAAGTTCTTGGTGAAAACTGAAACAAAGAAGTTATTAAGCACCTCTGACATTTCCACATATTCTGTTGTTGTTTTTCCTCTTCATTTGAGTAATGGCCCTACCCTGTTCTTCATCAGTTGTCTCTTGTCTTATACTTGGATAGTAAGATCCTTAGAGCAGGCACCATCTATTTCTGTGTTTGTACACTGCTTAGCATAATAGGGTCCTTATCCATGACTGGGGCTCCTAGATGCTGCTATAATACTACTAATAATTAAAATAATAATAAATGAAAATAAATTCTGGTGTGTAAAGAAGAAATGCCAGTCCATCCATATCTGTGCTTTAGCACTTGGGCACTTTCATTTCGTTCAGAGACTTCTGACAAGAACTGCTAACTCAGACTGGGAGTAAAAAATATCTATTATCTTCTGTTGTCTTTCATCAAATTTAAACACCATCATATTGGGGGGGCGGGTTGGGATGATTTGGGTGGGGCTGGTCCTGCTCGGAGCATAAGGTTGGACAAGATGACCTCCTGAGATCTCTTCTTACCCTAATATTCTATGATTTTCAAGGAGAGATTGAAGCCAGCTGACAACAAAACTGTTGTGGCTTCCTAGACTCTTGTTATTGGGTGGATCAAACCTTTGAATGGTCTGCAAGAGAAACAGATAACTATAGCATTTAGCTTTGACTCTTTCAAGATTAGTTGTGATTGTATAGCAAAAATAGCTTTTAATTTTTATCTGTGGCTGTTGTCACATATTACACAAGGCAAAACTTGCTAGATATTGACTCATCAGTTATGGAAGTAAACTGTAATTGTATTTTGTTTTGCTTTAAGAAGCATTTCAGTCTTTTTATTAATATTCTCTACTACAGTGACACATTTATTAATTTGATATCAAAAGATTTACACTATATATTGCTTCCAGTGCCTAAAGTATAAAATTTAAGCTGTTTTGAAAAACGATTGCACTCAGAAGTAAAACACTTTATCTTAATTTATTTAGAATTATTTATGAAATAATTTTACAAAGTTTTTTTAAGGATAAAGAGTAGCATGAGTATCCTTACAACATGTCCAGGATGAAATCTTGATCTAAGGTTTTTCCAAAAATCAATGTATATTTAAAAAATTGAAGCATTTCCTATGTTCAGTTCTGTTACAGCATAACATTCTTGGAAATAAAAATGGAGTTATATTCCTAATTTCTAACTTTATGAAGAATAAACATATTAATTATGTTTGCCTATTAATAGATCCCAGCTAGGGTATCACCATATATAATCATTCATTAACCTGTTTATTTATAAGCCTGTTTATTTATCCTCAAGATGAATAGATAAAAATACCAAACTGCTATGACCCTTTCATAAGCCAATCTTATATTTCAGTGACTAACAAACTTCAGTTCCTGGCTCATCAGGGTAAGCTGCTGATATGTTGGGACATTCTGTATACTTGGAATGTCCACAGGCCAATGGGCACTGCCAGAAACTGCGCAAGCCCAAGGACATGCTAGCTGTCATTTTCTGCAACTCCCGTTGGCCGGGAATGGTGAACAGCAGCCAAGCAGCCATTGGAAGCTCAGGGTCTCCGTGTCTGTTGACAGTCCCTGATCGACAATGACAAGCCAACTTCCACTCTTTGATATGTCACTTTTTTACACCCCAAAAATTGGTTTATGACAATTTCTCATGGCATTAGAAATTAATATGCCTTTCCTATCCAGCCATGCAGCTAATGCATGTTTAGAACCCAAGCCTTCAGCTGATATCTCCATGCTGCCACCCTGCAGTTCATTTCCCTTGACCCGTTGTGGACACTGGCCATGGGAGGTTCTTACTCAAGAGTTTGATAGTCAGTAGCATCATGCCTCCTGATTGGCTCTTTGCCCTATATAACCCAGTGGGCCTTCAAGGAAATACCCAGGCAACAGCATAGATCTTTCTTTAGCTGACATGGCCATTCCAGCTCCTGAATTCCTGGCTTTGACCTTGGTTTTATTTGGATTTTACCTCCAAACTTGGACCCTGAAACATGACTCAGACCGTTGATATTGGCCTTGGTCTGGAACCTGACTATTAACTCCTCTGCTACTCCTAGCATCTGATTTACCTCTGCTCTGTCCCTTTGCCTTGACTATCTTTGTTGGGATCTTTCTGGGGTCTCTGCTCTCTCATTCACTACTGAGATGTTGACTCCTGCCTCCAATAAGCCAATGAGCACCTTCCTGATTTCTCCCATGCTGCCCCTCGTGTCACGGAGGAACTCCCTATAAACAGCCACAAAGCTGTCTCATTACTCTTCTTCAAATCCCTCTTCTAAGACTCTTCCATGTTGTGATGCCTACAAAAAACTTGACAGTAATTAGGCTGTTGATGTGCAGTGACCACTACCTGTCATGCTGACCAGTATTGTCTCACTGTTGCCTTATATTCCCCATCTATATCCATCTGTTGTCTCTTTTCTTAGACAGTAGGGCCTGTGGGGCAGGGCTGTCTTTTTATTCTGTATTTATATACTGCCTAGCATAATGGAGCTCTGGACAAGGGCTTCTAAGAATTATGTTAAGACAAATATGTACATACATAATGCTGATACTATTAAATGTCTTCAGCAACAGTGAGTACAGTAAATAATATCATAAAAGTGGAACAGCTATTTCAAAAGTCAAAATTATTGCTGCAGAGAATCTATACATAGATTATTTCTGACAAAATATTTGTGAAAATGCACATCTTTTGTTGAACAATGAGTGTGTGCGCACATACGTTGCATAGATGCACAGATATATTCAAGTGATATTTGATTTGCCTTTGTATACCTATTGAGTTATTTCAAATAAGAGCTCATGATCTATTGTACCAGTTAATAGAGATGACCTTAGAAAAACTCAGTAAAACTCTCATCCACATTAATTGTACTATGTGCCAGTTGTGGTAAATAGGATACCTAATTCTCCCAGGGCTCGTCTACACTGGCCCCTTTTCTGAAAGGGGCATGTTAATTTCACAGGTCGTAATAGGGAAATCTGCGGGGGATTTAAATATCCCTCGCGGCATTTAAATAAAAATGTCCGCCGCTTTTTTCCAGCTTTTAGAAAAGCCGGAAAAGAGCGTCTACACTGGCCCCGATCCTCCGGAAAAAAAGCCCTTTTCCGGAGGATCTTATTCCTACTTCAAAGTATCTGAGAAATACCTGGAAGTTAGTATTAAAAGGATACACATGTAACAATCTTCATTTTCTAAAAGCCGGAAAAAAGCGGCGGACATTTTTATTTAAATGCCGCGGGGGATATTTAAATCCCCCGCGGATTTCCCTATTACGATCTGAAAAATTAGCATGCCCCTTCCGGAAAAGGGGCCAGTGTAGACGTAGCCCCAGAGTGGGCAAGCACTGCTTAAGCATATGAAAGGATTGTCACCTTGCATGCCTTAAACTCAGTCTTGTTCATGGTCATTAGGTGTTTCCTGTTTCCCTGACAACAACACACTTTTTAGTGTTTTAATCTTTCATTCACTTGCAAATGTTGTTGCTCTTCTATAAACTCCCTCCAGTTTGTCAATATCTCTTTTAGTAATGTGGTGTCTGGAGATGCACACAGCATACCAGGTGCTGTCAAATCAATGCCATAGAGAGGAACTATTACCTTCCTGCTCTGTGATGAGATGTGCTTGTGAATGCAGCCTCAAATTGCATTGATCTGTTTTGCAGCCACATCACATTGCAAACTCGTGTCTAATTTGCAGTCAACTATCACCGTTGGGCCTCTTCCAGCATTCATGCTTCCCAGATCTCTCTTTCACACTGAGTGTTCTGTGTGGTTTTTAATTGGATTTCCCCAGATATATTCATTTGCATTTTTCTAAGATTAAACTCACTTTCCTATTTTCAGCCCATGTTTCTAATCTCTCTAGAGATTGTATCATGTTTCTATGCTCCTCCCTGTATAGTACCACCTTCAAATTTCATTAATGTTCTGTTTGCTCTGTCGTCTTGGTTATTAATAAAGATGCTAAATAAAACTAGTTCTAACAATGTGATAGCTGTGGTAGCTTACTAGATATTATTCCCAGACCAGTACTATGCCATCGCCTTTAGCCTTTGTTTAGGATCCACATAGTAGCATTCCTAACTAATCCAATAGTATTTTTTTCAAATGAATTTCAGTGTAACACTTTATTCTCTGGCACTTCCACATTCAGCTCCAGCCACTGCATGCAGTCTGCTAAAGCCACATGAGTGTCTCTGTAATCATGGTTGGAAGATGAACTTCGGATAATGTGAAGTATGCAGCATTCTCCATGAATGAAGATTGTTACATGTGTATCCTTTTAATACTAACTTCCAGGTATTTCTCAGATGATTACATCTCATCTACAGTCTGAGCCTGGCATTAAGATGAAGTGGAAATAATAGAAAGTGACAAATTGATCAGTTATGATGTTATTGTCATCATTATTACTTAATGACCACAAGTGATGACAAAATTGCACCCAGATATTCTCTTAACGGGAGTGTGCAGGATACTATACATCAGTGCTAGCCCTGGATGGATAAAGTACTGATTGGGCAGCAGACACACATGTAATTTACATAAGAACCTGAATAACTGTTACTTAGGTAGTTTTGGTTATTTAAATATACATACATACATACATATAAAAATTCAATTTATTTGACTGACAGTTGACTCAGACAGTGGTTGAATTCAAATGGCTCTTATGCTTTTCAGTTGTAACACCTATAATACAAATGATTATTAAATCAACCTGTGAAACAATTTAGGAAAATTATTCAGATCTTTAAGCTGATTAATATTAGGTGTTTGTATTTTAATTAGATGCATAAATTTGGATGCAAGAAAATCAGACTTCTGCTGATAAAAAGCAGCTGACCTGTAGAATCTAATTTTAATTACCCTCTTAGCTTGCCAACCTGTGCTTTTGAGGCTAACAGCTATTCCTTTCATACAAAAGCCATATGGGCTATTTTTATCTCTGTAGGTGGTACATAGCTTTGACAAAGCTCTCTGCACTGGCTACCTTCATCATCATTCCTATATTGAAGTGAAAAATCTACAAAATGCAGTATTTTGCTGTACAAAGATGTGTACACATTTTATTTTTTAATTTACATGTATATGTAAAATTAGACTGATGGTTTAGGTCTTGACCTTCTTTAGTGTTTGGTCAAACAGAGTGATTATTGTGAAGATGGACTGCAATTACAGTGAATCAGATGGTTCAAATTCACTTTTAGTTATTATCAGTAGAAGTGTTTTCATTAGCTATCTGCTGGAAATTCCTGATGGAAATAAACATCTGCTCTTTGATTTGTGTGTGGGGGGAGGGGGCGGGGAGAGGAAATCACAGTGGTTAGAGGAAGGCAGAAATAGCTGACTACATATTGCCAAAGAAATCAGTTTTCTGCAAAACCTTCTAATTGTCAAATACTCAATAAGAAGCCATTGGAACAGCCACAGCAACGAGGACTAGGGTGGATAACCAAGCCAAAAGGTCTGATGTGAGCTCTGTTACTATGGATATATATATAAAATAAATGCAATAACTCACTAGTATAGTTTCATTTCTTTTAAATATCAAATCTCCTGCTTATTGCTTCTAGTCAAAATTAAGAGCCAGATCCTTGGCCCTGGCTCTGCCTGTGTAACTGCAAGAGTAAAAAGCTACCCTAAAAAAAAGCAGGAGAGTGTGACAGACAAGAATCGTTGGAGGTCATAGATCTAGCATAGCTTTTTCCACACCTCTTTTGCCCTCACTTTCATAAAGGGTGCATGTCAGGGTCCAGAGAAATGGAGATGAGGTGAGTCCAAGGGGAAGAGGGAGTGAGGCAAAAAATTTAGGGTATGTCTACACTACAAAGTTAATTCGAACTAACGGATGTTAGTTCGAATTAACTTTCATAGGCGCTACACTAGCGCTCCGCTAGTTCAAACTTAATTCGAACTAGCGGAGCGCTTAGTTCGAACTAGGTAAACCTCATTGTACGAGGACTAAGCCTGGTTCGAACTTACTAGTTCGAATTAAGGGGTGTGTAGCCCCTTAATTCGAACTAGTGGGAGGCTAGCCCTCCCCAGCTTTCCCTGGTGGCCACTCTGGCCAACACCAGGGAAACTCTATTGCCCCCCTCCCAGCCCCGGACCCCTTAAAGGGGCACGGGCTGGCTACGATGCCTGTGCCAGGTGCAAACCTGCCAGCACCCAGCCAGCAGACCCTGCACCTGGCACGGCTCGAGCCAGCCACCCGATGCCCCCCAGCCCTCCCCCTCTTCCCGGGACCAGGCTGGCGGCTCTCAGGAGCTTGCCCAGGACCGCAAGAGGTGGGCACCCGCCTGGACCAGTGCAGACATCGTGGACCTCGTCCACGACCTCCGCACTAGGCACAGGAAAGTGGCCGTCTAGGGCAGGAGAGCTGCCAGCCTGGCCACCCAGGAGCAGGTTTGCATGAAAATCAAGGTGGTCCACTGAGACCCCCAACCCTGAGCCCTGAGCTTAGAATGGCCGTACTGGGTCAGACCAAAGGTCCATCTAGCCCAGTAGCCTGTCTGCTGACAGCGGCCAACCCTAGGAACCCTGGAGGGGATGGACCGAAGACAGTGACCAAGCCATTTGTCTCGTCCCATCCCTCTCCAGCCTTCCACAAACTTTGGGCAGGGACACCACTCCTACCCCCTGGCTAATACCACTCCATGGACCCAACCTCCATGAATTGATCTCACTTCTCTTTAAACTCTGTTCTAGTTCTAGCCTTCACAGCCTCCTGCAGCAAGGAGTTCCACAGGTTGACTATTTGCTTTGTGAAGAAGAACTTTCTGTTATTAGTTTGAAGCTTGCTACCCATTCCTTTCCTTTGGTGTCCTCTAGTCCTTCTATTATGGGAACTAATGAAGAACTTTTCTGTATGCACCCTCTCCACCCCACTCATGCTTTTATAGACCTCTATCATATCCCCCCTCCATCTCCTCTTTTCTAAGCTGAAAAGTCCCAGTCTCTTTAGCCTCTCTTCATATGGGACCTGTTCCAAACCCCTCATCATTGTAGTTGCCCTCACCTCTCCCACCCTCTCTCTTCCCCTCTCCCACCTCCTTTTTCCAGTCTCCCCCAGTTTTGTTCAATAAAGAGAGATTCTATTTTTGAACACAATTGTCCTTTATTTTGTACATCAGGAAGGGGGGCTAGGGAGGGGTAAGTGGAAGGAGGTGAGGGAGGAATGGGGTACGAGCCCCCGATGGGGAGGACTGGGCTGGCTCTGCGGGCTTCTGGGGGTGGAACCTCTCCTGCAGCCCCCCAGTTGCCCCCTCTCCCCAGATGGCAGCCTGCGGCAAGTGCAGCCGGTCTGATGGCCGAGTGCTGTGATGTGCCCAGTGTGGGTACTCCGGGCAATCCAAGTCAGGACTGCTTTGCAAGCGGGGCACCCCTGAGAACTGTCTGTCCGGGGTGGGAGTCGGGTCCCTTTAAGCACAGCCCTCGGCTAGCCTGAGACAGCAGCTCCACGCTCTAAGTCCTCCTCTTATGCCCTGCCGGCACTGCTTCCGGCCATCCTTAATCCCAATTCAGGGTCCACTTAATGTGGACATGCTAGTTCGAATTAGCAAAATGCTAATTCGAACTAGTTTTTTAGTCTGGATGTGTTAGTTCGAATTAGCTTAGTTCGAATTAACTAATTCGAACTAAGTTAGTTCGAATTAGCGCTGTAGTGTAGACATACCCTTAGGTATCATTACAGCTGGAGTAATATAAAGTTTCTGGACTCAGGTCACCCTCCTCTCCACCCCACCCCGCAGGTTGAGGGAGACAGTTTCCCCCTCCCCAAGAATCTGTCCCTCAGTCCCTTAATTTACTGGGAGATACTTCTAAAATAAAGCTCTGTGAATTGTAATTAACACTCTTGGTCTTATTCCCATAGACTATTCAGCACTGCTTGCAGTTTCACAAGCCATGAGACCTAAGTTAGAGTCCTGTTAATAACTATGTTAAATAAGTCTCAGAGGGATAGCCATGCTAGTCTGTACATTTAAAAAATGTGCAGTCTGATGGCACTTTAGAGACTAACAAATATATCATGAGCTTTTGTGGGTAAAACCCACTTGGGTTTAACATATTAACTAAACCCTAGTTGAACCATAAGGTTATCCACAGCTGCTTGACAGCATTAAACGTAATGGCTGCGTCTAGACTGACATGATTTTGCAGAAATACTTTTAACGGAAAAGTTTTTCCATTAAAAGTAATTCCACAAAAGTGCGTCTAGATTGGAACAGATGCTTTTGCGCAAAAAGTGCTTTTGCGCAAAAGCATCCGTGGCCAGTCTAGACGCGATTTTGCACAAGAAAGCCCCGATCGCCATTTTAGCCATCGGGGCTTTTTTGTGCAAAACAGTTCTTCCCTGTTTACACTGTCTCTCTTGCGCAAGTAGTCTTGCACAAGAGGGCTTTTTCCCAAGCTGGAGCGTGAAAGTATTTGCGCAAGAAGCACTGATTTTGTACATTACAAAGTCAGTGCTCTTGTGCAAATTCAAGTGGCCAGTGTAGACAGCTGGCAAGTTTTTGTGCAAAAGCGACTGCTTTTGCGCAAAATCTTGCCAGTCTAGATGAACCCAACATGACTGCAAAACTGTGTTAGTTAATAGGATTCTTCAAGGTCTTGTTTTAATATGACCACTATTATGTATGTTGTGTTAGAGCTTGAGAGCCAGTAGAAACCAGCACCTCATGGTACTAGGCACTACATAAACACACAACAAGCCACAAAGAGCTCACAATTCAATGACTTGTCTTCAATAAACTTTTAGCTCATGGTTTTCCCTGAAATTTGAGTCCTATCTGCATATGCAAATTTCTAGATCAAATTAAGTTGGACTTTAAACTGGAGCTATTTAGCCCAGGTCTCCATTAAAAAATTAGATTGACCCAGTTATGTTGCTCAGGGGGCATGAAAAATCCACACCCCAAAAGATGTAGTTGAGCCCACCTAAACCTGGTCATGACAATGCTAGGTCAATAGAAAAAAAATTCTGTCAACCTAGCTACTGACTTTCGGGGAGATGGATTAATTATAGTGACAGCAGAATCCCTGCAGTGCAGACAGTCCTTACAGCAAGAGAAGTGCTACAGCAGTGCAGCTGCAATGTTTGCTGGTAAAGTCATAGCCTGAGCCAGCTAGCTCCAGTTTGAGCTGCCACTGGGGAGAGAGTCAGGCAGGGTTGCTGACCTGGGGTGGGGGAGAAAGAGGGCAGTTACTCCAGGGCCTGGTGCAGCAGCCAGGGCCCCTAAGCCCTTTAAATCACAGCTGAAGCCCTGCCCAGCATGGGATATGTCTACACTGCAGCATTTTCCCAGAAAAATGGCCATTTTTCTGGGAAAACAATACTTGCACCCACAGTGCTATTGCATTCTTTCAACAAAAAGTCGAAAGAATGGAGGGGTTTTTCCGATGGTGGTAAACCTCTTTCTACAAGGAAGAAGCCCTTTTCTGAAAAAGCTTTTTTCGGAAAAAGGTGTGTGTGGACGCAGAAGAGAGAGTTGTGTTGAAAAAAGGGGCCTCCAGGAAATAACCCAGGTGCCCTGGTGGCCACTCTGTCCAAACTAATCAGAACTCTGTAGTTGCTGTTCCCTGCCAGCTCTTAAAGCTGCAGGCACCCGGGACAAGCCTTGTGGCAGGAAGCTGGCCCAGACGGCTACACCTCACCGCATGGCTCCGACTGCCACTCAAATTTGGACCCATGGCCCAGCTGCAAGTTCCCCAAAACTTTCCTGGCCCTCACAGAGAGCACGACCAGGACTCCCAAGGGCACAAAAGGCATGCACTGTCATGGTCTGGAGTGGAGATCCTGTCCCTCCTGAAGGTGTGGGATGAGGAGAAGACCCTGTAGGATCTCCGCTCCCAGTGGTACTATGCCAACATATATGGTCAGGTGGCCGAGACTCTAGCTACGAGAAACCACCACCCCTGGACCTTGGAACAAGTGAGGAGCAAGGTCAAGGAGCTACGCCAGGATAAGGGAGCACTGCTCTTGCTCCAGGTAGGACCCCACTCCTGCCCCTATTACCATGAGTTCCACCGAATCCTGGGGGATGGTGCAGCCCCTTGTCCACCCATGGTGGTGGACTTGGGGCTAGAGATGCCTATCGTTGCCCATCCAGGGCTCCCTGGTGAGGAGGACGAGAATGAGAATGAGCTGCAGGAGGAGGAGGAGATGGCCAGCATGGTCACCCTCACCCTGGAGCCAGTACCCCAGTCTCTGGATATCTTCCAGGCATCCTCTGAGTGTGGGGAGGGATCATCAGGTTAGTTTGTCACAGACACAGGGTGGGGGAGCAGGCACAGAGGAGATGGGGTGTGATTGTCACTCGGCCTGCTCGGCCTGGACATCATGCTGCACTCTGAGCATGTGAAAGCACGTGCAGTGCCAGTCTGTGCCACGCGGCCTCAGGAGGCAGTTCAGAAGCACCCTCTGGCTCCTGTTTGCAGGCTCTGGGGAGGCCACATATATATCTGATCCCTGGGGAGGATGCCCTCCCATCACTAGCCACCACTGGAAGCAGGCTGGGCACAAGGGCACACACACGGCCGCACATAGTCTGAGGAGTGCTGCACACAGCACATGGGCATGTCTGCTCACACGAGGCATCACCCGCTCCCGCAGACAGTGCTGCCAGGCACGGGGGTGTGTGTGGGCCCCATGGAAGGCCAGGGCCCTCTCCTGCCCACGGGATCCCAGTGTGGATGGTCACTTCCCTTGCCTGCTTGTCTGTTGGACAGGGGAAGAGCGGGAAGCATGGTCCTCTGGGCACCTCGAGGCTGCTGTGAGGCAGGGCCCGCACCTTATTCCCAGGACATCCCCATTTTCTGGCTCGAGGACTGTTTCTTGCAGCTCACAAAGGAGGACACAGCCTCAGGGTCAGTGTCTGCATGGAAGACTGACTGCCTCTCTCTCTTTGTATTCTCACCAGCCGGACCAGACATCGCTGAGGGGTGATCACTGCCATCCGAGGCAGCTGCTGAACCCCGGGGGAGCCACAAGCACAAGAGGGTCCAGGAGGACCTGATGAGACAGCATGTGGCCATACTCCATGACATGCAGCAAACCCTGGCACTGTCGGTCCGGGATGATGCCCAGTGGTGGATCCAAATGTGGGCACAGCTTGTGCAGCAGGGCGAAAACGTGTGTGCCACCATCCATGAAATGATGGCACGTCCAGCTCCTGTCCCTGCTCCTGCCCCCCCGCCATGCCTATGTCCCCTACCTCTGCCGCTCCATGCCTCCTGTAAAGGAGACACAAGCCCTGTAAATGCAATTAAAATGAAGAGTAGACTCCTTTTGCCTGAGATTATAAATTTGAGAAGGCAAAATGTTCAATATACAAAGTCTTCTTGCTTCTTACAGCAAGTTCTCAAGCAATTCTAAAAGATAACAAAACTCTTCAAAACAAAGTCAGCAAAATGGTCAATCCATCATGAGTCAGGCATCTGATAGTATTCAGACTACTTGAGCATTCTGAGTAGGAAGACTTACCACCTTCGTTACAAGATCATTTCTCTTGGGAAGGAGATATAGAACAGATAGATTTCACATCCATAAGGATAAGGAGACTTCCTAGGGAAAAGAAGACAGATCTATCATTAGCAATCCATGTTTGTGATTTGTGAGTCCCTGGAGGTAAAAGCAATATTTTAAGAAAGGCAAATACTGTGACAGTTTTATGATAAAAAATTGTGTGAAGAAAAACCAAACAAATAAATAATACATCTTGATTGTCTTCTAGACACAATCTCAGACTCCATTTCTATTACCAGTGCTAATATGTTTGGTGGCCACTCTTGAACAAAGGTCACTCTTGCTGTTTCACTCAAAGAACAAAAGAAATATATTTGGCTAGCAAAACCATAGGGAATACAGAAAGAAAGAACAGACAGAGGAAGATTTTGCACATCAGGGTGTGTCTATACTGCACCTGGAGCTGGAAATAAGCTACGCAATTTGAGCTACACAAATTGCGTAGGTTATTTTGAGTTAATTTTGAAAGAGTTTCTTTTGAAATTTGGCACTGTCTACACAGCACTTATTTCAAAATAAGTGGCTATTCCAAAATGTTGCTTACTCCTTGTGGAATGAGGTTTACAGGGATGGTGGAATAGCGAGCCCGTTATATTTCGAAATAACAGGCACCCTTAAAAGATGCAAAATAGAACTGCAGTGTAGTCATAGCCTCATTGGCCTGCCCACTCTCAAACTGGAAAGCGTACAAAGACAGAAAATGGGAGAAAGAAGAAGAAACAAAACATTTGTAACTTACAATTTTTTGGGAGTGGGGGAATTTCAGGACTCTCTGTTTTACTGTATGAAACAATGGATCAAATCCTCAGCTTGTATAAATCAGTGTGTTTCCATCAATGCCTAGGATTTTATGTGGAGCTATTGTTGGAGGGAAACTCTGGTGTTTAAAAACATGGGAACACCATCTTGGAATGTCCAAACAACAACCTAGTCTCCATCTTGGCTTCCCTTCTCCTTCCTTCCCTGATGGCACTTTCCTGCTCTTCTGACCTTTTGGAGGGAAAGTAGATAGACATGTGACCTGGCTTCTGCCCAGTTACAATGGGGATATAACAATCCCAAATTTTCCCAACCCCCTGCTTCCAGTGATCAACTAGGCTATGTCTAGGCTGTAGGCGTCTTTTGGAAGAAGCTTTTCAAGAAGAGATCTTCCAGAAAAACTTCTTCTGAAAGAGAGCGTCCAGATTGCCAAAGCACATCGAAAAAGTGATCTGCTTTTCAAAAGATAGTGTCCACACTGAATGGACGCTATCTCGCGTTTAAACTGTAATTACTATGACAGAGTGGCCACCAGGTCACCTGTGCTTTTTCCTCTTTCCTCTTCTTTCGAAAGAACTACCTTTTCCCCATTCACACATACCTTTTTTCGAAAGAGCTCTTTCGGAAAAAGGCTTCTTCTTTGTAGAATGAGGATTACCAATGTTGGAAAAACTCCTCTGTTCTTTTGATTTTCTTTCAAAAGAATGCGATTGCAGTGTGGACGTAACTCAAGTTTTTTTTAAAAATGGTTATTTTTCAGAAAAAATTCTGTAGTTTAAATATACCTCTAGTTCCATGTAGTGTTGCCAATTTAGTCATTGATTGGAAATTTGAATTGAAATTGAAACATTGATACATCCTTTAAAAGCATACACGGTGCATACTAAAGTATTTTGACCTGAAAAAGTATAATGGGGTTGAAAAGTATGAACAAAGACTGATTTTTTCACACAGCTGTTGTTTTCTCTGAATAAAACACTGGTTTCACTGGGGTGAATCCTGGGTCTGATACTGTTTGATATTTTCATTTATGATTTGGATAATGGCATAGAGAGTATGCTTATAAAATTTGTGAATGACACCAAGCTGGAAGGGGTTGCAAACACTTAGACAGATATGCTTAGAATTCAAAACAGCCTTCACAAATTGAAGAATTGGTTTGAAATCAACAAGATGAAATTCAGTAAAGTAAAGGAAGGAAAAATCAAATGTACATCTACCAAAAAGGGAATCAATGTGTGATATACCTCTGAAAAGGAACTGGGATTTACAGTGCATCACAAATTGAAAATGAGTCAACAATATGATGGTCTTGTGAAAAAGAGTAATATAATTCTGGAGTGCATTAACAGCAGTGTCATATGTTGTACTGCTCAGCTGGAATATTGTGTCCAGTTGTGGGTACCACACTTTAGGAAAGAATTGATAAACTGGAGAAAATCTAAGCAGAACAACAAAAATGATAAAAGGTTTAGAAAAACCTGACTTATGAGGAAAGGTTAAAAAAACTGCCCATGTTTAGTTTTCAGAAAAGAAGGCTGAGGAGGCTCTGATAATTGTTTTCAAAAAGAGAACAATGATTAATTGTTCTCCATGCCCACTGAACGTAGGACAAGAAGTAATGGACTTAATCTATAGCAAGGGAGATGTGATTTAGGTTAGATAGTAGGAAAAACTTTTTACCTACAAGGGCAATTAATAAAGTTCCAAAGGAGATGGTGGAATCTCCATCTTTGGTCAGTTTTAGGAACAGATTGGATAAACATCTGTTGGGAAGGGTCTACTTTTATTTGGTTCTATCTCAGTGCATGAACTATGATGGCCTCCCTTAAGCCCTACATTTTTGTGATTCTATGAGAGACAAGATGGACTGAAACAACTAGAGAGACAAGCTTTTGAACCACACAGGGCTCTCCTTCATATCTGGGAGAGGTACTCCCAGCACTACACCAAAATGCAAGGTGGATCAGATTGCTTAGCATAAGTTGTTAGCGCATATTGTAAGGCACAATTCAAGGTAAGTGGCCCATTAATACTTCTGCAGTCAAAGGACAAAAAGAGGGGATCAGCAGGTTACAGATTGTTGTAATAAACCATCGGGGCGGCCCTAGACTAGCTGCCAGCAACTGGTGCCCTAGGCAAACCATGCAATCAGCACCCCCACCTCCAAACCCCTCAATGATATTGCGCCACCATTTGGCGCCCCATTTAACTTGGTGCTCTAGGCAACCGCCTAGTTCACCTATATGAACAGGCTGCCCCTGTAAACCATACATCCAGTATCTCTGTTCAGTCCGTGATATTTATGTCATGTCTACACTACCACTCACATCAGCAACATTTCTGTTACTGATGGAGGAGAGGGGGTGTAAAAAAACACACATCTCTGAGCGACATAAATGTTGCTGGTATAAGCAGTAATGTAGAGTTTCTCACACCAACATAGCTGCCACCGCTCATTGGAGGTGGTTTAATTATACTGATAGAAAAGCTCTGTCCTAGTGGCACAGAGTGGCTATATGAGAGTGGCATAGTTGCATCAGTGCAGCTAAGATGCTATAAGCTCTCAAGTGTAAACACACAGTCTAGCAGAGTAATGAATTGAAGATTCCAGACTCGTCTTTTGAAGGTGTTGTTCATGTTTCCTTTGAAGGGTCAGCTATAGAGCCATCATTTGGGAAAAGTCTTCAACCAGAGGTGATAGATTGTTTTTATCTTCTATAGTTTTCCTAGGGATTCAAACTGCGCTGCTAAACAAAGAGCTGATATGTGCATGTATGTAGTGACCATTACATACATCAATTGCCCATTTTCACGGATTTCAATTGTGTGCACATATTTATGGAGTACAAATTAGATGCCAATTTTTTTTTTAAATGGCGTATTTCTAGGCAGTACTTGGTTGCTTTTTCTCAAGCCCTTGAAGATTGTGCCACAGATCATAGAATCATAGGAATGGAAGAGACCTCAGAAGATTATCAAGACCAACCCTGGGTCCAGATCACCACATCATCCCTTGAGAATTGCATTATTATTATACATGTGTTTGAAGCTTGCACTACATTATAAGCTTGGGGCAGAGCTTATGTCTTCTTAACTGACTTACAGAATGGCTCGCGCTGTCAGCACTCACATAATATTTTGCACTTATACAGTGACTCAAGGTGCTTTACAAATATTAACTAAGTAATATTAACAAGATTAAAATTACAAAGTGGTGGCAGTTTCAAACTCTGTCATAATAATTAACTAATATATAATAACATGACACTTTTTTGTAATCAGTAATTGTTTTCCTCCATTCTCTTGTACTAATTTTACAAGAGATTAAGAGCAGTCATTCATTCATTCATTTTGACAGGCCAAACTCAGAGGTCGCATGGAGGGAGGTATAAATTCCATTGACCTGTGTCCTCATGTTAGATTGATTTTCTGTTAGATTGTCATATTGCCTGAATTCTCATTAAGATCTTATGGAGAACTTTGAAAAATGTCCTCTTCAGAGAGAATTCTTTCATTTTTCTTTGCTTCATTTAATATTTTGTAGGAACATGGATATAGCAAGGAACTGTTGCCTGATCTTTAGATTATATATACTTATTTAGATTACTTATGAATTTCCACTTTCATAATATGTTACACTGACATTGTTGTGTTTGATGCTGTCATGAATGGGAGGGCTACTACCCTTTTCTGGACATCCCAGCCATTCACTTAACTAAGTTGCCTGTAAGGGTTAAACCAAGAGACAGTGGATCCTAGAGAGTCTCCAGGAAGTGTTGGCAGGGAGCCTGGAAAGCCACTGAAAACAAAGGATGGGTTTTTGAATTGAAAAGCAGGACCTCCTACTGCAGTCTTTGTGAGACCAGAGCCATGCTGGGAGTTAAGCCAGAAACATGTTGTGGAATTTCCAGTGATATCCATGCACTGGGAAGGACTAAACCTTGGAACAACAGACGTGATAGAATAGAGGAGTGTTTATTCAGATGCAATTAATTTTGGGTTTCCTGGACTTCTTTGAGCTGAGCACATGTACTAACCTCCATACCCTGTAATCTTTAAACTGAGTCCCAGGGAAGCAATTTTCTGTGTTTTTAATCTTGCCTTTTTCAGTTGCTCTGTGAGACCTAGCATCCAAGTACTGCTTTTTCAAATATGATTTCTTAGCGTTGTTAATAACTTCACGTTTTTAAGACTATGATCTGATTTCTGTGTCCTAGAAGGCAGGAAGTTTTGTGTCAAATGCCTAAAACTGCCAGGTCAGCTATTAGAAATTAAAGTGTATTTTTCAAGGTCTTGTGAGAGAGAGGGTTAAAGAATTGGGGGTACCCCCACAGAAAGAAATGCCAAGCTCTGTCTTCCACCAGTTCTCAAAGTGTTTTTTCATTTAGGTGCTGGCAGTATATCACCCAAGATCAGGGAATCTGTGACCTTAAGGGGTTTTTAAGCAGAAGCCTTTAGTGGTGAGTATTTGAAAATCTCTTGTGGGCCCTCATTTTCTGCACTCAAAGTGCTAGAGAGGGGAACAGCCTTGACAAATGTATATTCAATAGGGGATGTTTCCATTTCTCCTTATTTGTATTTCCTTATCTTAGTAATGGTGAAGTGTCTTTTTTCTATAGGTCAGTAGATCATTGATCTTAACTTATTATCATAGACATCAGTTTTTTACCTGGCCATTTTTGTTAAATATCACATTTGTTATTCCTGTCCTATCTGGTTATTTGTTCTGATCTTAACTAGTGTTTTCAGGTTTTTACAAGTTGTGGTGTGACATCCGAACACTCCATTCATGCACATTCGTCAGGAATGAGGACCTTCAGCAGAGATGATCTCCAGGCAGCCTCATCAGTACAGCTGGCCTGCAGTAAGCCGCCTGATTGGCTGCAGCTTACCGGTTTCTTAATGATCAAACCTACCACTGTGTAACAGGCAGCCTGTGTTACAATATCCCTGCCACTTCTGCTTCCTTGCCTCTGCTCTGCCCCTGTCCTGTACTCCTCGTTTGCCTGATACCTTGTTTGCTCCAGTTCCTGCTCTCCAATTTGACACTTATCTGTGGCTCTTGGTTTGTCCCTCAACTCTATTATACAGTTCCTCTGACTGTGCCATGTGATGCATCATGGGAGATGCATCCTGGGAATTGCTACAATACATCATGGCAGATGTAGTCCAGACAGGGAGCTCAGCTCATCAGGAAAAACAAACCACGAGAAACTACAGCTCCTATGAGGCAATGTGGTACCTTAGGGAAATGCAGTTTGTGGGTACGTCTACACTGCAACGCTATTTTGGGATACTACAGTATCCCAAAATAGCTATCCTGCATCTTCACAGCAAGCCTGTTATTTTGAGCTTGCTATTCTGACATCCCTGTAAACCTCATCCTACAAGGGATGCTTTGGAATAGTACTTTATTTTGAAATTTGGTGCTGTGTAGTTATTTCAAAATAACATTGAAATAAGATACGCAATTTGCATAGCTCAAATTGCATATCTTATTTCAAGTTACAGTGCTGTGTAGACACACCCTAAATGTTGAACTGATTCAAAACAAAATATTTCATCACTTCTGAATCAATTTTTTCTGATAATTTCAATTAATGAAAAAAATCAATATTTTGACTCTTCAACCTGATTTGGGATGAAAAAATATTTCAACATCAACATTTCTCATGGAATGAGAATTCTAATTTCTAGTCTGCTTTAATTATAATGTTTCGATGGAACGTGAGAAAACACCAGGGCTATAGTCCTGTAAAAGTAATATTGAAAGGGCATTTTAGCTGATAAGAGTAATTTAAAACTTCATCTTTTCCCTTGTAAATCCCTCCAGCATCTCCATCCTAGTCTTCTACATCCTGCCCAGTTGATGTATTTTACAGGTAATGAAGGTGCTTCAAAAGCTTAACTTTCATCTAAGAAACTTAAGCAAAACAATTGGATTATCTTCCAATTCAGATTTATAAGTGAAAGTTAAACTCAAGTGGTTTTAAGTGGAGCAACATTGAAAGACAGTTGAGGGCAGCTACCAGACTGTAGAGAGAACAGTGTTTTTCTTTTGAAATTTGCCCATATGAGAGAAACACCTGTGACCAAATGTTATAATAAACCACTGCTTCGATATTTCACACTTTCCACTAGAAATTAGAGGCAGTTGGTTTGAATTTTCATTTCTACTTGAAATTAGCTCCTATAGTATATACATTGATTTAAGACCTCTTGCTACAGACAGTGTATGACAAATAATTATTATATTATCAATGGTAACAAACAAATAATAACAAACATCTTTAACAAACAGCATCATAAGCGGGACTAGAACACTGCGCTAGTTAAAAAAACAGACACAATTCCTAGTCCAGAAAATTTACAATCTAAACCTGCAACTGGACCCACTCAAGAACTTTGCAGATCCAATTACAAAACCAGGGACTAAACAGAAAAGAGTAAATAATATGACAAGTTTTTTTTAACGATTTAGAACCAAAGGAAAAAATGAACTCCAAAAAGAACTTGGTCTCCTCTCATCCAGAAGCCTCGGATACAAAGCAAAATAATTGAAGTTATACTAGGAACTATTGTGGAGTTATAATAATATTATCTAGAGAAATCAGAAAAGAGAACATGGCTTATTTTATATATATTAAGCTTATAAGGGCTTACGGTTTTTGAGATTGTTTTTCTGTCAGACTCTAGAAGGTAAGTCTAGCATACAAAAGATGGTAGAGAGATGTCTATGACTGGTAAAAGTCAGTCTCTTCTGACTTGCAGCATATAACTTGGAACTGAATGTAGGGCATTATAATCATACGTCTTTCAAACTGCTCAAAAGCTGAGAAGCAGATAAAAAGTGTTTACCAGCCTTTTATTTCCAGCAGTTGGCCATAACCCAGAAGTGGGGAGAGGGTGGGATATGACTGGATCACTGAAACATTAACCAAGGAACAGCAACCCCACTGCAAGGGATCCCCAAAATCATAAGTTTCTCATGTCTGTCCTTTTAAAAGAGTTTTCAGTGCCTTTTGGCCTCTTTTAGGCAACTCACTTTAATTTTACTTTAAAAAACAAGGTGAAAGGCCATTTGGCACTAGCCAATTTGTTTTACTCCAGCTGTCTGAGGGGATCCTAGTTGCATAGCAACTAAAGTCTCATTCTTTCTCTGTGCCTGCACCAAGCTATGAAATGTAAGAGTTTTTGAAACTTTGACTAGTGGTAGCAACATAAACTGAAATGACTTCAGGTGTTTTTTTTAACTTGTCTGTCTTATTTCAACAATTGTTTTTATGTAGTACACAAACCCATGGGATTAGTTGTTGCTGTCTTGGTGGCTGCAAGTGTAATTTGGGGGAAAATTTCACATTCTGTCAAAAATGTCAATTCTCCTCAGATGTTCCCTACAAGAGGAGGAAAAAACTTCACTGGTTCACATGTCCCAAATTCTTCCAGGCTCCTCCCCATGCTTTCCAACATCAAAATTAAAGTACTGTATATTAATTCTCCCTCTCCAGTATTTTTTGTAAAATGTTTAGGACCCAGTCTGATGAGGAGGTTAACATCAGGGGGAGTTGTGAGCACTTAGGGTATGTCTACTCAGCAAAGTTATTTCAAAATAACAACTCTTATTTCGAAATAACTTTACTAGCATCTACACAGCCAACAGCTATTTCAAAATAAATTTGAACTAGCGGAGCACTTATTTCTAATTTGGTAAACCTCATTCTATGAGGAATAATGCCAAATTCAAAATAGCTATTTCGAAATAAGTGCTGTGTAGACACTTATTTCGAAATAGGGGGCCTCCAGCCTTCCTAGGGTGCCCTGGTGGCCACTCCAGCCTCAACCAAGAACACTCTTCTCCCTCCCCCATCCCCAGATCCCTTAAAGGGGTAGACTCTGGCCACCTCCAAACCTGCCAGCCCAGAGCCAGCAGTCACTGCCCCTGACCCAGTGGCCCCAGAACATGAGCCAGCAAGCCACTGGCAGCCCGCTCTCCACCGCTCTCCAGGAGCAGTTTGCTAGCTCCCAGGAGCTTGTCAGGCCCTGGAGAAGGTGGGCGCCTTCCTGGCCCAGGGTGGAGATCATGGACCTTATTCGGATTTCGGGGAGGGGGGGGATGCCCCCAACGTCCATGATCTCCGCATTATACAGAGGAATGTGGCTATCTATGGCAGGATAGCTGTCAGCCTGGCCACCAAAGGCCACATACAAACCCAACAGCAGGTTTGCATGAAAATCAAGTTGGTCCGGCAAGACCCCAAACCCTGGGCCCTGAGCTTCCCCACCCCCTTCTTCCCCTTGCTTCCCCCTTCCAGCTCCCTCCTCCCAGGTTTCCCCCTCCCCTCTCCCACCCTTTCTCTTCCCCTATCCCGTCTCCTTTCCCCAGTCTCACCAAAGTTTCATTCCCCCCCTCCCCAGTTTTGTTAAATAAAGAGAGTTTGTGTTCATGAAAATATATTTAATTTATTTGATATCAGGAAGGGGGGTTAGGAAGGGGTAATTGGAAGGACGTGAGGGAGAAATGAGGCTCAAGCCCCCAGTGGGGTAGACCAGGGAGGCTCTCAGTGCTCCTCAGGGTGGAAGCTCTCCCGCAGGGCCTCCTGGATCCTGACAACCCCGCAATGGACCTCCCGGATGGCAGCCTGCAGGAAGTGCAGCCAGGCTCGCAGCAACACGTCCACAAGAATCACCAGAGTGCCCATGGGCAGCTCTGGCTCCCTGTTGCAGAGTGCTGTGGTGTCCCGAGTGAGCGCAACCAGAACACGCAGAGACAAAATGCTTTGCTGTCCCTCATCGAGGTAGGCAAGCAAACAGGGAAACCTGAGAACTGGCTGTCCGAGGGGTGGGGGGTCCCTTTAAGCACAGGCCTCAGATAGTCTCAGACAGCAACCACACAAAATAACTCCTGACCTGATCCCCTGCCGGACCTGGTTCCGTCTGGCTTTAAATGCGATTCAGCATCCACTCATTGTGGACGTGCTATTTTGAAATGCATTTTGTGTGTAGACGCATTATTTCGAAATAAGCTATTTTGAAATAAGATATTTCGAAATAACGCTGTAGTGTAGACATGCCCTCAGTTCCTCACATGATCAGCTACTTAGTTTGCTTTGCCTACGTTTTTTCCTAAGCAACGTTAATTAGAAAAGTCCTATAATTTCAATTATTTAACAGGGAAGAACTGGAAAATAGAATTACCCTCACATGAAATTATTTTACTCCCACCCTCTCTCACTTCGTTTGTGCAATGAAATTGGGTTTATAGCATAGAAGCAGGAATCTTTATCTATTTGTTTCCCTATTCAGTGTTACATTAAGCTGGAAAAGCAGCTTAGAGTTTGTTTACAGTTTGGCTGGGTAATAATTTATTGCTTTTTCCTGATTTCTTCTCCTTCTCCTTTGTGTTATTTACAGTCCTTCAGTTCCCTCTCTTTATGTGAGAAGAAAGATCTGTAGACACCCGCAGAGTCAGCCAATTTGTATCTATTGCCAGCTCAAAGAAAGTCCTTATGCACAGGAAAACAACTGGAAACCTATTTGTACACTCTCTTGAGACTATCAATCTTGAGGTCAAATAGCTCAACACTTGTGATTCTTAGACACACAATGAAGGACCTTCTAAATGACATTCATGTGTAATTTTTTTTTACCTTTTAATATTTCAAAAATAGTTTCATGGAGAGGTAGTTAATTTGAATAAAGATGAAATAGGTGTTCCCCTTCTTGGTCTCCTCCATTCTTTAATGACTGTGCAAATGATGCATAAAGTAAGATATAGTAACTTGGTTTTGTCATGTGGGCTTTCTTTTTAGGGAAAGACCTCAATACTGTATCAGAAACAAAGCGGAGTAAGGAATGAGTGAATCTACCATGAAATCAATAACACAAAGGACATGGGGACTGTCTTATTCTTTTTCATTGCATCACTAGCCCAGTAGGCCATTATTCTCACCCCTGCCCACTCCCTTGCTCCCCACCAACTTGTTTGGAAGTAGCCTCATCTCTGGAATCACAATCAGAGCCAAGTAAGGCCTGGGATAATCTAGCACAGTGTTTCTCAACCAGTGGTACACATACCCTGAGGGGTACACGAGAGAAGTATTTGGGGTACATCAACACAAGTGAAATTTTGCAAAAAATATCAGGGATTTTGCCCTGCAAAGGGGATCATGGAGGAGGCAGCAGCACGCGCCTGTCAAATTGAATGTTCAGAGCTGCATGCCCAGACACTAACAGCTGCTCTGCGCACGTGCCCCAGCGCTGGTGGGAAAAGCGCGTGGCTGTGGCTCCAGTGAGACCCAGGGCAGTTCCAAGTTGGGGGACATGTTTGGGTGTGAAGAAAAAAAAATCACTACCACAGCTGCCTCTTCTAGTTCATTTTCTCTCTAGCAGCCTCCCCGGGGTACTCCAGCAAGGAGGGCATCTGAACCTGGAGACATGCATTAGCCCCACCACACCAGCAGCTCAGTATAACACATCCTCATTTCCCCTTCCCCATGGCACTGCAGAGAGGACCTAAAAGGTGGTGAAGTGGTACAATAAGCTTTGCTCTAAAGCACTCCCCCTCACGTCAGTGGCATAGCAATGGAAGGCTGGGGTGGGAGCCCAGTGCTGGCATGCCACTTGCTCCTTGCCTACAAGCCACCAAGGCAGGGCTAGGAAGCAGGCGCAGGCACTTCAAAGGCAGGGTTACCATACATCCGGTGCCTGCCTCTGGGGGAGAGGACGGGCTAGAGTTGGGGGGGGGGCACTTACAATTTTTTGAAGGGGTATTTTATTTTTAAAAAAGGCTGAGAAACACTGATCTAGCACAAGATAAATAACACAAGGAGCTGTTTTGTTCTTTATTACTGCACTCAAACCTCAGGTTTTTAAAAATGTGCCTGAAGCTGCCACATGAATGCAGTATGCTCCAGAATCCAGCATATGTGGGCTGCAGAAACATGAGGTCCTTAAATAAAAATTCAGGTCCAACTTGCTACAGAATAAGCAGGGCTTGGATTTCTGAGTATATTGAAGGGAGATTGGCCAGTGTGTACACAGCTGATTGCTACTTACACCCTCGAGAAGTAATGCAGTTCCTGACTATTCATTAGAGTTGGGTAAATAATGCAAAAACCAACATGGGAATAATGCATTTGACAAATTTATAAAATCCGGAAAAAATGCAAGGAATAATTTGACAAGCGTTATTCTTTGTGCCAAAATCGCTGAAGGCCACATACTGCCACCCTTAGATTCCGCAATACTCTCCACTTCCTCGATGATCAATGCTCTGGCAATTGATCTTCTGGGGTTTTATTTAGTGGTCTAGCATAGACCCGCTAAATCAAATGCTGAGGGTGCTTCCATGTGCGCCAGTAGTCCTACTTCTTGTGAGGAGAAAGGGAAATCCACAGGAGCATTTTTCTTATTGACCTCCCACTCTAGAGGCTGCCCCATAAAATCAGTGAAAGATACGTTGACTCCCTCTATGAAATTCATGTTGCTTGAGTTGCGTATCTTGCATTGGTTTTCTCCACCACACAAGCTACTTGAAATCAGTGGAACTTTTTGCAGAGGAAAGATTCAACATGAGGAATGGTATCAGAGGAATATCCAAAATTAGAATTATATACCGTGAATAGAGCATAGAAAACACTAAGTGGGTCTACACAGCAAAGTTATTTTGGAATAATAGCCGTTATTCCGAAATAACTATGCAAGCGTCTACACAGCAGTTCTGTTATTTTGAAATAATTTTGAAGTAACGGACAGCTTATTCCAACATCTGTAAATCTCATTCTATGAAGAATAATGCCTATTCCGAAATAGCTATTTCAAAATAAGGCATGTGTAGATGCTCCCCTACTGCTATTTCGAAATAGACCCTTTCCTTGCCCATTCAAAGTAATTCCTTCTGGGGCTCTAAATCGAGATAGCATGTTTACGTTAATGAAGCCTGCATTGGACTAATTTTGAGGCTTCCCTGCAGTGTAGAGGTGCTATTTTGAAAGAAGCTATTTCGGAATAACTATTTCAGACTATCTTATTCCATAATAACTGTGCAGTGTAGTCGTAGCCTAAATGTCTAAGGATAACACTTATGGACACACGCTAATATACAAATGGTATTCTGCTCGACCGAGGGATGATCATGTTCAGAAAGGCTTCGCTCTTCTTTTTAGATATTTTTAGGAAATCTTATCCTTTCCTTTTAACGTCCCATGATGCACCACTTTTTTTTTTGGTCAAAATTGTGTCCCAAAACAAGGACCATCTTCTGAGCCACTATAACTGATGCACTTTGAGGTTGGAGGATTGTGCTATTCTTGTTTTTCTGATCACTTCATGGGGGAGGATGGATGCAGTACCGAATTTATGCACAAGGTAAGTAAGCTATACCTCAGGGCCTCAGATTATGAGGGGCTCCTAAATAAAAAAAAAAGTACTAGTTTTTAGTTGCATTCTCACTTATGTACCAGTATATATGCAGATATAACATTTTATTATTTCTGTTTTCATTATATTTCCTGTTAGATTAGTACACATTTTTTTGGTAATGCTATGAGACTTCTCAAACTTGACATATGTTACGGCAGGCCTCGGCCAACCCACTGGATCTGGCCCGCAAATGCAGCGGAGAGCCCCAGGCAGGCTCCCTGCTTGCCTTGCCCTACCCACATGCTGCTCAGAAATCTGGCTGCCAGGCAGTTTTGCTTTAAAATCTGTGAGCCGGGAAGGGGGGGGGGGGGGGAAGGCTTTAGGAGCTGCTCCCACACCAGCACAATCCCACTGGCCATTTTTTGGCTAGAAACTGACCAATGGGAGCTGCCTGTTTCAATAGCAGACAGCCAAGAAACCCTCCCCTCCGGGGCTGGTAGTTATCCACAGAACACATGTCTGCAGCCTGTGCAGGGATGGGGCAGGCAGGAAGGCTGCTTCAGGAAAGTGCTGGGCTGCTGGCTGGAAAGTCTCCTGGCCAAAGCCTGTCTCTGGCACCCCAGTCCCTCCCTCCCTTTGCCCCCCCCCCACTCCTGCCTCCTACTCTACATACCCAAATCCTCTGCCCCCCTCCTCCACCCATATCTCCTCCCAGATCTGACACCTCAATCCCCTGTCCCAGATCACAGTCCCCTCCTGTCTTAGCTCACAACCCAAACCCCTGCACCTCAATCCCCTGCACTTTCTCCTGTACCCCAATTCCCTGCCCTAAGTCACAATCCAACTCTCTGCACCCCAGTCCAGTGCCCTAGGTCACAACTGCCTCCTTCATCCAAACTTCCACCTTTACCCAAGGTCCCTTTCTGCATCTAACCTCCATCCCAGACCCCAAACTTACTCCATTAATATCATGGAAGAGTGTGAAACAAAATACAGGACTATGTAGCACTTAGTGTCCCTCGACCACTTTCCAAATTCTTGGGGTGGTGCCCCATCAAAAATTATTGCCCACCCTGGCCTCAATATGTTTTAAACAAGCTCTGGATGGATGGGATACTATGGCAAGCAGCCTACCTCCTGGCTGATAAAATGATGGACAGTTAATAGGAAGATGCTAAGGAGGTGACAAATGGAGCACTTAGACTCAGTGATAAGCAAGCAAGGATACATATTCACGTGAATGAGGCCTCCATCCTTTCAATGGGACTAATCAAAGAAAATCTTTGAAAGATGTGGCAGAGGAACCTCAGCATGGGCCAGTTTCTTGCAGAGCTATTGGGATAAACATTTTGAATAATGTAAAACTCTTTTTGTTTCCTAGAATCTCTGTATTTTTAATACAGTTTACAGAATGGTCATTTCTCCAAAGGCAAGTTCCCTGAATCATTAGGTTTACAAACTTCTTGAAATAAACCAAATGGCTCCATTTTTTTTCCTTGACAAACTCTTCCACTGATGCTTCAGAAGGGTGGCGGAGTTAGTCTGTAACAGGAAAAACTTGAAAAACAACAAATAGACGTAGTACTTTAGAGACTAACAAAACATGTAGATGGTATCATGAGCTTTCATGGGCACAACCTACTTCTTCAGATGACTGAAGTATTAGAAGTCCAAATCCAACAATAAATAAGGCAAGGCGGGGATGGAGGGACTGGGATGAAATAAAAGAGAGACAGAGACTGAGTAGATGGTTCAAATAGTTACAAGAGGCTGATAAGAACAATTAGCATCTCCATTGTTTGTTTGTTTGTTTGGTTGGTTGGTTAAGTCATTAAGTCATCTTCCTCTGATGTGAGTAATCTGCTTTTGCTGCAGAGATTTATCTGGCAGATCAACTAGACCAGTGTTTCTCAACCTTTTTTTATAAAGTACCCCTTTTTCAAAAAAAAAAAAAAATTTATAAGTACCCCCTTTCTCCAAAAAAATTATAAGTACCTACAATTTTCAGACACATTTTTTTTTCTATCATTGCAACACATTTGTTTAAACAACTTAATTGTAGCCGGGTGGGCGATGACATTTTTGGGTGTAAAAAGTACAAAAATAATAAAGCACTGTAAAACTTAAAACAAAAATTCAGTTTTCTCCAAATTTCAGATGTGTTGACGAATCCCCCAGTCTTCTCTTGGGTACCAGTAAGGGTACTCGTACTACTGACTGAGAAACACTGAGCTAGACAATGATTATCCTTATAGAGGATGTATTTTGTTTATAGATGTCATGGCAATACAAACATGAGGAGATATGCTCTCTTTTTTCCTTTGAGGAGAGAGACAAAAATGCTGTTTTTCCAGTTAATGTCTTATCACACCATCTGAGAGTGAGTGAGAGAGGGCTGGGGAAGGGGGAGGGCATGCACATGTGCTTCTCTGTCTCCAATGCTTTCAATCAAAGATTGCCTTTAGGGGCTGACTGGGCAAAATGATGATTAACAGCAAGAAAAACATGTTGCCTTATTCTTTTTAAGATGAGCTGTTGTGCTGTGAAATGTTGGTTTGGCCTTTGCTGAATTAGTCACTTGTAATACCAAAAAGATTCAATTGAATGTCCAGGGATACATTGAATAATACAGTATATATACTAAAAAAAAAATCATATATTTTATGTGCAAAAGAGCCTGACTTCATAATCTATACCAAATCATGTAACTTGTAGAGATCAAGAATTAGTATTGAAGCAACAGACTTGATTTGCTATCTACAATCAGGGAAATATTATTCTGAAATAAGTAAGGGATGTGTTGAATCTGTATTCCTAATATAGTCATTCCACGTTCCATTTCTTCATTTGAATTCTATTTATGCTTCTTGCAAGCAGCTTTCCAGATGTTCAAACAGATGAGCATCTATAACTCCAGAGACATAGAAGGCAAAATTTAACAAGGTTTGTGATACTGCAGGTTGACAAGAGCTAGTGAGATGGACTCAATATGCTTTGTATATATATAAATGCTTTATATCTATCTATCTATCTATCTATCTATCTATCTATATGCCTAAATCTCACTGTCAATAGTATATAAATGTAGATAGTTATTCAAACCTTTAGGGATTTTCTCTTTCCTTTTCCTCTCCCTGTAGTTTATTTTCTATCCTTTCCCCTCTTCCTAATCCAACCTGATCACTGTTCCTTTGAGCCTTATTCCACCCTTACCTTTCCACTCAGCTTCCCTGACTTTGATCCTGTAGCCACTCCCTACTGTCAGATGATCCCCCTGACTCCCATTGTTATCTGTCTTTCATTCATTCTTTTTTCGATATAACTCTGCTGCCAGGCACTTACCAGCAATAAAAAAGGCCAGGGTCAATATAAATGTTTCTCAAAAAATTGCTGAAGAAAAAAATATGTTGATGGAACTTTCCAATTCAGTGAAAGCAACATTTTTTGCAGAAATGGAACCCAGGGAAGATTCAGACAGACCCCCACCTGCCAGAATAGATATGCTAGTTCCCCTTCCCAGCTCTTGGTCAGATTGCTTAGCTGGCCCTGCTAGGAACCACAGGCTTGTAGGGTCTACATCTCAGGACAGTTGTGCTACGTAGACTGCATTTGGTTCAGAGCTCTATTCCCTTTTGCAGATAATTTCAAAATATTTGATTTTTATTCTTATTTGGAACAAAACCAAAGATTTTTGAAATACTGAAATTCTCTATGAAATGGAATTTCTTTTCTCCGCCCAGCTATACTCAGTATGTCTAGATTCTGTTGGGCTCAGATTAATGGAAGAATTCAGACCTCAGCAGTGCTCAAGAAAGCCCAATGTATCCAGGAAGACTCTATGCTTCAGAAGTAGTATGAAAGCTCCTGACACAATTTGTAGTAGAGAGTGCTAGGCTTGCTTTTAAAAAAGATCATTGTTTTCCTCAGTGCAAGTATCAGCAACACATAGGCCTGTTAGAAACCAAGAAAAGGAAAGAAGAGTACTTAGAAAGTCTGTAGGAAATATTCTTGCAATAGTAGGAAGTGGACATGTCAGTCCCACTTAGAGTACGTCTACACTACAGCGTTAATTCAAAATAGTTAATTTAAATTAAGCTAATTTGAATTAACACATCTATACACAAAACCTATTTCGAAATAGCACTTCCACACTGAGTGGACCCTGAACCGAAGTTAAGGCTGGCCGGAACCAGTGCCGGCAGGGCATCAGGTTAGGACTTAGTGCGTGGGGCTGCTGCCTGAGGCTAACTGAGCTTCATGCGTAAAGGGACCCTACCCCCACCCCGGACAGACAGTTCTCAGGGTTCCCTGCTTGCTTGTCAACCTTGCGCAATTTCTACTTCCGTAGAAAGTATTTGTGCAAAATCATGCCAGTCTACATGCAGCCTTAAGGTACTGAGTACAAGTATGCTATACTGTTTAATCAGGGGTGATTGGTGAAGGACGAACCTGCAGGGCCACTGGCCATGTGACACCTCCTCCATCCTGGGGAAGGGAAGAACAACCCCTCTCCAGCCCAGCCTTTACCTCTCCCTGCCCTGCTCTGCCCCTTCCCTGCTCCTTCTCCTCCCTTGCTTCACCATTTGCTGACTTTGCTCTCCCCCCACCACACCTCTTCCCCAATCTGAGGCAACCCAAGGGACTAGCAAGGACTCCCCTCCCCGCACTCACTGGCAGTGGTGGGGGAAGCGGAGCTATGCAGCCTCTATTCACTCTACTCCTCTGGCTGTATCACTCCACTTCCCACTGAGGAGTGCTGGGGTGCTCCTGCCACCTCCCTTTTGGCAGCATGCTGAGTGAGCAAAGCGAGCTGAATCTGCCTTGCTCCATTTCCCCTGCCACTGCTAGTGAGTGAGGGGTGCTGCAGGTGTCAGGCCCCCCATTAGTCCTTTTCTTGCCTGCTGGCCAGCTCCTTGCCCCTTCCACCCATAGCATGTGGGGAATGTGACCCCTCATGTCCTCCCATGTGTCTCCCCCGTGTTTAATTATGGCATTACTTCAGTTAGCTCATGCAGTATATTGTCTAAACTAGTGGTAGGCAATCTGCAGCACATGCTGCTTCCCACATTGGCCATTGGCTGGGAATGGCATACCATGACCACTGGGAGCTGCAGGGGGCCCACCATTGGTCTAAGTGCTCTAATGCATAACAAGTCTGCCTGCTAAATTTACACAAAAGAGGGATTAGAGGAGAGAGGGACAGTCCACTATAGCCAAATCTCCAATTCCTGACCTTCTTGTACCTCTGTCTACTCCAGGCATAGGTGTGTGGATCTTAATTGTCTTGGGCCCCACGCCTGCTGCCTGAGAAGACTTGGATGTCACTGCTTTGACTTACTCAGACATTTCCTTGTATGAACCATGAGTGGCCTTCAAGAATTGGGGCTACCAGGAAACTACATCCCTAGACTGCAACTGATTTTGCTCCAATTCCCCTTTATGATCTGGTGTTCAGGGAATCCAATTGAATAGAACTGTAAGGTGTGGGCCCCCTCAATGGTGTTGCTCAGTTCTGCCCCTCACTTTACAGTGCAGGAGAACTGCAGCAGTTCTGATGTGTCAGAAGCCTGCAGAAGAAGGGACAGGGTTTGGCCTATGCGACTTAGCGATTTTACCAGTAAACACCAACGGATAACAGAATATTTACAGGCTTTTGTAGATTGCTGTGTAATTACACTGAGCAGATCTAAAAGTAATTAACAAGTAAGCTTCTGTGCTGCTTAAAAGACAGAAAAGTCATATATTGGTCTTGTAATCACCCAGCTAGCACATGAAAATGAATTACCTTGTAACTGTGTGATCAGTATTTACCACAATTACATGGTATTTGTGCCCCTTCAATTTGAAGTGCCACTTTAATTGTAAAATATTAAATTACTAAATCTCTTATGACAGTGGTTTGAATTTAGTGTAGTTACAGCAATGCCATAAAGCTGCTTAGAAAAAAATGAAGTCACTGAACACTGAACATCCTGATTAATTATTTTCACACATATAAGAATAAAATCACTAAGGGTATGTCTACACTACAACGTTAATTCGAACTAACTTAGTTCGAATTAGTTAATTCGAACTAAGCTAATTCGAACTAACGGATCTAGACTAAAAAACTAGTTCGAATTAGCGTTTTGCTAATTCGAACTAGCATGTCCACATTAAGTGGACCCTGAACCAGGCTTAAGGATGGCTGGAAGCAGTGCCGGCAGGGCATTAGAGGAGGACTTAGAGCGTGGAGATGCTGTCTCAGGCTAGTCGAGGGCTGCACTTAAAGGGTCCCGACCCCCACCCCGGACAGACAGTTCTCAGGGGTGCCCCGTTTGCAAAGCAGTCCTGGCTTGGAGTGCCCGGACTACCCACACTGGGCACATCACAGCACTCGGCCATCAGTCCAGCTGCACTTGCCGCAGGCTGCCATCTGGGGAGAGGGGGCAATCGGGGGGCTGCAGGAGAGGTTCCACCCCAAAAGCCCGCAGAGCCAGCCCAGTCCTCCCCATCGGGGGCTCGTGCCCCATTCTTCCCTCACCTCCTTCGCTTACCCTTCCCTAGCCCCTTTTCTTGATGTACAAAATAAAGGACAATTGTGTTCAAAAATGGAATCTGTCTTTATTGAACAAAACTGGGGGAGACTGGGAAAAGGAGGTGGGAGAGGGGAAGAGAGAGGGTGGGAGAGGGGAGGGCAACTAAAATGATCAGGGGTTGGGAACAGGTCCCAGATGAAGAGAGGCTAAAGAGACTGGGACTATTCAGCTTAGAAAAGAGGAGACGGAGGGGGAACAGGATAGAGGTCTCTAAAAGCAGGAGTTGGGTGGAGAGGGTGCATACAGAAAAGTTCTTCATTAGTTCCAATAAAAAAGGACTAGAGGACACCAAAGGAAAGGAATGGGTAGCAGGCTTCAAACTAGTAAGAGAAAGTTGTTCTTCACAAAGCAAAGAGTCAACCTGTGGAACTCCTTGCTGCAGGAGGCTGTGAAGGCTAGAACTAGAACAGAGTTTAAAGGGAAGTGAGATCAAGTCATGGAGGTTGGGTCCATGGAGTGCTATTAGCCAGGGGGTAGGAGTGGTGTCCCTGCCCAAGGTTTGTGGAAGGCTGGAGAGGGATGGCACGAGACAAATGGCTTGGTCACTGTCTTCGGTCCATCCCCTCCAGGGTCCCTAGGGTTGGCCGCTGTCAGCAGACAGGCTACTGGGCTAGATGGACCTTTGGTCTGACCCGGTACAGCCATTGTAAGCTCAGGGCTCAGGGTCGGGGGTCTCAGTGGACCCCCTTGATTTTCATGCACCTGCTCCTGGGTGGCCAGGCTGGCAGCTCTCCTGCCCAAGCCGGCCACTTTCCTGTGCCTAGTGCGCAGGTCGTGGACGAGGTCCACGATGTCCACACTAGCCCAGGCGGGTGCCCACCTCTTGCGGTCCTGGGCAAGCTCCCGGGAGCCGCCAGCCTGGTCCCGGGAAGAGGGGGAGGGCTGGGGGGCATCGGGTGGGTGGCTCGAGTCGTGCCAGGTGCAGGGTCTGATGGCAGGCTTGCACCTGGCATGGGCACCGTAGCCAGCCCGTGCCCCTTTAAGGGGGCCGGGGCCGGGAGGGGGGCAGACGAGTTTCCCTGGTGTTGGCCAGAGTGGCCACCAGGGAAACCTGGGGCGGGCTAGCCTCCCACTAGTTCGAATTAAGGGTCGTAAAATGAGGTTTTCCTAGTTCGAACTAAGCGCTCCGCTAGTGTATCGCCTATTAAAGTTAGTTTGAACTAGCGTCCGTTAGTTCAAACTAACTTTGTAGTGTAGACATACCCAGGGTGGTTAAACACTAGAATAAATCGCCTAAGGGGTTTGTGGAATCTCCATCTCTGGAGATATTTAAGAGCAGGTTAGACGGACATCTATCAGGGATGGTCTAGAAGGTGCTTGGTCCTGCTGTGAGGGCAGGGGACTGGATTGGATTACCTCTCGAGGTCCCTTCCAGTTTTAGTGTTCTATGAGTCTATGGCGCACCCTCCTTCTTCCCCCAGTGCTCTGAGGCCGGAGAGGCAGGGCTGTACTGGGTCATGTAGCATGCCCCCCTGTGGGGCTGGGGAGGCTGGGACCATTTTGCATGTCCTCTGCCCTCCTCCTTCCCTGTGGCTGGAGAGGCCACACTGCATGGAGCACCCTCCTTCTTCCCCCAGTGCTCTGGGGCTGGAGAGGCTGGTCTGTGCCAGGTCATGTGGTGCGCTCTCCTCCAGGGCTGGGGATGCTGGAAGCGTGCTATACACCCTCTGCCATCCCTGGGGCCATCTCCTCTCCTTTCCCCATGGTTGGGAAGGGACGCACACACACAGTGCACTGTCCCACCTTCCTGTGTGGGTGAGGAAGGGGTGGGGCTTCAGAAGAAGGAGTAGTCTGAGGTAGGGGCCTTTAATCATAGACAGGTTTGCACCTGCCCACTTCCCAGAACCCAATAGAACAAAACTGGAAGGGATTAAGATCATCAGGTGGGTCAATTAACACCAGAGGCTGCACCTGGAGAGGAAGCCAGGGAGCAGAGAATTGACTGGGGACAGGCTCAGCAGAGCAGGAATAGGCATGTGTTCTATAAAACCAGGGAGCAGACAGCAGAAGAACTGCAGTTGCTTCCTAGGAGGAGAAAGGTGCAGCAGAGGTTAGAAGGCCAACCACAGTTACTTCCTGAGAGGCAAGATTTGGGAGTCTGGTGAACCTGGAAAGGGAGAAAGCCTGGAAGATCGGAGAAGGCTCATGGGAAAGCAGCAGGAAAAGACAGTCCAGACCTTGGCTGAAAAGGGATCCTGAGCTGGAGCAGAGGGTGGGCCTGGGTTCCTCTACCACCTACTGGGGTTGTAGCATAGGCCAGAAGAGGATAGCCCAGGAAAGACTTTGTTATCTCACCCCTGGAAAGGGAACACCTATAGTGACCCTGCCACAGTGCTAAGTCATAGAGAGGAGGCTGCACTTCCTGGAGCAAAAGGGGTGGTAGAGCAAGACAGGATGTGTAAAGACACTGCCCAGGAAGGGGGCAACGTCTGACAGAGCTAAACCCCAGGGTGTCCAGGAGGAGGTGTCCCTAGTGGTGAGTGGACCCCATCTCAAGCTACTTTAAGGTAATGCATATATTTTCCTGATACCTACATCAGCCAGAGCTACAGCAGGGCAGTTGGGGGATGGCTGCAAACCCAAGCCCTGGTCTAGGTCTGTGTTTTATGTCTGATTATCCTAACTCCCCTGAACTTTGGAGCATCTGAAATCTAGATCTGGATCAACATTTTGTGGCCCATCTCTAGTTTCTGTAACTAAAATTCAATGATAGTCAGGGTCTGTTATTTCCCTATCCTGGCTGCAAGTCATTCCCTTTCACTGAAGCCTGTCTATTTTCGTATTTTGTTTTCACCTGAATTTCTCTTGTCACTATGTATATTCTACTGCAGTGTTTCTCAACCTTTTTTTTTTTTATAAAATACCCCCTTTTTTAAAACAAAATTATAAGTACCCCCAGCTCTTCCCCCCACTCTAACCCAATGCCCCTCAGTGCCTCAGTGGCTTGTCTGCAAGGAGCAAGTGGCCCGCCACGTTGGGCCGTGTGCTCCCACCCCAGCCTGGTACCCCCCCAGTGTGCCACCTGGGGGCAACTGTCCCCCCTTGCTATGCCACTGATGTGGGGGGGGGGTCCTATGGAGCAAAGGTTTTCCCATCTGTGCTGGGGCACATGTGCAGAGCAGCTGTTAACATCCAGGCACGTGGCTCCGAATATTCAATTTGACAGGCACATGCCGCTGTCCCCTCCCTGATCCCCTTTGCAGGGCAAAATCCTGGACATTTTTTGCCAGATTTCACTTGTGTTGATGTACCCCCCAGGCTTCTCTCGTGTACCCCTCAGAGTACATGTACCACTGGTTGAGAAACACTGTTCTAGTACATAGAAAGACCTAGTTGAATGGCATTATTCATTGTCTTCTTTTGAGCAGCTCATGAAGACATCTATTGAAGTACATGTGCAAGGCCATCATTTTTGTGCCCAGGGCATGAAAGGCGTTATAGTGCTGGGCAAGACAACCGAACTTTGTATGACTATCCATAGCTTGAGATACAATGCAACAATATTGAATACAGAATGATTGGCTGTAGTCCTGTAGCTTCAGAGTCTGAAATGAAACTCTTTTTCCCCTGCCATCATCATTTTTTTTCCGACTCACTGTTTTACAATCTCCACACTCAATAGATGCTTGTCAAACAAGACGCAGTACTGGCACTGCCAACTAAACAAGCATGTTGGGTCAAACACATCTTTAATTTAGCACCAATGACTTTAATGGCATTGTATCAAAAATTAGCTCATTTTGGTTAACTCCTTCTAGTCCCTAAGCATGCCAGGATTTCAATGGGAGCTTTGTTTAAGTGGGATTGCTGTGTGAAACCCCTTTATTTAAACTGTCTATGAAATTAACAAACCACTGCTCTGAAAACCTGAGTTACTATAGTTATCAGTTTCTTAGCCTACTTTTCAAAGCTGTATTGCAGACCATCACTCTGTAAAAGCAAAATGTCATTCATTAACTGTGACTATGGTGAGCTAGTGGGTTAAAAAATTACTGCTAAAACAAGCAAACAAAAGCAAACAAACAAACAAAAAATGGGAGAGGGAATAATTAATTGAAGTGCTTTTGTTTCATGGCTTTTGTTTTCTTAAAGTGTTGCTTGAAATTAGCCAAAATGAATGTGTGTGTGTAGAGATTCGGAAAATCATTTTGCTTAATTCTAGTTGTCATATAGTAACTAAATAAGAAAAGGGACTTTGATACAATTTTGATTTCAAATGAAGGGATTTAGCGTGCACTATAAAATGCTAAACTCAGAGGGCCAGATTCTATCTTCAGTTATACTAGTGTTAATGACGGGTCACTTTCTTGGACTTACAGTGTAAAGCAGAGCAAAATATGACCAAAAATGCAACACAAATAGAGCTAATTAATGATTATCATAGTTCAACTCAGTTGTAACTTTTTGAATATGAAAAATGTGAAGGTTTTTGTGCTACATGGTCAAGATTTTAGTACAAAATCAGTTTGGTTGAGATTGTAGGATACAGAGTGTACCAGAAAGAGCTGAAGAGGAACAAAAAGCAAACAGAATGGTAATTTTAGTGGATGAAACTCCCATTTGTGAAGATGAATTAATCTGAAATGATTTAGAAAGAGCACGTTACTGAGAATGTGTGATCAATGTAAAGATTGTTGAAAAACAGTCCTTTAAAAGAGGCAGAAAGTGTGCCTGGCTTTTTCAGGTTGCTGTGCACAAACATTTAGTCTCTTTCTTTGAAGTATGATGTGTTTTGCAATTAAACAGTACGTAGGTACCTAATGTTAAATGCCTAAATGTATACTTAGGCATCTATATGAGTGGCCTGATTTCCAGAGGTGAGGCTGAGTTCCTACAATTTACTGAGGCCACCATCAAAACTTAGCACTTACAAAATTCAGGAAACTTATTTAACTACCTATGAATTTAGATATAAAATGGTAGGAACAAAGTTTGAAAATTTGGCCCATAAACTTTTGGACTTTTTTGTATAGGGTTAATTTCACTCTGCCCCCAGTCTGTCTTTCAGACACAAGAACAGTGGGTAATAAAAGTGGCATCTGCTAGTACAAGGAGAAATCATACACCACGTGTAATTTGAGATTACTCAGCTACTGTGCCAATAATGTAACTGCTCCTTATGTCTTCCAGCTCTGCAGGTTGAAGTTGAATTTATGGGTATGGGTATGTGTATGAAGGAGCTATATGGCCCTCTGGAGACTAGTCTGTAGACAGGATAAGGGAACTGCTACTGCTTGCAGTTATAGAACATTGTCCGGCAGCAAAGAGTTTTTTGAGTTTGAATGTCTCAGGAGAATCCCAACTTTCAATAGGTGTCATTTACATATTAAACATACACTTTCTGTGCCCCACCTCTCTCTCTCTCTCTCTCTCTTGCGCGCGGGGGTTGCAGGAGTCAGGGGAGGCGCTTGGAGGTGTGAGGGACTCAGGGGAGGAGGTGAAGTGTTTGGGGGTTTCAAGACAGGAGGTGCGGGTTGCAGGTTCAGGGCAGGAGATGGGAGACTCATTGAAGGGGTTTGGACTTGGTAGGTACACTCCTGTCACACTTGAGTGATTTCACCCTCCCTCTCATATTGTATAATTTCCTATACTCCAGACTGGTGTCAGAGTAGACAGGTAGGATCTCATGGCTCAGGACAAGGGATGGGAGAACAGGAATCAAGGGCTCAGTGCAGGATGCTGGGAGGTTTGAAGGTGGGGCTCACCAGGACTGCCTGCAGTGGCAAGGGAGGCACTGGTCTGGCGGTGGCTGCTAGGGCACCTGGGGCTGCATTTCTGCCATGGTGGTGACTCCTGGGATTATGCTGGTCTGGTGGCAGTGGCTGATGGAGCACTTGGGGCCAAGTGAGTTGGCAGTAGTGGCTCCCTGGAGTGCCCGAGCCTGGCAGCCACCACTGGTGGTGGCTGCCAGGATGCCTGCAGAGATGGGGCCTGTGCTTCCCACACCCTTCTTCAGCACTGTGTTCAAGGGGGGCATGGCTTAGGCTCCCCTATGGCAGGTTGTGGGGGACAGTGGTGTGGCTGCCCCCTGTGGTCACTCTGCAGTATAACTGTTCATCCTAGTAGCTCCCTCCCTTTTTGTGTTATAGAAAACAGTCCCACTGCAGGCCAATCCCATTTTCCTGGCATAACCAAACTCTGACCTTGCTTTAAGATAGGATAAGAGAAAGCTACATACTAATTTTGGTGGCCCTAGTTCTTACTGTTTGAGGAGAGTTCGTGCACAAATGGACTCACATATGAGATGGATAGATAGACTCGATTTTCTAAACTATAAAGATAGACATATAATCCTCTTCCATTATCCAATTCATGCAAACTTCGTTTTACAGAGATAACACTTCTTGAAGCAAACTGGCAGGGGTGGTGGTGTTCCTCATTTCTACAAATAAAAATCTTCAGGTTATAGAAACAAAACCCTGGAGAGTTCATACAGTCCTAGGATCTATGCTGGTGGATCTGCAATGTCAGTGAAAAAGTTAACTTTGGAAAAGACAGCAATGAGAAATGTAGCAGCAAACCATGGACTTGGTAGGTACACTCCTGTCACACTTGAGTGATTTCACCCTCCCTCTCATATTGTATAATTTCCTATACTCCAGACTGGTCTCATAGTAGACAGGTAAGGATCTCATGGAAAATTCTTTGGTGGCTCAGAGTGCGACCACCAATTCATGATGGTGGCCACTTTGACAATTTCCCCTATAATACTTAATTAATTTTAGGAAAAATAAATAAATAGACACATATTCACTCTAATTGATTTATGTTGGGTTTTTATTGCAGATTCAGTAATATAAACAAATGTACAGTTGTGTTCCCTTTAATGGATCTAAACTATATAGAAACAAATAATATGCTTTGCATGTTCTTGTCTTGCTCCTTTTACTTTTCTGATTGCTTTTGGGGGTTTTAGACTTGCTAGTTACTAAGTCTGTTTCTATGAAAAGTGATAGTTAGATTCTTGTTACCACTGCTTTGCCCCCTCCCCTATATCCACTCTGGAGACTGTGGCACATGAAAATACCCTAGGGTACGTCTAAACTACATGCCTCCATCGACGGAGGCATGTAGATTAGCCAGATCGGCAAAGGGAAATGAAGCCACGATTAAAATAATTGCGGCTTCATTTAAATTTAAATGGCTGCCCCGCTCTGCCGATCAGCTGTTTGTCGGCAGATCGGGGCAGTCTGGACGCGCTGCACCGACAAAGAAGCCTTTCTTGATCGGCACAGGTATGCCTCGTGAAACCAGGTTTACCTGTGCCGATCAAGAAAGGCTTCTTTGTCAACGCGGCGCGTCCAGACTGCCCCGATCTGCCGACAAACAGCTGATCGGCAGAGTGGGGCAGCCATTTAAATTTAAATGAAGCCGCAATTATTTTAATCGCGGCTTCATTTCCCTCTGCCGATCTGGCTAATCTACATGCCTCCGTCGACGGAGGCATGTAGTCTAGACACACCTCTAGTGGCTACATGAGAGAAGTGTTTTTAATCTCAGGTCACTCATCAACCAAGGAGGATTGACTCTGATATGACAATGCATGTAACTTGATATCCTTGTTGGAGCTTGTGTTGTGAAATCCTGGGGAAAATGGGCTAAATTTTTACTAAGGATGTTAAAATGTTATCTGGTTAATTTATAATTGGTACAATTTGTATCGCCTATACAATTAATCGATAAGCGCTACTCTGCAGAGCCACAGTGGGGGTAGCTTCGGGAGCTGCCTGAGCCGCTGGGCTCTTACTACATTTAAAATGCAGAGGTGCAGCGATCAGTGCAAGTCGGGACTGCTCGACCCCGGCTCATGCTGAGTCCACCAGCCCCAGTTCACGGCAGACAGTTCTGCCTGCCACAAACAGGGGCTGATGCCAGAGTAGCCTCTGTTCGCAGTGGCCAGTCCTGGCTACCAAGAACAGGGGCTGGTGCTTGCTCAAGCACCAGCCCCAGTTCACGGCAGCCAGGGCTGGCCATGGATAGGGACTGCTTCCAGAGCAGTCACTGACCACAGCCAGCCCTGGCTGAGATGAACAGGGGTTGCTTAGCAGCAATAGCCCCTGCAGGGAGGCCCAGTTTTCTGCTGGGACTCTTACAGAAAGAGGCTGCTTCTCAGCAGCATCCCCTATATTTCCCTGCTGCCTCTGCGTGAGTCCCTGCTCACCTCATGCTTCCTGTGGCACTTCCGCTTTTGAAATGTACATGAGTCCCACAGGGCTCTTGTACATTTCAAAAGCAGAAGCACTTGCAGTGGGAATCAGCGTGAGTGGGGACTGAAGCAATCCCTGCTCATGCTGTTTCCATGCTGTGCCTCTGCCTCTCCTGCTCCCTGCGGAGATAGTGCTGGGGAAAACCAACTTAAAGCCAGCTCCCCCCAGCACCAGCTTCTGCTCACCCCCCTTTCTGATAGAGGCAGTAGGGGGGGAGGGAGCAACTAGTTGAGTAACTACACTACTATCTGATAAGCATTTGCTAATCGGATAGTCGACTAGTCGCTTACGGCCCTATTTCTTCCTCACAGAGGGTACATCTACACTTGCACTCTAGTTCAAACTAAGGGTGCAAATGTAGCCGACTGTAATTGCTAATGAAGCGGAGATTTAAATATCCAGCGCTTCATTAGCATAATCTTGCCCGCGTGCTATTCCATTCACCAGCTGATTCGAACCAGGAAGTGCGCTCCGGGACATGTTATTTCAAATCAAACCCCTCATTAATTCGAATCAAACTCCCCAAAAAATCAGGAGTAACATTAGTTTGAACCAAGGGGTTTGATTCGAACTAATGCATCCCGGAGCACACTTCCTGGTTCCAATCAGCTGGTAAGCGGACTAGCATGCGGGCGAGATTATGCTAATGAAGCGCTGGATATTTAAATACCCGCTTCATTAGAAATTACAGTCGGCTACATTTACACCCCCTAGTTTGAACTAGACTGCACGTGTAGATGTACCCTCTGAGTCATAGGATAAAGGGCTATATAAAATCATAACAGGTATGGAGAAATTAAATAAGGAAGTTCCGTTTACTCCTTCTCATAATGCAAGAACTAGGAGTCACCAGTGATCAATCCAGTGGGGATTAATTTATTGTGTATAGTGTAGATGTATAACACAATAAACTGACTTCCGAGTGCTCTCCCATCGCCTATGGTACTTCACCAGAAAGAAAATCATAGGCGGAGTCGATGGGATATCATCTGTCATTGACACATCACAGTGAAGACACTGTTAAATAGATGAAGTATGTTGACTTTAGCTATGTTATTCACCTAGCTGAAATTGTGTAACTTAGGCTACATCTAGACTGCAAGCTTCTTTTGAAATAAGCTTTTAGGGAAGAGATCTTAAGGAAAAGCTTATTTTGAAATAGCGCGTCTTGACACAAAGTGGAACAAAATAGTGATGTGCTATTTTGAAAGATAGCATCAACACTGATTGGACACTATTTCACATTTAAGGCCACCCGGAACCAGTTCAGCCAGGGCATTAGGTCAGCAGTTGCTTCTGGGTGCTGTTGCCTAAGGTTATCTGAGATGCGTGCTTAAAGGGACCCTCCTGGACAGCTGTTTCTCAGCTTTCTTCTGCTTGCTTGCCTACCTCTCCAGAGGGATAGCAAAGGATTTGCACTGTGTGCTCCGGTTGCCCTGCCTTTGGACACCACAGCCCTCATTGCCATGGCACCAGAGCTGCCTCTGGGGATGCAATGGCCCCACACTGCCATGCTGAAGTTTCTATAGCAGTTTCTGCAAGCTGCCTTCATGGCCCTGCATGAGCTCAACTCAGAGCTCATTATCCAGACCCTCTGCCTGTACGCAGGAGCAAGATCCTTGCAACCGCACCCCAGGATGGAGAGAAGGTTCTGGAGGCTGGACACCAGTTCTGACTGGTGGGACTGGCTGGTGATTGAGCAGTGGGATGACCAGCAGTGGCTCTACAACTTCAAAATGAGGAAGGAGACATTCATGGAGCTGTGTGCCTGGCTCACCCCTGCCCCCCATCGACAGGACAGCCAGATATGATCTGCCATCCCCCTGGAGAAGCGGCCATCCCGTCTGGAATCTCGCCACCCCAAACAGTTACTGGTCTGTGGGCAACCAGTTTGGCATGGGAAAGTCCACTGTCAGGGCCCTCCTCATGGAGGTAAGGCACTCTTGGGCTTCAGTCTCTGGAAGGGAAGGGGGAGTACTGGAATGGGGGACCCTAGAAAAAAGGGGGTTGGAATTGCGGTGGGTAGGATGAGGGGAATGCCCTACCCAGGGGGGTTCTGCAGTCCCACCATGCAGGAGGGAGGCGGCCTGCTAGGGGGTGGCTCCTGGGGTGTTTGTGGGGGACAGGAGAATGGGGACCTCCCAAAGGCTTAGGCCTTTGGTTTTCTGTTCTGTCTTTGTTTGTCTCCTTCTGAAGGTGGTGATCACCCCATGGTCATGGCTGGTCTGACTGGGGAGAATAAAGAGAGAGAGGTGGTCAGTCATCCCTGGAGACACTGTCCCTGAGGCTGTGCCCTCGTCAACGAGCTGAAAGCAACAGTCCTCAGGCCAGAGATGCCCTGGGAGCAAGGCCATGTGTGGCCTGGACAGTGGGCCTTGCCTCACAGGGACCCAGAAGTCCCATGGGGACCATGATTCCCATCCCCCCACCCTAGTCCCACAGACAAGCAGGCAAGGGAAGTGTCCGGCCACACTGGGATCCCATGGGCAGGAGACAGGCCTCAAGCAGCCTGGACTTCTATCAGAGCCACACACACCTGCGCCTGGCTGCACTGTCCCCCAAAGTGGATGGTGCCTTGAGCATTCAGGCATGCTTGTGTGCCATGTGTGGCACTCCAGAGTCTGTGTGCAGGCGTGCATGTGCCCTTGTCCCCAGCCCCTTTCCAGCAGTTGCTAGTGGTGGGAGGGCATACCCCCCTGGGGGTCATAAGTGTGTCTGGCCTCCCCAGAGCCTATGAGTAGGAACCCGGGGGTGCTCCGGGGTTGTCTCTTGGGGCTGTGTGGCACAGACTGGTGCTGCACATGCGTCCTCATGCATAGACTGCAACATGAGGGTCAGGCCGAGAAGGCTGAGCAACAATCGCACTCCAGCCCCCAAGCACCCACCACCCCCGCTCTGTGTATGTGAAACACTAAGAGCACTCACCTGATGATCCCTCCCTGGCCTCAGAGAATGCCTGGAAGATATCCAGGCTCTGGAGTACTAGCTCCAGGGCGATGGTGCTGTCCGTCTCTTCCTCCTCCAGCTCATCATCCTCCTCCTCCTGAGCTGGGAGCCCCAGATGGGTGATGACAGGGTCTCCAGCCCCAAGTGCACCACTAGGTTTGGGGGAAGGGCTGCATCACCCCACAGGCTGCAGTAAAGTTCATTGTAGTAGGGGCAGGAGTAATGTCCTGCCCCAGAGCGAGAGCTGCGCTCCCTGGACCTGACATACCCCTGCCACAGCTCCTTCACTTTATTCCAGACCTGCTCCAGAGTCCTATGGTGGCCCCTCGTGGCCGGGTGTCTGCTATCCGGCTGCATATGTCTGTGTTCCTGCATCTGGAGCAGAAATCCTGGAGGGTCTCCTCCTCGCCCCATATCTCCTGGAGGGCCAGGATCTCCAGCCCAGACAAGGACAGTGCATGCCTCTTGTGGCCCCGGCAGGCTCCTGGGAGCCCTGGGCACGTTCCCTGTGGGGGCCAGTGGGCTTGTGACTGGGACATAGTGCCCAGATGTGTGGCTGTGGCAGTGTGCAGTGTCTGGAAGCTCCGAGGGCCAGCTTCCTGCCACAAGGCCTGTCCTGGGTGTCTATGGCTTTAAGAGCTGCCAGGAGACAGGAACTATAGAGTTGTGATGAGTGTGGATGGAGTGGCCAGCAGGGCACCTGTGTTATTTCCTGCCTCTTTTTCTGAAATAACTCCCTCTTCTGCATCCACACATGCCTTTTTCCTAAAAAGCTTTTTTGGAAAAAGCATTATTCCTCATAGAATTAGGTTTACTGCTGTTGGAAAAAGCCCTCTGTTATTTTGACTTTTTGTCAAAATAACACTATTGCAGTGTGGATGCAAGTATTGTTTTTTCCGGAATAATGACCGTTATTCTGGAAAAACGCTGCAGTGTAAACGTACCCTTAGATTGATGGCCCACAGTGGTGTTGACCAGGCCTCAAAATCCAACTCTACAGACTTGGGCTTGCACTATGGAACTAAATATAGTCAGATAGATGCTCCAGTATTTGGGCTCTGAATCCTTCCCTACTACCTGGGCTTCAGAGCCTGAGCTGTAATATCAACACAGCTATTTTTAGTGTGGTAGCACTAGTCTGTAGATCCCACAAGTAACCAGAAAAAGAGAACCCGTCCTTTTCACTACTTATAAAAATTAGAAAATTCAAATAAAAATCATAGAAAGCATACACAAACCATAATGTATTCCCACCCTGGAGATTTCTAGTTGTCGATGAATTCTGGAAACATACCCTTGCATTCAGCATTTTCAAAATTGCAGGAAATCTGTATTTCTTCTTTTACTGTGTCAGCTTCCAAATAATTTTTTTCATTTCAGCATGCAGACTTCATTAATCAAAATACTGTCACTGTACACACTGCTAAATGAAATAGAAAGTATGTAAGAAGCTATTCTTTCAAATTCTTGGAAGTTTCCACTTCCACTAGGATTTATCCATCTGGAAAAATTGTGAGGTATTTCTTTTCAATAATTGAGCAGTCTTGAAATTCAGGAGACAAAATTACTTCTTTCAATTGAACAAAATTCTTCAGTTATGTCATGTCAATAACAATTAATTTTGCATATTTTAACAGCTTTTGTAAATTCTTCAAATGAACATACTTTTGCCACTATGAGATTTTTGAGTGTGCACATACTATTTTCATTGGTGTCATTTCTGTTTCATAAACACTTGTAAACTCACAGATAAGCAAAAGATCTGTTTTACACTTTGTGTTTACTTTCTTTGAAATACATCTGGGGTTCACAACATAAGCATAAAATGTGTAATTTAATCTAATTTGGTCACTGTAAATCTTGTGTTGGTGTGTATATGACATGAGATAAACACTTGGCAGCAAGAAGGTTGCTGTTTCTCTCAGGTTTTGGAAAACGCTGTTAAATTTAGAATAAATAACACTCATGATATCTCCTCTGAATGCTGATCCATATAATTTTAGGCCAAACTTGTCTATCCTATTGACTAGGTTGGTAACAGTCATGATAAAAATCTAACAAACAGTACTGAGTACCTCTAAACACAATGGAAATCACAAAACAAGAAGGAAGCATTTCATGGAGACTTTGTTGGAGGCATCAGTGGCTATCAAATAATAATGTTTCTCTTTAAGATAATTTGCATGGTTAGAATGAGAACGTGGGACTAGCACATATTTGCAAAATGTTCTGATTTATTTCTTCCACAGAATAAACTTTTAGCAATTTCATCCTTGGCAACAATGATGATATGCTCTGGTAATGAGGTCAGATCTCAAACCTCTAAATTACATCTTTCTGTCATCTGTCTGTCTCTCAATCTATCCATCCATCCACACATCATCCATGTGAGAAATCCTTATTGTATTGGTTAATAAAGTGTTGCAACATATGTGGTGTGACAGTAATATACAAGTCCAAAAAAGGTAATATACAGGCAGTCCCCGAGTTACACGGATCCGACTTATGTCGGATCTGCAGTTACGAACGGGGATTTTCTCGCCCCGGACGACGGGAGCGGCGGGACGCCTGGTCCCGCCGCCCGCGTCCTCCGAGGCGAGAAAAGCTGCTCTGCATCTCCCTGGTCTGCTGGGGGGGGAGGGAGAGGAGCCAGATCAGCGCCGCGGTCCCGCCCGGGTCCTTCTCCGCTTTGCTCAGCATCTCCCTGGTCTGCAGACCAGGGAGATGCTGAACAAAGTGGCGGAGGACCCGGGCAGGACCGTGGTGCTTCCAGATCAGCGCCGCGGTCCCGCCCGGGTCATCCTCCTCCTCCTCTCCTTCCGCAGCGGCTGAATCTGGACGCCAGTTCCGACTTACATACAGATTCAACTTAAGAACAAACCTCCAGTCCCTATCTTGTACATAACCTGGGGACTGCCTGTATCAGAATTACACCTACTTGAAATTTGGCTCATAGTAGCAGCTTTATGCTTGAATCTCTTGGTGTTGGGTTGTTGAGGTCAAGATCCTTAATGTGATTAGAATGTAATTTGTTGTATTTAATTCAATAATACTGTAGTCAATTACAGGAAAAGGTAATACATACATGTAGATTACAGTATATTCATGCTACTTGGAACAACATACCTGGCTGTAGCTTTTAAAGTTAAGACTTAGCCATTAGAAAGCGTATTTTACTTTTATTTCCTTGTAACTATTTGGTCATTATCCCTTGTACTTGAGCTCACTCAAAACTACTCTTTTTGTTAATAAACTTTTTACTTTTAATCTAAACAAATCCAGTGCTATGTTTGAATGGAAGTGATTAACTCCAGTTAACGTTAATAACCTGTGCTTTTGTCTCCTTAAAGGAACAACAAACCTTATTAACACAGCATTAATGCAAAATAACAAATGTATCACATCAGAAAGTCTTGGTTCCTGCAATACAAAAATAAAGGATTAGTAGACCATTTTTCTATATTGTGCATGACCTCTAGCAACTTTGTCTTTCTACAACACAATCAAAATTGCATGTACTCAGTATATTTTAGTACATTTGTTATGGAAAAGAGCTGAGCAGGCAATATAATACTAATGTGATTATTTCATGTGATAATTGCTCCAAGGTCCCCACTAATGAGTTGTGCAAGGTTTATTAGTTGGCTTTAATAGTATCATTAAGTGAACTCATTGAGCTGTTCAGTCACAAAACTGGATGAAAGAAGCTTGATGTGGTACAGTATCTGATACGATCTTTATTTCTTTCAGATCTATGGAAATTATCATAAATACAAAGTTAACCTTGAAAAATATGAATGACATTGACTTTTCTGAAGCAACTATATAGCTCTTATTGTTAGATGTGTTTCCTGAATTTGGAGGGGTTTTTTTGTTTTTGTTTTTGGGGTTGTGAGGGGAAGAGAAGCAAGTTTCTCTGATTTGTTTGCTCTTGTGCAGGCTGAAAGGACTTTTAAGATTTTGTAATTTGTTTAAGAAGAAAGCTTATGGCTGTACCAGCTGACAGTATATTTTGAATGAGGAGACAAATGGCTGACAAAACATTTTAAGCTGTGCTTGAGAAGTATTTTTGCTACTGGGGCTCTTCCTAAGCAGGCAATGCAGAGAATGATTTCATTTGAGCCACATTTTCATTTGAGCCACATTTAGAATTCATGACAGGTTCTTTTTAAATCTTGGTTGGCCATAATGGCCTCAAGTCTCTTTTAACATAATATATGCCATTGATTGGTGAAAAAAGAACAATTTTTAATGCCACCAACAGTTTTAGATAGCTGCAAGTGAGAGATACTGCACAGAATTTTTTGACGGGCATTTTATTACCTGTAGATCAGAACATATTATGTAGCGAGAATACATAGTGGTGATGAAGCATGCCTGTTTTATTGATCTCACTTTGGGAAAACTATGTTACTCAAGAGGAGAAAAGTCATAAATCAATGATGTAGGTCATCTCAAGTGAGTGCCGATAAAACTTTTATATCATACCTGGCTATCATCTGCTTTGATATGCCACAACCTTTACAGGAAAAAAGCCATTTTGAAAGGTTTTAGAGTTTTTAAAATTTTAAGTAGTTCTATTTTTCATATTCCTCTACCATTGAATCCAAGTTCTGTGGCTGGCCCAAGTTAAAGTGTGATTAAATAATATTTCTATACCTCTGACTTCTGGCATATAAGAGAACTAAGGGGAATGAACTATATGTTTCATTGAAACCAAGAAGCAAATGTGGGTATACTTAGGAATAGAAAAATATTTTCAGTTGTTTTTAAAGTTTTTTCTGTTTCTCCCTGAACTCCTGGTAACTAAGGCCCAGCTCCTCCAAGGTGTTTCAGCACCTGCCTCCCATTGACACCATACCTCAAAAAAGGAGGTATACAGATCTTGCGCCAAAGGTTTTTTTTTGCGCAAAATGGATCCATCTACATTGCTAGTGTTTGTGCAAAAACCTCTTGTGCAAAAAGCCTCAGGCAGAGATTATGGAAATAAAGCACGAGAAGTTGCTAATGAGTGCTTCATTAGCATACTCTCTGCCAGAAAAGCCAGCAGTGCAGACATAGCCCCAGTATGCCAGCTCGAGCAGCTGAGCTGCTGTGGAATGGGAAGTTACCCATGCCAGGGAACAGGGGCAGATATAGGGCAGGGCGAACGGGGCGGCCGCCCCGGGCCCCGCGCTTCAGAAAGCCCCGCGCATGCGCCGTGGCGCTGCTGCGCATGCGCATGGCGTCACTGTTCATGTGCCGTGGCAAAGGCGGGGCCCCGTGGAATTATGCTGCCCAGGGCCCCGCAAAATGGTCATCTGCCCCTGCCAGGGAAAGGTGATGCAGATCACTTCTCTCGATAGCAAGAGAGAAACCAGGAATTGAACTGTGATTCTGAATGCTCCTGGGGCAGTACAAATGCATGTTTCCTGTTAGAACTACTGGCCAATCCACAATCCAACCCTGAGAAAATAGCCTTTCCTTAAAGCAAGTAAACTCCATTGGCGACAAGTGGACCACATTCAGAAATGGTGTAAACCGTCAAAACTATGAAACTCAGTTGAGTTGGGGTAGTAACATCAATTTAGACTATTATGCCAGAAATTAACATTTGAGTTCAGCCACAGGGAGTCCACTGTTGCTGGTTTTTCTCTTACATATCACAGCAGGAAGATGTGAGATAAAGATGCAGTCTTGTTAGCTATCTGAAGACCATCTGTATTTCTTTAATGAACACTATACTCCTCTTGGACACATGAAATATTCAGTATATTACATTGATTCTAAAACAGTGTGCATAATTGAAACTTTACCTATGCGCTGAACATTCTTTTATTTTATCAGATTCTCTTGTGAAAAATTTATCAATGTGGTATTGCTCATTCAACAGTTGTGGCAAGAAAGAACTCTCAAAACTTGGAGTAATGTACAGTCCTGGAATAATTACTTGGTGAAATTGGAAACTCTTGATTTTACCCAATGAAGGACTCTGAATTTTTGTTTATTACTTTTCTGCTGTCTATGTGCTTTGGTGTGTACCTTTCATGGGTTATAAACAACCCATATGTGTTATAGGGATGTAAGCGATTAGTCAACTAGTTGGCTACCTGTTAAGCCTAGGCTTATCGGGAAGTTGAGTCACTACTTGATTAGTCACTTCCTTTGTATCAGAGGCACCAAGGGGGAGAGCAGGAGCTGGTGCTGGGGGGCATCTGGCTTAAAAGAGATCTCTCCAGCACCATTTCTGTGGGGGCATAGGGTAGGCAGAGGTGCAGTGGGGGAAACAGCGCGAGTGGGGACCAAAGCGGTCCCCACATGCGTAGGGTACCAAATGCTGTGCCTTCTCCTTTGAAATGTATAATAGCCCTGGGTAACTCTTGTACATTTCAAAGGCAGTGGCGCAGCGGAATAGTGAGTGCCCCCCTTATCAACTAATCAAGTAGTCGATAGAAATTCCGTTGACTACTCGATTAGCTGATGAATCGGAATTTAACAACCCTAACATGCTGAAGTTGGAGATGGGGGAGAGGGAGGAAATGAGGGCATCCTATCAGAAAGGATCTTTCTCCATGAAAACCTTTGAGTATATTTTCAAATAGTGCCAAATGATCATGCAGAGTAACAGTAAACTATCCAACTGTATTTCATAAATGAAGATGGGTATTTCATCTGTGTCCCTGCAGACCTATGAAATGTCAACTCTTATGAGCTATTAAGTATTCTGCCACTTAGATTCTGAATACAGAATCAGCCTTGTTTATTTTTGCATTGTCTTTAACATAATGATGCAGTATACTGAGGTTTCAAAACATTTTAAAAGCAAAAGATTCCATTAAATGGATTTGGTGAACACAAAATTAAAAGACTGGTTATATCAGATGTTTACTACCATTGTCCATCATATTTAAAGAAGACATCTAAGCCTGTGAAAATGGTCTAATGCTCAGTATGATGAAACTTGGGGGTGAAGAGGCAAAGTGCTTTTAGATTTAGGAAGCCTAGTTGTTCATCATATCAATAATGGTAGGACCTATTATTCTTTACCGAACAGTGTTCTTGTTTAGTTTGGCTTTATAATCTGAAAATTGATATGTGAACATATGGATATACTAGCTATATATTATATATTGTGGTGAGCAGCGTGAAACCTTGTTAGGGGTTCAAATAAGCCCTATTGAGGCTGAAGGTGTGAACTCTCCCTTAATTAACATCACTGTAAACATAAGCCCCATCCGAGACAAAAATTCTGTATACATACCTCTCTGAGGTTTGGGCTGAGTATTGTTTTGGATAGATGAGTGTGAGACAACACAGCCACTGAAGTCACAGACAAGAACAGAGGGAGAGGCAGAGCTAAGCCAGGCTATTCTCACTGATGGTGAATGAAAGAACAAGGAAGAGATCCAGGTTGGATATTAGGGAAACAATTTCTCTAGGAGGGTGGGGAAGCCCTGGGATGGGTTGCCTAAGTTGGTGCTGGACTCTCCATCTTCACAAGTTTTTAAGGCCATGCTTGACAAAGTCCTGGCTGGGATAATTTAATTGGGGTTGATCTTGCTTTGATCAGAGGGTTGGACTAGATGTCCTCCTGAGGTCTCTTCCAAACCCAATCATCTATGATTGTATGATTCTATGAAAAGAGGCTTGTCTACACTGCCACTTTACTGCACTGTAACGTTCTCTCTGAGGGGTGTGAAAAGACATCCCTGCATAGGCAACAAGTTACAGTGCTGCAAAGCATCAGGGTAACCAGCCTTCTAGCACTGGGAGCCACACTCCCTATGGGTATGTCTACACTACCCCGCTAGTTCGAACTAGTGGGGTAATGTAGGCATACCGCACTTGCAAATGAAGCCCGGGATTTGAATTTCCCGGGCTTTATTTGCATAAGCCGGGCGCCGCCATTTTTAAATCCTGGCTGGTTCGAACCCCGTGCTGCGCGGCTACACGCAGCATGAAGTAGGTAGTTCGGACTAGGCTTCCTGGTTCGAACTACCGTTACTCTTCATTCCACGAGGAGTAATGGTAGTTCGAACTAGGAAGCCTAGTCCGAACTACCTACTTCATGCCGCGTGTAGCCGCGCAGCACGGGGTTCGAACCAGCCAGGATTTAAAAATGGAGGCGCCCGGCTTATGCAAATAAAGCCCGGGAAATTCAAATCCCGGGCTTCATTTGCAAGTGCGGTATGCCTACATTACCCTCCTAGTTCGAATTAGGAGGGTAGTGTAGACATACCCTATGTTCTTAGCGATGCCTTTCATGGCAGGGGTTTACCTAGAGTGCTGGGAGAGCTCTCTCCCAGTGCTGGTGCCATGACCACACTGTCACATTTACGCTTGCCAGTATAGATAAAGCCACAGTCAAGCAGGAGCCTGTAAACACAGTGTGACCCTGTACTTTGGTCTGGTATTAGTTAAACGGGCATGGGGGCTGGTAAAATAGAGCAGTTTCTTGGTTCTTTCTGTGTTCAGAGACAAAGGGCTTTGTACATGCCTTGTAAACGAGATTGCAGTGAAATACCTGGCTACCACCAATTTCCTACTTCCAACTTCAAGGCATACAGATCCCTGAACTTTAATTAGCCACTTGGATCCAAAAAGGGGTAACTCACACCTGTATAAATCCGGGGATTAGAATGAAAAGCAATAAGCAACATTCATTATGGACATTGCTACTGCTCTGCCTATGGACCCAGTTCATCACAGGAATTAAGCACATGCTAAATTTTGTGCCCTTTAACATTCCTAGTAAAGCTAATGGGTTGCTCACATAGGATACATCTACACAGCAGTGTTATTTTGAAATAACGGGCATTATTTTAAAATAACAAAATACGCATCTACCCAGCATTATTTTGAAATACTGTCGAGATGGAGGACTTCTTACTCCGACTCCTGTAACCCTCATTTCACAAGGACTAAGGGAAGTCAAAGGAAGAGTGTTCTTCCTTCTACTTCCTGCTGCAGAACCAGTGCCAAAAGCTGAATTAAACTATTTCTACTTCAGCTACGCAATTAACGTAGCTAAAGTTGTGTATCTTAATTCGACTTTTGCCCTGCTGTGTGGACGTGCCCCTATTTGGAGCTAGGCCTGAAGCTAAATATTTGTAGGAGTGGTGCTTTTACTGTGAATTTAGATATTATATGATGTTTGAAAAAAGTGTGCTATGTCTTTAATAATATTTTCATTCATATACTCAAGAAAGAAAAGTTCTGGTTGACCGTACAAGCTTATTTATGGCTATTCCAGACTATTGAGTGCTCAACCTTAATGATCCTTTAAAATAGTCCTTGTATGAAGTTTCCTAGATGCTTGTTTGTTTGTTGCTTGGTTGGTTTTAAAGAAAAGGGATACGAGGGGGATACTTTACAAACAGAAAGAAAGCAATCTTTGGTGGTTTGCCAAAAAACCAATGGCAATAGCTTGCATTGGAATCAATTGGATAGAGGGCACCAAAATGCTTTTTTGGCAAAATGCCTTTCCTGCAAAATACAGGACCAGACCTTGCTTAAATTGGCCGGCATTTATTCACATGCTTAGTCCCATAAGAAATCTACAGTTTCTCTCCTGAGCACCTTAGGGCTGATCTACACCACAAGGTTAGGTTGGTGTAATTACATGACTTAGGGTTGTGAAAAGTTTCATGCCCTGTGCAATGTAATTAAACCAAGCTAAGCACTGAGGTAGAAGAATTCCTTTGTTGATTTAGCTTCATCTTTCACAGACGTAGATTCGCTACAGTGATACAAAAATCCCTCTGTCACTGTAGTAAGTGTCCGCTCCATGGAGGTGGTGAAGCATTTCCAGTGTGGGCACACCGTTAGAATCTTCATACCGGGAGAGTTTCTTTGTGCCCTGCCTACACAAAGTTCCTTTTGCAAACCTTCCTAAGTTTGTATCAACTTTCATGAATCCTTTTATATCTGCAGTACTATTTTTACTGCTCAGCTAAGTTAATCAAGCATGAATACATAGCACTGCATTTCTTAGCTGTGCAGTTTATGGGGTTGGTGAATAAAATCAGCTTACAAAATTATACTGCATATGCCGCCTATGAAATATTCAAAGGGTCAAAACTCATTCAAAATAAATCTCATTGCAGTACATAAGGCACGTTCCACAAGGACTGCTCTCTGTACCAAATTTCAACATTTTGAAAAGATGACAGATAGGAAGGACGGTCCTATGGATCGGGTACTGGCCTACAACTCAGGAGACCTGGTTTCCATTATTGGTGGAGCCACCAATGTCATACATGAGTTTGGTTAAGCCGCTCCAGTCTGTAAAATGTGGATAATACTTCCCTAACTCAAAAGATGTTGTGAAGATAAATAATTATGAGGTGTTCAAATACTTTGATCATAAAAGTCAGTTCTAGATAGACATCTATCCAACAGAAGTAGAAAGGCTCAAAGTAGGATTGATCGACAGCATAGTTTAATCAAAAATGAAATTGTGGGGAAATAGGATATTTTCTGATTGTAAGAATCGGCAAGAAAAAGGCAGGATGCAGCACTGATTAGAATGCTAGCCTGAGGTTTAGATGATTGGGGTTCAAATCCTTGCTCTACCATTTACTTCCTGTGTGATCTCAGTTACTTTTGAAAATGGGCTTTGCAAGGCTGAGTAGTACCACCTATATATCTTTACAAAACAGGGTTGGGGCAACAGCTAGGAGCAAGTGTGTGGCCAGCAGCTGGGATCCCGGATGTGGGGCCAGAGGGCAGAGCCCCAGGTGCAGGATTGGGATCCACCTGGCCAATGGGGTTGGGAGGTTACCAAGACTCCCAGTATGGGGCCAGCAGCTGGCACCCTGGACATCAGCCAGGAGCATGGGACCAGGCACTGGGTCTGGGAGCTGAGACTCAGGGCACGTGGCCAGGAGCAGAGCCCTGACCATGGGGTTGGCAGCTGGGCCACAGACATGGGCCAGGGGTTCTGCAGTACCCCCTTGTACTCCTAACTCTCACACCTATGCATATTTGTACCCAACACAGATAAAAATCAAATGAAAAAAATGGCCCACATATTGAAATGTGGCCAACAACAGACAAAGCAAAGTTGTGTCTTCTACCCAGCTGTATAATATCAGTTTTTATCATGCAGTAATGAAAGGAAACATAAGAACATGTTGGAAGAAATGCATAGTGCTTAATTTCCTTGTTTTCACCATTATACATCCCTGCTTTTATGACCAGGAGCCAAAGGCTGCTCTTTGATATAATAAAATATTGATTTTTGTTTTAACTAAGCAGAATATATGTATGTATAAACAGATATTTTTCATATTAGACAGATTTTAGGGGCGCTTGGATTTCATGATTTTCAGAAAGGGCTTTGGTATGTACTTGCAATAGAAAGGGTTTTGTTCAGGCCCACTGAACGGGCGGGGCAAAGTAGGGTTGCCAGATGGTTTAACCAAAAATACCGAACACCTCTCCCAGCCAAAAAAAAAAAAAAAATACTGGGGAAAAAATTCTGGGGGGGGAAACTAAAGTTGTTGAGGAAAAAAAAAAAGGACCACGAGACTTAAGCAAAAAAAACAAAAAACAAAAACCAAAAACTAAAACAGCATGGCCCCTTTAAGAAAAGTCTTGAGGCTTTTTGCCTGTGGCCAACTTGTTTTCTTGATCGGAGCCAGAAGGCAGCTTCCCTGCAGAACCAGGTAAGTAGGAGGTGACAGGGGAGAAGAAGGGGGGAGGGTCGGAAGCCTGAGGGGTGGTGGGGACTGGGCCCGGTTGCTGAATGTGTGTAGGGTTGCCAGGCATCCGGTATTTTTGCCTTCTGGCAGGGAAAAAAATCAGAAAATACCAGACATTTTAAGTATCTGGAATTATCTGAATTTTTTTACTGGACAGGAGGCAAAAATACCAGACTGTCCGGGTCAATACTGGACACTTGGCAACCCTAGGGCAAAGAGCCAGTTGCCTCAGGGCCCGGCGATTCAAAGGGGCCCAAAGCTCCTGGCCACTGCCACTGCTTCAGCAGCAGCAGCGGCTGGAGCTCCAGCTCCCTTTCAGTTGATGCTGGATTGCCAGAGTGCCGCTCTGCATCGCTCTGAGAGGAGAAGGTATACAGCAGTTGAGGCAGTACTGAGTGCTGGCTGTCTTGACCCTGGCTTTTTTGCCTGATGCCTCATCCCTTCCAGGGGCACGGAGCCTCATCCTCTCTATACACCTTGCCCCAGGGCCCATTGTCAGCCCTGCTAGTTCTGTTAGACATTTGCTTTCACAAGAGTTGTATTTCCAGGGTCATCTTCAATTTGAACCTCTTTCTAGTGTCCTCACAACCAGGCTATGCCAAAATCATGCCAATTCTTCATAATATCTCTCATATACAGCCTTTCCTAGCCACGTGCTCACAACAAAATCTCTAGTCCAAGCTCTCACAATCACTCATCTTTGTTACTAAAACATCCTTTTCTCCGGACTTGATAAATGCAATCGTGCCCCATTCATATCCATTTAGAATGCTTCTGTAAAGATTATCTTCCTAGCCTGTCACTTCGGCCACGTTACTACTTGTTTATTGTATTATATTTAGGCTGTAAGCTCTTTGGGGGCTGGGACTATCGTCTTCTGTGTTTGTACAATGCTGAGCACAATAGGATCTTGGCTCATGACTAGGGTTTCCTAGTGCTGTGGTAAGACAAATACTGTGTCTAGACTGGCAAGTTTTTCCGCAAAAGCAGTTGTTTGCGGGAAAACTTGCCAGCTATCTACACTGGCCACTTGAATTTCCTCAAGAATATTGACGATCTCATGTAAGAAATCAGTGCTTCTTGTGGAAATACTATGCTGCTCCCGTTTGGGCAAAAGTCCTTTTACACAAAAGGGCCAGTGTAGACAGCTCAGATTTGTTTTGCGCAAAAGCGCGTCTAAATTGGCACGGACGCTTTTCTGCAAAAAGTGCTTTTGTGGAAAAGCATCCGTGCCAATCTAGACGCTCTTTTCCGCAAACGCTTTTAATGGAAAACTTTTCTGTTAAAAGCATTTGAGGAAAATCATGCCAGTCAAGATGTAGCCAACAAGTAAAGAGTTAATGAATTCTGACATGTGCATGGGATTCAAATTAACTTCCATTTGATTAATTAAGGTATCTCTATTGAACTCACTACTGTAATCTGAGCTCATACTCAAAGCATCTGAGTACAGCCACAGCTTAAGGCAACATTGCATGTGAATCTGGGAACAGTAGTAAACAGTGTGGTTGTATGGATGCACTGCATCACTCAGGCTAGGTCTACACTACAGTCCTTTGTCGGAAAAAGCTACACAAATTGCACTTTTTCCAATCGCTTTTCTGGAAGAGGCTTTTCGGCCATTTGGCACTGTCTAGATGGGGCCAAATGGCAGGAAAACCTCCTTTTTCGGTGGAGCCCTTATCCCTTGAATGAGGTACATAGGGCTCCCCGAAAGAGTGTGTTTGCTCTTCTGAAAAAGAAAAAGTGGAAGAGCACTTTTGGACATGGCAGAGTTTTTCCGGGATACTTTCAGTATCCCAGAAGAACCCCACAGTGTAGACATAGCCTCAGAGGATAGCTGAGGAAGCCAGTTGCTTCATGCAATTACTGTTCTTCCAGTAGTTTCATTGTTAAGTGTAGCTGCAGCCACGTGTGCCTTTATGGTGTAACTTGTACATGCTTGAAGCTGTGCACATTTAATGCGGCTTCATCTGGAAACAGAAATGCTGATTTGCTCTAGAGACAGATTAGTCTGGTGGTTAGTTCTTGTGTTGGTCAGGCTAATTGTATCTGTTGGGTAGCAGCCGCTATAGAGTTCTGATAGCCTGCTATGGTTAGGCAGGATCTGGGGGGCTACTAGCCAAGTGATCCCTCCCTCAAACCCCAACTCTTACCACCCCTGTCCTGCCCCTCCCTGCCCTGGCTCTGCCCTCTCCCCACCTCTTCTCCGCCCCAGCCCTAACTCTTCCCCCAGATGAAGTGGCCAAGGGGATTAGCGAGGGGTACTGGCCAGTGGTGTGGGAAGTGGAGCAATGCAGCCCCAGCTCACTTTGCTCCCCCAGATGCATCATTCTGCTTCCCTCTGTTGAGTGTGGGGATGATCCTGCCCGCTTTCCTGGAGCAGCACATCAGGAGAGCAGAGCAAGTTGGGGCTGCCTTGCTCCATTTCTTCCCACAGCTGCCAGTGAGTGAGTGAGGGCCTCCCCTCAGGAGTTCCCCCTGCAAGCTGCTGGCTGGCCCCTCCCACCCACAACATTTGGAGGGAAAGTGACCTCTGGTGGCTCCCCTACACATTGCTCTTGCTGTTACTCCATCAGTTGTCTGCAGTGTTGACCTCAGAAGTGAAAGATGGTGGGATACAAAACCAGCGGGATACTTGGCATGGCTCAGCTGTGCCTGCACAGCTCATGCTAACTCAGTGAGACTTATATCCCCCAAGCTGGGGAATTACACTACTAGCTTGTAGCACATACATCAGGTTAGTGGGGGCAGGAAAGAGAAAAAATTATGTGAAATATAAAGTAACAATAGGGCTATTCAACTGGTCATGACTCAGGGTAAAATCACAAGGCTAAACATTTTCTGTTTGGGTCAGGATCTTCCTTTCATTGTGCACATGAACCCTGGAGAATGGAGCCACAGCTAGGATCCATTGGTGTTGCACCCTTCCTGCACCAACACATTCTACACATGACTATGCAGAGAACTGCCACAAAGATGGACATCCTATTATGCATTGGGTACACACTCCCTCTGCAGTCTTCTAAAATCCTCAGTTTTCTATACAGGATAGCATGTGGATTTGGGACCTAGCCTACCCACAAATGTCTAGGTGGAATGGAACCTGGGACCTCTGGAGCTTAGTGCATGAGCCGAAAGCCAGCTGGTTATTAGCTAAAGTTGTACAGCAACCTCATGATTCTCTGTTTAAGTGGTTTTGGTTGCCACTACATGGGGACAGTACACCACATCCAGCAGATGTGTAGGTTATATGTTGACAGCACAGGGTCATGGAAGGATTTGCTTGTATGAAACTATTGTAGGGTTTCATACTCTAAAAGGCCGGGGCCCAGAACCTCAGTGAAAACAAAGCGAGTTACATTTACATGTTAGTTGCCTTTGAGGATTTGGGCCTGAATGCTACAATGCCTTTGAAGTCAATAGGAGTTGAGAGCCTTCAGTCTTTCATAGGATCATATATAATAAAAGTCAAGAACATCATTTTCCCAGCTCTCAGGGTATGGGGGAAAATAATAGCCACAATTCTTTTCTGTTTTTTTTATTTTGTGCATTCTAGTTATTGATGTCATAACTGTTTAAGTTGCTGATTGAGATTTTCTTATGATGTTCTCACAATGCTGGTTTTCCTTTGAGTCACATTTGGCATCGCAAATTACAACAGATATATTTGTAACTGTTCCTGCCAACAATATACAATTTTGAAAAACTGTTGGGCCAACAAGTGTCATTTCCTTTCAAAATAATTTCCATACCAGTAATACAAAAACTAGGAATTAAATTATGCCCATTCAAAAACAGTTATCTCGCTCCCAAGGCCACTTTTACAGATAAACTGATTTAAGTGGTAAACTATTTGCTATGTTTCAGTCCATAACACATCAGGTGAAATTTCAATATTAGGGAAAACATTGATTGGCCTGTTGTTGTTGTTTTTGCTTTGCATTCTCAAAAGTTCAACACCAGACTCTTATGTGAATGCAAGATGTTTTATTCATAAATCCAATTTTAAAAAGAAAAAAATTGTGGCTAAAGCAAAAGGCATTTAAATGGAAACTGGGCATAAATAGCTCATTTCATCCAAAATACCAGAATAAAATATAACAGTATGAGAACTAAATAGGAATTATTATTAGTTGCCCTAGTCTAACATGTAGGTTCATTGTATGTATTGTGTGTTTTCCTTTCATAAGCATACTTTCACAAGTCTTACTTTTACTTTAAGATAAACTATCACACGAAAGAACAAAAGTCAAGTGTCCACGAGGGAACACAATATGTGCCTCTTCAGTCTAGGCTCCAATGGTACGGAGAACAAACTGTGCAACGTGACACACAGGCAGAATTCTTCATCACTGAAAGATGCAGTACACAGAAAACAAAGGTGTTGTATGTAGAGCTGTGTGAATAACCACTTTTCGTTGAATTGGTTGAAAAAAAAATAAGGGGGAGTGGTATGGTTTAGTACTGACTTACACGTACATTTTTTAATTTTTTGACAAACTAAAAATTTCAGATGGAAATAAAATGCTTTGTTTCATTTTTGAGTTTTTAAATCTTCTTAAAAATAAAAGGGAAGTAAAATACCAATCAGTCGTTTTAAATAAAACAACCAACCAAACCTTGATTTTTTTCAATGTTTTCTCCCCCATTTTTTGTAAATTCAGCACAAGTTCACAAAATATGTCATTTACCCCAAATATGCATTTTCAGAGAAGTTTCAGATGCAAAATTTTGCTGAACGTGACATTGCTGCATATAATATATACAGAGCACTAAAAAAAATCTATTTGTAAAGTCTCAGCCCTTGTCTACACTAGGGTGTTATTTCAAAATAGATCCCCTTAGGCTGAATTTATAAGTGGAGCATCCACACTACCAAGCCCATTGTTTCGAAATAATGAGCCACTTATTTCAAAATCTGTACTATTGCTTTTCTTGAAAAATAACACTAATTTTGAAATAATTATTTTGAAATAGCAGTAGTGTGGATGCTCTCGTGCCACTATTTCTAAATAACTACTCCCCAGAGTATATCAAAGTAATTACTCTCCAGTGCATCCTGGGGCTTTATATCGAGGTAGTGTATCCACATTAACAGAGCCTGCCACAGACTAATTTTGAAGCTTCCCCATAGTGGGGACACACTATTTCAATTTTGTAAAATTTTGCCATTTTCGCGATCGGGGCTTTTTTTGCGGAAAACAAATCTCAGCTGTCTACACTGGCCCTTTTGCTCAAAAGTTTTGCGCAAAAGGGACTTTTGCCCGAACGGGAACAGCATAGTATTTCCACAAGAAGCACTGATTTCTTACAGTAGGAAGTCAGTGCTTTTGCAGAAATTCAAGCGGCCAGTGTAGACAGCTGGCAAGTTTTTCCAGAAAAGCAGCTGATTTTCCAGAAAAACTGGCCAGTCTAGACACAGCCTAAGGGTATGTCTACACAGCAAAGTTATTTCGAAATAACAGCCATTATTTAGAAATATCTTCAATTCTACACAAACCAACCGCTATTTCAAAATTAATTTGAAGTAGTGGAGGGCTTATTTTGAAATTGGTAAACCTCATTCCACGAGGAATAGCATCAATTTTGAAATTTCTATTTTGAAATAAGTGCTGTAAAAACACTTATTTCGAAATAGGGGGCCCCCAGCCCTTCCCAGGGAGCCCTGATGGCCACTGTGACCACAACTAGGAAAACTCCTCTCCTCCCCCATCCCCAGAGTCTGTTTGGCCACAGTGCCTGTGCCAGCTCCAGGCCTGCCAGCCCAGAGCCAGCAGTCACTGCCCCTGACCCAGTTGCCTCAATGAGCGAGGCAGCCGGTGCCAGCCAGCCCTCCACGGCTCCCCAAGAGCAGTCTGCAAGCTCTCAGGAGCCTGCCAGGGGCCGGAAAAGGCGGGCGCCTTCCTGATCCAGTGCGGAGATCATGACTGAGGTTTGAGGGGAATCCTCCAACATCCATGATCTCTGCACTAGATGGAGGAACGCAGTCGTCTACAGGCGGATGGCTGCCAGCCTGGCTACCAAAGGCCACATGTGAAGCCAGGAACAGGTGCGCATGAAAATAAAGGTGCTGCAGCAGGCGTATGCCAGGGTCACAGGGGGCAGCTCCCAACCAGGGACAGACCCAGACCCCTGCCCCTATTTTGATGCCCTGGACCGCATCCAGGGGGGCCCCCCAGGTGGTTATCGACCCAGGGGCAGAGGGCCCTGGCCATGAGACTGAGGAGGAGGAGGAGGAGGACGAGGAGGAAGAGGAGGACGGCCAGGTGCTGCAGGAGCCTGGAGGGAGTGTGCTGTGCACCCAAGATGTCCGAGCCATCCCAGCGAGCCTTTTGCCAGTGTCATCCAAGACCGGGGAGGCAATGACATGTGAGTGCCATCACTCTCCCCTTATGCTGCGGGGGTGGGGGGGGAGGAGAGGAGAGGAGAGGAGAGGGAGACCATGGATCATGCAGCAACCTGTGCATGTGCCGTGCCACCCCTGGGCACGTGGCCCCAGCTGGCTGCCACACAGGGGCCTTGGCCTGTTACCCACATGCGTGTATGTATGAAGGCACATGATGTACTCCTGACCCCGGGGTGGGACACTGCATGATGCCCTCCCTTCACAAGCCCTCTCTACACAGAGGCAGGGGACATCCCCCCTTCACGCTATATACAGCTCCCACTCTCGAGGATAGCAGGATATGCCGAACATGGCCTGTGTGCAAACACATCGGCTCCGATACTGCGGAGACCTGCCGTCCCCGCCATGCAGAAAGGGTTTGGGCTTCACCCACTGTGTCCCCAGGGAGAACTGACCACTTCTCTTGTTTCTCCACAGCTGCAGCAGCTGCAAATGCGGGGCACACCACCCTGCCCAGAACATCCTCCCGCACCCGGGCCAGCAGGCTGACCCATAACCAGAAGGAGTACCAGCGGCAGCACCCGGGGCTCCTGCGAGGCCAGCACCGCATCCTGGACTACTCCATGCATAGAATCATAGAATAATAGGACTGGAAGGGACCTCAAGAGGTCATCGAGTCCAGCCCCCCGCCCTCAAGGCAGGACCAAGCTCCACCTACACCATCCCTGACAGATGAAGACCTGCAGCTGCAGTGGGAGAGCTGGTGGGAGCTGCTTGACTAGGGCCGTGCCATCTGCGACCACCTGCAGACCCTGGTGCAGAGATTGCTGCCTCCTGCCGCCCCAACTACCACTCCTCCTCCTCTTCCCACTTCTTCCTCATTCCCCTCTCTACCCACCCCACCCTCCATACTCAATCCCCCCCGGGGATGCCGAGGCCCCTGCACCCACAGTGCTGGTTGACAGGTGGGCCAGCAAGACCCCCAACCCTGAGCTTCTTCTCTCCCTTCCTCTCCTTGCCTTCCCCTTCCAGCTCCCTCTTCCCAGGTTTCCCCCTCCCCTCTTCCACCCTCTCACCTCCCCTCTCCTGCCCTCATTCTCCTCCACCCCAGTTTTGTTCAATAAAGAGAGTTTGTTTTTGTCAACACATGTTTCTTTATTTACACGAGGAAGGGGGGTTAGAGAGGGGTCAGTGAAAGGATGTGAGGGTGAAATGAGGCACAAGCTCCCAATGGGGTACACCAGGGAGACTTTAGTCCTCCTCTGGGTGAAAGCTCTCCCACAGGGTCTCCTGGATACGGACAGCCCCCTGATGGGCCTCCCAGCTGGCAGCTGTGTGAGGCTGCCTGTACAGGCCAGCCAATTGGTCGGCCTCTGCCATCCAGCCTGGCAGGAAAGCCTTCCCCTTCCTCTCACACAAATTGTGCAGCACACAACACGCTGCCACCATGTGCGGAATATTCTGCTTGAAGAGGCCCAGGCGGGTAAGGAGGCATCTAAAATGGGCCTTCAACTGGCCAAACACCCCCTCCACCATGACGAGGGCCCTGCTGAGCCTGGCATTAAAATCCTGTCAGGAGGGGTTGAGGTGTCCCGTGTAGGGCTTCATCAGCCAGGGTTGTAGGGGATAGGCCGCATCCCCCACCAGACACACAAGCATGTCCACGACCCCAACCCTGATGTGGTGGTTGGGGAAGAAAGTCCCAGCGTGTAGCCTTTGGCACATGGAAGAGTTATAGTAAACCCGATTGACATGTGCTTAGCCGGACCAGCCTACGTTAATGTCCACGAAGTGGCCCCGGTGGTCAGACACAGCCTGCAGGATCAGCGAAGTAGGCAAGCAAGCAGGGAAACCTGAGAACCAGCTGTCCAGGGGGGTCTCTTTAAGCACAGGCCTCAGATAGCCTCAGGCAGCAGCCACACAAAAGTAACTCCTGACCTGATGCCCTGCCAGAACTGGTTTCAGCTGGCCTTAAATGCGATTCAGCGTCCAATCAGTGTGGACATGCTATTTCAAAATAGTAAAACACTATTTTGAAATGCATTTTGTGTGTAGACATATTATTTCAAAATAAGATATTTTGAAATAAAGCTGTAGTGCAGACATACCCTAAGGTGCCAAAGGATGACTCTTTATTTGTAAAGTGTTTTTCAAAGTGAATGTGCCTTTTGAAGCTGTTCAAAATTCTATATTTTGGTAGCAAATAGTAGCTGAAGCTGTACCCATTGGAATTACAGATCTAAAAAAAGTCCAGTTGGAGACAAGGCCTGTATATGGAGTCATATCAGGTTGCTTTCGGAAGCAAAATAAGCTGTAACTGATTCTGGGTCCCATGCTTTCCATAGCCTTCTTCTTATTGCTCACATACCTGTAGAAATCCTTCTTGTTATCCTTCATATTCCTTTCTAGTTAGAACTCAGATTACACTTTGGCCTTCCTGATTACACCTCTGCATGCTTGAGCACTGTTTTTATACTCCTCCCTAGTCATCTTCAAATTCAACTTCAAATAGAAATTTACAAAATGTTCTAATTACATATTACAGTCAATGTAGATGAGAAAGATATCCATAGTTTTGTATTTCATCCTCAAAATGGAATTGTTAGCCTCCTATATCTATAGGTATTTTTTCCTTTTTAAAAAAAATTTTTTAAAGAAATATTTATATTCTAATAGGGATTGTATCTTCCTTTTTTTTTATAGTGCTCAATAAATGACAGTAGTGCTTTGGCTTATAGGTATAAATACTCTGCATCAGGACTACCCCTAATCCAAATGTCACCTCAGATTTAGGAGTGTCTTTGGTGCCCTTCTTCATTTGTTAAACTTTTGAATACCTTACTTTTCTTTGCATTTTTTGTCAATTTCACAACTTTGATGCACAGTTTTCATGCTTGATTTATCTGTCACATAAAACAATAAATGTGCAGGCCCGAGCTGTAAATCTATATTTATTATTGTCATATATAGGCAAATAAAAAATAATTTAATCTAAATTTATAGAAGTTGTTTGATCTTAAGAGTAACTTAAATATTCTAACATCTAGACATTAAACTGCACAGCAGCATTGGGAGGACAGGTATTAAATAGTATGAGAGTAGGTGATGCTAGCCCTAGTCCTGTAGTTCAAGAGGTCACTTTTCCCCTCTCTTCCTTTGTGAACTGAAGCCCAGCATCAGACACACAGGAGCTGACGCTGGGGCTGGTGCACTGGCAGCCCTGTAGATCAGCTCCTTTTCTTCTCTGCCCAGCTCTCCTCCTTCTGGTGGGCCTCACCAGTCAACTCCTCCTCCTCACACTCCGTCCTTCCCCCATGACTCCCACCTATGAGTGATCAGCAGCACGCATGAGGTACTGGGTGGAAGGGGAGAAAAGGAGGCTGGAAGAGGTGGGGAAAGGTGCAGAATGGGGTGGGACGAGGTGGGATGGATCCAGAGTGGGTTCAGGAGGAGATGGAGCAGGGATGGAGGCTTCGGATAGACTGAGGGTAGAGGCTTGGAGTGGAGCAGGGGTCGAGCAGTGCCTAGGGACTCAGAAAGTCAGTGCCTTTGGTAAGAGTAATCCAAAGACTGAGCAGTGGCACTTTTAAGCAATAAAATAGCAAGCACTGTCAGCCTCTTGTCAGCCATCATCAATCAACGATGCGCTTTAATGAGCCTGCGCTTTGAAAAGCTGCACTCACCACTCGCAACTGTGACCAGCAGCATGAGCAGACTCTTCAAAGCAATCCACACATTAGGGGAAGTGTCTTTCAGTTCTGCATCATAAATGAACTGAAAAACTTAGCGTGCATCTCATGTGGCAAAACGTGACAGCTGTTGTCCAATTCGATATAGGAGTCTTTATCAATGACAGCCAAGCATTTTTCCATATGTTAGCATCAGTACACTTGTTCTGTGTTATATTCCTGTCTGCCAGCAGCTTAACAATGTTATATAAAAGTCCTAGTTCTTTTTGCCATGTTTCATTTGTCTGAACCTTTCTTCGATGGACACTCAAGCAGAGTCAAAAAGTGGGCAAAAGACTCACTTGAATTTTTCTTCTCAACTTCCCATCACCTCATAGACTCATAGACTTTAAGGTCAGAAGGGACCATTATGATCATCTAGTCTGACCCCCTACACAATGCAGGCCACAGAATCTCACCCACCCCTCCCAGAATAATCCTCTCACCTATATCTCAGATATTGAAGCCTTCAAATACTTCAAAGACCCCAAGATGCAGAGAATCCTCTAGCTGTGATCTGTACCCCATGCTACAGAGGAAGGCGAAAAACCTCCAGGGCCTCTGCCAATCTACCCTGGAGGAAAATTCCTTCCAGACCCCAAATATGGCGATCAGCTAAACCCTGAGCATGTAGGCAAGACTCATCAGCCAGACACCCAGAAAGTTCTCTAGTAATTCCTATCATCCCTCCATTGACCTATTTCCCACTGATAATGAATGGTTAATTAGTTACCAAGATCATGTTATCTCGTCAAACCATCCCCTTCATAAACCCATCTAGTTTAATCTTGAAGCCAGATAGATCTTTTGCCCCCACTACTTCCCTTGGAAGGCCGTTCCAGAACCTCACTCCTCTAATGGTCTAACCTTTGTCTAATCTCAAGTCTAAACTTCCTGCTATCCATCTTATATCCATTTGTTCTTGTGTCCACATTGGTATTAAGCTTAAATAATTCCTCTCCCTCTCTGGTATTTATCCCTCTAATATATTTTAAAAGTGCAATCATGTCCCCCCTCAGCCTTCTTTTGGTTAAGGTAAACAAGCCAAGCTCCCTGAGTCTCCTTTCATAAGACAGGTTTTCCATTCCTCAGATCATCCTAGTGGCCCTTCTTTGTACCTGTTCCAGTTTGAATTCATCAGTCTTAAATGTGGGAGACCAGAACTGCACACAGTATTCCAAATGGGGTCTCACCAATGCCTTGTATAATGGCACTAACACCTCCTTATCCCTACTGGAAATACCTCGCCTAATACATCCCAAGATCGTATTGGCCTTTTTCATGGCCATGTCACAATGGCGGCTCATAGTCATTCTATAATCAAGCAGGACTCCGAGGTCCTTATCCTCCTCCGTTACTTCCAACTGATGTGTCCCCAGTTTATAGCTAAAATTCTTGTTATTAATCCCTAAATGCATAACCTTACACTTCTCACTATTAAATTTCATCCTATTGCTATCACTCCAATTTACAAGATCATCCAGATCTTCCTGTACGATATCCCGATCCTTTTCTGAATTGGCAATAGCTCCCAACTTTGTGTCATCTGCAAATTTTATTAGGACACTTCCACTTTTGGTGCCAAGATCAGCAATAAAAAGATTAAATAAAATTGGCCCCAAAACTGATCCCTGAGGAACTCTGCTAGTAACCTTCCTCCAACCTGACAGTTCACCTGTCAATATGACCCGCTGTAGTCTCCCCTTTAACCAGTTGCTTATCCACCTCTCTTTCATATTAATCCCTATCTTTTCCAATTTAATCAATAATTCCCCATATGGTACTGTATCAAATACCTTACTAAAGTCGAGGTAGATTAGATCCACTGCATTTCCTTTATCTAAAAAATCTGTTACTTTCTCAAAAAAGCAGATCAGGTTGGTTTGGCACGATCTACCTTTTGTACCTTTCCTTAATTTGTCCCAATTGCCATTAGCCTCAATGTCTCTAACTACTTTCTCCTTCAAAATTTTTTCCAGGATCTTACATACTACAGATGTCAAACTAACAGGCCTATAGTTACCCGGGTCGCTTTTTTTCCCTTTCTTAAAAATAGGAACTATATTAGCAATTCTCCAGTCAAATGGTACAACCCCTGAGTTTAGAGATTTATTAAAAAATTTTGCTAATGGACTTGCAAGTTCATGTGCCAGTTCCTTTAATATTCTTGGATGAAGATTATCTGGGCCCCCCGATTTACTCCCATTAAGCTGTTCAAGTTTGGCTTTTACCTCGGATATGGTAATATCTACCTCCATATCTTTAGTCCCATTTGTTATGTTACCATTATCCCTAAGCTCTTCATTAGCCTCATTAAAGACTGAAGCAAAGTATTTGTTCAAATATTGGGCCATTCCTAGATTATCCTTAACCTCCACTCCATCCTTAGTAATTAGCGGTCCTACTTCTTCTTTTTTTCCCCCTATTTATATGGCTATAAAACCTTTTACTATTGGTTTTAATTCCCTTTGCAAGGTCCTATTCTACCTGACTTTTAGCCTCTCTCACTTTGTCCCTACATGCTCTAACCTCAATAAGGTAGCTTTCTTTACTGATCCCTCCCATTTTCCACTCCTTATATGCTTTCTGCTTTTTCTTAATCACCTCTCTGAGATGCTTGCTCATCCAGCTTGGTCTAACACACCTGCCTATAAATTTTTTCCCTTTTCTAGGGATACAGGCTTCTGACAGCTTCTGCAACTTTAACTTAAAATAATTCCAGGCCTCCTCCACTTTAAGGTCCATAATTTCTTTAGTCCAATCAACTTCCCTAACTAGTTTCCTTAATTTATTAAAGTTAGCCCTTTTGAAATCAAAAACCCTAGTCTCAGATTTATTTTTGTTTATCCTTCCATTTAATTTGAACTGAATTAGCTCATGATCACTCGAGCCAAGGTTGTCTCCTACAACCACTTCATCTATGAGGTCCTCGCTACTCACCAAAACCAAATCTAAAATAACATCCCCCCTTGTTGGTTCAGCAACTACTCGATGAAGGAATTCATCAGCTATCACAAAGCCATCCCCGTTGGTAAAGAATGGTGGGAGGAGTTCTTAGAGGGGTCACATGACACCCTTTACTTCCAGTCATGTACTATGTCTGGGATGGGACTTCCTGTGGCAGGTGGGTGGGGCGTAAGGGGACAGGGCTGTGGCTAATGGGGTCAGGGTGTGGCTAAAGGGGTTATGGGCATGTCCAACAGGATCTGGGGCATCACTAATATGTCCCCATTTTTGGTTCAGAAAATATGGTCACCCGGATAGATTCAGCCAAAGAACCCTTACTTGGACACCACTGTTTCTTTTCTTCATGTTTGCACCATTGTTGTAGTCTTGACCATGGCAGTCCTGAAGTATTATTTAATTCTAATGAAAAATATTCATAAACATTTGTTAGGCCTTTTGCAGTAGAGACATCCACATACAAGAAACAGATAATGTGTTCCTTTACTTGAATACAGCCATCCTCGTTATTAACAAATCTTACTATAAATGACATATTTTAATTGTGACTACTAGCTGGAGTGCAGTCCATTATTATGGCTTTGTACTTTGCTTTGCTGAAACACATCAATATGTTATCAAGCACTTTCCTTGCCATAAGATTAATCCATTTATTCTGAATTGTTTTGATACAGTAATGGTCCATAGTTCTTTACGAACTACTCAATGTAGGTGCTCACGCATGACACCATTGTATTTCCCAAAGAGCTATACCAAACTGAGGAAATTGCAATTATGTTCAGTGAACAACTTATCTGATGAGCCCTGGAAAGCCAAATTATTCTTTGCAAGGAAGAGGGTAATGGAGATCAGATTTTTGAGCATGTTTTTCCAGTGCTGGGTTTCTACATCAATAACGTGTTGCTTTTCTTCATCTGTGCTTTTATTCAGTTTGAGTGTGGACTTGACCTCCATCCATTTGGAGTAGGCCATAAAATGGACAGATGACTTTTCAATTTGCTTCTGAGTATCAGCTGAGTTATGCCAGTAACTTTACCCAGAAAGTGTAAGCAATGATTTGGCATTCCTGCCAAATATTTTGCCACAAAAGCGGGATACTTTGTCAGTTGATTTCAAGGAAACTAGCCAACTCCAATTCAGTTTCTCACTGTAATCTAGCACTCTTTCACAGTGTGACTTTGAGAAGAGTTGCTTCTACTCATTTACTGGAAACACAATAAATGTTGTGTTTTGTCCAGTCCTTTCAAAACTGTATGATCAATATCGGCAGAGTTTAGGATAGCCAGCCATAAAGCAGAATCTGAAATATCAAACTGTGATGTGCAGGTTTTCTCACTGCTGTTTCTGGCGTCATACAAGGCTTTTCTTGTTTCTCTCTTTCATGTAAATCAGATGTTTCTTTGTCATTACTCTTCCTTTCATGTGAGCTACATTCTTCTTTATGATTACTCTCCTTTATACCGTCAGGAAAGCTAGATGATTCTCTGTTACTTTTCTCACATTTCCTTTCCTTTTCTCTGCCAATTCCTTAGGACTTCCATCATTTACGCTTTGTTCCTCAATTCTTCTGCACTGTGACAATCGCTATTGCCCGCATTACAGTCATGATTATTCTAGTTCAGATATTTTCCCAACAATTTTGCCCTTGCTGCAAACTAGATTGCAACCTTTGTGTTATCTTCCTATACTATGCTCCTGAAGTCTTCTTTGGGGGCATGTTTTATTTTCTCTTAGGAGGGAAACAGTGTTAGGGAGAGAAAAAGTCTATGTTCTGTAGTCTTAGAAAGTAATCAAATATTACATATTAAGCATGGCAAAAGAAGTAACATTTTTTTTATATTATTGCATAGATAGGGTTCAACAGATACCTCTGGCATCTCATTAAATATGTGCTTTATTAGTCACTTACTTGCAGTCTTCATCTTATAACACAAATACATTTTCACAATTATACAATAAATGAAGGTTCACAATATTGCAGTTGGGTTCTCACTTCATTCTGAGCCTCACTAACTGACTGGCCCCTTGTATACCCATGAGGGTATGGCTGACAACATTCTGGGAGGTTCCAGGAAAATGTAATTCTCAGAAAGTCTGGAGGCTCCATGAGATTCTACTAAAGTCCGGAACATCCTAGGAGTTCAATAAAAAATGAATCACATATAGAATACTTAAAACGTGTTACTTCAAACATTCTATTTTTCCCTTTTGGGACTAACAATAAAAACAGCACCCTGAGCTTGGTGCTCTCCCAAGCCCAGCACCCTAGGGGATTGGCTGGGTCATCTGCCCCTAAATCTAGCCCTGCTCTGGATCATGAATTGAACATAGTTAATTTACTCTCTATTAACTGTATTTCCTTCTAATTCCTTCAGCAATTCCCTAGCATGTAAGTTACATGCCTACTTCTTACACTGCATTGTATTTGGGACATAATTAATCTATGATGAAACAAAGGCAGCTGAACCTTTGTGGACACTCACACATGGAGAATGGCTTGGGTGGCATTTGCACTTCTTCATTTGCCAGGGCTACATTGGCAGCATCAAGTTGAGGCTTGGGCTTCACCAGAGCTCCATGAGTGGAAGTTGTTCAGAGAATGTGCTGCATCACTCCAGACAGTGTCCAGTCCCTATGAACACCTCACACATTTGGGGTTCTTAGCCTGTTATGGACCCTTCAGAGGAGTGGAGGTTGCAAATACCTTGTGCCAATGTGATTCCCCTATTCCTGGTGGAATTTCTGAGGCCCACAACTCGCTGCTATAAACTGGGACCAAACATATCCATTGAGGCACCCCCACAAACATTATTGCTTAGTTTGACCCCAAAGGCTCATAACAGAGTTTCATCCTCTTTACTAAGTGCACTTGGTTGACTTTGATTCCCAGTGTCAAACCTTCCTTTGTACTAGAACATTTTAGTAATGGAAGGCCACTTTTGGACTTCAGTGGACTTTTGTTTGTTACTGCAGTTTGTTTGTTTGTTACAGCAGTGAATTTGGCCCAGATACATAGCTGTGTGGTTTACCAGTGACATAGGATTCATAAAAAACAACTGGATCCATCTTCAGATAAGCAAAAATAATTGCTCTTCTAGCATCTTTTCAGCTACGGTTGTATTTGCTGACTCTAGATTTTTTTTTAAGTACAATTTCATCTGTTATGTGTTGTGATTTTTTTTAGGGGCCAGCTGTGTAATTTTTTAGCTCATCTATGCAAGAGTTTAAATAAGCTTTCAATGTCATTTGAAAGGTTGACTATGTTTAGTTAATTACAGCACTATGCTACAGATTACCGTCTGTAATAGAAGACTGCAGCTTCAGTGTTTCATTGATTGTGGGTCCATGCACTTTCCTCAATTCTGGGGTTGTAATTCACAGGAAACACACCAGGAGCAGTCAGTTAATCTTCCATATCCTAAACTCCAGCCAGAACATGCTTACATCCATTACATCCTCCAGCAATACCTTTTACAAGAATCAATCACTGTTTTATAGCTATACAAACTTACCCTGAAGGATATTGCAGGTTTGTTTGTTGATAGCATTGGTTTCTAACAGGATTTCTTATCGAGCCAGAACATGCTGGTGCGCAGAGGAGATAGGTGAGGGAGCTCTTTGTGGCCCCAAACTGCTTTTTGCAGCACTGCAAAAAGGAACTTGACATCCTGTGCTGAGTTTGCAGTGTTACACTCTCAGCAAGGTGAAGAAAGGGGCTTGGGTTGTCAAGGACACTTGCTAATACAGCTTCCTTGTAATGTTAAAGCAGAGGCTGAGCCCAGCTTGGCTTGCCTATAAACATACAGGTAGGTAAAGGGTTGAGAGAGAATTGACATCATCCATTATACTGGCAGCTAACAGTGACATGCATGTCGAACATTAAAAGCTCAGTTGCTTTCACTCATGCTTAATCATCTGCCCGCTTGCTTTTCCACTCTTATGTTATTTACATTCATTAAGGGAGTGTCTAAGTGCAAGAGCCAGGGAAAAATTAACTCTTTCTTCCTTTTTTGCTTCTTTGAAAGGTGGCAATGCCTATGTCACCTCCAGAGCTTGTGTAACTCTACAGAGTTCCTTTGCATTGGATGTACACCCACAGTATGGTCATTTTAGGTCTTTTTTAAAGGAGTTAAAAGCTTAATAATGTACTTTGGTGTCCAAAATGACTGACTCAGGAGTTCAGTAAGAGTGAGATTCATTCCAGTACCAAGTCACCACGATATGAAGATCTAATCCGACACATGCAAGGCCCTCACTTACACTTTTAGGGACACATTTTGCTACTACCCTTGCAAACTCAGAATGTCCCCAGCACTGTCAGCAGAACTAGTGTAGTTTTCTTGTGCGAAGCATGGAGGGCAGGCCTGCCAACAAGGGGAGCCAAAAGGGGCAGTTGCCCCAGGGCCCGGCAATTCAAAAGGCCCAGGGCTTTGGCCACCATGGCCTCAGGCCCTTTAAATAGTTGCTGGAGCACCGTGCCATGTGTTCTGGGTAGTGCTCAGGGTGGTGGGGGGAGGGTGGTGCCACACTCCAAGCAGCATTGAGGGCTGGCTGCCCTTGGCCCTACCCCTTCTAGGAGCATGGAGCCAGCCCCCCTTTGCCCAGAGGCCTATGGAAGCTGTTGTCTGTGCTCACGGGGGACATAGGTGGACTTTATGGGGAAGTGTATCTCTGCCAATGTGGGACCCTGCTCCAAGTACATTCTCCACCCACAACACAGAGGTGGGAACAGATGAACAATAAGTTGTCAAGTCTGCTAGCCAGTGGGTTGGATGTGTGAAGAACCATGAAGGTTCTACTGGAGTAGATCCAAAAAGCAGCTAAAACTGTTCTGGCCAATACACAGACCACCTGGTATACAGAGTTATAGAATTTAAGACGAGGTTCAAATGTATACAGGGCCAGTGAGATCAATTGATTGAAGATTTGCCTCTAAATGCTTAAATGGGGGTAGGTATCTATGATATGGGCCAAGAAGACAATGATCATGCCCCATGCTACCAATTTTAGATCATTTTGGTTGCAGAACGGTTTTCAATTCCACCTCTTAAAAATTTATACTTCCATTGGGACCAATCTACTCTCTTGATTCTCTGAAGAAAAGGCCAAGCACTATAGGACTCCTGACAAATGGATCACTGCCCGAGTTCCTGAATCATAAATTAACCCAAGACTCAGAGGTAGAAACTGCTTTCTATATTTGAAAGTAGGGTAAGTGTTAGAAGCAAGATGGCTTTAGCAAACAAGGCAGAGTGAAAAATTGTCACTGTCATTTTCTTCACAAATCATTGTCACTACTTGGAATCACACAGTTACAAGTAAATATTTACAAGCCAAAGGGTAGTTGAAAGTTAAGGTTCAAGTCTCATCCACAGATATCAGTGCATAGCCCCCAGTGACTTCATCAGGAATTGTCTGCAAAACTCTACATATATCTGATGGGGAAAAAATTATCCTTAAAATTGAGAGGGTAAAGAATTTGATAAGCAGAAGCCCAAATTCTTCCCTTGCAGGCATGGGGGAGGGAAGGAAGTATTTATGATGAGAAGAGATCATTCTAATTTATGAAAAAACATAATCGCACAAGTAATGGAGTAAAATAAATCCATGTGAGTTTATATTTCCTACAATTTACTATGGGATCATGCTAAGGTGAACTATGCTCTTTTAGAATTTGTAATGAGAAGATGGAACAGATGGTGGGGAAGGAAGGGTTATGCAAAGCTACATGTGTATTAAATTATAACTTGTGCTTACCTAATGAATGTTCATTACAACAGATGATCCATGCAGATAAAGGTTCATTGCTGTTCACACTGTGGGGCTTCCCTTGTGATGTCAATAGATGCAGAATTGAGTCCTAATATAGTTTTAAATAAAAGAACATTGAAATCTGCTCACCATCTCCAGAGCATCACCTTGTTGCATGGGATAGGCCAGAAGCATCCCAACTTCAGTTCCCTCTGGCATCTCCCAGTAACTTTCCATAGACTAGAATATTTTAAACAAAGTTCTTCTTTTGAGATCTAATTTTCTGAGGCTATGTACACGGTACAGCTTATATTGGTATAAAGTATGTCACTCGGGGGTGTGAATTAGCCACCCCACTGAGCAATTAAATTATACCGACCTGAGTGCTGCTTGTGGACAGAGATATGTCAATGGGAAAGTTTTGCTTGCCAAAATAGCTTCTGCCACTATGGGGCTGGAGTAATTAAGTCAACACAAGAGCTCATTCCCATTGGCTTAGAGGTCTGAAGTGTAACCATAGCCATAGCCTAAGTCTTTACACACAGTTCCAATTGGCCTTCCAGGCCTTTACCCTTCCTTTTTGGGATTCCACAACCTTCCTTTCAGGGCTTGTGCTACGATTTTCCTGGTTCCTTTAAAATGACGTCCACTGGTTGCACCTGGGTTGATAACAAATAAGAAGCAGAACTCAAATCAAGCCTTTCAGAACAGGAGTCCTTCCTTTCTCGCTATGTCTAGGCTACACTGATCTATCGGAAAAAAGGTACGCACTCTGCAATTTTTCCAATATTTTTTTTGGAAGAGGCTTTTCTGAAATGTGGCCCAGTATAGATGGACCAAATTTCTGAAAAGCTTCCTCTTTCGGAATAGCCCTTCTTCCTCATGGAAGGAGGAAGACAGGACTTCCAAAAGAGTGTGACTGCTCTTCCGTAAAAAAAAGCAGAAGGGCAGATGTGTTCCCCGGATGCAGTGGAGTTTTTCCAGGATACTTCCGGTATCCCAGAAAACCCCTGTAGTGTAGACATAACCTCTGCTAGGGTGTAGGCTTCCACACTTCTTCAGCACCTTGGCAACCAACTGGCAGCAGACAACCAACCTTCCTCTGATATATCGAGGGTTTCTGTAGACACCTACCTGCTCCCTGCATCAATTTTCATTATGAGAAACGAGACAGCTTATATATTCCTCTTTTTCACCAGACCCTAACTTGGCTGGCTGATCTTTGCCCCATCCTATACCACAAGACTTCTGGTCTCAGATTCTTTTAGAGTATGTCTCCACTGCAATAACATACCCATGGTTGGCCAATGTCAGTTGAGTTGGGCTTGCCTGGCTATAAAATTGCCAGATGAGTCTGGAGCTTGGGCTGAGATCCGTTCCCCTGTAGAGTCTCAGAGGCTGAGCTGTAACCCAAGTCCCTCAATCACATGTCTGCTAACATGGGCCAGCCAGGAATGTTTTGCTGCAGTGTAGACATATTCATAGTTAGCTGGGTTTCCCCAGAGTCCAAATGTTAATTCGGGACCATTTCCTCTCCCTCAGCATTTGCTCTAGAATTACTAGAACAGAGATTGGCTAAGTAGTAGTCCCCATTATCACTTCAGAGAGATAGACCACGCTATTACAGATATCAATTTAAAAATTTTTTTTTACAGACTTAAACCAAAGACACTGTGGCTACGTCTAGACTGCATCCCTCTGTCAACGGTGGGATGCAAATCAAGCCCATCGAAATTGCTAATGAAACAGGGATTTAAATATCCCATGCCTCATTAGCATAAACATGGCCGCCACTTTTTTTTTTAAATGGAGCTTTTTGGAAAAAACCCGTAGTCTAGAAGCGGATCTGTCTAAAATAAACCCTTTTTCGACAGATCCTGTATTCCTCAAAAAAAGACGTTTAGAGGATGTGACAAAAAGGGTTTATTTTTGACAGATCTGTGTCTAGACTGCCATTTTTTTTGAAAAAGCTCTGTTTTGAAAAAAAAAGTGGCAGCCATGTTTATGCTAATGAGGTGCGGGATATTTAAATCCCTGCTTCATTAGCAATTTTGATGTGCCTAATCTACATCTCTGTCAACAGAGAGGTGTAGTCTAGACACACCCTATATACACACACACACACATATTCCAGTTTGGATATGATATTTCAGTAGAGATAGTTTTGTAATTCCCCTCCCCTATTTGAAAGTCTTCTATCACTTTTGCAAGCCAAGCAGTGTAGCACTGGGGTGTTGCACAGAAATTCATATAGTTTAGTCAGCAGTCCTTTACATGATTGGTTATTCTCTGACAGGGCTGGATTAGACTAATTGTGTGGTAAGATAGCATGAAGTACAGAATTTTCTTTGGCTGTAAACTAGAGAGTCAGGAAACTTCAGGGAACTACTTAAATCTAGATATTCCTAACAACCTGAACAGAGAACTCCCTTTCATCTTACTACAATAGACTCCTGTCTCTTTACTGTCAGGAAGAAGGGCTACTACTAGAAAATGAAATTGACTAGAAAGTAGAGCTATCATCAATCTATTCAAATGTGATTAATCATGCAATTAAAAATTGATTGCAATTAATTGTGCTCTTAAGAATAGAATGCCATTTATTTAAATATTTTGGATGTTTTCTTCCTTTTGAAATATGTTGATTTCTATTACAATGCAGAATACAAAATGTATGGTGCTCATGTAACCTTGGGTGGGCTAGACTTCATTGCCTAAAGACTCCAGTGCCTAAAGAAACGCAACTTCCATAGAAAAATACCTGGCGACCCAGAATTCACTCTTTAGGCATTTTTCAGTAAGGATTGCACAGGGTTCGCCTCCCCACTTTCAAATCCAAAAAGGAACTAAAGAAATTATTTGAATTAAATAACTTTATAAAATCGTATGCTGAAGAACAAATAATCTTCTAATTTTCACTGCATAGCATAACTATTTTATACAGAAACATAAAAAAAGAAAACAAATTAAAATCTGATCAGTTCAGTCCCCACAGATCACACTGAGAAGGAAAGAAGAGTGTCCAAAAGCTTAGATTTAGTTAATCTAAGTCTCAGAGTCTTTGATCACCAAATCTGTACAATTTGCTGAGTTTAAAAAAAAGCATCTTACCTCCACTTGTTTGCCAGGGCGATAGGGGGCAGCAACTGTGCGTGCCAGGTCGTGGCTTGCTTTTCATCCTGTTCCCTGGAGGTTAAGGTTGTGAGAGGAAAGTGCTTGCATTCCATGCATGCCTCACACACCTGACTATAGCAAGAAATATTTGGCAGAATGTGGGTAAAACAGAACAGGAGGCATACAGTTCTCCCCTGGGGAGTTCAGTCACGAATTTAATTAGCACATAATTTTTTTAACGAGTGTCATCAGCATGGAAGCCTGTTCTCTGGAATGGGGACTGAAGCAAGATAGGGCACACAAATATTTAGAATATCTGCTACTTAAATACAGGCAGTCCCCGACTTACGCGGATCCAACTTATGTCGGATCCGCACTTATGAACGGGGCAAGCGGGTCGCCACCCATGTCCTCCGGGGCGAGAAAAGCTCCCGGTCTCCCTGGTCTGCTGGGGGGGTCCAGCAAAGCCGCTGGACTCCCCCCAGCAGACCAGGGACACCCGAGCAAAGCCGCCGCCTGGGTGGCTTTGCTCATTTGCCCGGGAGCAAAGCCGCCCAGGCAGCGGGACCCCCACCGCCTGGGCGGCTTTGCTCCTGTCCCCCTGGTCTGCTGGGGGGGGGGTCCAGCAAAGCCGATGGACCCCCCAGCAGACCAGGGGGACCGGAGCAAAGCCGCCCAGGCGGCGGCTTTGCTCGGGTGTCCCTGGTCTGCTGGGGGGGAGGGGGCGCAGCTAGTGCGCCCCCCCCCAGCAGACCAGGCTTTTGTTGCGGGATGCCTCGGGTAGAGCAGCTGGGGTGCTGCCGGGTTGGTCCTGTGGGAACCTACCGGGCAGCGCCCCAGCTGTTCTGTCCCAGGCTCCAGATTCAGCAGCTGTTGAAACTGATCAGGCTGATTCCAGGAAGCTGGGGGCAGAGCAACTCTGCCTCCGGCTTCCTGTAGTCAGCCCCTGGTCAGTTTCAGTGGCAGCAGCTGAATCTGGAGCCAGTTCCAACTTACATACAAATTCAACTTAAGAACAAACCTATAGTCCCTATCTTGTACGTAACCCGGGGACTGCCTGTAGCTTTCAATTGTGACTGCAAATGTGCCATGCAAATGCCTGTTCTCACTTTCAAGGGACATTGTAAATAAGAAGTGGGAAGCATTATCTTCTGTAAATGTAAACAAACATGTTTGTTTTAATGGTTGGCTGAACAAGAAGTAGGACTGAGTGGATTTGTAGGCTTTAAAGTTTTACACTGTTTTGCTTTCAAATGCAGTTAAGTAACAACAAAAATTCGACATTTCTAAGTTGCATTTCCCTGATGAAAAGATTGAACTACAGTAATTGTATAAAGTGCATTGAAAAATACTACTACTGTTGTTTATTTTTACAGTACAAATATTTGCAAGTAAAAAATATACAGTAAATTGAGTACTGTATACCTTGTATTCTGTGCTATAACTGATATCAATGTTTAAAAAATGTAGAAAAACATCCAAAAATATTTAAAACATTTCATTTGGGATTCTATTGTTTAACAATGTGATTAAAACTGTGATTAATCATGATTTAGTTTTTAAAATCATGATGAATTTTTTAGTTAATCACATGAGTTAATTGCAATTAATTGACAGTCCTACTAGAAAGAAAGAAAATGGAACTGACTAGTCTGTTTTCTTTCTCAAAGTTGAGAAAAAGAATAATGTACAGAAACTATATAGGACAATAAATTATGACCTCTTGTCAACAGTTGCACACCTGTTTAACTTTATGCACAGGAGTAGTTCCTTTGCAGTCAATAGAGCTTTTCATGTGCATAAAATTAAACAAATGTTTTGGTTCTATAGGATCAGGGCATGCATTAATAATTATTTTAGTTTTAATAAATTAATCATTTGTACCTTAGTTAAGGAAATATTTACAAATGTATATATAATTTTGCTTCACAGAGTCCCTTGATATCTGTGAATAACATTCTCTGCAGAAACAAATTGGGATAACTTCACTGAGCTATGCCACCTGAAAAGCCAATTCAATGTAATTTGGACATTTAAATGTAGTTAGCTCTCTTCTGACATGTTTTCTTAACTAAGGGCAGGTCAATACTAAAGCTGGAAGGTTGGCTTAAGGTATGCAACTCCATCTACATAATGAACATAGCTGGAGTCGACATAATTTAAGCCAAGTTTTGGTGCCATCCCCACAGTGGGAGGTTGATGGGAGAAACGTTCTTGTGACTTCCCTTACTTATGACGACTGCAAGGAGTATCCCCATTGACAGGGGTGCCATCAGCTTTCAATTTAACAGTGAAGACAAGCCCTAATTATCAAACCTAGCTATGTGGCTGGGCCCTGCTGGGGATTGTGTTGGGATATAGATTAATTTTTGTTATATTTAGATTTGCTTAAGTTTGGGGTAATTGCAAGATCTATTTATTAGTGCAGTGTTAGAAGACTGTCAAGGCCCATAAGGCATTCATTGGATGAGCACTCTTATTTTAATACAAATATGAATAAATAAATAAATAGTATTACATAAATGTATAGCACAGTTCTTCACCAAAATACTTTAGCATCTTGAAGTACTAGCTTTCACATTGTTTCTTAAAATTAAAGATATCATTACACTACAGGAAGTTCATTTTAATCTTGTCTTTAGGACATTCCTATAGATTTGCAGCATGTGTAAAAAAAATTAGATTATTTTCTCTAGCTGAAGTATTCTTTTTCTAACCTGCCTTTTCAAAATTAAATGTGAAGTATGAAGTAATAGGTGAATTTAAAAAGGCTTGGAGGTTCCATTTGATTAAACATCCAAATATGTTAACATTCCTCTGATTTTTTTCAAAGACTTTGAGATCTTTCTCTCTTGCTTCTTCAGCCATTCACAGCCATCCTTCCCCTGTTTTCCTTTCAACCTTACAAAGTGCTCATTTTATCAATTCTTTAAAAATTAACACCTATACAGTCAAGGTATTCAGCAGACGCCTATCAAAGGAGCCCGAGCTCTTCTGCTCGCTTTCATTATTTCCCTCCCATCCATATCAGTTTCAGTTCTATTCAGCCCACAATTTGAAATATGAATCACATTTCTTTTCCCTTTTTTAATTATATTGAGATTCTCCTTTGTGAGCAGGAATAATTCTACCCCCGACTAGATAATTATGTGGCAGGGAATAATAAGTGAACTCCTTTATCAGGGGATTCCATATATCTAAAAGATTGAATTCCCTTTTATATTATTGAGACACAGAGGAGAACTTTGATGGCCACCCAGGGAGGAAAGGTGGATCTGTCCACTGTGAAATTTAAACATAAATTAAACTCATCTTTTATGTAATATGGTCCAGGGAATTCAGCTTCAGTCAAAAAGAAATCAACCATGTGAAACGTGGGTAAATCTACATTAGAAGTAGGTCCATCAATTGTCATCTGGATGTTGTCAGTGGGATGCACTAAACTGTATAACCATAAGATAGTTCTTGAATGGATTTATAACTCAATGGGGGCTAATTATTATTACTGCCCAGTTTATGGAAAAAGGATACATTTTTGTGGACGGTAGGCTCAGAATATTATTTTATTTCATATAAATGATTAATTTTCATTTTATAGGTCCCATACTTTAGAAAAATGGTACCTAGAGTTAGGCACCCAAATCCATATTAGATATCTAGAAGAACATGTTCCCAAATACCTTAAATTTGGGAGCCTAAATCCTATTTTCAAAGGGTCTTAGGGCTCATCTGCACTTAAAATGCTACAGTGGCACAGATGATAGGAGAGAATCTCCAGGTGGCATATGTAATTCTCCTCCTCTAAAAGAGGTAGCTGGGTCTGTAGAAGAATTCTTCCATCAGCCTAGCATTGTGTACCTGGGGCTGTAGGTCACTTAACTACACTGATCAGGAGTGTGGATTTTTCAGACCCCTGAGTGAGGCAATTATACTGAACTATTTTTTTCATGTGGACAAGGCCTTATTGCACTTAGTGTCATATTTTCAAAGAGTTAAGGCATCAAAATATGCATATAGATGCCTAAATAACTTTAGAAATCTAACTCTATGTACCCAAGTTCCATTGAAAGTCAACATATAAAATCAATGGGGCTCCTATCTGCCCAGTCATTTTGACTCTGGAAAAAATTACCTCCAGACTCCAATTTATTTAAAGCATGTGATTAAGACCCAGCTCATCTATGTGACTAATCGTATGTTTAAAGTTAAGTATGTACTCCTGATTTTGCCACTATACTATTAACAGATTATTTTCCAAATTGATCAATGACTACCTCTGAGCCTATGGGCAGGGCCAGCTTTAGGAAGTGCAGAGCCCAATTCGAACCATTTTGGCGGGGCCCCCACACTCTCTACCCAGGATTTTTTGTTGAGCAAAAAATAAATAAATAATAATAAAAAAATACCACCCACACAAACCACAACCACACACAAATATCACATCAGAAGTAAATCTTTTCAAAATGGATTCTTTGAGGATGCCCTACATGATTTTTCTGGTAAGGCTGGCTGGTCTGTAGTTCCCTGGATTGTCCTTCTTCCCTTATTTAAAAGATGGACACTACATTTGCCTTTTTCCAGTCATCCGGGACCTCTCCTGATCTCCACAGCTGTGTCTACACTGCACCCCTTTTCCGGAAAAGGGATGCAGATGAGACAAGTCGGAATTGCAAATGCAGCGGGGATTTACATTTTCCCCACTACTTTTGCTTGAACATGGCTGCCGCTTTTTTCCAGCTCGGGGCTTTGCCGGAGAAAAGCGCCAGTCTAGACGGGGATCTTTCGGAAAATAAAGCCTTTTCCGAAAGGTCCCTTATTCCTGATTTTAAGAGGAATAAGGGACCTTTCAGAAAAGGCTTTATTTTCCAAAAGATCCATGTCTAGACTGGCGCTTTTTTCCAGCAAAGCCCCGAGCCGGAAAAAAGCGGCAGCCATGTTCATGCAAATGCAGCGGAGAAAATTTAAATCCCCGCTGCATTTGCAATTTCGACTTGTCTCATCTGCATCCCTTTTCCGGAAAAGGGGTGCAGTGTAGACACAGCCTGGATGTAAAGGGTCAGATATAAAGTGTCAGATATAATAGTTTCCAAATAGACTCTACACCACTAGAAATAAAACCTGTTTCCATCTTCTGTGACTTTCAGTTAGATGTGACTGTTGATTAACAGATGGCAGTAGATAGCTCATTCAGATCACTGGATGATAATAGTTAGTCATGCTGACCAGTCATTAACCAGAGTCAGGGTATGTCTACACTACCCCGCTAGTTCGAACTAGCGGGGTAATGTATGCATACCGCACTTGCTAATGAAGCCCGGGATTTGAATTTCCCGGGCTTCATTAGCATAAGCGGGGAGCCGCCATTTTTAAATCCCCGCTGCTTCGAACCCCGTGTAGCGCGGCTACACGGGGCTCGAACTAGGTAGTTCGGACTAGGGTGCCTATTCCGAACTACCGGTACACCTCGTTTCACGAGGAGTACCGGTAGTTCGGAATAGGACCCTAGTCCGAACTACCTAGTTCGAGCCCCGTGTAGCCGCGCTACACGGGGTTCGAAGCAGCGGGGATTTAAAAATGGCGGCTCCCCGCTTATGCTAATGAAGCCCGGGAAATTCAAATCCCGGGCTTCATTAGCAAGTGCGGTATGCATACATTACCCCGCTAGTTCGAACTAGCGGGGTAGTGTAGACATACCCTCAGGGACTCACCCTACTCTCCATTGTCTCTATGATTCTCTGATGACCTGTGACAAAAAAGGAGGGTGGAAAGGGAAACTGAAGGGAGGGACCTCTCTAAATTCACCCATCAAAGAGCAGTATTGCCAACCCCAAAATCACAAGGAATGCCTACACAAAGTTTTGAGACTGGTCTACAAATCATAATTTTTTTTTTAAATTAAACATGTTGGATTTTTATTGGCCTTTTTTTGAGTATTTAGGGTTCATGCTTTAAAGCTTTCCTCCTTACCTGTAAGGTCCAGATGTATAGAGAACTTTTTTTAAATGAAAGCTGAGATTCCTACATAATCAATTGACTCCAGGTCTTTAGAAAAACACCAGATGTTTTGAGACTCGTGGTAAAACAATGGAGGAATTCTTGTGAGCCCATTCTTCGCCCACAGTATAAATAAAAAAAATAAAACACACACACACAATATCTTCTCCATTAAACAGCCTAATGAGATACTGCAAATGAGGAACTGAATTCAGATGAGGAAATGAGCTCCTGATATGAACAGGTATCAACCTAGTTTTTTATATTTGAGATGTGTTACCAGGAATCATACATGACAATATGAAATCTTTCCACTCTCAAGTCAGCATAGTCACAAAACACCTATAATTTTGATCCATGCATTTATTGGATAGTGAAAGAGAAAGGAGGGGAATTAGTGTAGATAAATGTTCAAATTAAAAAAAAAAAGCCTGAAGGAATTAGGACTGGGCTCCTTCATCTCACATTCAGAACTGACTAGGACACTTATGACCAGATTTTCAAAGGTGTGTAAAGATCTGATAGATATCTTTGAAGATCCGAGTTGGCAACTGTCTCTTTAGGAGCTTTATTACCTTTGAAAATCTGAGCTTAGATTTCCAAGTCCAATTTTCAAAAATGACTTTAGTCACCCAAGTACTTTTGAAAATTTTAACTGGGGGCCTAAAGAGACAAAAAGCAAGAGATATGGCATTCCTTTTAAAAACGTGTGACATCTATTTTTAACTAAATTGTATATTATTTTTCTCTCAGGGGCAACTGACCTGTCCAGCCCCCTCACTACGCCATTCCCCCCCCCCCGCACCTTCTTGCAGATCTATCCATCTTATGCATGTGCAAGATCTGTGAGAGCCATCCCATGACTCTGTAGTTAGTGTCTGTGGCACCGGCTTCTGGATGGTCTCAATGCTGCCACATTCACCTCCAAAGAGGGGGGTTCCCAAAGCAGACCCTTGCTGCAGACCCCGAAGGCATCCACAGGTCCAGTCTCCTTTCAATGGGCCCACTTGCCAGGGCTCATTGATCTAGCTTCCATCCCCTCTCCAACCTTTGCAATTGACCAGAGGTGCTCACCTTCCTCCTTATCCATTCCCACCTCATTCACCCCACAGGGACAGTCTCTGCCTCACTTGTCCTAGGGACTATTCTACCGAGACATAATACAAAGTTTCCATGTAAAAGGACTCACTACAAAGCTAAAAACTTCAATGAGAGAATGATTAATACAGAGACGTGTCTACATCTGCTGTAGGGAGACACCTCTGCCTGCCTCCATTCCTGTCCGCCAGAGTCTACAGCCCCATTGCAAAGCGGAGGAGTGGAAGGAAAGAGGCTGAGACCCATCAATGGGACTGAAGCAGTCATGAGCAAGCCATGCCCGGGAGCCATATTCCTGTCCATTGCTGGTGCAGTATTGCTTCAGGCACGTTGAAATGCAGTCACCTCTAGGGTGGGCTAGACAGCTGTTTAACACCTGCACAAGATTTCAGGAAGGGAGCAGTGCGGGCTGCCTTCCTGCAGAGCCCCCATCAGAACTACCTTGCCCTCCTGGCTTAGGAAAAGATAAACAGGAGGACTGGAAATTAACCGACCCAGTCTCACGTCCCCTAGGAGGGGAATGAGTCATCTATATTAGGCCCCAGCTGGAGTATCATGTCCAGTTCTGGGCTCCACATTTCAGGAAATGTGGAGAAACTGGGGAAAGTCCAGGGAAGATCAACACAAATGATGAAACGTCTAGAGAACATGAGATATGAGGCAAGGCTGAAGAAAGTGGCCTTGTTTACCTTGGAAAAGAGAAGACCGAAAAGAGACATGAGAGCAGCTTTCAAGTATCTAAAAGAGTATCATAACAAGGAGAAAGAAAAATTGTTCTGCTTGACCTCTGAGGTTAGGATGAGAAGCAATGGGCTTAAATTGCAACAAGGTAGGTTAGGCTGGACATTAGGAAAAACTTCCTGCCTGTCAGGGTGGTTAAAAACTGGAATAAATTGCCTAGTGAGATTGCAGAATCTCCATCACTGGACATATTTAAAACCAGGTTAGACAGACACCGGTCAGGGATGAGCTAGGGCAACTCAACTTCGGAAACCCCAGGGGCCACACTGATACTTACAGAACATGCTGAGGGACTCAACTTAAGTATGGTTGCATATGCAAGCAAATATATACAAGTAGCTTCTCTCACACTGACAGGCATGAATACAAAGATTAAGGCAAGACTACACAACACACAGGCCCCATTTAAGTCAGTTCTGCTGATATTAATAAAATTCAATATTTACCCGAATTCTACCCATGTGACAGCACTTTTCATAAGCCATGACAGTCCAAGAATTTAACTACTGAAACACATATCAACAGAAGATCATTACACTGACTACTTTTTTGTTTCCGCTCCCACTCGCCGGCCACGTGTTGATCCCCACATAAACCCAAACTGCACCACGGGGCACAAACAAACTGGCCATGGGCAGCATACCAAGTTACTAATAAATATTTTATAAACCTTTACCTTTTCTCTCTGCTGCCATGTCTCCTCTCCTTGCTCCATCATCTCCCCTGGTGCCTGCTGCCCCCAACTCCTCACCCTCCTCTGCTATTCTGACTCCTGACCTTCTCACTGCCCTCCTCCATCAGTCCTTCTGTCCCTCCTGTGCCCACTCTTGTAGTAGCCCCACTCTGATCATGTGAGCTACCCCTCTTCTAACACCTCCCTCTACACACCTGCCCTGCCTCTCTCCTCTGGTGCTTGTCCCTCCCCTGCAGGTGTCTGCCCTTCTGCTTCACCCCAGAATCCCCTGGCACCTGCACCTTCCCTTAGCCCTGCACCCTCCAGGTGCCTCCCCTTTCCCTTACTGCCCCTGCCCCCTTTTTCCCTGATATCAACCCCCTCACCACTCTCTGCCCCATTCTCCTCATGTCCCTGTGCCCTCACACATGCCTTGCTCCATCCCCACCTTTATCATTCCCACCTCTCTTTTCAAGCCTTCACCCAGCACCTCCCCCTCTAGCCTCCTCTCCTCTCCCAGCACTACCCTCCCATCTCCCAGCATCACCCCCTTCCCACTGACACTTCCCTTCCTGCCCTTTCCATTGTCTGCACTTGGCCCCCTGGCATTTGTCTCTCCTGCACCCCTGTCTCTTGGTGCCTTCCCTTCCCCCTGCCCAAGTCCCTTCTCCTTCCACCCCTCCCCTCTGCCTCCTCTCTCTCGCCTACCGCCACCGCCGCCGCCGCCTCGGCCACCGTCGCACGATCGTTCCCTACCTTCCCCGTTGTGGGGCTGGAGTCCGCACTCAGGCCCCAGAGGCCGAACCCGGGTCCAGTGAGGCCCCGCAATGTGCTTCCCAGGAGTTTCAAAATCCCGGGCTGTGTCATCACTGCCTACGTGCAGTGCCGCGCATGGACAGCAGCAGGTGGAGAGGAGGAGCCGCATGTGGTAGGGACATTTCAGGGCCTAGGGGGAGACGCTCTGGGGGCAGGGCCAGGGCCTGCTCTGGGCAGAGCCGGGGGAGAGACCCAGCTCCGCATAGTGGTGGAGCAGGGCCCCAGCTCTGTAACTCGCTGGCACTTCTGGGTGCAGTGGCGCAGGGCCCCCTTAGGCATGGGGCCTGATTTGGCGGAATTGGTTGAATCGGCCTAAGGCCAGCCCTGCCTGTGACTATTCCCTCTCCTCCCCCCCCCCCCCCCCCGCATTTGGTCACCTCGCTTTAAATAGCAGTTAGTTTCCATCAGGAGCTATTTGTTTCCAACACTCTGTGTGAACAGCTTTTTGTTTATAGGAAGGCTTGGGTGAAATGGATTGGGAGCTCTTTCTGCAACTCCCTTATTTGTCATTCCCATGTTTCAAAAGTTTCCGTCACTCAAGGAATGGAGAGATGAAAATAAATACTGTGTGGAAGGACCCTCATATGGATAAAGAAGCAAATGTGGGTTTGTAGGAAGAAAGAGGAGAGTTGAGAAAGGAGTCCCTATAGAGTGACAGCTTTTTGTCCCCAGAGAAGTAACAGATGCTGTAAAGAGAAGTTTAGGGAGGGAATGATAATGAGGTGGATGCAAGCCACCTATAGGGAGGAGAGAACCAGGATTCTGGATGATTTTTTCAACCCCTAGCTAGGTTTTCCACTTTTTCTCTGTAGGAGTCTGAGGAACATCTGTCTCAAGATGGGTGGGAAGTCACCAGGGCCTGATGAAATGCATCCTAGAATACTCAAGGAGCTGACAGAAGAGGTATTTGAGTCTTTAGCTATCAACTTTGAAAAATCATGGAAGACAGGAGAGATTCCAGAAGACTGGAAAAGGGAAAATATAGTGCCCATGTATAAAAAGGGAAACAAGAACAACCTAGGAAACTACAGACCAGTCAGTTGAACTTCTGTGCCAGATACGATAATGGAGAAAGTAACAAAGGAATTCATCTGCAAACACTTAGAAGATAATAAGGTGATAGGTAACAGCTAGCATGGCTTTGTAAAGAACAAATCATGCCAAACCAATCTAATAGCTTTATTTGATAGGATAATGAGTCTCGTGGATAAGGGGAAAGCGGTGGACATGGTATACCTAGACTTTAGTAAGGCATTTGATAGGGTCTCATGATATTCTTATCAGTAATCAAGGCAAATAAAATACATAACTGGCTGGATAAACATTCTCAGAGACTAGTTATTAATGGTTCACAATCCTGCTGGAAGGGCATAAAAAGTTGGGTTCTGCAGGGGTCTGTTTTAGGACTGGTTCTGTTCAATAACTTCATCAACGATTTAGATATTGGCATAGAGAGTACGCTTATTAAGTTTGCAGATGATACCAAGCTGGGAGGGGTTGCAACTGCTTTGGAGGATATGGTCATAACTCAAAATGACCTGGGCAAACTGGAGAAATGGTCTGAGGTAAATAAGATGAAGTTTAATAAGGATAAGAAAAATACTCCACTTAAGAAGGAACAATCAGTTTCACACATACAGAATGGGAAGCGACTCTCTAGGAAGAGATACTGCAGAAAGGGATCTAGGGGTCATAGTGGACCACAACCTAAATATGAGTCAACAGTGTGACGCTGTTGCAAAAAAAGCAAACATGATTTTGGGATGCATTAACAGGTGTGTGATGAGCAAGATACAAGAAGTCATTGTTCTGCTCTACTCTGTGCTGATTAAGCTTCAGTTGGAGTATTGTGTCCAGTTCTCGGCACCACATTTTAAAAAAGATTTGGAGAAATAGGAGAAGGTCCAGAGAAGAGCAACAAGAATGATTAAATGTCTAGAGAACATTACCTATGAAGGAAGACTGAAAGAATTGGGCTTGTTTAATTTGGAAAGGAGAAGACTGAGAGGGGACATGATAGCAGTGCTCAGGTATCTAAAAGAATGTCACAAGGAGGAGGGAGAAAAATTGTTCTCCTTAGCCTCTGAGGATAGGACAAGGAGCAATGGGCTTAAACTGCAGCAAGGGAGGTATAAGTTGGACATTAGGAAAAAACTTCCTAACTGTCAGGGTGGTTAAACACTGGAATAAATTGCCTAGGGAGGTTGTAGAATCTCTATCTCTGGAGATATTTAAGAGCAGGTTAGATAAATGTCTATCAGGGATAGTCTAGATGGTACTGGGTCCTGCCATGAGGGCACTGGACTGGACTTGATGACCTCTCAAGGTCCCTTCCAATTCTATTGTTCTATGAAACATTTGCGATTTCAAAGAATTTCCCATTCCACAACAAGACAAAACTGAGACCATGTGAATGTTTTCATAATCAACGTTTTGTTGAATCTGACCCTTTCATAGAAAAAATTTGGGTTTCAGTGGATTTGTAGTTTCCAACAAAAAAGTTTCTTTGAAAAATTTCCAACCACCTGCCCTCTCTATACCCTTTCTCTTCTGCTTTTCTTCCTTCCTTTCAATATCTTTTTCTCCCTTCCTCTCTGCTCTTTTTCTTCTGCAAAATCACAGGAGAGCTGCTGCAATTTCAGTAAGGACCCTGGGTGGAGGTAGCTCTTCTCTGGGGTTATCTGAGTGACAATCTGTGTTTACTTAATGCGTCTTTGGTGGCACTATACTATGTTGTGGGATGGTTTTTTAATTAATAGGTTTGGGCTGGAGATAGACTTGTCACTGAACTGGTGACAAGTTAAAAGATTACTGTGAGGGGCTTGAAAGTTTGGTAATGGTAAAACGATAGAGAACAGTGCAAGAAAATATTATCTAGGGGGCAATAGGTTGGGGAATGGCATATTTTCAAGAGCATTTTAGAAATTGGATGCATTCTCAGGCAGAAACACCAACAAAAGTAATTAACTTTGAGTGAGATAGCAGAGCTTATTAAGAATTTACATACTCTCTTGGGGTATGTAATGTCATTCAATGGAGCTATCACTGCAGCATTAGAACAATGCAATCAACAATGCCTTCAAATTCATGTTTCTGGACGTCACAAGGAATTTTTAATTAAATTATGCTAATATGCTATGTTAGGAAAACACAAATCATGTAAGGCTTTTACAGTGCCAGAAAATATGACAAAGGAACTGCCACATTATAGGAATAAGGGATTGGAAGACAAAATAAAGAAGAAACAGGAGCTGCCTTCAGGGTGAAGCTAGCATCTGCCAGCCAGTATTGGAAATCTCCTGAGAGTGGAGCCAGGAATTGCTATAGTGGGGAGCATGACAAGGAATCTCCACAGGGCCTGGGGTACCAGTAGAAAAAGACTCTCCATGGGACAGGCAAGGAGAGCAGGCAAGGAGGGCAGGCAACGTGTGCTGAACAGATTAGAGATCTAGGGAGCCAAAAAGCAATTGCAGAGGAGCAGAACCTAGAGAATGACAGGGCTTTACATCTCTTTTTAAAAGAGCTAAATAATTGTCATGGTTTACATTAATATTTTCCTAACATGAGTTTTTCCATGTAAACAATTGACATAAGTGTCCTTGGGATGCTACATACTTACAAATGGGACGATGATTGGAATTCGGGAGAAATATTCTTGAGACTATCTTTCTATTAAGTTGTGGTCCACTGTATTTTCAACTTCATGTCAAAGGTGACCATTAGTATAAGAACATAAGAACGGCCGTACTGGGTCAGACCAAAGGTCCATCTAGCCCAGTATCCTGTCTACCAACAGTGGCCAGCACCAGGTGCCCCAGAGAGGGTGGACTGAAGACAATGATCAAGCAATTTGTCTCCTGCCATACCTCTCCAGCCTCTGACAAACAGAGGCCAAGGACACCATTTTATCCCCTGGCTAATAGCCTTTTATGGACCTAACCTCCATGAATTTATCCAGCTTCTCTTTAAACTCTAGTATAGTCCTAGCCTTCACAGCTTCCTCTGGCAAGGAGTTCCACAGGTTGACAACACGCTGTGTGAAGAAGAACTTTCTTTTATTAGTTTTAAACCTGCTACCCATTAATTTCATTTGGTGTCCTCTAGTTCTTCTATTATGGGAACTAATAAATAACTTTTCTTTATCAGCCCTCTCCACACCACTCATGATTTTATAGACCTCTATCATATTCCCCCTCAGTCTCCTCTTTTCTAAACTGAAAAGTCCCAGTCGCTTTAACCTCTCCTCATATGGGACCTGTTCCAAACCCCTAATCATTTTAGTTGCCCTTTTCTGAACCCTTTCCAAGGCCAAAATATCTTTTTTGAGGTGAGACCACATTTGTACACAGTATTCAAGATGTGGGCGTACCATAGTTTTATACAGGGGCAGTAAGATATTCTGGGTCTTATTTTCTATTCCTTTCCTAATAATTCCTAGCATCCTATTTGCCTTTTTGACCGCCGCTGCACTCTGTGTGGAAGTTTTCAGAGAACTGTCCACGATAACTCCAAGATCTCTTTCCTGATTTGTCATAGCCAAATTAGCCCCCATCATACTGAACGTATAGTTGGGGTTATTTTTCCCAATGTGCATTACTTTACACTTATCCACATTAAATTTCATTTGCCATTTTGTTGCCCAATCACTCAGTTTGGTGAGATCTTCTTGGAGTCCCTCACAGTCTGCTTCTGTCTTGACTATCCTAAACAGTTTGGTATCATCTGCAAACTTTACTACCTCACTGCTTACCCCTTTCTCCAGATCATTTATGAATAAGTTGAAAAGGATTGGTCCCAGGACTGACCCTTGGGGTACACCACTAATTACCCCTCTCCAATCTGAAAATTTACCATTTATTCCTACCCTTTGTTTCCTGTCTTTTAACCAGTTCTCAGTCCAAGAAAGGACCTTCCCTCTTATCCCATGGCCATGTAATTTACACAAGAGCCTTTGGTGAGGGACCTTTTCAAAGGCTTTCTGAAAATCCAAGTATACTATATCTACTGGATCCCCCTTGTCTGCATGTTTGATAACCCCTTCAAAGAACTCTAACAGATTAGTAAGACAGGATTTCCCTTTACAGAAACCATGTTGACTTTTGTCCAACAAATTATGTTCTTCTACATGCTTCACAATTTTATTCTTTACTATTGTTTCGAATAATTTGCCTGGTACTAAAGTTAGACTTACTGGTCTGTAATTGCCAGGATCGCCTCTAGAGCCCTTTTTAAATATTGGTGTCACGTTGGCTACCTTCCAGTCATTAGGTACGGAAGCCGATTTAAAGGATAGGTTACAAACCACAGATAATAGCTCAGCAATTTCCCATTTAAGTTCTTTTAGAACCCTTGGATGAATGCCATCCGGTCCCGGAGATTTGTTAACATTAAGTTTTTCTATTTGTTCCAAAACCTCCTGTAATGACACTTCAGTCCGGGACAGTTCCTTAGATTCATCACCCACAAAGGACAGTGCAGATTCAGGAATCTCCCCAACGTCCTCAGCCGTGAAAACTGAAGCAAAGAAATCATTTAGTTTCTCCGCAATGGCTTTATCATCCTTGATTGCTCCTTTTATAGCTTGATCATCTAGGGGACCCACAGGCTTTTTAGCAGGCTTCCTGCTTCTAATGTACTTAAAAGACATTTTGTTATTTCTTTTTGAGTTTTTGGCTAGCTGTTCCTCAAAATCTTTTTTTGCTTTTCTTATTACATGTTTACACTTGATTTGACAGTGTTTATGTTCCTTTCTATTTATCTCACTAGGATTGGACTTCCACTTCTTAAAAGATACCTTTTTGTGCCTCACTGCTTCTTTTACATGGTGGTTAAGCCACGGTGACTCTTTTTTAGGTTTCTTGCTATGTTTTTTTAAATTTGGGGTATACATTTAAGTTGGGCCTCTATTATGGTGTCTTTAAAAAGTTTCCATGCAGCTTTCAGGGATTTGGCTCTCGTCACTGTGCCTTTTAATTTCTGTTTAACTAACCTCCTCATTTTTGCGTAATCTCGAACACTCTTCCTTCAACTTCCCTTACTCCTCGTAAAATGAGAGTTACAGAAGTTGAAGTAAGAAGTCCTCCAGCTCGCCATTATTTTGAAATAAAGGCGTTCAGTCTAAACACACTCTTTGTTATTTCGTAATAAGGTCAGCTATTCCGAAATAATGCTGCTGAGTAGACATAGCCTAAGAAGTTCGCAGATGTAATTATGACATCAAGAAAGCGTCATGCACCATAAAGTCTCCTAAACATGTGCTTTGACTTCCAGGGGACAATGATTAAAACTAAACCCGTGTCTACAGCAGCATTTCCCAAATTATGGGCCGTGGCCTGATGCAGGGCCGCGGGAAAAAAATACTGGGCCTCAGCGTGCCTGGTGGCTGCCAGCAAGGCTGGCTTTAGGCCAATTCGACAGATTCGGTCAAATCAGGCCCCATGCCCCTGAACCCGGAATTGCTGGCAAGTTACAGAGCTGGGGGCCCTGCTCCACCAATATGTGGAGCTGGGTCTCTCCCCCAGCTCTGCCTGGACAGAGCCCCGGGCCCCCCTGCTCATCTTCCCAGCCCACCCCCAAAGCATCCCCCTTGGCTCTGGACCGTCCCTGCCATGTGTGGCTCCTCCTTGCCGGGCATGATGTGACGTCACGGCTCGGGGTTTTAAAACTCTTCGGAGGCATGTGGCGGGGCTACGCTGGCTCCAGGTTCAGCCTCCAGGGCCTGAACACAGCCTCTGGCCCCGCAATGTGGAAAGCAGAAGGTAGGGAATGGGCTTGTGTGGCGGCGGTGGCGGCGGAGGGGAGGAGAGGCGGCGGCAGTGGGGGGCTTGGGCTTGGGCGGAGGCGGGGGGAGGAGAGGAGGTGGTGGTGGTGGTGGCAGGGGGCTTGGGTGGCGGAGGGGGAGGGATGGAAGGAGAAGGGGCTTGAGCGGGGGGAGGGGAAGACACCAAGAGACAGGGGTGCAGGAGAGAGACAAATGCCAGGGGGCCAAGTGCAGACAATGGAAAGGGCAGGAGGGGAGGTGTCAGTGGGAGGGTGATGCTGGGAGAGGAGAGGAGAGGGGAAGGGCATTGGGGACTGGAGGAGGAGGTGCTTGGAGAAGGCTTGAAAGAAGGGGTGGGCACGAGGAAGGCCAGGATGGAGCAAGTCATGTGTGAGGGGCAGGAGGGGAATGGGGCAGAGAGTGGTGAAGGGATGGGTATCAGGGAAAAAGAGGGCAAAGGGAACAGGGGCAGTAAGGGAAGGGGGAGGCACCAGAAGGATGCAGAGGTAAGGGAAGGTGCAGGTGTCAGGGGATTCTGGGGTGAAGCAGAAGGGCAGACACCTGCAGGGGAGGGACCAGCACCAGAGGAGAGAGGCAGGGCAGGTGTGTAGAGGGAGGTGTTAGAAGAGGGGTAGCACACATGATCAGAGTGGGGCTACTGGAGGAGCAGGCACAGGGGAGAGAGAAGGGCTGGTGGAGGGGGGCAGATCGCTGAGGGCAGTGAGAAGGGCAGGAGTCAGGACAGCAGAGGAAGGTGAGGAGTTGGGGGGCACCAGGGGAGATGATGGAGCAAAGAGAGGAGACATGGCAGCAGAGAGAAAAGGTAAAGGTTTATAAAATATTTATTAGTAACTTGATATGCTGCCCATGGCCAGTTTGTTTGTGCAAGGGTTCAGTTTGGGTTTATGTGGGGATCAACACGTGGCCAGCGAGTGGGAGCGGAAACAAAAAAGTAGTCAGTGTAATGATCTTCTGTTGATATGTGTTTTAGTAGTTAAATTCTTGGACTGTCATTGCTCATGAAAAGTGCTGTCACGTAGGTAAAAATCGGGTAAATATTGAATTTTATTAATATCAGCAGAACTGACTTAAATGGGGCCTGTGTGTTGTGTAGTCTTGCCTTAATCTTTGTGTTCATGCCTGTCAGTGTGAGAGAAGCTACTTGTATATATTTGCTTGCATATGCAACCACACTTAAGTTGAGTCCCTCAGCATGTTCTGTAAGTATCAGTGTGGCCCCTGGGGCTTCCGAAGTTGAGTTGCCCTAGCTCATCCCTGACCGGTGTCTGTCTAACCTGGTCATAAATATCTCCAGTGATGGAGATTCTGCAATCTCACTAAGCCAGCATTTCACTGGACTGGGGAATTGGGGCTGGGGAGATTGGGGGGCCGGTGGAAGCAGGGCTGCTGGGAGGGGCGCGAGGTTGGGGGCAGGGAGCTGGCTGGGGAATATGTGGGAGGGGGAGAAGAACTGGCTGCCCGAGAGGGGGTTGGGGAAGTGGGGCTGGACAGAGGCACAGCAGGGGGAGTAGGGGGAGGAATGAACCGGCCTGCAGGGAGTGGGACTGATCTGACCATATGTAGATCTCGGGGCGCTGTCCCTCTTCCCTCTTCCTCTCCACAAAGCATGAGTTAGTCCGGCCCGGGGATTCTATTGCCTCCCCCCCACACACACACACCCCTCGAGTAGTTACGAACTGGCTGGCTGGTAGACACACTCATGCAGCCTGAGCACATTTACCAGCCAAGCAGTTCGAAACTACAAACTTTTACATCTCGTAATAATAAAACTTACCTAATGAGAAAATACCAGACATGTTATATGTCTGTCAGTGTGAGAAACCTATGTTTATATTTTTGGGCTGCAAAAAGCAGTACTGAAAAAAAAAGGATTCCAACTTAAGTAAAAAGTTTGGGAAACCTTGGTCTAACCAGCTTTCTGTCTGTCTTACAGTCCATTTATCCAATATTGTGGGTGACCATATCAAAAGCTTTGCTAAAGCTGGTACTGGGGGTTTTGGGAGGACCAGAAACAACTTTTTTGAATATTCATAATTTGATTAATGAATATGCAAATGGACATTACCGGTCCTCAACAAAATTTACTGGTCCCCATGTCAAAAACTTTGGGAACCCATGGTCTACAGTCTTTGCAGACCAGAGCTGGTTTATCGTTCCCTAGTGAAGGATCGACAAGACATCTGGGTTCTGCTGCTGGTTCTGCCATGTAACAAGAGGTAATTCATATAATCTCTCCGTACTTTGGACAAAGTAGAAAAATACAAACTGAAGTGAATTGCAGGATAAAGCTCTGATCATGCAAATATTTACACATATACTTAATTTCAGCATGGGAATGTTCCCACTGATGCAGCTTGACCATTCATATGATCCAAGTTAAGTGTTTGCAGGATCAGGGCTTAAATCACTAATGTTTTGAGATCCTTGGTTGAAAGGGCCAAGTGTTATTTTAATAGTGCACACGTGGATGTATTTTTGCTAAAAAGACAATCTCTTGAAGCATGTCCCACATTTAGTAAATATATATTTCACCCCTAAAAACTGAGGGTTTTTTTGGTGTGGCTATATAGTATGTTTATCTGAAAATGGTGACTATCCTGAAAATCAGCAAAATTGTAATGCACAAATGACATGCTCAGAGTGGAAATTCTCTGCAAAGATTAAGGCTTTGGTGCGCTAATTTTTCTAAGAGATTCTGAGTAACAATAGTAAGTGCCAGAGCTTGTGGGAAAGCGGATGTTTTTCAAATCAAAGAGATGATAAAAGAATTTTTCAAACATACAGCATGAAATGTGCTTTGGCAAGGGAAGCTACAATTCAGAATTCACTATCTGTGTGACCGAGCTGGTAATAGTAGTAATGCAGGAACAAAAAGCTGGTGTGTACTGAATTCAAATATTTATCTTCTAACAACAGTTGCTTACTTTCAATTAATAATAGTAAGCAGGAGTAGGGGTCACAAAGGTGTTTAGAGATGTAACATCCATTGATTTCAATGGGAGTTAGGTTCCTAAATACCTTAGTGAATCCTGTCCTAAATGTTTTTCTTAATGTTTTTGTTCTGAGTAATATCTGGTTGAATTTCTAAGTAACAGCTGTTCTGCACTTGGGAACCAAATCCAGGACTGGGCTTTGTATGCTGATTTCTTGTAAGGGTAAAATAGCCAATCTGGATTTAAACAATGCATGCATTAAATTGATTACACTGCAATATATTTGTTTGACACATAATTATAGATACATATCAGAAGCACAACCTCCTCTATGTTAGGAGAGCACAGGGACTGCGATTTTGCCTGGAGCCTGGAAAGACATCTGTGAGCTGAAGGCTCCTTCAGTCCTCCCGACTACTTTCTAGTTCCTTGAACAGAATCCATTTTGTCTTGAGTTATCTAGAATATGTGTCACATGGATTAACCTCATTTACTCAGTGAAGGTTATTTCAAATTCACACTGATGTAATTGAAAGTAGCATTTGGCTCCATTATATTTTGCCAATTGCTCCTGGAGGGAGCAATTTTTTTGCATATCTATATAAAGATCCTTTAAGTAATATGAATGTTGATTATCTGTAAAGTAAATCAAGCAATCAAAAAAGCAAGTTTGTACATTAAATTATACAAACATTTCATTCTCTGAGTACCAGTTAAAGTCTCCAGGAACTCTCAATATAACTTACGGCTGTATTTTCAGAGGTGACTAATGATTTTGGGTGTCCAACCAGAACGCTCATAAGGAGGCCTGATTTTTCAAATGATGGGTGCAAAGCACGTTCAGAAAAGTAATGCACATGTTCAAATAGTTTCACACGCTAGTCTACATCTCAATCTTCATACTGGAAATTCTGATGACATTCTGAGGAGAACATTCTTCCTCTTCCTTTGTCTGGAAGTTGATCAGGACACACAGGTGTATGACCAACAGATGCAGAGATGAATGTATGCAGTAGGCCAAAACTTATTAATGCTAGGGAAGGACGTTATCCATCCACCTCCTAACATACATCAGGAATTTAATAGGATTCAGTGCATGGTTACAGTGCTCCTACCATGTAGCCAATAACTTGGAGTAGTTTCTCTTTGGCTGTGTCTAGACTGCATCCCTTTTCCGTAAATTAGACATATCGCAATTGCAAATGAAGCGGGGATTTAAATCCCCCCTGATTCATTTGCATAAACATGGCTACCACTTTTTTCCGGCTCGGAGCTTTATTTTAAGAGGAATAAGGGATCTTTCGGAAAAGGCTTTATTTTCCGAAAGATCCCCGTCTAGACTGGCGCTTTTTTCCGGCAAAGCTCCGAGCCAGAAAAAAGCGGCAGCCATGTTTATGCAAATGAAGCGGGGGGATTTAAATTCCCACTTCATTTGCAATTGCAATGTTTCTAATTTGCATCCCTTTTACGGAAAAGGGATGCAGCCTAGACACAGCCTTTGGGTTATAGATTCAGGACTCTGCTTACTTCTGAATTCTCTTGCCTTACCGCAGTTCCTCTCCTTCCCCATCCAGCAAAACGGCTGAGTGTGTTCTGCCCTTGCTCCCTCTCTCAGTGTCCAGCTGATTCACATTGGGCAGGAGGCACTGGAAAGGAGGGAAGATTTGCCCCAAGGGGGAGGGAGGAGCCTGTCAGAAGGACCTGAGAACTCACTACTTTTTGCCAGAGTTGGTACGTCTGGTTCTCAGTATTAGATAAAGCCTTCTTCCACTGAAATGAAGAACAGGTTAGATCAATGCTGACTGCTTTTGAAAATTGTACCATAGGCTTTGTCTACACTGCAGGGTTTTTGCGTAAGAAGCCTTTTGCAGAAGAGATCTTCCGAAAAAACTTCTTGTGCAAAAGTGAGTCCTGACCTCAAAGCGCATCACAAAAGTGATGTGCTTTTATGCAAGAGAGCGTCCACACTGCATGGACACTCTTGCGCAAGAAAACTCTGATGGCCATTCACAGAATGGCCATCTGAGCACCTGTACCTTTGCTGATAGGGGTTTCTTGCACAATACTCCTAGAGCGTCCATACTTGCCTTTTTGCGCAAGAGCTGAAGCAATAAAAGGAGTTATTCCTCATGGGGAGAGGAATAACTCTACTGGCAGAAGCCCTCTGTTCTACCAATTTACTTGTGCAAAAATGTGCTTGAGGTGTGGATGCTCTGCTGATTTTTGCGCAAAAATGGCAGTTTTTGTGCAAAAACCTTGTAGGGGAGATGTAGCCATAATGGTTAGACAAACAACAGAATAAGAGAATTTGTGTTTATGGGACTTGATCCAAAGTTCATTGGAGTCAGTGAAAAAACTCCCTTTGGTTTCAATGGTCTTTGGATTAGGCCCTTGAGGAGAAATGTTATGAGAATAAAAACAAAGACATCAGACATCCAAAACAAACCAGAACTATATTACACTTACATTGTTTCTTTTTATTTTTAATATACCTATTACAATAATTTGTTAGGCATATGGAGAGCACTATTATTTACATATCCAGTGTTTATCCTTTTGGGAGATTCCAGTGTTAAATAAATAAGTCAGTGAGCTACTTATTAACCACGTAGAAAACAAACTTTCAAGAGACTGATTTCACATAATGACAATGTCCTGATATGGTTACAGTTGCTTGTAGTTTCATAGAGCAGATCTCTTCAGATTGCAGTCAAATGGTGTATAAAATTATAAACATAATTACAGATAATCAGAAGAAAATTATAACAATACAGCAAATTAAAAGCAATACTGAAAAACCATCAGTGGATAAGCCTCCACATTTTTCATAGTAATTTCAATATGATAGTCTGAGGGAAAGAAAAAGATATGATCTGGTAAAATCCCAATGTCTACCGCTATTTAAGATGCGCCCTTTGGGGCAAATGAAGAACTGGAGTTTGGCTCCAGTCTTGCATCTACTGTACTAATGTAGAGTCCTATTATCTTCCCTGGCGTGGCACACCATCAGCATGGGTGCAGAGTTCCATGCTGATATGTCCCAATGCAGGATTAGACCTTTAACTCACATAAATAATGGTAGGTTATTTCTCATAATTCTTGTCAATAATATTTTGGAGGGCAATCCTATGACACGTTTTGCAAATTGTTGAATATTTGGGACATTCAACTATGGCACATAGTGGTGGATTCTCCAAGACACATAAAAAGATAACAGGATTGAGTTCATAAATTTCAACCATTTTACTTTATAATTGTAACATTCCCATCATTATGCTGGTAAAGAACTGGACATACGTACTCGTAGTATCATTTTTTATTAGACAGATTTTTAACTGCACTGTAGTTTGGCAAATGAATTGTTTTGGATTTTTGGCCTATTTAATAAACTTGCACGACTATTAAAAAAGCATTTTAAAGCAAAATTGATGTTTGATATAAAGAAACAGCTGCGTTATTGTAAACATGGAAAATGTACAAAACAAGTATAAAAGTGATTTCTGATTTCTGTATATGGTTTATATAAAACTTCAGGTGATTAATCTATATGCTAAGAGTGACCCTCGCTGGGCAATGTCATGATAGTACATCAAATTTCACAGCTTACATTGATACAGTCAGAACCATAATGCGATGACATCCTTAGATCAGAAAAATATTATTTTACAAACTGTACATTTTATACATATCTATAAAATAGTGCAAAATACTATGTGTTCACACAAGGGTTTGCAAATCCTATTAAAAACTTCTGAATTTTTCACCCTTCTACTCATTCCCTGGCAACAGTTTGGCACATTGGGACCTTGGTTTACACAGAAAACATCTCACTTCGTTGCTGTCACTATTTTTGCGGGATCTTTAAGCCATTAAATCACTCCAAAAGAATTAAGCTTTCCATGTTTCCTTTCCCTGTCTGTAACTCTTGTATGATAAAACATAGCTGTACAAAAAAATTGTAGATGGTAGGGTAATTTATTCATGCAGCAATATAGAATAGACCATGTCTGACTGCTGATTTTATCCCGTATCAGAGGAAAGTGACTATACAGCATGTTGTCCCAACAAGGATTGCTACCATGATTGGTTGGACATGATCTCTAGAAACCCTTAGAACTTTATACTCACTTCAGATGTGCAAGTGCTGCCTAATCCATATATCTTTCAAATTATGCTATTAGGCATGCCCATGTATCTGAGATTAAACTTAAATGCCAGGAGTGAAATCTGGGCTCCTTTAAATCAATGGCCAAACTCCTACTGATTTCAGTGGGAAGAAGGTTTCACCCCAATCACTTTCCAGTGTGTTGGATTCATGGAAAGAGAAACAAGTACATAATTTGACTCCCAACTGGCAACAAACAAATTGTAAACATATTAATTATTTAGAAATATTAGAAAGATAATGAATAATTCAAATAATTATGGACATCTAATTTATGTAGACTAGCACCATACTTTATAAATACTAATACTGGATTGGCTACACTGGAGACTGAAATGCTCTTTTTAATCATAAAACGATCACAGGTAGAAGCAAAGCAAACTACACTGTCTTTCTAAAGACTCTGTGTTCTGATCTGGAGAAAATGCTCTAGAGGAGTCTCCATTCAGGCCTTGGTTTCTCAGATGAAATGACAAATGGTGCTATTTATATGAAGACTGTTGTGATATGGCCATCAGTGCAGTAGGAACTGGAGTGAGATCATCCTATAATGTACTGGAGGTTGTCTACCAACTTTGAGCAACAATGTGGCCTGAATTCAAACCAGTAACTTAGAGATGCAAAGCTCTGAACCACATTACCAATTCTCTAGCCCATCCATTGCATATAGACTGTTGGCTTGAGTTAATTGCACAAAGAACACAGTAACATAAGCAGGATTTTTCAGTTCATTACACGCTGAATAAAATAATTAGAAACTGAGGTGTGATACCTCTAATGATTAAGCCCTCACTTACTTTCATATAATGCGGAGATTGTGGATCCCACATTATTAGGCTTCCACTGCAATTCTGTCTGCCAGATGGCCAACATGGCTGATGGCTAGCTCTGTTGCTGGCAGCAGGGGTCCTTCTATCAGCCCTATCCATGCCAGGGCTCCTGCTGACAGCCCTAGGCAGCTGGAGCTCCCACTATCAGCCCTTGCACATGAATAACTGTAATATAATTGCAGTAAAATGTCTAGTTATCAAAACAAATGAGCAGGCATAACATAATACTAGGTGTTTATATTGTTGCAGCAATTTTTTCTTAAACTGTGTCATCTGACTTTTCCACATTACCACAATTAATAAAGGTAAGGTAAGACCTTCCTGATGTGGTTCCAATATTTCCAATCAAGTTAAAATACTTTAACATGCCTCACTCAGTGGCAATTATGCCATAAACTCAAACCATCACTAAATGTATTCATTTAATCAATTTACAAGCATTTTATAGCTTTTATAAATGTATCTAACAAACTTCATTTCCATGCTTATTTTTCTAAAGTTAGAAAAAGGAATTAGCTCTGGAATTGTTTGTTCCAATTTTAGAATATACAAATAGCACATCGGAAGGCTATTTATGGGTAACAGTCAAACAAAAGTCATACAGTCCTGAATTCCCTACTTAGGTAAAACTCCCAATGGAGTCAACAGGAGATTCGGCTACGTAAGGCATGAAAGATACTGCAGAAATAACTACTTTCTGTGAAACTTATCTCTTCTCCATTCTACCAAAACTCTTATTTCAAATCAGGCATATTAAAACACAGCCATGACTGTTAGCCTTAACAAACCATCAGTGATGGGATAAGATCTTGCTCTGGCAAAGCACATGAGTATGTGGTTTAATTATAAGTATGTGAGTAGTCTCATTGAAGTCAATTACACACATGGTAGAGGGCCCCAATTCAGCACTTAAGAATACACTTACTTCTGAAGCACATAGTTAAGTCTATTTTGAAGTCAACTGGACTTAAGCATGTACTTCGGTTTTCTGCTGAATGGAATCCACAGTGCTTTGCTAGATAGGGACCTAAATCAGGAGTGCCTTCAGTGAAGTCACAATTTGTGAATTAAGCTAGAATCAGAGTTGGCTATGTCAAAAATGAAATATTCATTAGTGGAAGTGTGACACAGTTCACTTCCCACATCCCAAAAATGAAGCATTATGATGCTTTGTCTTTTAATCCAACAACAGCCACAACATGACAATACAAGGATTATTAGCTAATAATTGGCAACATTTAATTCCTTAACTGATGCTCATCAATCTACCCTTCACACATGAGCCACCTGCTCTGAGTAAAGGAAGAGGTGGGAGGGAATTTCATACTTACTTTTTCTAAAGATCTGTTTTTGGAAACCAGTGCTTGTACTCACTGACACTGACTAACTTTTCACTATGTATTAAACACCAGTTCTATGTATTCTCTTCACACATTATATACTTAGCCTGAAAACCAGGAATTCATGTCCATCAGCACAGTGCTCACGTGTCTCATGTTCTTTAAAAAAAGTGTCCCTAGCAATATCATCCTTAAATTCAAGCGTACCTCACCCAAGCTGCTTGTTCATTGTGATGTGATCCTCTCAGATGACAAGGGCATTCAAAGAACTGGCAACCCTTGGTCTCTTAGGAATGGGGATGCCATATGGCATATGAGCTGTAGTGACAGGGAAATGAAAGAAAGAAACTGCTTGTTGGAAGGATCTGGTGAGTGTTCTCACTGACTGGACTGATAAAGCATCCCACTAAGTAATGTTTTGCACATTGATGAAGGGGAGAAGATTGACAGCTCATTATAAGATAGGAAGTCTAGAAATGTCCAAAAGACAGCATTTAAAAGAAGTGAATGAGCAAGTCATTTAGGAACATGATTTGAAAATGAAGCACCAGAAATACAATTTTTTAGGATACTTATGACATGATATCTATGGCGGAGACTTTTAAAAGTATAAAGGGCAGCTAACCAAGTAACTTCCAGTGTCTTTCAAAATTGAGAGCTGAGAGTCTAACTGACCTCTGGGCCCTTGAAAATTAGAGTTGAACAAGATTTTTCAGACTAAACATGCAGATTCAGCAACACTGAAATGTTTTGTGAATTCATGTTGATATCATCATATTATCTATATGTAAAACAAACAAAAAATAAAAAGAAATAATATTTTGTTTTAACATTTTAAATTAAAAGTTTCATTTTTTGGGGCACAAAAGGGCTTTTTGTTTCAACATTTCCTTCAATGTTATTTTAAAATTTAAAAAAAATGTTAAATACTTAACATTTAAATGACATGTTTTATTCAATGCTACATAATTTTTTTCAGCTTTGTTATTTGCTGAAAAATTTAATTTTTGGTGTAACCTGAAACTATTTTTTTTCAATTTTTCAGAATCACCAACAAATCAAAAACTCCATTATTCAATTGAAAAACTCCCTTTCGTTTTCTACAGCATTGTTAAATAGAAAATACTAATTATAACATTTTTTGACTAGTTTCTCGGAAGCAATGCTTTAGAGTAATGAACATTGCTTGTAAGTAAAAGTTTTCATTTGCAAAAGTCAAGATCCACCACCCCAAAAATGCTGCTATTATTTGAAAGCCAAGGCATCAGTAGTGATGCCTTCTGCATATGCATTTTTCCATGAGAACAGAATTGGCTGTCACCAGTCATGACATTAGGAAGAAATATTTCTGATCCCAACCTCTTAGAAGTCAATGACAGAATTTTCATTAGCTTTAATCAGCACATGATTTAACTCTTAGACTATCCTATTCAGGCTGAGATGTCAAACAGTGCTAGTGGGACTGAATACAACAATGGCTAGAGCAGATGCACTAGCAGCACAAGTATGCTCCTTAGCTCATTTTAATTTGTTGACAAGTTTTTACAAAGTGCTAAACCTGATTTGAAGCCGAATTTTCATGTTATGAGGAATAAAGAAAAATGTGAGCAACAAAGAAAGAAGGAAAGAAAGAAAAAGATCCAGAAAATGGTCATGAAAATTTGTTATTATTGTTAATTAAAAGAAAATGTACATTATTAAATAGTTTTGGTTTATTGACACACATCCTACCATGTGCTGCCAGTCTAACTCTGGCCCTTTGGTATGGTAACTTAGCAGGCAGAGAATTCTATAAATCTTCTCAAAGGATAGAGTGTTTCTGATAGCAGTAATTCAATAAGAGGAGAAAACATTGCTTTTTAAAAATAACCTGGTTAGCCAATCCCTTGAAAAACAAGTGACCAAAAGAAATTTCCTCCACATGAGAATTCTTGACAACGTACATTCAAAAGAAACAGAAAAGAGACCAATTCATCAATTTTTTTTCCACTGCCAGGAATGAGCACAAAGGAAAAGAACTAAGCAAATTAGTGCAGCACCCCTGGTGATCAAGACTCATAGCCACCACATGCATTTGGGCAAGATCTTATTTAAAACAATAACACCAAACTGCATACAATTATATATGCAATTATTTTTAATGGACAGAGCAAAAAGCCTCCTGCCACCAAGCAAATCAATTGTGCCTGATTTTGAGATCTCTTTGTGACCAGAACTCTCATTAGCACAACTTGGTACTTTTCCTGAGGTAAAATTATTAGGTCATCAGGAAGCTATGTTAACAAACTCTATGGTTGTAATTGTGAAATAGGACCAGCTACTTGTTAAATAGCAATAATGTGCACAGCAGCATACAATACATAGACTGCTATAGACAGTGCCTGACTCAAAGAGTTGATGGTCTGCAGTGTAACAGAAGCCCCTGAACCTATTGTAGAGCATTTTGATAAGGTAAGAGTCAAGTTCTGTAAAACTATTAAGCTTTCAAGCATTTTAAACCCTCAGAAGAGTATGAGGCTGGGCTTTTCTAGCCTGAGACCCTCCTTCCTGTTTGCTCAATCCTCTTGCCTGAAACTATCTCTTTAGAGTTAAATGGTGATCTATTTCCCCATGATTTAAGGTGTGAGAGTAGGGAAACTGCATGCTCCTTTGTGTTCTTTCTGAGTTGTCTGGTTCCTTTATGTCCCAGGCTAAGTCTACACTGCCACTTTACTGCGCTGCAACTTTCTGGCTCAGGGGTGTGAAAAAGCATCTCTCTCCCTGAGTGCAACAAATTGCAACACTGCAAAGCACTAAAATAAACAGGCTCCCCATGCTGTTAGCTACTGCCCTTATAGAAGTCTGAAGAAGTGGTCTGTGCTCACAAAAGCTCATGATACCATCTACATTTTTGTTAGTCTCTAAGGTGCTGCAGGACTACTTGCTGTTTTCAAAGTTTTTTGTTACAGACTAACACAGCTACCCCTCTGAATCTTGTGGAGGTAGTTTACATAGAGCGCTATGCTCCTGCCATAGCCACACTTTCACTTTAAACCACTGCAGAAGTGGCACTTAAGTGGGGACAAAGCCCCAGTCTCACCTTTCAGCAGAGTTGGCAATGTATTAGGATAGAGTCACTTTTTAAAGACTTATATGTAATTTTTGGCTCAAGCTATGTCTAGACTGCAGAGCTTTTCGAGGATACCTAAACTATGCCGCATCCAAAGAACACATCTGCTTTTTGCGGAACAATTTCCGAAAAAGCGGATGCATTCTTTTGCCATCCCTGTAATCCTCGTTGTATGAGGAAGAAGGAATGTGTTGAAAGAGGAGGTTTTTCCAAAATTTGGCCCTGTGCAGATGGGCCAAATTTCAGAAAAGACTCTTTAGGGAAAAAAAGCAGAAAAAAATAAGTACATTGCGAACCACAATTTTGCGTATTTTTTTCCAACTTTTCTTTGTAGTGTAGACCTAACCTCATTTAGGTCTTGGTTAGGTTTCTCTCTGATTTTCTAACACTTACTGGTTGAAACCTAATCTGAACGTGAATGATTGCATGAAATTGCACAGATGATACCAATTTAGGTCCTGATTCAGCAAAACACTTCAACACATTCTTAACTTTAAGCATCAGAATAGTCCCACTGATCTGGATCCAACTCTGAGTGATGGCAATATTCACATGCTTAAAGTTAAGCATATGGTTATGTGCCTTGCAAGGTGGGTGCCGAATGGTTTCTGTCGCAACAAACCATCTACCTTCTTGTCTCATCATTATGGCTTCTTGTTATTAATATGACAAGTACATCAGCTGAATCTTAAAACCCGGGACTACTTTTGAGTTGATGTAATGGCTTTTAACATGCAAGACAGCTTAACTTAGCTGAAAGAAAAACTATGTACAGTTCACCAAGGCACTGAACCAGTCGATACAAAGACTCTCAAACTTCAGAATCAGCTGGATCAGGTCACAGATTACTTCAAAACAATATGGCACTTTAAAATTCTGTGAATTGACTTGCTTCCTGAAGGGAAAAAAAAGATGAGAAAGCATTCTGGATTTTACCTTTTAATAGTAAACTGTACACAATATAGAAATACCACCCGTATATTTTACACAAGGGTGAGTTCTCTTTTTTAGATAGTAACTTTTTTCAAAGATTGAATTTCATTCTATCAGATTAATGCACATCATGAACTGTCCCTTTATATTTCATTCTGAAGTGCTGGTGAATTTAGGAGATTCACAGTATGCTGTAAGTAAAACTTTTAAGACTTAGCAAAAAATGGATGCAATTAAATGTTTCAATCATTAAAGCAATGTTTGAACTCTTACATAAAAATCAAGTCTAGTCCATAGTTCTATAATACATTCATTCAGGGTTCCGTATCATGTTCTTAAATCTACAGTTCTTTAACACCATTCATATCATTCACCCCATGTTTACCATCAACTTCTGGGAGAGGCCCCACTCCAGCAAAGCACTTATACTTTCTCTTATAACTAAATGCACCCTTAAGTGCTTTACTGCATCAGAGCCTTAAATATTATTCAAGCTGTACTTTTTCCTAATATAAGGGTTAGTATTTTCTTCCTTTTCTAAATACTGGCTTCCTTCTTCTTGCTTTATTTCAGCTGCTGAATAAATATTCTTTAGATTAAACTAAATCTTAAGGGATGTGCTGCCATTTTGTTTAGGCATAGTCCAAAATTTCTGCCTTTGATTTACTTTCATTTAAGGATGTTAACTTTGGACCAGATCTGCAATCTCTAGCTGTCAATGCAACTATGCTGATCTACACCAGTTAAGAACCTGGGCCTTGAATATTTTCCCTCAAATTTTCCCTCAATAACTATTTCTTTTCAGGTGCTTATACTACATTATATCTTATTCAGTTAGTATATTCAGAAAAGGATGTACACGTTCAAATCTGATTCGGATCACCAAAATAAAGGGGCTTGATTCAGAGAGTTGCCTACAAGTCAGTGGGAGCTGTGGGTGATAAGCACATGTTGCCATCAAGAACTATGTACAGTGGCTTTTTCTTACCACAAAATACATACAGTATACATTATTAAACCACCACATCTATAGTTATCTATAGTATTGGGGGGAGGGGTTAATCTTTGTTGCTGAGGTTATAGCACAATGAATCCAAATAATGCACATACTAACAGACACATTAAAAGCCCATAATGACAAAATTGCATTTCAGAATTTGCTATGAGAGCACACATAATGCTATGAACATATTTATATTCAAATCTTGATCATATCATTTGTTCTGATGGGTAGAGTTTTAAAATAGTTTTCACGTTACATACTTTCAAAACAGGAAAAGCCATCCTAACACCAAATTGAGCCTTTGTTCTAACTAGAGCTGGTTAAGAACAGCCATACTGGGTCAGACCAATGGTCCATCCAGCCCAGTATCCTGTCTGCTGACAGTGGCCAATGCCAGATGCCCCAGAAGGAGGGGATACAACAGATAACCCTCACGTGATCCCTCCCGTCTCTGAACTCTGGAGAAACAGAGGCTAGGGATACCATTCCTACCCATCCTGGCCAGTAGCCATTGATGGAACCTCCATGAATCTATGGTTGAATAGTACTAATCTAATGTATATGATTAATTTCACTATATTTTCTAATTCAATATTTAACCAATATTTGTTCACATCATACACCCACTTCATGATGCTATCCAGCTGTAATTAAAGTTCAATCAAAGTTCAACAGCCCTTTATAGAATTGGGTGAATAATTCACAAATATTCAGAAATATAAAAAAGTGCCAAATCTTCCCAATTTTTTTTTGAACAATAGGCATATGCAGTGGAGATTGTACTAGATCTGTATGATATCTCTTGCAGTGATTGTGGATAGAAAACAATCAAGAAGGAGATTAAAGGTTTGGAACATAGATCATAGAGACCAACCTGCATGATAGCCTGAAGTACAATCATGAATTTTGGAAAAAGGCTGTAAGCACCACTGGCCACGAATAGGAAAGTCTTATGAAAGAAAGAAAAAAAAGAGCTGAGCATCTAGTTATAAAGATGAGTGTGATCAAATAAGTATACAGGTTGAACCTCTTTGGTCCAGCACCCTTAGAGCCTACCAGTCCCGAATCAGGGGAGGTCAGTGCTGCCCCGCTGCTGTTCCGCAGAGTAGCCCGCCCTCCTTCCTGTCTCTGCAGCTTCTCCACCCTCCTTGATCTTGAACACTGCAAATGAGTGATTTGTGGTGCTTCAGTAGCTCTGAGAAGGTGGGGGAGGTGTTGCTGAGTGCAGGGCTCCCAGTGTTTCCCTGTGAGCGCTCTAGCCCCGGTGAACCCTCAGTTGCTGGACCATGGATGTTGCCAGAGGAGGGAAGTCTGGATTATAGAAGTCCAACCTGTATTGAAATGTATTTAACTGTATTTAAAGTAACATTACTTGTAACCCTGATTCAAGTAAGCACATGCTTAAGTTAAAGTTAAGTATGTACTTAAACAGTTGGCCAATCAGGGTTTCAAATTTTACCTTCAAACATTACTATTAATTTTTCTCAATTCTTCAATATTCTATTTTAAGAAGACTAGAGCAAATCCATATATTTCCAAGGTATCTTCGGGCAACTAACCATAAGAGGAATACATTTTTTCTATTTAGAAATCAAAGGCTCTCTTCTATTGGGATAACTTTTTAAAGCTTATTTATATTTTTCTAAATCCACATACCTTATAAACAGGTACCACATGAATTAATGCAGTGTATTCAATTCTACACTGTTGTTAGAATTTAAGAGGGCAGAAATTAAAACATGACAAACATTGTCTTTTGAAATATTACACAAATTGCAAACTAAACCAGTAGACTATTTCATTAAAATTCTCTATGATAAAATCTGTGTCTTCATTTTCTGAGCAGGTTAAATAGCTAATCTAAGTTTTAAAAACACCATATTAAAAATCACTACATCATGTGTAAGACTGAGACATACATTCTACTGAAAGTGTGAAAAACCCTTGAAAAAAAATTAAAGTAAACAATAAATCATTCTTCAGTGCACATAATTACCTATATACAGTATAATTTAAAACTGAGTATAGATGACCGCTGATGTTGAGTTTTTAAAATCTCTGACAAACATAAATAAGATACTGATAAACTGTGACATAAAACACAGATTTTTTTTCTCCTTTCTTCTCACTTCCACTGGAACTACAGATTATGTCAGTGTCTTTGAAAAAGTGCACAAAAAGTTAAAAAGTTTAATTCCAAAACCATTTTTCTAAATTTCCAATGGACCTGTACTCCTGGTGTCTCTTTACATGGTCACAAGCAAGGCATGCATGTGATTCCCAAAACCGAGGAAGATGCACTGAGAAGTCCTTCCTCCAGTTAAAGTAACTAAGGTACATCTTATTATTTTTGTCAAGCATCAGAAGATACTCAGCTAACTCTCTTGGTGAAAGGAAATCTTCCACATGAATGAAAGAATCTGCTGGAATATAATTCTCATAGTTTTCTCTGGATGGGCCCAATACAACTGGTACAGATCCAGCCAAAAAAGCATTGTAAAGTTTTTCAGTAATATAATCTTTGTGAATTGAGTTTTCAAAGGACAGGTAAAATTTACAAGTAGACATAGTTGGAATCAAGTTTTTATCATTCACATAGTCTCCAAATGCTTGCCCATAGGTATGGATTTCGGTATATTTGCTTAGCTCATTATAGTACTTTACTCGAGCATGCTCGGGGTTCCAGTTACTTACGACCCAACACACTAATTTCTCTTTGCTCGGCACTTCAAAGGTAAAGGGGCTTGTGCTAACCTTCATGAAGCCATAAGGCACTTGAATATCTGAATCACGCCGATAAGTCAGGGTCAGGTTGAACAGGTGTTCAATGCCACTTTTTTGTGGCGTGTGAGTTGGAGACTCCAAGTTCATCCAAATCCACTTCTGAAATGGCGGCCTAGCTTGCTGAGGTAAATTAGTGAGATCCCAGCTGATATCTCTGTGGTGAATAAGGACGGCATGAGATCGGTTATATAGCGAGCGGTCAATAGTTAGATGGCACCCCTGGATGTTGAACATTGTTTGACAGGATGTAAGCTCAAATGTCTGACCAAATGGCCAAACCCAGATCAGTACCGTTGTTTCATTAAAATAATCGCTTTTGGTAGAAAAGAAGTTCTTCATTTTCAGAACGGAGCTGGCTGATTCTATGGGACCAGCGATCCAACTGTTTGTTGGTTTGATGTAAATAAGCAAAAATGCCATGAAACAACCCAGCACAATGAAGATAATTAAAAATGGCCGGAAAATTCCTTTGGATGTTGATGTCATAATTTGTTCTGAAAATAAAAAAAACAGGTGTTAATTAGGTACAAGTGTTCTATTAAAGCAAATCACACATCAAAATGAATAGCATTTTACATATCACAAGACCATAAAACTGTATAGATTTACCTACAGACTTCCAAAGGATTATCAGTGAAAAGGAAATACCCACACATGACAACAATGGTACCCCCCATATTTTTCCTTTGCATTTTGAAAACTCATTTATATGGCTACATCATTATAATTTATAGGCCAACTGTATGCCTTTTTAGCAGGTTCAGCATGGAGAGAATAGGCTGAGACGGTGGTCTCAGTACAGGAAGAAGCAGACAGACAGGGTATGTCTACACTACCACCCTAGTTCGAACTAGGGTGGTTAATGTAGGCAACCAGAGTTGCAAATGAAGCCCGGGATTTGAATTTCCCGGGCTTCATTTGCATATTGCCGGGCGCCGCCATTTTTAAATGTCCGCTAGTTCGGACTCCGTGTCCGCGGCTACACGTGGCACGAACTAGGTAGTTCGGATTAGGCTTCCTATTCCAAACTACCGGTACACCTCCTTCCACGAAGAGTAACGGTAGTTCGGAATAGGAAGCCTAATCTGAACTACCTAGTTCGTGCCACGTGTAACCGCGGGCACGGAGTCCGAACTAGCGGACATTTAAAAATGGCAGCGCCCGGCAATATACAAATGAAGCCCAGGAAAGTCAAATCCTGGGCTTCATTTGCAACTCCGGTTGCCTACATTAACCACCCTAGTTCGAACTAGGGTGGTAGTGTAGACATACCCTTACTTCCTGGACTGGGTGAAAAGTAATACATTTACTACACTCCTTTTCGCTGATGGGTATGTGCTGAGGTGTGTGGAACCCTGGCTCCATGCACTCCCCAACCACTTGCTCATGGAGAAAGAGGTAGATATTTTTGAAAATGCTGTTCCTGCCGATTTCTAGAAGGGATGAAAGGCCCATGCCTGCCATTAAGTATATCCAGAAAAAGAATCCAGGACTACTGGCTCACATTCTCATGCTCTAACCCTAGACTAATTTCATCCCCAAGTGAAGGAAAACAAGTGATGATGAGATGCTGCATAAAGGCTGGATTGTAGCTTTTTTACTGCACCCTTGAGTAGGCAGCAGTGCAGATTGCTGTGCCATAGGAATCCCAGTGAGGTTGCACCTTACTGAGATGCCGATTTTCCTGTGTCGATCTTTCCTCAAAGATGAGCAGGGTGAGCAGACTACTGTGTCCACTACTGTGGAGTGCACTGCTTCCCGGGTGCATCATAGGTGTCCACCTCTTCCCTGTCTCCTTTCTGAGTCCTGTTCCCCATGAGAGGAGTGGGGAGATAGATCAGTCATTTAAAATGGAGTGGCTTATTGCTCGTTCCTCTGTTCCTTAATGTAGCCATGAAACTTGGAAGGCATTTGTTAAAATACATTTAGTTTAATAATAAATGTAGAGAAAGACACTACATGACAGGAGAAAAGGAGCAGCAATTAGGTACCCAAGAGATCAGGAGGCATCCCAAATGTACATACACTGCAAATAAATATCTCATTCTGCAAAGCTGTTTGTTTACAACAAAATATTTTCATGGCACAGATTTCTATGACTTTGAGACATTGTTATGAGCTGCTTTCCACAAAACTCACTCTGAAAAGCCCATACCAGAGTGCAAAACCCCATTTAAAAATATTCAACAGAAAGAACTGAGAAACCTTCAGGCCTCTTAGCCCAGTTTGTAAGCTCACAGTACCTGTAAATATTTAAATGCAGTATTAAGCCATGATGGGAAGTGTTTTAGAAATCTATTAATACAACATACCTTTAGGGGCATTGGGAGGGGAAAGAGTCATGTGTAAGTTTGCAGTTTGGTTATAATAAAAACTACCTGTATGAATTTTGTGGGTGTCCATTTGACATATATCTCCATCTCCAGCCCTATAGCCTCTACTGTGGCCTGGAGACAAATAGATTTTTTTTTCTTTTAAAAAGACAGATTTTGTTTAGATTCTCACAGCTGTGCTGTGACATAAGCCTCTCCCTTTCTCTAAAATTCACTTTGCCACATTGCTATGTACCATAAATAACATGAGTTAGCACATGCTCCTCCCCTCTGCTTACATGAGCAGAAAGGGCCCTTAGCCAGCAAACTAGCCGTGGAGGGAGCACAAAGGAGCAACTGCGGTCTCCCTACAGTTTCCCTTCCTCTGCCGACCCATTTATGCTCCTCTGTCAGAGCTCTGCTTAGAATTGTAACAGACTGACCCCCCTTAACTCTGTTAGCAGCTAGCATTTCTGTTGTGATGGTGTTACAGCAGTTCTGCAGACGCCCTACAGCAGGGAACTCATATCCCACTTGCTATAAAGGAAGCAGGAATGACTCTCAGAGGAGAGGTGAGCTAGGGTGTGGATGAGCAGTTCTGAGAGAGAGTAACCCTAAGCAGGGCCAAGTCTGGGGGGGAAGATCTGAGCTAATCCTCATATTACTTTATTGTTGTTTCCTTGATAATAAATGCAAACCCCAGGAAGGGAGCAACCACACTTTATATAATAAATAAATAAATAGTGTTTGAAGAGCAGGTTGGGAAAGATGCTCCTCAGGGGAAGGAGGTGGAAGAGAGGATCAGCCATTTTCCAGGACACCATCCCTTACTGACCCAATAGGCTTCCAACTAAAACTGTGATTGGCAGTGAATGCTCCCTTCCACAGATAGCTTTGTGTAAGTCCTCCAGAGGCAACAGGGCTCCTGAGGAAGTCCTGCAGCAAAGAAAAAAGGTCTCCAACAGGATCCCCAGTCTCTGCATAGTAGTAGCAGATGGAGTTATTCAAGTCTTTTCTTTGTAAGTGAACCTAGAGGTTAGTTTTGGGCCTTTGTTGATCTATTCAATGGCACTCTCATATGAAAATCCATAGGATTCAATTCTGTCTTGCCTCCTGTTTATGGAGGGGCCACATTAAGAAGGTTTATGATGAAACAGTGTACAACATCTTTGTACATGGATAATGACTAGTTCCCCGTCTTCAGATACTCTGACCTGATTAGGAGAGTTGAAAAACATGCCAGGTGCAAACAGAGACTAGGGCTTGCATGAGGTCTAGCCTAGGTGGCTCAGAATCCTGCTTGCAGGTTGAGAGAAGCAGCTCTTTGTTTACTCCTTTCCAACTCCCTATTACTCAGTGGAGTAATAAGAATGCAGGCCTATAAAGCACAACACAAGATCAAGCCTGGGTCTTTTGTTGTGCTTGATAAGCCTTGTCCAGCCCATGCAAACTGCTGCTTGCCCCTGGCTGAATTCAGGAGGAGCTGGTTTAGAATCAGAGCTCTTGGTGCCATTATCAGCAAGAACAGAACTACAGAAACAAATGCAAAACACGAAGGTGAGCAGTCAGCTCACATCCCTTGGCTTACTCTTCTCCCCTCACCCACCAGCCAACAGCAACATAGGTAGCATATCCTCTGCAGGCTCTCACCCCACCTCCCAGGCTCAGCCACACTGATTGCAAAGCTAGTTCACTCTTCTTTCTCCCCTCCCCTTGCTGGCTATTCTTTGCTCTACTAACAGGAATGCCGAGGTGTTTCTGGCAGATCCAGTAGCAGGATTGGGAGTTTCTGCAGCATGTTTTTCAAATTCATTGACACAAGCAGGCTCAGGGAGTGGTGGGTGGGGAAGGAAGCTGAGAAGATGATTGCTGCAGATTTCATCATGATCTACCCTCATCCTCCCAGGTTGCTATTATGTATTGGTTTCTTTTTTTAAATATGCTTGATGTACATATCCTTTCTCCCTGCACCTTGACTAGTTTGAAAAGGCACAGGCATATTTTAAAAATATATCTGCCTAATAAATGAAAAGTCATAGGATTCTGCCACTGACTGGCTTTATAAATTTGGTCAAATCACTTCACCATTATATCCTTTTCCTTCTGTCAACAGGAATAATTATACAGATCATTCATCATTTTGAGATATTCAGGAAAAAAGTGAATAAATGTGAAGTTTTGCTACTGTTATTTATTATTATTTCTCAATTTCCATGTGATAACATTTCAATTCAAGTAAATGACAAACATTATGAAGCCCTAGTAAGTGCTAAGCAGTGTTCCCTCTAATTTTTCCCACATATGTGTGGAATTAATTTTGTTATGGATGCACCAATATGGAGGTTAAGTGTCACGCACCTCCATATTGCTGGACATAGCAAAATGCATATGGTGGAGGTAGAACTGAGATGTTCAGGGTATGGGAGAAGGAGAAGGGCTGGGTACAGCACAAAGGATGTAGGCTTGGGACCAGGTAGATGAGGGATTCAGAGCTGGGGCAGAGAGTTGGGATGCTGGGGTATAAGGGTTCCAGCTGAGGGGTGTGAGCTCTGGAGCAGGGCCGAGGATGAAGAGTCTGAGCCTATGTCTACTCTATGGGGTTTTTTCAGAGGTATCCCAGAAAAACTCCACCGCATCCAGGGAATGCATCTGCCCTTCCATTTTTTTATTTTTATTTTTTGGCGGAAAAGCAGTCGCGCTCTTTCAGAAGCCCTGTCTTCCTCCTCCCACGAGAAGAAGGGCTCTGCCAAAAGAGGAGGCGTTTGTGAAATTTGGCCCAGTGTAGATGGGCCAAATTTCAGAAAAGCCTCTTCTGAAAAATAATCGGAAAAAGGTATGCAAATTGTGGAACACAATTTGTGTACCTTTTTCTGATAGATGACTGTAGTATAGACACAGCCTGAGATACAGGCTGCTGTGGGGCTACAGTAGTGAGAGAGGACTCCATCCCCCAGCTCTTTTTCCTGCAGCAGCTCTCTCCCAGCTGCAACAGTTATGGGGAAGGCTGGTTTGGGGCCAGAGGAGGGATGCTGTGGCATGTAGGAGGCCAGGCTAGATTGGGGGAAGGGAAGGGTACCTGTCCCCCAGTTGCAACAGATCCAGGCCAGGTCTGGGTTCTCTGAGGGATTGCATAGGTCTTACTAGGATGCTGCCTGGACACGCAACTTACAGCAAACTTATGTGCTACACCAGCATAACACAATGAAATCCAGATACAAGTGGAAAATCAAAGAAATGCCATCATTTCTTTACCCATGGAGAACCATGGGTAATGTTATCAAGGTGATTCACAAATACATTGTTAAAGGAACATTGTAGCTACCTGATAAGAAGAATCATAACACACCCATAAAAAGAAATGTCTTATCATGGTTTGGCAAACATATTTGCTCTGTAAGCATTAGCAAAGTAATATCAATTGCCAGAAAAGGGAAAAATATAAGAGAACAATCAAAACAGCATTCCTCATATGGATGAGAGTGAAGGAGCAAAATCATTTGCACTCTACCATACGAGCTACTCACAGCTCTAAGAAAGTTCAGCATGGTTTGTAATGGAAAATGATGTCCAATTATTGTACAAGAACATAAATAACCAAACAGATTAAAACATGACCTAAAAAAAGGACACATGAAGAAGAATGAAAACTAGAACATTTTCAAAGAAACAAGTATTCTTCAAATCTCTACTACATGCTGTAAAACTAGGAAAAAAAACAAAACAAAACAAAATCTGTACTCCAAGGAGAAAAACTCAGTTGACACTCAATGGTGGGTAATTTCTTGGAATGCTTTTTTGTGTGCCCAACAAAAGGAAGAGTAAAAGTGCAGGAACTTCTAGAATAACAAGTTGGGAAATATCAAAGCTTAACAAAAGAAGTGGAAATCACCAAGAAGTGAATATTTGATATAAGAAGAAAGAAGGTTTTTCTGCAACAAACAAGCAGAACATTCAGGTATGGGTGAGCATTGAAAGTATAATCTAAAAAAGTCTGGAAGAAATATTATAGTTGTTATACAAGATTTTGTACTCTTAGAAGGTAAAATAAAGCAGGGGTGATTTTATTTCATTTTCTTTTCTTTCCGATTTTCCTTTTCTTTTGACTACTTATTATCCAATCTAACATACATGCTGGAAAGTCTAAGAACAACTGTCAATATTTCATTAAATAGAAGCTTTTTGACACATACTGCGGTCAGTGCACTGAACATTGAAGATTAACAGATAATATCACAGATGATATACTTAGTTTCTATACATGAAATACTTGCTCTGGAAAATTACATTTTAAAGTTAAATATTACCTAACTTATTGGTTTGTTTTCACATCTATGGAATAACCAAGAAATTTTAATGATGTGAAATTTATTTTGGATATTGGACTTTTACTATTCCAGAAGTATGTTACTTTCAATATAGCACAAACCTGTAATTAATTTATACTGTTCTACTGTTTGCTTAATAGGTGAATGCAGAATTACTTACAGTACCTTGCAACTGTAATTTGCTAAGTAGTCTTTTCCCTGTGTTTGGGGATATATTCCTTTCTTGTTTCTGGAACAACTCCACTGTACTTACCAGGAAGTAGGAAGCATTTAAAATTGGGGTGGAGGGAAAAACTCTTACTCATTCCTAAAGTATCAGTGGGGTTGGTAGAAACATATATGTTTTTAAATGTTGATAGATAATAGCTAACTTTATTTTTAAACCTTTTTATTTGTGTTTTTATTTGCAGCTGTGCAAAATTATGGGTTTCAAACATTATTTTCAATTTTTATCTCTGACACTGGTGACTGCATGTCACAACAAAACAGCTGTGTTTGAAAGGCAGAATATCTGTCTTCAGGTGAATTTTACGTAAACAGTAAAAAATAAACCACTGAGATCACAATTCTTCACAGATCACGAACACACCCTTCAACCCTAAGACACTCTGAAACTGGATCAACCCAGGATTCCTTGACAGTAGTAAGTCAGTAATGGAAACTGGAAGATGTAATCAAGATTCAATCAGTGCCTCCTTGATCTTGACAATATAAAATAAACCCATTTCCTTTTTTTAGAGGCTAACACAGAAAATCTTACAGAGAAGTTGGACTTGCTGAGAAATAAGAAAATACCTGGGTAATGAAATCCTGGACTCATAAAAGTCAATTACAAAGCTTCCATGGATTTAATAGGATCAGAATTTTACTCTCGGTACTGAATGCAACCACTGCATTTGTGATTAAAGCTGTCTGAAAAAGGAAGTCCCAAGAAAACCAAAGACCCTATGGCAGCAAAAAGTGAGAGTACTGAGAGTCTCAGCATGGGAAGAAAGTACAGATCCTAAAAATGTACAGGAAACTACTGCCCTAACTGTTGGAAATGTACAAGAATAGTGACTCTGTTGAGAGATGCCGCTGAATCCCAATGCGACAAGCAGCAGGTGCAGAGTGCAATGGAGGGACTCATTGCCATAATGGCAGATGTGAGCAAGAGAACCAGAGCACAGAATTCATTGAGACAAAAATGTGTCTGATGTATAGGAAACAAAACCTTTTATTTCCCCCCAATCTCACCACTTTTAACACAAAGCAAGCTCAAGGAAACTGCAACATCAAACAGTCCTTCAATTACGAGAAAATCAAACCTAGCAAATTGGAGATCACCTAAAATATTTAAATACTGTCCATACATTCTTGAATTACAAATCTGCCTTTAAACTTTTGTAAAAACTCCAGGAAGAAAGGACACGTAGAGACTCAGACTGAGTCTGTTAAGCAAATATGTCCAAATATGTTATATTCAATAACATTTTGGGAGGCAAAATGGGATTACTTCAGAATTATTCAGTATAAATAAACAAATGTGTTTTCTAAAGGTTAATAACAGTCTCCATTATTAAAAACAAAAGCATTTTAAAAATCCAGTTTAGTTTTCACCATCCATGCTCTTTGTTTACTTTTGGCATTTCTCACCTTGGACGACAAAATCTAGGAGGCCAGCTTGAGTTTTGTTTACTGTCAATTTTATGTGCAGGTTTACAGGGCTTCCAGGTTTAGGACACAGACCTAACCAGAGGATATGTAATTGTCAAAAACAGCTATTTTAATCTTATTTTTGAAATATTCAAATAATGGAAAACAGGATAAACCTTTTTTATTTGTAAACCTTTTTTAATAAAGCTGTATGACATTCGGTGCCGTACCATGATGGATACTGATTCCCACACATTAGGAATTTTTTTCCCACATCCCTTCTTTTATAGTAGAACCACATTTCTGTTCTGATCTGTTCTACTCAGGACCTTAACTACGGTTGCTAAGTGTCCAATTTTCCACATGAATACCCAGTCGAAAAGGGAACCTGGTGGCTCGGGTTAGCACTGTCAACCAGGCCAATAAAAGTATTAATGGTCAATGGCACAAGTGGGGGCCTGGGGCTAAAACAGGCTCCTTACATGCCTTTGCTCTGAGTGTCTCCTGGAAAGCAGCTACAAGGTCCCTTCAGCCCATAGGAACTGCAACCAAAGGGAGTTGTGGATGGCACTTGGAGATGCAAGAGTAGCATACAGATGGAGCCTTCCTGGGTGTTGGGGCTGCAAGGACCTGGCAGCCACTTCCTGAGAATTGTGGTAAGCACCACAGGGAATTCATACCCCCCAGCCTCCAAACCAGCCCAGAATCCTCTCCCACACCAAACCCCCTATTGCAGCCCATATCTCACCTGAACCCTTTTTCCCAGCTCTGAGCCCTAAACCCCTCATCTCCCAAGCCCCACCCTAGAGCTTGCACCCTCGGTCAGAGCCCTCGCCTTCTCCCCTCCCCCCGGATCCCAACTCCCTCTGTCCCAGCCAGGAGCCCTTTCTCACATCTCAAATCCCTCATTTCTAGTCTCACCTAGAGCCGCATCCCCAGCTGCAGCCTTCACCTTCTCTGCACCTTCACCCTCCTGCCCCAGCCCAAAGCCCCTTCATGCACCCCAAACCACTCATCTTGGGCCTTGCTCCAGAGCCTGCACCCACAGCTGGAGCTCTCAGCCCCATCCCTACTCCACAGCCCTCTATCTCATCCCAGTGAAAGTGAGGGGAGGGGGACAGAGTGATTGATGGAAGGATGGGGGGGATAGAGCAAGTGGGTCTCAGAGAAGGGGCAGGCCAGGGCAGGGCCTCAAGGAAAGGGCCTCAGATCCCTATTGTGCTAAGCCCTCTACAAACACAGAAAGAGAACGAGAGTCCCTGCCCCGAGCTGCTCAAAGTCTGAAACAAGAGACAATAAAGCATAGGTGCAGGCCTGCTGATGGGGTGTGTGTGGTGAGGGAAAGGGTGGGGTGGGAGTAACAAAGAGGGTAATTGCCCTGGGACTGCCAATACAAAGGAGCCCAGAGCTCCCAGCCACTGCTCCTACTACTGTGTTAGCCGGGAGCTCTGGGCCCCTTTGAATTTCTGCCAGAGAGCTGGAGAGTCTGTGCAGCTTTGAGGGCTGTGGAGAGGTGTACCTCAGTCTGTGTGATGCTTAGGGCTGACTGCCTCATCTGGAAGCATGGAGCCACCCCTTCCCCCCACCTTGTTCCAGGGCCCATGGTGGCTATGAGCCCCCCACAGGTGGATATGAGCATGTAGTTATACTAATTCCGTTACATGTTAGTGTTTTATAGGGTGAAATTGCTGTTTGTGTGTAATAGGCTGTGTGCATGTGAGGAAATCTGCACATGCAATCTGCACCCTTTGCATGAGTGAGAGTGGCTGTGTTGGAGGGAAAATTCACTCCCAGGTGAGCTCAGCTTCCGAGGAGAACAGTTGAATCAGCTCATCTCTTGTAGCATTTTGCTCCAGACTTACAGCAGGGGAGGAAGGGGAAAAGCGGGGACTGCAACCTGGATTCAATCAAGTCAGATGAGGAACACATTGTACAACAAAGGAAGCCACTATCCCTGCTGTGAAGAATTTGCCAATCTTTAGTATTCATACTGGAATAAATAATGGAATACAGGAACCCAGTGCTTCGACATAGATACTGCGGTGCTATTGGAGCCATGCGGTTCCTAAGATATTAAATAAACAAGGTAGATGAAGTAATTTCTTTAATTGGACCTACTTCCGTTGGTGAGAGAGACCAGCTTCTGAGCTACATGGAGCTCTTCTTAAGGTCTGGGAAAGGTACTTCAAGCATCAGAACTACACACAAAGCGGAACACATTGTTTTAACCTAAATAGTTTGCACATATTCTAAGAGACCATTCAAGGTGAGAAACCTGTTAACATCTCTACAGTCATAGAACAAAAAGGGATGGGTTAGTGATCTTTATCAACCCTAAATGCAGTGTCTCTGTTCAAGCGGTGATTTGTGCTGTGCAGCAGTGTTATGAATTTGAGCTCCCAGGCTCATCTTTTAGAAGTGTTGTGTTGTTTCTCTTTGAGGATGAGGATTGATAGGTAAGATACAGAGTGATCACTCTGAAAAGTGTTCATCCATAGGCGTTAGGGTGGTTTTGACTTTCATTATTTTCTTGTGTGAGTTCTTTGGAGAGTGTAGTGATTGTCTGCTTTCACTCCTATAACTGTTACTGGGGCATTTAGTGCAGTGGATGAGATGAAGCTGAACAGACACACATTATTACAACAATCTGTTCTGCCTTACATTTAGTTGTGATGCTTGGAGTACCTTTCCCAGACCTACAGAAAAGCTAGGTATGGCTCAAAAGTGTGTTTCTCTCACCATCAGATGATGCTGATTGATTAAAATATATTACTTCACCCACCCAGTCTTTCTAGATAGACAGATGACGTGCACTGTTTTTAGTACACATTTTCCACAGATAAGTCAAACAATGATTTAGTTTCAAATTACTGATGTTTTGTAATTTAGCCTCAGGTTACCAGTGACTAAAAATCATACCATTTGATGGCTGCTTGAGATCCTCTGTTGTTAGCCACCAGCTCTGTGATTCTTGGGAAACCAGAACATGGTCACCTGTCAGCCTTGTGCTCTTGGGGAGCCAGGGAGTGACATTCATGGAAAACCATTCCCCTCCCTCAGGCCTCTGCTAGAATCAAAGACAAAGCAATGAAAAGGCCGGGGAAGACACACCTAAACTGCTTCAGACCAGGGTGATATAATTAAGGAAACACCCCAGCCTCATTTGCATTAAAGATGGAACAGAGGGACATCTCATTAGCATACAGAATGGAGAGCAGCTCTTCCAAGGCAGGAACCGCAGTGAACTATGGGACACCGAAAGCAGAGAAGCACTGCCTGATGGGAAATCCCTGCTCCAGATGCTAATGAACCTAGGCCTGCTCACACCCAAATTAGTCATTATCAGACCAATTCTAGTAACGATCCTATTGACATCTAAAATACTGAAACTGCCTACTTGCATTGTGAGCTCGTTCAAGGAACATCACCCATAACCAGGGGTGATCAGTCTCTATTGCTCTCCTCTTTCTCTTTGAACTATCCCTATAAAAACTCCTATCCTTGCCCCAAGAAAACTGTTCTGATACCTGGACTTAAACTGCATCAGTTCCATTGAGACTTCATCATCTCCTGTCTGATCGTGCTGGGGGCTCTGTTCTGCTTGTCTCCTGGGAACCCCGATCAGTGCAGGCTCCGTGGAGTGGTGAGGTCTCTCTCTCTCTCTCATCAACTATCTCTCTAAGCATAGCCTCCTGACCCTGCCCTATGTAAACTGTTATATGGTTATTTAATATTGTAATTGTTAGATTTAATATTGTAACTGTTTGATATCTATTCACTACTCAGAAATAAATCACTTTCATTGTTAAACTGGTTGCTTCTCTCCCTTTCTCTTTTGCTCACTCTTCCGTAAGGGGTGTTGTTTTGGCTTCCCCATTCGCTCTGCAACAACGCTTCTTGTACCCAAGCAAAAGATCCCTGTAGTGCTCAAAATCCTGTGGGGTTTGCTCATCATGTGGTTTACCAGTGAATGACTGTGGTGTGAAAGTGGGGATAGGGGGTGCTGAACCTGGGGGCTTATGAGGATGGCAGCTTAAAGTGCTGTTTAATCCAGCCCACGGAGTCCAAAGGCACATGAAGGTGCAGTGTGACATTGCTGTGAAACCCAGCCAGCTGAGTCCAGGGACATATGAGGGGGTCAGCTTGTGAGTGCTGAGTACCCAGTCCTCTCAGACGTGCTCTGATTAGTGGGTGTGAGTGTGTGTTGCCAAGGTGGTAAGAACGCCATCCTGAGGAACCTAGTTCCTGCAGGAGAGCTCCAGTGGGAGGGGGAATTGGCAGCAGGGAGAATTCAAGAACTGGTGTACATACCCAGGAGATAGAAATAATCTGTCATATCTATATTACAGCACAGGATTTAGGTCAGTTAGGGTGCCTGAGGGACCTATAAGCTGTTGTTTCTGTTCTGTGGATGCACATAGATCTGTTACTTCCAGTGCTGCCAATGTGATACTTGTATCAATTATGAGATTCAATAAAAAAGGAGAAAAAATATTTACAAATCAGATAATGAGCATTTCTAAAAATGGAATTACTCTAGGCATCCAAGAATCCTGTATTGACTGGAAAATCTAGTTTTTCTGGTATCCTAAAGTTGACTTTAAAAAGACTTCACAGTGTATAGGAAACATTCCCATGGAACGTGGCTTTTTTTGAATATACTGAGTGAGCATTTACTTACTATCCATAAACATTTTATTGGAAGTAGAAGATTACTTAAAATTCCTAGTATAATCTGTGATCAACAGACCACAAATGTTTGCAAACAAGTAGCAAGCATAAGCTTAACAACAGTGGAATGGATAGGGAGATCTGGGGATAGGTTTTAGGGTGACTGGAATTCTACATAACATAACATTCTGCATATCAAATGAAATGTGTCTGACAAATTCATAACTAAACGGATGACACTTATTTGCTGATAAAAATGAAATAAATTGTATTTCAGCCTCTCTTGAACCAGCCTATTATAATGAACTGGACAGCTCTAATAAGATAGTGAAGGTTTCAAAAAAAGAGTAAAATATGGTAATCTCCCAGGAGACTTATGGAAAAATATTTTAAAATGTAATTTGGTGCACGTAAGAAAGACACAATTTTGCATAGCTGATGTGTTGATAGTATCATTGCTTTCCCTCTGACCATTGTATTGGAGAACCAAGGTGGGTGAGGTAATATCTTCACTTGGACCGAATTCTCTTGGTGAGAGAGAAAAGCTTCAAGTTACACAGAGCTCTTCTTCAGGCTTGGAAAACCTCACAGACAAATGAAAGGTAGTCAGAATTGTTCACCATAAATAGTGCATATTCTAAGGAACCATTCAAGGTACTGGGATTTTACATTGCCATTCCCAAGGAAGGATAATTGCTTAAAAGGGGTATTCCCAAGACAAGTTTGGTACACAAATAAGATTTTGAAATAACAAGATTTACAAAACCAGAATAATAGAAATGTTTCCATTACAATTATTTTTAAACATACAATGGAAACAGTTTTGATTTAAAAAAAAGCCAAAGCATCCAGATTGTGGCTCTGTGTTAATGCATTACAACTAACTAGAAAATCACAATAAGTTACATTGAACAGGAAAGAAATTCAAAAAGAAGATAATTTTAAAAAATTAATTCAGTTTTAAAGTTCTGATGGGTAGGTTCTGGCTCCAAATAAGTCTCTAGTACCTTCTGTTGCAGCTACCATTTGATCTACTAGAAGAGAGGGGAATGGAGAACATTCCATCACCTACATCTACAGCAGCAGCCACAGTGAGGACCACTTCTGTCAGCCACTCCCATGCCTTGATGACAGTAGTTTGCGGCATCAGACCCAAGAAGCTTGCACTCCTCTCCCCTTCTTTCCCCTCAATGCTGCATTACACAGGAAGCTTTCACCTTCCAGCCAACTGACATCTCTATAATGGGACAGCCTTTCCAGTCATTTTCCTTGATCTTCTCACCTACTCCACTACTTCCTCTCCCCACTTATTTATAATCCATTTTAATCCACTTCTTCCTCACTGACTCTTACCATGGTCCCATATTACTTCACCCACCTTGTATCTCTATAGACAGTGTAGGTGAATTTGAGTAATATTTGTTTTGAAAGCCACATATCCACTTCACCATAAATTTCCAGAACCTTTACGTAGCTTGAGTGGCCTTTCATTTAACTTTCATGCACATATGGATACAGTATAAGCCATATCTACACTAAGGATGTTAAATTGTGGTTAATTCACTAGTTGAGTAGTTGATGGAATTTCCATCAACTACTCAACTAGTCGATAGGCACTTCTGCATTCTTCCTCTGAAATGTACAATAGCCCAAAGGGAAGTCCTGCTCACTCTGGGCTGCACGGGGCTCTTGTGCATTTCAAAGCCATGGAGCCTGGGGTCAGTGGGAGACTCTGAGTTCCACAATGATTTGGGCTCCATGCTGTGCTGCATGCTGCACGGAGCCCGGGGTCAGCTAGGGAGTCCCCAGCTGACCCCGGGTTCTGCATGGCATTTCAGCGAAACCTGGGATTGGCTGGGAACTCCACAGCAGATCCTGGGCTCCACAGCACTGTCCTTTTGAAATGCCAAAGCGGCATTTCAAAGGGGCAGCCGCTGCACAGCTGATCCCTGGCTCAGCTGTGCAGAGTTGCCCCTTTAAAATGCTGCCTTGGTGTTTCAAAGAGGCAGTGACACACAGCTGAGGTGGGGATCAGCTGTGTGGCAGCTGCCCCTTTGAAACACCACCCTGGCATTTCAAATAGGCAGCGCCATGGACCCCGAGTCCCCAGCTGACCACCGTTCCACTGAAATGCCACAGAGAGCCCTGGATCAGCTGGGGAGTCCCCAGCTGACCCCAGGTTCTATGTCACTGCCCCTTTGTACACTGAGGCGGCCTTTTAAAGGGGCAGCACTGCACAGCTGAACCAGGGATCAGCTGTGCGGCAGCTGCCCCTTTGAAATGACGCCTTGGGGTTTCAAAACAGCATCACTGCACAGCTGATCCCCAGCGCAGCTGTGCAGTGCTGCCATTTTGAAGTACGCCTTCTTCCCCCTCTCCTTTGCTGCCTCTATCTGATAGAGGCAGCAAGAAGGGGGGAATCGACTAGTCCACTGACTATCCGATAACCATTTGCTTATCAGATAGTCGACTAGTCCTTAACTTCCTTAATCTACACACTGCTCTGGTGCCTTGAAATACTGTTGCTATATTTTTTTAAGCACTAGTTAAGAACATAAGAATGGCCATACTGAGTCAGACCAAATGTCTATCTAGCTCAGTATCCTGTCTTTCGACAGTGGCCAATGCCAGGTGCCCAAGAGGGAATGAACAGAACAAATAATCATCAAGCAATCCATCTCCTGTTGCCCATTCCTAGCTTCTGGCAAAACAAAGTTAGGCTTGTAAGGATTAGATTATTAATTGGTAAATGTTGGTAGACATAGATTTCAATGTACACACAGAAACTGGTAAAAATATCCTCATTAATAAAAATAGAAATGGAGAGGCACAGTAAGAAAAATGCTGCTTGACAACTTAAGAGTTTGATTGAGGGATATTTTGTTTTGTATATTTTCAGTTGTGATGTTGACAATTTGTTTTTCAATACTTATAAACCTTTTAACTTTTTGAAATTTATGGCTACTGACATTAAATAATTAATGCCTGATTTGTCATGTTCTCTGATCTGATAATTTCCTACAAATGTGACCATTTTACAAAGATAAAAATTGAATGAAGTTTATATCTCATAACTTTTCACAACTATAAAATCTAAATAGATGATAAAAATGCTTAGATACAATAAACATTGATCTCATACATTGAAATTATAAAAAATAAAAATTGAATTATGACTATTTTACCCATAGTTCTTGTTCAGACAAAACTTCTATTAAAGCTCATTCTTATCTCATGATCTTTTCACGAGTATAATTCCATTGATGTAAGCAGGTTTACTCTTGATTTGTCTCAGTCACAGTGAACTCACAACTAAGACCAATAACTGCAGAAGCCAGCTCATTGACTGCACACAACTCTTTAAGATGGTCCTAGTACCCATAATTTAAAATAGTGTGTTTTGGGTAGGCTCTACATGATGCCCGGATAATTAAGAGAAGAATGACTGTTAAGATACTAAGATAAATAATATTGGGTATGTCTACACTACCCTCCTAGTTCGAACTAGGAGGGTAATGTATGCATACCGCACTTGCTAATGAAGCCCGGGATTTGAATTTCCCGGGCTTCATTAGCATAAGCGGGGAGCCGCCATTTTTAAATCCCCGCTGCTTCGAACCCCGTGTAGCGCGGCTACACGGGGCTCGAACTAGGTAGTTCGGACTAGGGTGCCTATTCCGAACTACCGGTACACCTCGTTTCACGAGGAGTAACGGTAGTTCGGAATAGGACCCTAGTCCGAACTACCTAGTTCGAGCCCCGTGTAGCCGCGCTACACGGGGTTCGAAGCAGCGGGGATTTAAAAATGGCGGCTCCCCGCTTATGCTAATGAAGCCCGGGAAATTCAAATCCCGGGCTTCATTAGCAAGTGCGGTATGCATACATTACCCCGCTAGTTCGAACTAGCGGGGTAGTGTAGACATACCCATTCATATCACTTACAGCCTGATCACAGAAAGCTACTGTATAGTGTAATAAACAAAACCTCAATGTAATGCAGAAAGTAAGTTAAACCCAAATGAACATGGCACAATTTTTTCAACAGATGCACAATAGAAATTCACTTATCTATGGCCAAACATACAAGGCCTGGTAAATAAATAATACAGTGAAAGCAATTAATATGCCCAGTTTTATTGGTTTGTAATGGGGCTGGGGCTACTCAAGGTGAACACAGTCCAAGGAGAGGGACGAAAGGAGATTTCTGAAGCTGTTTCTTCTAGTAAAAAGAAACAACTCAACAGTTGTGAGTGAAGATGGCCCTTCCCACAGGCAATCAACCCTGATCTGCTCTTGCAGCTTTGAAAACTTATTATTTAATGCCCTCTTGAAAATGTCTTCCGACAATGACAATGCTAATTGTTTGTTACCTTGCTTCACTCATCAAAAATTATATTGCTATTGTAAATGCAGTGTAACAAACCATTTTGGAATATTATTTCACACCTCAAATAACACTCTGTCACTGTCATTTTGGCAACCTAATTATATCAAAATTGTCCTTTGTGACTCATACTGCAGGCTGCCTATCAAAATGTCTCCTGTGGAAAAGTACCACTATGGAAAATCAAAAGGCATTACAACATAATGTGCTAACACCATATTATAGAGGTGTAATCTTCAGCTGCACTGGAGAAGACCTCAGCACAGTTTAGGGTGGCAGAAAGGTAAACAAATCCCAGAGACCCAATTCTCAGGGCAAATTAGAAGAGCATGAGGGTTGCTCTAGATTCCACTGGCTTGTAATAGCCACAGAGGTGCCATTACACTGATGAGGATCTTGGAAGTTCTTGGAAGAAAAGGAAGTGTTTTCAAAGTAGAAGGGTGTTGAAATCATGTTCTTTATATCGTCGGGGACTGAGAATCAAGTGTGTGGTGGCAGCGTAGTGCTAGACAGGCTATATAATGGTAGTGTTAGAACACTAGAACTGGAAGGGACCTCGAGAGGTCATCGAGTCCATTCCTCTGCCTTCATGGATAGAGCACTAGATGGATTCAGGAGACCTAGGTGCTATTCCTGGCTTATTGCTTGGTCTGGTGGACAAAATGGACACATCTCCTCACTTTTCTCCCCCTCAGTTTCCTTATCTGTACAATGTGTATAATGATACTAGTTTCATCTGTAAAAAGCTTTGCAATATACTGATGGCAACAGTGAAATTATTGATACAAAACCTGTAATTCCTCTCCACTGGCAGAATACTCTGCTACCCAGAACTGGGTATGATTCTGCAACTTCTTTGGGATGGCAGATCTATAAAAACCAACCACACTGTGATGGGAGAACAGGGACAAGCAGGATCTGACCCTTCAATTTTATATTTAAAAGACCAACAAAATCTGTGTGGGAGGTGATTTGGAGCTGCACCACCACAGCGGGAGGTCTGAGGAGCCCTGTGATCTAATAAGACAATGCCTCCAGGAGCTCTTACAGAACATTCATGCTATGACACTCTACACAGAAATTATTTAGTATGATTAATTAACATTTATTGTCGCAATAGTGCCTAGATACCCACAAGACTGGCATTCAATCCTTTTAAATATTATGCAAACAAACAGCAAATGACAGTCTCCGTCTCAAAACCATTACCACTGGAGAGACTAGCACATGCTTCCTCCATGGCCCGCTTGGCAGTTTTGATTGGGTTACAGAATTTCTGATGGGTGGAAAACTGTAATATTTTGAAATTTCACACAAAACAAAAATTCTAAGTATCTGCTTTCTCTATAAATCTAGAGTTAAATCATTGGGGTGGAATGGAATGGAGGAACTGATATTTATCAGAGTTAACCAGCCTGACCCTTTCCTTACTCTCTTCGAAATGTAGAGATAGAGGTTATCAACTAACTAATTTCTTTGCTTTCTTCCTTCCCCACCCCATCTTTCTTATATAAAATATGAAAGCTGTGCTTTTGAAAGCTGTTATGTTCTGTTAAAAATATTGTATATACTGCATCAGTAATCACAAGTAGCCCATTACCACTGTATATTGTTTTCCTTGATAGTAATTTAGAAATTTTCCATCGTATATCTAAGGGAACATGTTCTCTGTGGATTCATCATATTGTTTTATGTGCTTTTTCATAATGACAATATGGAGGAGTGAAGTGTCTCTGATGAATTTCAATAAAAGCGTAATTTCCATTTCCTCTAGAATTCCTTCCAAGCTGCAGCTAAAAAAGGAAAGTACTAAGAAAAAATATGATGTTGTGTCAACCACCAGATTAAATATTAAGGTCAGCAAGTGTTTGCTTTCTACTTTTTGCAGAAGATTATACCTAAAATTACACTTTGAAAGCTACTTATTTGGTATTTTAAAAGTGTGTTTTGTACAGTGGTTAGCAAACCATTGGCTTTTAGGCTGGAATTTAAATAAATATAACGAATTTTAATGTAAGTCTTCCACATCAGTATATTGTCAAAATCCATCTAATTGCATCTTATAAGGATGAACTTATTAAACTGCTTGTTTAATACAGCGTAATAGTATAGAAAACAGATTTAATTGAAATTGCAGCTCCAAAACCAATCTCTTATTGAATGCTGATTTGCATAACTGAGATATGGAGTTTGAACACAAACATAATATCCAAGTCTGAAAGCTTCCAAGTTGAAGAATTAGGTCAAATGAAACATACTTAGGCCCTGGGAAACATTTAAAAAATGACTTCAGCACTTGGGGTTAGGTTCACAAGGACCTTAAGTACCTAAGAGGGAGTTAGGCACCTGTGTCCAACATTTAGGCTATGCTGACAGTCACAGAGGAACTCCAGGTTCAAGTCCTTAGTGTAATTATTATGTTGTTATGTATACAAAATGGAATAGTTTCAAAGAAGACAGATTGAGAAAGCTCCACCTCAGAATACCAATAGTGTGATGGATAGGGTGCTCAATTTCCCTTGCCTCTTAAAACTAATTTATGCCTACATTATTTTGATGACCAGCAGAGAACAAAGAAGTACAGATACAGATATTTTACTTGTAGCCTCACAATACCATAAAAAGAGAAGAAAAATGTTACAATCCACTCATATAAGTTTAGCAGAACCTAATGTAATGGAAAACTGCAATATTTATTTAGTGCTGTATGCAGGATTGTTATAGCCATGTTGGTCCCAGGATATCTAAGGCTATGTCTAGACTACACTGACTTTTCAAAATTCATTGGGTATTTGCATAACTTCTTCCGATCTCACTTTCAAAAGTGAAGCTTTGAAAAGTGAAAGTAGTCGGAATGTGGTTTTTTCCTCAACTCCCCCTTTTTTCAAAAAGCTGCTCTTCCTCAAAAAATGAGGTTTACGTGCCTTTTTGAAAAAGGAGGGGGTGTGCTGAAAAAACTGTGCCCCAACTGCTTTCACTTTCAAAAGTGGAATTTGCATATCCTCTTTTGAAACTTCAGTGTAATCTAGACGAGCCCTTTGAGACAAGGTAGTGAGGTAATATCTTTTACTCACTCAATTTCTGTTGGCCAAAAGGACAAGCTTCTATCTCACACCTCAGTGGAGGCTGGTCAGATAAAAGACACTAACTCACCTACTATTGGGGGTTAGGACTTTGTACTTCAAGACTTGTCAAAAATGTTTAGACTGCAAAACTACATAGCTTCACTGCCTTGTCAGGAAGCTGAAGAAAACCCTGATAATAGCTATTTCCCAAGCCATCTACCAATTACTTGAAAGGTTAGTACAGGTTGAATCTCTCTAAACCAGGATTCTCTAGTCCAGCAACTGGAACACAGATGTTCCTGGACCAGAGTGTCTCAATGGAGGGTCAGTGGTAGGAGCCCTGCAGGGGCAGGGAGCCCAGCCAGGCCGGTGGCAGAGAGGAGCCGGCCGGCAGCCAGCCCAGGAGTGGAACCAGGCTGTGGGCCAGTAGTAAGGGGAGGGGAGCCAGAAATGACCACCTTGGTCCAGCAAAATCCCTTGTTTGGGCCCGGTCAGGTCCCAGGGGTGGTAGACCAGGGAGGTCCAACTTATAGTTAAAAAGATGTCCAAAACACTCTCTCTCAAAAAAAGTGCATGTGCCAAAAGCACTTGAGCAGATTGTTGATGAATTGCTCAAGGAAATTACAGAGTAAGATTTTATATCTACTTACTGTAATTCTGAATAATCTAATTATTATTTATACACAGCTTAAAAAAAGCCTCCTGATTAACTCCTCTGGAAGCACACAGTTAAGTGGCTTACTTAAATCAACACCTCTCCTGACTTCACTAACTGAACAATCAATATGAATAATGCATTCTGTGTTTGGACCTCTTAAAAACATTTATTTTCAGCAAATGTGATGCAATAAAACCAACTGCACTCCCTTTACCAATGTAGTCTCGGTAGAGTTGGTAGCATTAGCTCTTTTCTGCCAATCAGTGAAAGCTAACACAAAGTAGCTTAATCTGCAGCTGAATGACAAGTATCATCCATCTGACCATGTTTTCAAGGAGAGGCGTGGATACCACTGGTTCCAAACAGGTTGTTCCTAGTAACAGATAAAATGCATGCCATAGCCCCAGGCAAGTTCTCAGTACTAAGAACAACTAGTTATCTATAGACTTTTCCTATTTGTATGAAAAATAAGGGAACAATCTTAGCCATAGGCTGAAGCAGACATTTGGGCCCCAAGAGCTAGTCTATGCAAAGACTTTAGAGAAAAGTGTCTCTTCTTTTCTAGAGAAGCACCAAAGGAATTTGAATACAGAGAAATATGAGGCTTTTCCCTCAAAGCTTTCAACTCTGCTATTCTCTATAATGTTTGAAGAAGATGTAAAAAAAGGAATATCAAACACAAAGTCTAACATAAGATTTTCTTAAATATTTTTTTCGACATCTTCAGTGAACAAGAGGTTCCTTTTGAAACAAAGGCTAATTTTGTAAGCCATGGACAATAGCTCAGCACATGCACTAAACCTTCCCAGCTAGTCTATGTTTCAAACCTGCTACAAACAGAGATTAGCAGACCATCAATGACACAGTCCCAAAAGTGTGTCTCGGGGCAATGGATGCCAGACAAACCTCGTAAGAACATAAGAACAGCCATACTGGGTCAAACCAAAGGTCCATTTAGCCCAATATCCTGTCTGTCAACAGTGGCCAATACCAGATGCCCCAGAGGGAGGGATCACAACAGGCAATTCTCATGTGATCCCTCCCTTGCCACCCACCTCCAGAGAAACAGAGGCTAGGGACACTATTCCTGCCATTGATGGGCCTAACCTCCATGAATCTATCCAGCTCTTTTTTGAACCCTGAACGCCAGTACCTTAAATAGTGTAAACCAAACTGTGCTTCCCAAACCATGAGCTGTGGTTCCCACAGGATTCATGGTGGAGCCATGAGAGTTTTGGAAAGGTTAATTAATTAATTAACTCTAAACTCTGGTCATCTGAAGAAGTGGGCTGTGCCCACGAAAGCTCATGATACCATCTACATGTTTTGTTAGTCTATAAAGTGCTACCAGACCATTTTTTTTCATTTTAATTAATTAATTAATGGAAACATTTCAGCAAGCCCCTTTTTAAAAAGAAATACAGAATAAACACTAACTACATAAAAATAACACTGTACAATCATTTAAATAAAGCGCATATATTTTCCTTTTATTTAAAAAATAATTAAGGACCTGAGCAATTCCAGGTAAATGTGTGAGTATTAAAAATGATGAAGTATTTTAAGGGGCTGCAATAAGATTGTTTCTATGCCAAGTGGAAAATGTTTTGATAAAGCACTTTTGAGTGTAGACCACATTACAGTGTAATTATTTATAAAGCCCTCTATTTGTCAAAAACAATACTCAAAATAAACACTGCTTTGAAACGCCAAACCTTCTCTTTGTTCTTTCACACGAGATGAACTTACAATTCACATTTGCAAACAAATTGCAGCATACTCTTTAAACTCACATTTCAACTACTTTCAATAATAATCAAAATCAGATTATTTTAAACACTACTTTGCTTTCCTTTGAGTACATACATTTATAAAAACAGATCTGTGATGCAAGAGAACAACATTCTTCACTCACTACAAGCTGCCTTCCAAACTCTCTAATTAAAAACAAACAACAAAAAGTCTACTGCCTCATTAAAAAATAAAAGTACTGTGATCTGTTTGTCATTAATTTAAAAAATTCTATCATGTATCCCCGGAATCTCTCTCTCTCTCTCTCTCTCTCTCTCTCTCTCTCTCTCTCTCACACACACACACACACACACACACACACACACACACACACACACACACACACACACACACACACACACACACACACACACACAATTGCCCTCCCAACTTGCCAGTGTCAAACAATTCATTTTATTTTCTAGCCTCGTAACCTTTGAATGAGTATAATTATCTGTGTTTGTGGATTTAATGAGATTAATAAGAGTTGGAAGGGGAGGAGGGGAAAATCTCTAGTTTTTAAAGAGAAAATGAAACACCCACTAAACAAAGGCAAATGCTAAAGCGTATTTAATGATATGCAGGGTGTTGATAAACATAAGGCAACCAGCTTTTAACAGAGTCAGAGGAATCCCACCTTCCCAAGGATTTCATGTGGGTTTTTCATCTGAAGTTATTACTGTCAGTCCTGTGCTGGTCAACTAAAAGCAAACAATGCCAACAAAGGCATATTAAGAGACAGAAACAAGTTCTCTGATAAGACTGTAAAAAGCATCCTCAGTCAATCACCTTATACGATATTACTTATGACTTGACAGACTGCAGAACAAAAATTCATACGAAAATCCCAGCGTATATTCACTGCTTGAAAACAAAATACAAATGAGATGGACACTGAAGAATCCTTTTCTAGTGACTGAGTGTATTTCTTTCTTTGGCTATGGGGGAGTGGTGTAATAACACATCATATCAGATGGACATCAATAAAGGAGAGGAGACCAATACAACAGACAGGTTGGGAAATCTTTCTTAGGTATGACATCTCCACTTCACCGATTGCATTCCCCATGACCCAGCACTCTGTGGAGTCAGTGCAGAGTGGAGGTGAAATATTATCAAACCACAATGATAATGTTTTGTACTTGCTCTGAACTTATGTTGAACTACATGCAATGCCGGGAAATGGAGAATCAGGTCTCACAACTTCAGTTACAGTCAAGGGAACTAGTTAGGGAAGTTGATTGTATTGAAGAACTCAAACATCTGAATGGGCAGGAGCTGGGAAAATTGTAAAACTATCTGGAGCGGCATCCCAAGCAAGGGGAAAAACTGATAAGAAAGTGTTGCAGACCAAAGTGAATGAACAAGCAGCTCAAGCAGGTTATTAAGGGAAAGCAGAAAGCCCAAATGGAACAGAAAAAGGGAGGATCATCAAGGAAAGCTATTGTGGAGATCAGATATCACAGGGAAAAAGTGACAATTGCCCAAAAGCCAAGTGAAGCTGGATCTTGCAAAGGTATTGCAAATATGGTACCTATATTTTGAAAGGGGAAAAGAAGTGACCCAGAAAAGTTCAGCCTGTGTTTGACCTCAATTGTATGCAAGGTCTTAAAAGACATTTTGAATGAGAGAGTAATTAAACACCCTGTCTCTCTCTTTTTATTTTTTTCTCCTTCCCCCCAACTTTTTTTTTTCCTTTTTTTTTTTGCTCCCATCCTCCCCTTCCCTTATTTATTCTTGGATCTGGAGAAGTGGGTTGCACCCATGAAAGCTCATGATACCATCTACATGTTGTTAGTCTTTAAGGTGCTACCCCTCTGAAGATTAGGAAGTTTAACAGTAACACAGAAAAAGAATGAAATCTAGAAAGAAATCCAACCTTTACTAACATATCTCATGGAAAATTAGGAATTTGTTAATTTTAACATTAAAAAAAAATAAGAATTAAAAATAGACTTGCATATTATTGAATGACAGCTTTGGATCAGTGCTGGACATGAGAAGTAAAATAGATGTGTTTGAGAGATGCAGTAAATTAAAATGCAAATATACTGAAGAAAGTAGGCATGGCAAAACAAAATCTATTTCTAAAATGCACTGGTCAGAAACTGAGAATGCCTTTAGGAGAACAAGATGCAGATTCATCACTCTAGCATGGCTGAGTTTTAATATATGCTAAAGACACTTACAGTCCTGAATACACATGTATGTATATATCATATTAATCTAACTAAACAATAGTGGCAGCTAGGGTTTTGAGATATATAAGGAGACCTTGCAATTAGAAACAGGAAAAGGCTATCTGGACCAACATATTAGCTTTTTTTGAAGTTTAGTTCAATTCCGTCTTACTACTTTGTTATTATACCTCTCAAACTCTTCTTCCAGAAAAAAATAATGAACTAATTAAATCTAGGTATATTAATCACACACTTTTCTTCATTTATTATTCCCATGAACCTATTAAATACAATTATTGTTATTTTGGCAGTCTCTAGAATTTACAGAAATGTATGTTATACCTTCTAATTTTTGAAGCTTTTACCAGTGTGAAAAAATGGAAGCTCTACAAACCCCATCAGACCCTTTCAACCTTTCAGTGATTTGTAATAGGTCTCTGTCTCTGGTTATTCTAACAAACATCAGGGTTAGCCACCTCTTGTTTGCAGTGATTCAGCCAATCCCTATGGAACACTAAGGTCGCACCCTTTGCTGCTACTTCCGAGTCTGTCTTGATGTAAGAATGATTTCATTATATGTTGAAGTTTATGTTTAAAACATTCTATCTTCTCTGCAGCCAAACATGCACTTCTTCTTTCTTTATCCTCCCATACCCATAGAAATTTTGTACGGGGGAGGGGGGGAAGAGGTTGGGAATGCAAAGTGCCTCTTCCCTCTTTAAGGCTGGGTGCTCAGATGGTGAGCCAGATGTCTACTTTTTTGGCACCACAGCAGCCTCATGTGGAGGAAACTGCACCGAACACGAATTCTGCACTTACGTTTCTTTTGTTAAAGAGGGGGAGGCATGACTCCTGTCCCATTTGGCTTTGGCACCATCACCTCATATACATAAGGCGTACACCAGTTTGTACCATTGATGTCAGTCTTGTGTTGGTCTGTTTTCTTGACAGACTTGGCTTTTCTCCATTGTTATGCATAATAGATTGTTCTACTTCATATTTCCGATGCTGCAAGAAACTCTTTGCAATGGACTCTAAAGATCTACAGGCATTTACTTCCGAATGAATTGATCTTATCAATTTTGGTTCAGATTTCCATTACTCCACTCCATAAAGGAGAATAAACATGATGCTGACATTAAAACTATTCATTTTTGTGTCAGTACCAATTATACTAGTTTTCTAAATCTTTTCAAGTGTATGAAAATTCTTTACTGCTTTTAATATTTTGTTGCTTGACATCTAGCTCAGTCTCACCATCACTACACTTCACAATCCTTAGAGAGGTAAAATGACTGACTTCTTACTTCTGGGAAACATATTGGTCTTCCCCTTATTGACAAACAAACCAACTTATTTTGTTGTATTTGCCAAAAGCTGCATATTTTTTCTTCTATTAAGCAATGTTTTGAACTAAGCAGAACAACGTCATCAGGAACAATTAGGTCATCCAGTTGTACTTTATCATTTATTCATAAAATTTCCTATTTCCTTCTGCTATTATTTTCCTTGGTGATATAGTCAAAAGTGGAGGCATAAACACCCTTGCCTTACTCCAGTTGTCACTAGAAACTATTGGCTGATCTTGTAAACATCTCTGACTGCATATATATCATGATCATATAGATCTGTGATTATTCCTTTTTTTTCTTTGCTGCTACTCCATAATGTCTCTTCAAAGACTATCTGTTTATAATAAAGGCGTCTGGAAATTTATCATAATTATAACAAGAGGTGCTTGGCACACCACAATTTGTTCTACAGGTTGGACCTCACTGGTCTGGCACCCTCGGGACCTGAGTGGTCCTGACTGAGGGAATTTCCCAGACCAGAGAAAGTCCCCTGCCACCAGCCCCCTCATCCTGTTGCTACTACCTGCTATTGGCTCCTTTGGCCCCACGGCCGGCCGGGCGACACAACTGCCCCATCCCCACTGCCATAACTGCTCCTGCAGATCCTCTGCTGGCACAGCAGCAGGCCCTAGCTCTGCTCCCATGGCACCAACTCCACTGCCAGCCTGCACGCGGCTGTGATTGGACTGCCAATCTGCCACGGCCCCAGCTGCGTTGCTGCAGCTCTGACTCCGCTGCCACGGCTCCAAACGGGCTTCCCTTGCTGCACTGCCAGCCAGGCTGCCATGGCTCTGTCCCCACTGCCAGACTGTCAGCAGGCTACTCCCTGGTTCTTGTTACTGGTACCCAGTAACCATTAACTGGTTACCCACTCACATCCTTAGTTCCATTCAGCATCTGTTCACTTCTATTCACATTAATCTTTAATCTCCAATGTGAAACGTGTCAAAGACTTCTTAAAATAAACCCCACAAGACAGTGAAATATGAATACTCTTCTAAGTATCTAAAAGTATCAATTCCTGCACCTATTGAGGTGAACAGCAAATTCCCAAGGATTTCAAGTGAGTGCAGAACCAGTCACTTTACCAGACTCATTCTTCATAATAGAAATATGCTTTTTTTTAAAGTTTGACCCAAATGCCAGAAGTATTAATTTTTGTTATTTTATGGGGTAAATAAATACAGCTCTCATGACCAGTGTGGATTGCGTAAATATAGTTTCACACGCTTTCTGTATACTACACACATGAGGTTATTCATGAACTCATTTGGAAACCTTTATCTTGGAGAGTTTAAACTCTCTAGGATTCTTAATGAAGAAAATGACAATCCTGTCTCTACATTTTGCAGAAGAGCTAGTAGCTATCACCCCTTGTACATAGCAATGCAGATGATTTCCCCAATCCATTGTCTTCCTTTTATTTACACTATAAGGGTTCGTCTATACTGCACAGTTATTTTGGAACAAGCTATTTCAGAACAGTTATTCTGAAATAGCTTATTTCGAAATAGCATGTCTATACTGCAGGGAAGCCTCAAAATTAGTCTGAGGCAGGCTTCCCTAATGTAAACGGGCTATCTCGATTTAGAGCTCCAGAAGGAATAACTTAGAATAGCCCTGGTAAGGGGCTATTTTGATATAGCAGATGTGGAGCATCTACACACGCCTTATTTTGAAAAAGCTATTTCGGAATAGGCATTATTTTTCATAGAATGAGGTATACAGAAGTCGGAAGAAGTTGTCCATTATTTCGAAATTATTTCAAAATAATGGAATTGCTGTGTAGACGCTCGCATAGTTATTTTGGAATAACAACCATTATTCCAAAATAACTTTGTTGTGTAGACACACCCTAACAGTTTAAAAATATTGCTAGGCTTAAGGCAAAATAATCACCCCACTGTACAAAACCAGTTTTCCCCACATCCAACTGAGATTTTGGTTCTCTCTCATTTTGTCTCAATTCCTTTATTACAATAAAGCTATATTTGGCACTTCCCTATTCCCCAGAATGTCTCCCAAATTTTATGAACTCTGAGAGCTGTCAGTAAGGCAACATCTGTTTTACTAATCATTTCCTTGTAAGAATGCATTTCACCTGGAATCTTACATCTGTTTCTATAAATACACTCACAAAAAACAAAACACAAAGCACTGTGTTATAAAAACATTACTAAGGTTGCAAAGTCAAGCGCTCAACAGCTAGGAAATACAGGAATTAAGGTTGCCTGGACTCCATTGTGAGTAAGATCCCTGATCCTTACCCTTTGGCTCCTACCTGTCTCTAGTGCAAGGAGCGACTGGACTGCTCGTCGAAGGAGACGGTCATGAGAGGGGTTCCTGAAGAGGAATGAGGACAGAGGGTGGGAAGAACTGCAGGGAATATCCATCCCATCTGTGCAGAAGACCCAATGGTCTGATGTGATATGGGCCCAGGCATGACAGAAGTGGGAAAGCCTCCTCAAAAATAAGGGGTGAAGATCAGGGAAAACTGTTCCTCTGCCCTTGGGTGCACCGTCAAAAAACCCTGTTAGGGTTCCAAAGGGGGTTTAGAGGAGTTATTTCCCTGGCCTGACAGGAGGTTCAGTGTTCTCCTTCTATTGTTCCTATTCCTCTGAGGAGGCTGTTCCTGTCGATGCCCCAGAGCATACCTCTGTTGCGGAAGCTAGGACCTGAATGGATATCTTTGAGTAGCCGAGGTGTGCATGCCAAGTGACTTCACTGTCAGCCTTGATGGAGCTTGGAGTCTTGTTAGCTCCTAGAATAGACTCCTGCCCTCAAATGGGAGGTCTTGTAGGGTTTGCTTAATCTCCAGTGGTAGGCCAGACAACTGGAGCCATGAGGACCAGTGCATAACTATCCTGGTAAACAGGGTTCTTGTCCCGGAGTCTAAAGCGGCCTGCAGCAAAGTCCTGGCAACCGTTCAGCCTTCATCTGCTAATGCCTCAAACTCCGGTCTGGTATCAGGAGAGAGGAGCTCCTTAAATTCTGACATTGCCTCCCATAACTTGAAGGAGTACCTGCTGAGGATTGCTTGCTGATTCACAACCTTCAGCTACAGTCCTCCGGCCAAGTACATCTTCCTGCTGAAGAGATCAAGTTCCTTAACTTCTTTGGCCTTGGGCTCTGGTACTTGTTGACCCTTTCTCTCCTTCATGTTATCTGTAAAGACCACCAGGGAGTAAGGGTGGGTTGTGAGAAGAGGAACTCGTATCCCTTAGACAGTACGAAGTACCTCTTCTCCACTCCTTTTGCTCTGGGCGGAATCAAGTCAGGGGTTTGCCACAGTGAGTTATGGTTTGACTGGATGATCTTTATTATGGGTAAAGCCACCCTCAAGGAACCCTCTTGAATAAGTATATCCATGGCTCGACAAATTGCTGTATCTATTCGCCCGTGGCGAGTAGATTTCAGCCGATCGCTCTGTTAGCCCCGTTCACCGGTGCTGTGTGCATGCGCAGTGCCGATCTGGTGCATGCGCAGTGCGGGGCTGGTGAGTATATCACTCTGCAGTTTGTCAAGCCCTGAGTATATCCATGATAGGGTCCTCTAACTCCATGATTTCCTCCGCTGGGAGGTTCATATTCTGTGCCACCTGCTCAGGAGATCTTGATAAACCCTGTGATCAACTGGCAGGGGTCCCACCACTGAAGTGCCTCCTACAGACCTGTCCTGAAAAGAGGATGAGGTGATCAGGGGTAGAAGCAGGTCCAAGAGTGGCACCAGTGACAATCCCATGCCTCTTCCCCTCATCTGGGTGGAGCAGCTTCCTGCACAGGAGTGGTCCCTGAAGTCCCTGATGGCGGAATGCCCTCATGAGCAGGACAAGATACTATTGCCAAAAGTGTCCTCGAGTGTCACTGTCCCTTGGTGACCTCAAGTGGGGGTGGATGAATGCCACCAATCTGGATGACCTGGAGACCACTTGGGACTGGTAGTATGCCCAAAGTGTCCAAAAAGGCCATTGAGACAGAGGGGGCCACCGAGGCTGACACTGTGCCAGAAGGTCCCTTCTGCACTTGTTACTGTGGCTCATCCAAGAGCACATCAACACTGAGTCTGACTCTGACTCTGACACCAAAGGCGAAGACCACTGTGCTGCTGAAGCCACATGCCTGGAGGCCTTTGGCATCGTGAAGTAGTGCTGGGATGAATGCAATGCCAAATGGTGCCATCTACCATGGGACCGAAACCTAGTCCAGGACCAAGAACAGGACCATGATGTGGACTGGTGCAGTGCACTAGGAGCCACCGCTCTGGTCTCCACATACAGGGTGTGAAGCTACTGTGTTGGGGAGTCCACAGGGCTCCTTGGTACCAGAGGGACGGTGGAGAACATGATGCCAGTGGAGTGATTGATCTGAGAGGACGATGCAATCCAGAGCTTGTCCAGAGACTGGGAATCCATTTTAAAGCACTGGGAGGAGAGAAAAGTGATCAGGAATATTGAAAATGGATTCACCAACGGCTAGGCATGCCTGACCAACATGACTGCCTTCTATGACAAGATAACTGGTTCTGCGGACATGGGGAAGTCAATGGATTGGATATACCTTGACTTTAGCAAAGCTTTTGATATGGTCTCTTAGGCTGTGTCTACACTACATGGCTCCATCGATAGATCCATGTAGCTTAGACAGATAGGCAAAGGCAAATGAAGCCGCAATTTAAATTTACATGGCTGCTGCGCTGAGCCGACAAACAGTTGATCAGCTGTTTGTCGGCTCAGCGCGCTAGTCTGGACGCTCCCCTGCCGACATCAAAGCCCTTTGTTGGCAGCCCCGTTATTCCTCGTGGGATGAGGTTTACCGGGGCTGCCGACAAAGGGCTTTGATGTCGGCAGGGGAGCGTCCAGACTAGCGCGCTGAGCCGACAAACAGCTGATCAGCTGTTTGTCGGCTCAGCGCGGCAGCCATGTAAATTTAAATGAAGCCGTGATCATTTAAATCACGGCTTCACTTGCCTTTGCCAAAAAAACAAATCTACATGGCTCTGTCAATGGAGCCATGTAGTTTAGACGTACCCTTACAGTATACTTGCTGGTAAGTTAAGGATGTATGGATTGGATACTTAGGATAAGGCGGATAGAAAGCTGGCTAGATTGTTGGGCTCAGCAGGTAGTGATCAACAGCTTAATGTCTGGTTGGTGGTTGGTATTAAGTGGAGTGTCCCAAAGGTTGGTTCTAGGGCCAGTTTTTTTCATCATCTTTATTAATGGCCTGAATGAGGGGATGGATCGCACACACCGCTAGTTTACAAACACTTAGTTGGGGGAGAGGTACATATGTTGGAGAGTAATTATTTAAATCGCAGCTTCATTTCCCTTTGCCGATCAGCCTAATCTACATGGCTCCATAGATGGAGCCATGTAGTTTAGACACACCCAGAGTGTTGCTCATAAGAGGGGAGAAGTGCAGAGGCTGCAAATGGAAAGAAAGGCTCTTGCCACACTTTTCATTCTAACTTTTTGCAATATTTTGCTTGTTTTCAACTTTCTCAATGTGTCGTCCTAATTCCTGGTTTTTTCATTTGCCAGAACTGATATATCACATTTATCTTTGTTTCTACTGAAATTGTTTTCATATAATCTGTTATCATAATAGTTCATCAGACAACAGAAAACTTCCCTACCCAAACACAAACTAAAACCAGCATTCCAATAATTCAACAGTTCTACTAAATTGCTGCTCACATGTATACTTTAGCATGTCTATAAAATTTTTCAAGATTAAATCTGAAACCAACAACCATTCTCTATTTGAGTGATCACATTTTGGACACTCTCATTTTAACTTGTTTATCATTTTATTGTATATCACCCCAGTGGCAGTTTTGCCTGAGTAAAATGTGCGAATAATGGCTTAAGGCAATACTGTATGTTGCTGTTTTGAAGACTGTGTATCTCAATGTATGGGTAAATAGAATAGATAGCTAGAACAGCCTTGACAAAAGCCAAACACCATTTTGCTTGAGTAAGGAGTGCATGATTCACTGGCAGTCTGAAAAGTACCCAAGGCTACAAAGATTTCTGTAAGGCTCTTAAAGAGAAGATGCACTAAAGAATAATCTGCAGGAAAGGATGGGACTGGCAGTGCCTAAGATTTATTAAAATGACTGTTTTAGAATTTGAGAGTTTTTAAAAACATGTAATTCTCTGTTGTCAAAATGATGGGTGAAAAACAATTATTCACATTATAATCAAATAGTGACCTTATGCACATGTGCACAATTTGCGCTGGAATCAGTGGGACCTTTATGTCTATACATCAGGGCAAAATGTGTACCTCAGTGCTGTTTTCTGCTCTCTGCTCTGCTACCCTGCCCTCAAATATTAGGTGTGCCACAAATGAGCTGTCAATGCTAATGCTAACTCAGGCTAAGTGACACATTCTCTCTAGCACCTAAGAAGATTAACAGATGCAGAACAGATTTTATATGCAAAAATTATTTCTTGTGGAGAATTATAAAATACCTTAATCCACTGAATAAAATTTCCCCCTAAGTGAAATGCTCATAATGTGGGATATATGCAGTGCTAAGCAGTCCTGTCTGATGTGTTACTAGGCTTAATCTACACCAGCAGAGATGCAGTTTACATCTGTAATAAAAAGTACTTTTGCAAGTATAATTCCATCAACACTATGGATTTCACTCCTCACCAATGTTAATAGACTGGCAAAACTTTCTAGTGCAGGTCTAGTCTGAATATCAAAGGACTCTAGACTCGTCAGGCAAACATCGTATTTAGCAGAGGTGAGTAACTACTAGCCTGGGAGCCAGATTCGCTCCACCAGGGTTAATTCCTAGTGGGCCCCTGCCACTATCTGTACCTGCACAGCCACAAGTACACAGATAGTGTAGACATACCCTAGGAGCTGCAATCGCTGGTCCCTGTGGGCATCCAGGTAAATATGGCGGTAGCAGCCCATCAGGCCCTAACCCTGGCAAACTGCTGCTGTGTTATTGTCTGTCCCTAATTTATAGCACAGAGTAGGTGCCTGATAATTTTACTCCAAATGGCTCCTGAAAAATAAATTGTTCAGGTGCATTTTACTAAGTAAACCACAATTATCACTTAGTATTTCAGCCAAAAATTAAGAAGAGATGGTCAAATCTTATCTCAAATGAGATCAATGATTATAATTGATTACAGGCAGTCCCCGAGTTACGCGGATCCGACTTACTTCGGATCCGCAGTTACGAACGGGGATTTTCTCGCCCCGGAGGACTGGAGCAGCGGGACGCCTGGTCCTGCTGCCCGCCTCCTCCGGGGCGAGAAAAGCTGCTCCCCGTCTCCCTGGTCTGCTGGGGGAGCCAGCAGACCAGGGAGACGGGGAGCAAAGCGGAGGAGGACCTGGGCCGGACCCGCGGCGCTGATCTGGAAGCGCCGCAGGTCCAGCCCCGGGCCCTCGGCCGCTTTGCTCAGCGTCTCCCTGGTCTGCAGACCAGGGAGACGCTGAGCAAAGCCTCAGAGGACCCAGGCCGGACCGCGGCGCTGATCTGGAAGCGCCGCGGTCCGGCCCGGGTCCTCCGCCGCTTTGCTCCATGTCTCCCTGGTCTGCTGGGAGGGGACGCAGCTAGTACCCCCCCCCAGCAGACCAGGGAGATGTGAAGCAAAGCCCGGGGCCCGTGGTAGAGCAGGTGGGGCGCTGCCGGTTGGTCCCGCAGCACTGCTCCTTGGCGCTACTGGACCAACCCGGCAGCACCCCAGCTGCTCTGCCCCAGGAGACCTGATTCAGCCGCTGCTGATCAGTTTCAGCAGCGGCTGAATCAGGACGCCTGGGGCAGAGCAGCTGGGGTGCTGCTGGGTTGGTCCAGTAGCGCCGAGGAGCGGCCACGCTACTGGACCAACCCAGCAGCACCCGAGCTGCTCTGCACCAGGCGTCCCCAAGTCAGCCGCTGCTGAAACTGACCAGCGGCTGACTACAGGAAGCCCGAGGCAGAGTTGCTCTGCCCCGGGCTTCCTGGAATCGGCTGCTGATCAGTTTCAGCAGCAGCTGACTTGGGGACGCCTGGGGTTCTTAAGTTGAATCTGTATGTAAGTTGGAACTGGTGTCCAGATTCAGCCGCTGTTGAAACTGATCAGTTTCAGCAGCGGCTGAATCTGGATGCCAGTTCCGACTTACATACAGATTCAACTTAAGAACAAACCTACAGTCCCTATCTTGTACGTAACCCGGGGACTGCCTGTATTATTATTTCCCCACTGTGGCCTATCCACATGTAAAGCTGGTCCTTTAGTTCTTTCATATAAGTTATATACATGCCATTTTTAAACTTCTAGACAAGGCAGATGGAACATAGGAACAGCCATAGTGAGTGAGACCAAAGGTCCATCTCGTCCAATATCCAGTCTTTCAACAGTGGCCAATGCTAGATATTTCAAACGGGAAGAACAGAAGAGGGCAAGTGATCCATCCCCTGTAGTTCTGCCCTACCATCTTGCAGTCAAATATTTAGGGACACCCAGAGCATGAGGTTCTACCCTGACCATCTTGGCTAATGGCTATAGATGGAACTATCCTGCATGAACTTATTTAATTCTTTTTTGAATATAGTTATTGTTTTGGCCTGTACTATATTCCCTGGCAATGAATTCCATAAGTTGATTGTGTTGTGTAAAGAAGTACTTCTTGTTGTTTGTTTTATGTTTACTGCCTACTAATTGCATTGGGTGATTCCAGGATTATGTATTATGTGAAGGGACAAACAACACTTCCTCATTCACTTTCTCCACAGCAATCATTATTTTAGACATCTGTATCATATCCTCCTTTAGTTGTTTCTTTTCCAAGCTCAGCAATCCCAGTCTTTTTACTCTCTCCTCGTTCCATTCCCTTTATCATTTTTGTTGCCCTTTTCTATATCTTTTCCACGTCTAATGTATCTTTTTTGAGCTGGGGCAACCAAAACTGGACACAATATTTAAGGTCTGGGTGTATTAGGATTTATATAGTGACACTATGATATTTTCTGTTTTATCATTTATCCCTTTCCTAATGATTCCCAACACTCTGTTTGCTTTTTTCCGCTGTTGCTGTGTAAGAGTGGATGTTTTCAGAGAACTATCCATGATGATTCCAAGATCTCTTTGTGGCAACAGCTAATTTAGAACCCAATTTAGATTTTGTGTGTATAGTTAAGATTATATTTTCCAATGTGCATTACTATACATCTATCAACAGTGAATTTCATCAGCCATTTAATTGCCCAGTCACCCAGTTTCGTGGGATTCCCTTTGTAGCTCTTCACAGTCTGCTTTGGACTGAACTATCTTGAGTAATTTTCATAACATTTACAAACTTTGCTACATCATTTAATCCTTTTCCAGATCATTTCTGAATAAGCTGTACAACACTGGTTCCAGAACAAGCCCTGGGGGACATTGCTCCATTCTGAAAACATTACATGTGTCCATTCTGAAAACATGTATTTCTAGCCTTTGATTCCTATCTTTTCACCATTTACTGATCCATAAGAGGGTTTTGTCTCTTATCCCATGGCTACTTACTTTGCTTAAGAACCTTTGGTGAGGGATCTTGTCAAAGGCTTTCTGAAAGTCCAAGTGCATTGCATTCACTGGATTGCCCTTGTCCACAGGCTTGTTGATGCTCTCGAAGAATTCTAGTGGATTGATGAGATGTAATTCCCCTTAACAAAAGCTGTGTTGGCTTTGCCCTCAAATTGTGTTCATTTATGTTTTTTATAGTTCTGTTCTTTGCTATAGTTTCAACCAATTTGCCTGGTACTGAAGTTAGGCAATTGACAGGATTGTCTCTGAAACCTTTTTTAAAAGGACTCACGTTAGCTATCCTCTAGTCATTTAGTACAGAAGCTGATTTAAGTGATGAAATACAGCAGGTTAAAGCAGAATTATATATGAGCAGAAAAGAGACTTAAGATCTGGTCTGCATTAGAAAATGTCTGCCAAAATCTCCATAAGGACTATCAAATCTCTCTCTCTCTCTCTCTCAAGTTTTTGAAAATTTTCTATGGCAAAATAAATTCTTACACTAAAAATAGTAATTGGATGACTTTTCCCTCTTCAGTCAGGATCTGATCCAAAGCCTATTGAAATCAAGTTGTAATTCCTTCTATAAAAGTATTCAGCTAGAGGTGTGTGATAACTGATTTTTCAGGCTGGTGGCTGACCTGAAAAAAATTAGAAAACAAAGTGATATTTGGGTTGACCAGAAGCTTAATTTGTTAGTATTTTTCAACAAACTAAAGAGCTAAGTAATAAATAAAATAATAATAATAATTTTGAGTTAACACAATTTTTGTGTTATTTCATTCAACCTGAAATTAAATGTTTCATTTTCTTTTTGAGATTTGATTCACCCTTTAAAAAATTTAAAAACCAGTAAAATTTGGAATAAAAATAGTTTTTAGACCAATAAAAGACAAAGTGATTTTTAAATGGCTTTTTGGACTCTTTGTTAACTGAAAGAATTCATTGAATATGATGCAAAATGGTTCAGTCAACCCTAATCTGCATTTTTTGGCTAAAAATAAAGACTTGTGAAAAATTTAGCTCAGTACTACATACATTGACTGATGAAGATTTCTTAAATGCCTAATCCATTTCTTTACTTCAAAGTGGACTTCCCTTCCCATTGTTGATGGATGAAACGGACAGAAATCTTTGCTGAGATCAAAATTAACAACAGTTGTCTTCCTTTATTCCCTTCTCTAAAACTGTGTAGCATAGAAAACAGGGATGCTGTAGCCGATCAAGTAAAGAAAGAACTATAGACAACACCTGTTTAATATTGTTCACTGTGAGGATATGCATTTGTGGGATCAGGGCTTAGCTATTTCAAATTTCAAATAGTAATTAAAAGCAAAGATATATGAAGCTATGTCTTCTATCGCAATAGTCTGTTTTCCAAGTTATTCCAATTACGAATTCTGTCTCTTTCTCCTACCTCCAGTAATGGAAATAATAGTCCAGTTAACTCTGATTTAGCCATTTCTCAAAATAAAACCGCCACATCTGCAATACAGAACAGCACAGAACAAAGAAATCATTTGGACTGGATGAAAAACAAGAAAAATCCATTAAAAAGCCCCAAGGTTTCAAAAATTCTTTTGTTCTGCATTGCAACAGAAATGAGAGCTTTACAAAAATTGAGATAAAATATGAGAGAAAGAGAGAGTCAAAGAATGTCTTATGGTAGATCTCTCTCTCTCTCTCTCTCTCTCTTTCTCCCTCTCTCTCCATTTCTGACAAAAATTTCTTGACCAGCTTTAAAACCAGAACTAAGTAGGGAACAATCCAAAAATGTTTAGATACAGTAATTCTGTTAAAATCACATACACAAGAATAAAAATACGGAGATCAAAATAAAATAATTTTTCCTCAAGGAACTCACGATCAAACACATTAAATGCATGAACATTACAAACTCATGGAAGATGGGTTCATCAGTGGCTATTAGCCGAGATGAGGCAGGATGAAACCCCATACTTTAGGGTGTCCCTCTATCTCTGACCACAATATGGTGGGAGTGGACTATGGAGATGGATAACTTGACATTTGCCCTGTTCTGTTCACTATCTTTGAAGCATCTGGCACCAGCCACTGTTCAAAGACAGGATACTGGACTGGACAGGGCATTGGTCTGACCCAATATAAACATTCTTATATTAATATGCTGTGTTTATCAGCCCCTTTAGTTTAAGATCATATTAACTACTTTTCTAAGCCTGAACCACCTCTCTGACAAGAAATATAAAGTTTTATGCAACAGCATAGTGTAATAAATTATCTTTTGTCTTCTTATAAAAGAATCATACACCTGGAAATCCCAAATGAAAGTTAAATATTTTATATTTCAAATCATTTAGAGGAGCCTTATCAAATAATTTTCCAACCCCTTTTCTCTGGACACAGGGTGATGTGGTTGTACTGAACTGCATTGTTAAAGCAGACAGGCTTCTGACTTTGTACCAGTCAGAACTCTTTTAAGGAGGGTGGCTTCCCTTGAAGATATAATTTGCAATAATCAAACCTGGCAGTCAGCTATGTGTGATTCACTTTGGGTATATCTACACTACAGAGTTTTTTTCTAAAACAGCTGTTTTTCTGAAAAAAAAACTTCAATTATGTTCACACTGCAATTGCGTTTTTCCATTAAAAAATTGAAAGAAGGGGTTTTTCTGACATTGGTAATCCTCAATCTACAAGGAAGAAGCCTTTTTCCAAAAGAACTCTTTTGGAAAAAGGTGTGAGTGGACGGGGAAGAGGGAATTCTTTTGAAAGAAGAGGAAAGAGGAAAATGCACAGGTACCCTGGTGGCCACTCCTTCTTCCATAGTAATCACAGCTGAAATGCAAGATAGAGTCCGTTCAGTGTGGACACTATCTTTTGAAAAAGTAGATTGCTTTTTTTGATGCACTTTTGCAATGTGGACACTCTCTTTCGAAAGAAGTTTTTTCGGAAGATCTCTTCCAGAAAAGCTTCTTCCGAAAGAAGCCTGCAGTCTAGACATAGCCTTTGACCAGGATGGACCATAACCTTATGGTTAAATCAAAGTAGATTTTATTTATTGTTGTGGTTATTTGGGCATCCAGTAGCTCTGAGGAATCAGTTGCAGAGAGATTTAATACACTGAGGCTGTGTCTACATTGGCAAGATTTTGTGCAAAAGCACCTGCTTTTGCGCAAAATCTTGCCACCTGTCTACATTGGCCGCAACTACTTGCGCAAGAACACTGACGTTCTAATGTATAAAATCAGTGCTTCTTGCACAAATACTCTGACACTCTCGCTCAGGGATAAGCCGTCTTGCGCAACTGTTCTTGCACAAGAGGCCAGTGTAGACAGGCAACATTAATTTCTTGCACAAGAAAGCCCGATGGCTAAAATGGCCATCGGAGCTTTCTTGCGCAAGAAAGCGTCTACACTGGCACGGATGCTTTTGCACAAAAGCACATCTCTTGCGCAAAGACACATGCCAGTGTAGACACTCTCTTGCGCAAATACTTTAACACAAAAACTCTTGCATTAAAAGTATTTGCGCAAAATCTTGCCAATGTAGACGTACCCTGAGACAGATGTTCTTGACCATGGAGCAAAGGCAGGCATGTTCTTTGAAGAGCTACCTTCTTGCAACCAATATCACCTTAATGAATCCTGGGCACACATTCTGTGAGCTGCCCTTTATCCAGGAGTTCATTTTAAGGTGGTTCTCTCTCTACCATCCTATGAATTCACAATCTCCTGGATCCCAGGTCTAGTAGATCCAGGGGTGGAGGATGAGTGTGTATGGGAAAATCACTTGGGCTAATCCCCTGTCTATAAGATGTTCCTTGAGATCTCTTCATCTAGAAAAGGACCTTTCATTTCTGCCAAATTTCTTTGTTTTCATTTTGGCAAAGAGCAAGCAATATACATAGCAGGTAAATAGATCTCTTAACTGACGGTTGAAAAGCAGCCATTTTGGGATGTATCAGTGAGGTGGGGAGGAATACAGCAATTGTTCAACAGGGCGCTCTGACATTTTGCAACAGTCTGTGTGCCAAATCCTGCAATGCTCACTCAAGCTATGTATGCAGTGACTTCACTGGCAGTCTTGCATAGACTATGTGATTGACTCTATGGGAGAAGTCCAACTGAAACCGGAGGGAGTGAACTGAGACAGGCAATGTAACTATCCAAGCAGAAATTGACTAGAAAATCAGAATTAATAGCCCAATTCCAGCAAAATGTGCCATAAGATTTTGTTTTAATTATAACAATCAGGACATAGTTAAGTCTTGCCCAAAAGATGGTGGGATAAATTCTCTTTCCAGTTATATAAGTACAATCCCATTGGCTTCAATATGGTTTTACAGATCATAAGGAATGCAGAATTTGGCCCAATATCTCCAACCACACAGTGCCACCAAACAAAATGTATTCTAGCCTGAAATGGAGGGAAGCATATGGCAGCATAACTTCATGCAGAACCTTAGGTATTATGAAGTCTGGAAAAAATGCCTGTGTGACCAGAGGCAAAAACTTTATCCCATTAATTTTATATATTGTTTAATCAAGCAATATACAACTCTTGTTATGCTACTGAGGCATTTGCCAAAGCGAGCTAATTGTGCTGGAACAACTGACAATAGAGCAGCATTTACCACAAGCTTCATTTTATTTCTAAATTATTCAATCCAACAAGCATAGCAATGAGGCAGGCAAGGTAAGTCTTTTCTAGTGGATGTAAAGACTGAGAAGAAAAAGAGGAATTTCAGATGTTGCAGAGACTACCAAAATTAATGTTTGCACTTGATTTGCAAATTATTTTTAATACAAGGATATCAAAATGTATCCCTCCCTATCTTTATCAGGGCTGCCAATTTTGTTGCAATGTAAAGAGCCTTTGATGGTTTTCTAGTCATCTTCTCCAATGCCAGTCACTACATTTGTGATAAAAGGTGCTAGAAATTGTGTTGTAATATGTAAATTTAAAATCTGCATGCTCTGACAAAAAGCAACATTCTGTAACAGTGACAAATTACTCTTTAATCCTAGATATATTTATTATGGAGTGGGCTTACCTAAGGCTATGTCTACACTAGCCCCCTAGTTCGAACTAGGGACACTAATGTAGGCATTCGAAGTTGCAAATCAAGCCCGGGATTTAAATATCCCAGGTTTTATTTGCATCTTCCTGGCCGGTCACCATTTTTTGAAATTTACAAGTCCGGACTAACATGCAGCAGGGACCTGGTAGTTCAAATTAAAGCCCCTAAATCGAACTACCTGTTAAACCTCATTCCAAAAGGAATAACAGGTAGGTCGAACTAGGGCTTTATTTCGAACTACCGGGTCCCTGCTGTGTGTAGACGCGGGCAGTTAGTCCAGACTTGTAAATTTAAAAAATGGTGACTGGTCGGGAAGATGCAAATCACGCGCGGGATATTTAAATCCCGGGCTTGATTTACAACTTCGAATGCCTACATTAGCCTCCCTAGTTCAAACTAGGGGACTAGTGTAGACATCCCAAAAGGCTGTGTCTATATTGGCACCCTTTTCCGGAAAAGGGATGCTAATGTAGACTTTGGAATAGGCAAATCC